>NC_056730.1:869047058-869734558 GCF_019279795.1 Protopterus annectens | reverse complement strand
TTAGAGGCCTCTTGCAGGGCTGCTGTTACAGGCTCTGTGCTTAGAAGGCATGCTTGGCTTAAGGAGCAATCTCTGCCTGATCATGTTAAAGCAAAACTTTTAAATGCTCCTTTACAGCAGGATTGCCTGTTTGGCAATAAGGCTGAAGAAGTTCTAAAAAAGATGGAAGATAAAGCTAAATCAATGCAAACTGTGAAAGATTTCTTACAAGTACAACCTCCTAGATTTAGTAGGCACTGGCCTACTAAGAACTGGTCCTTTCCAGATCCTTCCAGAGCCACTCCAGCCAAACCCAGACATTCCAAAAGCACCAGGTTTCAGTCCTAAGGGACTTTCAGAACTAAGCAATGGGGTGCTTCCACTTACAAATCTGGAAGCAACAAGGCACCACCCTATGGCAAACAGTCTCAATGGCTTCCCTTTAAAATTACCAAGCACTTACCTCTTAGCCTCCCCTTTTGGGGAAAACTGGCTCTATATTCAAGAAACTGGCAACTTATAACCCAGGACAAATGGGTTTTAAATATAGTGTCCCATGGATACAGATTTCATTTCCACACGCTGCCAACTCCAAACGGATGGCCAGACCTGCCCCCAAATCAGTGGGCAGAGGCTCAGAAACTAGTACTTTCCCCTCCTAAACATGGGAGTTATTCAGCTAGTACCAGAAGAGGAAAAGGGACAAGGTTTCTATTCCAGACTTTTCCTTGTACCCAGAAAAGACAAATCATGCCGTCCAATTCTGGACCCGTCTACTCTAAACATCTTTCTGGACATTTCAAAATTCAAGATGCTGACTCTTCACCAGTTACTTCCTATGCTAGGCAAGGATGCCTAGTTGGCAACTCTAGATTTAAAAGAGGCATACCTGCATATCCCAATCAGGGAATCTTGCAGAAGATACCTATGCTTCAAAGCAGGCTCCATGCATTATCAGTTTTCTGCACTGCCCTTTGGCTTGTCTACTGCGCCCAGGGTATTCACAAAGTGCCTGGCTCCAGTAACTGCATTTTGCAGACAAAGAAATATTCAAATCTATCCATACCTGGATGATTGTCTAATTCAGGCAGAAAACCAGGCCATTCTTCTAAAACATCTGGCGTTTGTAAAAAGAGTTCTAACTTGTCTAGGGTACACCATAAACGAAAATAAACCTCACATAAACGAAAAGAAATCTCAACTGGTACCCTCTCAAAAAATTTCATTCCTGGGTGCAAGCTTGAATACAACTACCCAGATGGCTTTCCTTATGCGAGAAAAGCAAATTCATTTGGTGACTGACTTCAAACAGGTGGCCACAAAAACCCTGCTATCTGCAAGGCATATACTGCAAGCCTTGGGGTTCATGGCCTCCTTTATTCTTCTAATTCCATATGCAAGACTGCATATGAGGAAACTTCAGTGGTACTTAAAAAGTCTATGGAGTCAACATTGTCACAGCCTGGAAACAGTGAATGTTCTTCGTGTTTCACTGTTGCAGTCATTACAGTTGGGTAATCTGCTGGCAGGTTGCTCTCAGTCGGCCTGAATATCAAAGTCTTGGGTCCTGTGTCTGTTACTGTCTCCTCTTCCATGACATCATGTCGTCAGGGGTATAAAACATGCAGCCAACACCATTTTCTTCAGTCTTTCTTGTTGCGCGGTGCCCGAAGCAGAAGCAGTTCGCAAGTGCCAGTCAGCCGACTACTGAAATTTTCGCATTCGAGTTTCAGAACTGAAGTCTTCAATTAAAGCTAAGTACCCCACTGGGGAAACTTTTTCTTGCTCCTTACCGATGTCAGTAAAAGTTAATAATTGCATTCCTTGTGGGAAGCAAATACCTCATAAGGATTTTCATTTGTACTGTATTCCTTGCCTAGGCCCAGATCATAACGTGCCTTGCTCTCGGTTTTGTGCTAGATATAACCAATGCACTATTAAGCGTCGGCATATCTTTGCTTCAAAATATTTTGGAAACAGATTTAACTACTCTGAAATGTCGTCGGATAGCAATCCGACTACTGGAGTTCACAAAAAAATGCAAAGAAAAGGACAGAGGCAGACCGTCGAGGTTTAAAACCGAAGACGAAGCTTCTCCTAAGCCAGTCGCCGGTACTCAGTGAGGCGCTTTCACAGCCCCTGATACCCGCTACTTTTGAGTCGCAGGCCTCTACCGAAACCCATGTGGAGTCCGGCATGCCACGAGATTCTCAGAGTATTGTACCTGCAGACGTCTCTCCCTCGGATGGGTCGAAGCTGCTAAGCAGGCTCCAGCTTCTGGGGGTGTTTTCAGGCCTCAACATTTCTATATAAAACCGACGCCAGCTTCAAAAACAAAGACAAAATCAACTTTGGCTAAAAAACTGACGCATGAGCCACGTGCTCAGGCCTCTATGCCTAAAAAACAGATGATCAAAATGGCTGAGGACTTAATTACCTTGATCAGGGGTTCCCAACCCCCCCCCTCGATAAGAGGCCTAGGCAAGACACTGATTATGAATCTTCAGATCAGGTTTCTATTTCTTCTCATTCCTCTTCTGATCAGGAATTTTCTGTACCACCCTATGAGGATTCAGATGCAGAGGAATCCATCCCATCTGTATCTCCTCCTGAAGATTATTCTTTTGGAGAAACATTGCATACTTTAAGGGAACATTTTCATTGGGAGAGTCAGGATTTCTCAGATTCAAAAAAGAGGCTTAGGGATTTCCTTCTTCTTCCTCAGCATAGGCCTTTGGCTATACCTCCTGTATTAGGCATTGTTGATGATGTGTTTTCGGAATCGAGCATGGCTCCAGATTCCCTACCTCCGGCTCCTAGTAATCCAGACAGATATTACAGGGTTCCTGACTCCCACAAATTTTTATTCAAAAATCCTGCTTCTGATCCTGAAACTATCTCACAGGGTCCCAAAGGTGTAAAGGCCTCAACAGCTAAGAATCCTACCCCCCTCTGATAGAGATTACAGGGTGCTGGATAGATGGGGAAAGAAGGTTTATACGTCTGCAACCTTGGCAATTAGGGCCTTAAACTGCAAGTTTCATATGCTTAAATATCAACAGCATGTTATGGTATTACTGAAACAGAAAATGATGTTGATTTCTGAATATGTGGAAGATAAAGAATTACAGGAATTATTACATGCAGCAGAACAGGTTGGAAAGCATACTTTGCAATGTGGTTTTGATTCTTTGGAGGCCTCTTTCAGGGCCGCAGTTACTGGATCTGTGATTAGAAAGCATGTCTGGCTCAAGGAGCAAAGTCTGCCTGATCGTGTTAAAGCTAAATTGTTGGATGCACCTTTACAGCATGATACTCTGTTTGGTAATAAGGCAGAATAGGTTTTAAAGAAAATGGTAGACAAAGCAAGTCTATGCAAACTGTAAAAGACTTCTTACAAGTGCAGCCACCAAGCTTCAGTAGACACTGGCCTACAAAAAAATGGTATTTTCCTGTGTCCAACAGAGCCTCATGGGACAAATCCAGGTGCTCAAAAGGCTCTAGATACCAATCACAGGGTTCTTACAGGTCAAAGCAATGGGGTGTCTCTACCTCCAAATCTGGAGGAAACAAAGCACAACCCTACAGTATGCAGTCTCAATGACTTCCCTCTGCCATCACTAAGCACTTATCTTTTGGCAGCCCCCTTAGGGGGAAAATTAGCACTTCATGCTCAAAATTGGCAGTTAATAACCCAGGACAAGTGGGTATTAAACATAGTATCCCAGGGATACTGATTTCATTTCCATACTTTGCCAATTCCAAATGGTTGGCCAGATCTGCCACAAAATCAATGGGCAGAGGCACAGAAACAAGCTACGTCTCTCATGGATATGGGGGCTATTCAACCAGTACCAGAACAGGAAAAAGGGCAAGAATTTTACTCAAGACTGTTCCTGGTACCCAGAAAAGACAATGCCTGGTGCCCTATACTGGATTTCTCGATTTTGAACACATTCTTAGACATTCCAAAATTCAAAATGCTGACTTTGCAACAGCTTCTGCCCATACTGGGGAAGAACGCTTGGTTAGTGACTCTAGACTTAAAAGAGGCATACCTGCATACCCCAGTAAGGGAATCGTGCAGAAGATACCTCTGCTTCAAGGCCTGTTATATGCATTACCAGTTCTCTGCACTGCCCTTTGGCTTATCTACTGCGCCTAGGGTCTTTACAAAGTGCCTGGCACCAATAATTTAATTTTGCAGACAAACAAGCATACAAATCTGTCCATACTTGGACGACTGTCTCATTCAAGCAGAAAACAAGGACATTCTTCTTCAACATCTGGTGTTTGTAAAAAGGCTTCCAACATGCCTAGGGTGCACAACAAATGAAAAGAAATCACAACTGGTACCCTCTCAAAAGATTACATTCCTGGGTGCAAGCTTGAATTCAACTGCCCAGATGGCTTACCTTACGCCAGACAAGCAAAGACAACTGATTTTTTACTTCAAACAGATGGCAACAAAAACCAAGTTGTCTGCAAGACAAATTCTGAAGGCTTTGGGGTTCATGGCATCCTGCATTCTACTAATTCCATATGCAAGACTGAAAGTGAGGAAACTACAGTGGTATCTAAAAACTTTATGGAGTCAACATTGTTACAGTCTGGAAACAATGATTCCTCTCATTCCCTGCCTACAACAGGAGTTTCTTTGGTGGGCAGAGACATGTCACCAGAACATGGGACAGTCTTTCACTCTACCCCCTGCCACCCTAACTACAGATGCATCAGACTATGCTTGGGGGGCCCACCTGGCAGGGAGATGCATTCAGGGCATATGGAGCCCAAAACAAATGCATCTGCATATCAACCAGAAAGAGATGTTAGCTGTTCAGAATGCCCTGACCACCTTCAAGGACTTACTTCATCCAGGACAACTACTGATAAAAACGGACAACACCACGGTTATGTGGTACATAAACAAGCAGGGGGGTACACATTCCTACCCCCTTTGCAGACTAGCCATGGCATTGTGGGACACAGCCTTGACTTACCAAGTACACCTTCAAGCTCAATTCCTGCCAGGAAAACAAAATCCTCTGGCAGACGACCTAAGCAGAAATCTTATGGACCCTCACAAGTGGAAACTGGATCCACAAGTCTTCAGCATGATAACAGAGAAATGGGGGAGTCCGGACATAGAGCTGTTTGCCTCTCCCCAAAATTATCAACTGGACAAATTCTGCACAAGGACTTATCACAGACCAGCATGGAAAGTGGATGCCCTATCATTCAGTTGGAAAAACATATCAGTCTACACTTTTCCTCCTCTGCCTCTTCTTCCCAAGGTCTTACTAAAGGTCAGACAGGAAAAACCAAAAATGATCCTAATTGCCCCGGACTGGCCTCGCCAGCACTGGTACTGAATTCTAAGGAATATGTCTCAACTCCCTCCTTGGTACTTGCCTCAAATACCTCATCTACTGTCTAAGCAGAGCAATCAAATCCTGCACAATCGACTCCAAACTCAACCTGGCAGCATGGCTGATCATGTAATTATTCAAACAACACTTCTCAGTAAATCTGTGATGGATGTCATTTTGGAAGCCAGAAGGCCTAGTACTAGAAAATCTTATGCTGATAAATAGAAGAGATTCTGTGCTTGGAACCAGGCACAAGGGACGGACACAGCAAAGCCAAATATTCCTCAGATTTTACAATACTTGGCTGAGATGCTTGACAATGGCCTTTCTTTTTCATCAATAAAAATCCATGCCTCTGCCATCTCGGCTCATTACAACACAGAGCCTCCCATCTTTTCTCATCCTCTGCTAAAACAGTATCTTAGAGGGGCCAAAAATTTAAGGCCTCCCAGAAGATCACCAACTCCGGCATGGGACCTCAGTTTTGTGTTGGAAAAGCTTACCCTGCCTCCATTGGAACCAGCAGCTACTGCGGATATAAAATTTTTATCTTGGAAAACAGCTTTCCTTCTGGCAATCACTTCAGCAAGAAGGGTTTCAGAATTACAGGCCCTCATGGCTGTGGAGCCTTTTATTACATTTTACCTAGACAGGGTGTCCCTCAGGACCAATTCTTCCTTTATGCCTAAGGTGGTATCCAGTGTGGCTCTTAACCAAACTATTCACCTGCCAACTTTTTACCCAAATCCGCAGAACAAGGGAGAGTGGATACTGCATTCCTTGGACGTACACAGACAACTAAGTTTCTACTTAAACAGGACCAAATCTCTAAGAAAGTCTGAGCAGCTCCTGGTGGCATTTGCTGCAGGATTAGAGGGGAAGGCTATTTCAAAGTAGACTATTTCAAAGTAGACAAACCACTGCATTTGTTTCTGCTATTTGCATCATGGTAAACCGGTGCCCAAGGGAATCAGGTCACATTCCATCAGGGCTGCATCTACCTCAGCAGCTTTTCTCAGAGGGGTGCCAACCAAAGACATTCTAGAAGCTGCTACTTGGAGCTCGATGCATACTTTTACAAAGCATTATCATTTGCCTCTCTTCTCTAAGTCCAGGGCAGGCTTTGCCACTGCAGTTCAGCAGGGCCTTATAGCCGCTCCTAATGCTATTTAGTTCTAGCCTCCCATCCATAGCTTTGGGATTCTACCCAAATGTAGTGACTGCAACAGTGAAACATGAAGAACATAGTACAGTTGTGTACACTTACCATAAATGTAGATGTTCGAGTTTATTCACTGTTGCAGTCCGGGTTACCCACCCGCCATCCCCCTTTTTTCTAGAACTTCTCTTTCCTTCACTATAGTCTACAGTCTTTGTGGTGTATTTGCTTTTAGATGAAGGTAAAGTTTATGTTGTTACAACTGCATTTATATATATATATATATATATATATATATATATATATATATTTTTTTTTTTGCTCCCCATTTGGGGGGCACCTGACATCTGGGACAAGAAAAACTGAAGAAAATGGCGTCAGCTGCATGTTTTATACCCCTGACAACCTGACATCATGGAAGAGGAGACAGCAACCGATGCGGGACCCAAGACTTTGATATTCAGGCCGACTGAGGGCAACCTGCTAGCAGATTACCCAAATGTAATGACTGCAACAGTGAATACACTCGAACATCTACATTTATGGTAAGTGTACACAGCTGTACTTTCCTATCATACCTTGCCTGCACCTAGAGCTCCTATGGTGGGCAGAGGCCTGCCACCAGAACAAGGGTCTGCCATTCACACCACCCCCTGCCACTCAAACCCTAACTACAGATGCATCAGACTATGCATGGGGGGCTCAACTGGCAGGGAAGTGCATTCAGGGTAAATGGAGCCCAAATCAAATGTACCTTCATATCAATCAAAAAGAAATGCTAGCTGTACAGAATGCACTGGCAGGCTTAAAGGACTACCTTCATCCATGACAATTACTGATAAAGACAGACAACACCACGGTTATGTGGTTCATTAGCAGGGGGGTACACATTCCTTCCCCCTCTGCAGACTAGCCATGGCATTGTGGAACACGGCCTTGAGTTACCAAGTACAACTACAAGCTCAATTCTTGCCAGGAAAGCTGAATGTTCTGGCAGACAAACTAAGCAGAAATCTCCTATACCTACACAATTGGAAACTGGGATCACGGATTTTCAACATTTTGACATGCAAATGGGGGAGCCCAGACATAGATCTTTTTGCTTCACCCCAGAACTACCAGTTGAACAAATTTTACACGAGAACTCATCACAAAAAAGCCTGGAAAGTGGATGCATTGTCCTTCAGCTGGAAAAACCTATCAGTCTATGCCTTTCCCCCTCTGCCTCTGCTCTCCAAAGTTCTACTAAAAGTCAAACAGAACAAACCAAAAATGATTTTGATTGCTCTAGATTGGCCTCACCAACACTGGTACCCACTCCTGCGCAGTGTGTCACACATTTTACCATGGAACCTGCCTCAGACACCTTCCTTACTGTCTCAGCAGGAGAACCAAATTCTGCACCCTGAGCTCCAAACATTGAATCTTGCCATTTGGCTAATCACTTAAATTCCCCCTTAGCATCCCTCAGCAAACCTGTGATGGATGTAATTTTGGAGGCAAGAAGACCTAGTACTAGAAAATCTTATGCTGACAAATGGAAAAGATTCTGTGCCTGGAATCAGTCTCAAGGGATGAGCACAGCAGTGCCCAATTTACCTCAGATGTTGCAATACTTAACTGAGATGCTTCACAAGAGCCTGTCTTTTTCTTCCATAAAAATCCATGTCTCAGCCATTTCAGCTCATTACAACACAGAACCCCCCCTTCTCTCATCCTCTGCTAAACCAGTATCTCAGAGGGGCCAAAAACATGAGACCACACAGGAGAGCTCCAACCCCTGCCTGGGACCTTAACTTTATATTGGAAAAACTCACTCTACCTCCTTTCAAGCCAGCTGCTACTGCAGACTTAAAATGTTTTTCCTTGAAAACAGCCTTCCTTTTAGCAATCACTTCAGCTGGAAGGATATCTGAATTACAGGCCCTTATGGCAGTGGAGCCTTTCATCATCTTTCATGCGGACAAGGTGTTACTCAGGACCAATCCATCATTCATGCCCAAGGTGGTATCCAGTGTGGCCCTTAATCATTCCATTCATTTGCCAACTTTCTTTCCCAATCCACAGAACAAGGGAGAGCGGATTCTGCATTCATTGGGTGTACACAGACAACTTAGATTCTGTTTGGACAGGACTAAATTGCAAAGAAAATCTGAACAACTGCTGGTAGCATTTGCTGCAGGGGCAGAGGGGGAGGTCTATTTCAAAGCAAACAATTTCTAAATGGATAACCTATTGTATTTATTTTTGTTATAAGCACCATGGAAAACCTGTCCCCCAGGGGATCAGATCTCATTCCACCAGGGCTGCATCTACTTCAACAGCCTTTCTCAGAGGTGTTCCTACCAAGGATATTCTAGAAGCTGCTACCTGGAGTTCAGTTCATACTTTCACCAAGCATTACCACTTACCAATTTTCTCTAATTCCAGAGCTGGCTTTGTCACTGCTGTTTTGCAGGGCCTTTAAGCTGGTCCAAATGCTTTATAAATCCATCCTCCCAACCATAGCTTTGGGAATCTACCCAAATGTAATGACTGCAACAGTGAAACATGAAGAACATAGTACAGTTGTGTACACTTACCATAAATGTAGATGTTCGAGTTTATTCACTGTTGCAGTCCTGGTTACCCTCTGTCCAGCCCCCTGTTTTTCTCTTACTATACCTCTACTTTCTTTTACTATGCTTAAAAGCCTTTTTGGTGTGTTTGCTTTTGTTTGTAGGTATATTTTTGTGTTTTTAAAAAATAATATATATATGTATATATATATATATATAACTCCCCATTTGGGGGGCACCTGATATCTGGGGCCTTCGGCTGCATGTTTTATACCCCTGACGTCATGGAAGAAGGGACAGCAACTGACACAGGACCCAAGACTTTGTTAATCAGGCCGACTGAGGGCAACCTGCCAGCAGATTTCCCAAATGTAATGACTGCAATAGTGAATACACTCAAACATCTACATTTATGGTAAGTGTACACAACTGTACTTTCGCAAGTGCCGGTCGGCCGCTACCTGAAATTTTCATTTTCGAGTTTGTAATCCTGAAGTCTTCTAAAGCTAAGTACCCCATTGAGGATCCTTTTTTCTTGCTCTAACCGATGTCAGAAAAAGTTAACAATTGTCTTGCCTGTGGAAAGCAAGTACCTCACAGAGATTTTCATTCTTACTGCATCACCTGTTTAGGCCCAGACCGCAATGTCCCTCACTGTAGGTTTTGTGCCTTGTTCAATGCCTGAACCATTCGTCATCATGCTGTCTTTGTCAGTAAATTCTTTTGCTCTCATTCTCCATATTCCGAAATGGCTTCGATAAGCCATCCTACTACCGATTTTCTGAAAAAACGTAAAGATAAAGACAGAGACAGGCCACAAAGGTCCATAACTGCCGACGAAGCTTCCATTAAGCTAGTCGCCAGTATTCAGTGAGGCGCCTTTGCAGACCCTGATGCCCACTTCTACAGATTCACAGGCCTCTGCTGAGACCCATTCAGAGTCTGGTATGCCGCGAGATGCTTCAACTATGGAATCTGTGGATGTCTCTACCTTGGATGGGTCTGGAGCCGCTGTGCAGGCACCGGCTTCTGAGGGTGTATTCCGACCTACCGATGTTCGAATTAAACCGACGACTTCATCTTTAGCTAAAACTACCAAGTTTCTGAGGCCCAGAGTACACACTACTTCTAGGAAACTGACCAAAGTGCATGCTCAAGCTCCCATGGCACAAAAACAAATGCTTAGAATCGCTGAAGACCTTATTACCCTAATTAGGGGAAGCCAGCCTTCCCATGCTAAGAGACAAAGAACCGAGTTTCATTCTGATTCTACAGACCAGGATTCTGACTACTCTGACCCTTCTGATTATCAAGACATTCCCTTATTAACTTTTGAGGATTCAAATGCAGAGGAATCTATCCCCTCTGCCTCCCCTCCAGATGATTTTTCTTTCTGTGAAACCTTGCATACTTTAAGAGGGTATTTCCACTGAGAATGCCAGGACTACCCTCAGTCCAATTTTTAGAGTTGCCTCAGCACAGGCCTCTAGCTATATATGCCCCCTGTCCTAGATGTTGTAGATGATGTTTTTACAGAATCCAGTCTTACTCCAGATACTTTACCCCTGGCCCCTAGGAAACCTCACAGGTACTACAGAGTACCTGATTCTGACAAATTTCTCTTCAAGAATCCTACTGCTGATCCAGAGACCATTTCCCAGGGACCTAAAGGTACAGCCAAAAATCCTACCCCTTCAGACAGGGATTCCACAGCTTTAGACAGATGCGGTAAGAAGGTATATACCTCTGCAACTCTTGCCATCAGCGCACTGAATTGCCAGTTTCACATGTTGAAGTACCAGCAGCATATTATGTAACTAATTAAACAAAAAATGGTGTTGCTTCCAGATTGTGCAGAAAATAATGATTTACAAGAGCTAATGCATTCTGCAAACCAAGTTAGTAAGCATACTTTGCTGTGTGGCTTTGATGCCCTAGGAACACCTTGCAAGGCTGCAGTCACTGGTTCTGTGCTGAGAAGACATGCTTGGCTAAAGCAGCAAACCTTGCCAGATCATGTCAAATCCAAATTACTTGATGCTCCTTTAAATAAGGACTGTTTATTTGGCACCAAAGCAGAAGAGGTTCTTAAAAAGATGGAAGAAAAAGCTAAATCTATGCAAACTGTTAAAGAATTCTTACAAGTGCAGCCACTTAGATTCAGTAGGCATTGGCCTTCTAAAAACTGGTCCTTTCCAGCCCCTTCCAGGCCTGCTCAGACCAAACCCCAGACTACAGTCTCAGGGTATGCAGAGATCTAAACAATGGAGTGCCCCCACCTCAAAGACAGGGAAGTTCACAATGACTTTTTATTTATCCTTCCCAGCCATGTCCAATTACTTGTGGCCCTAGGAGGAAAACTTGCCCTTCATGCAAAAAACTGGATATCTATTACTCAGGACAGATGGATTCTAAACATTGTATCCCAAGGGTTCAGATTCTACTTCCATACACTGCCAACCCCAAGAGGGTTTCCAGACCTTCCTCCAAACCAGTGTGCAGAGGCTCAAAAGGAAGTACTTTCCCTGCTCAATGTTAGAGCTATTGAATCTGTTCAAGTAGAACAAAGGGGGCAGGGTTTCTACTCCAGACTTTTCCTGGTGCCCAGAAAAGAGGACTCTTGGCGCCCAATCCTGGATCTATCAACTCTCAACACCTTTCTGGTGATCCCTAAATTCAAGATGCGTACCCTGCAACAGCTTCTCCCTATGCTAGCCAAGGATGCCTGGTTAGTCACTCTAGACTTAAAAGAAGTGTATCTGCATATCCCCATAAGGGAGTCATGCAGAAAATATCTACGCTTCAGGGCAGGCTCTATGCACATCCCTTTGGCTTATCTACTGCACCCAGAGTATTCACAAAGTGCCTGGCTCCAGCCATTGCATACTGCAGGCAGAGAAATATCCAAATTTTCCCATACTTGGTCGACTGCCTGATTCAGGCGGACAGTCAAGAATTGCTACTTCAGCACCTGGCATTTGTAAAAAGCCTTCTCACTTCATTGGGGTACACCATCAACGAAAAGAAATCACAACTGGTGCCCAGTCAAAAGATTGTATTCCAGGGAGCAAGCTTGGACACAACTTCCCAGATGGCATTTCTCACTTCAGAAAAACATGTCTGACAAGCTACTTCAAACAAATGGCCACCAGAACCCAGCTATCTGCAAGAAAAATACTGCAAGCCTAGGGTTCATGGCCTCATGTATACTGCTAATTCCATATACAAGACTGCATATGAGGAAACTTCAGTGGTACTTAAAAAGTCTTTGGTGCCAGCATTCTCACAACCTGGAAACAGTCATTCCAATCATACCTTGTCTAAGGGTAGAGTTCCTTTGGTGGGCAGAAGCATGCAACCACAACAAGGGACTGCTTTTCACTCAACCCCTCACCACTCAAACCCTGACAACAGATGCATCAGACTATGCATGGGGGGGGGGCTCACATGGCAGGCAAATGCATTCAGGGCCACTGGAACCCAGCCCAGGTTCTCCTTCACATCAATCAAAAATAGTTCCTAGCTGTACAGGATGCTCTGACAGCCTTCAAATACCTAATCCTTCCAGGACAACTGCTTATAAAAACAGCCAACACCACAGTTATGTGGTACATAAACAAGCAGGGGGGAACCCATTCTTACCCACTCTGCAGCTTAGCCATGCCCCTGTGGAACACAGCCTTGAGCAACTAAGTGCATCTACAACCTCAATTCCTGCCAGGCAAACATAATTCACTGTAAGACGACTTAATCAGAGATGGGGGACACCAGAGGTGGACCTATTTGCGTCCCCAGAGAACCACCAGTTGAGCAAATTCTGCACCAGGAGCCCTCACAGCAGGGCCTGGAAGGTGGATGCCCTATCCTTTCAAGGAGAAAAAACTCTCAATTTATGCCTTTCCCCCTCTGCCCCTCCTCTCAAAAGTACTACTTAAGGTAAAACAGGACAGGCCAAGGGCATATCTTATTGCCCCAGACTGGCCACACCAGCACTGGTACCCACTCTTGTGCAGTCTGACAAAAGTGCCACCCTGGCACCTTCACCAGACTCCTACCCTGCTGTTCCAGCAGGAGGGACAGATCTTGCATCCACAGTTGCAATCCCTAAACCTTGCAGCCTGGCTTATCCCTTGAATATACCACCAGCAACCCTCAGCAAACAGGTGCTGGACGTCATTCTTAAAGCCAGAAGGCCTAGTACTAGGAAATCCTATGCTGAAAAGTGGAAAAGATATTGTTCTTGGAATCATTCTCAAGGGAGGGACATAGCAGTGCCCTCCTTACCTGTAATCCTGGATTACCTATCAGAGCTGCTCCGCAGAGGCCTATCCTTCTTTTCCATTAAGATTCACGCCTCTGCCATCTCAGCTCATTATAATACTGAGCCACCTCTATTTTCGCACCCTCTCATCAAACAGTTCCTGAGAGGGGCTAACAACTTAAGGTCCCCTAGGAAAGCTCCCACCCCTGCCTGAGACCTTAACTTTGTACTGGAAAAGCTCACGCTTCCCCCTTTTGAACCTGCAGCTTCAGAAGAGTTAACATTCCTCTCTTGGAAAAATGCCTTGCTTTTAGCCATAACTTCAGCAAGAAGAGTGTCTGAGTTACAGGCACTAATGGCTGTGGAACCCTTTATTATTGTTCATGCTGACAGCGTTTCCCTCAGGACTAACCCCTCCTTTATGCCTAAGGTGGTGCCCAGTGTGGCTCTAAACCAATCCACCTATTTGCCAACCTTCTTCCCTAACCCACAGAATAAGGATCCTGCACTCCTTGGATGTGCACAGACAGCTCAGGTTCTACCTTGACAGGACTAAACCTTTCAGAAAATCTGACCAGCTGCTAGTCAGCTTTGCTACAGGGGCAGATGGTAAGGCCATTTTAAAGCAGACTATTTCCAAATGGATAGCATACTGCATCCATTTCTGCTACAAGCACCATGGAAAGCCTACCCCACAGGGGATCAGACCACATTCCACTAGGGCTATTTCCACCTCTACAACATTTCTCAGGGGAGTCCCTACCAGGGACATTCTGGAAGCTGCAACCTGTTGTTCTGTACACACCTTCATCAAGCATTACCACTTACCAGTCTTTTCTAAATCCAGAGCTGGATTTGCTATAGCAGTCTTGCAAGGCCTACTAGGCAGCCCTAACACTTCTTGACTGCCTCCATCTTTCCTCAGCTTTGGGAATCAACCCAAGTGTGATGACTGCAACAGTGAAACATGAAGAACATAGTACAGTTGTGTACACTTACCACAAATGTAGGTAGAGTGTATTCACTGTTGCAGTCCTGATTTCCCTCCCTCCAGCTCCCTGGCTTTCTCTATCTTTCTACCTGTCCTCTCTATGGCCATTTCTAATAGCATTGGTGTTTACTTTTTACTGGTATCATTCCCCACCATATACTAGCTTCCTGTTTGGGGGCTCCTGACATTTGGGGCAAGAAAAACTGATGTAATGGTGTCGGCTGCCTGTTTTATACCCCTGATGACCTGATGTCATGGAAGAAGTGACAGCATCCGATGCAGAAATCCTAAGACTCTGGTATTCGGGCCGACTGAGGGCTACCTGCAGGCAGATAACCCAAGTGTGATGACTGCAACAGTGAATACACTCGAGCAGCTACATTTATGGTAAGTGTACACAACTGTACTTTTTGTGCTTTGCTCTTTGGTCTATCTACAGCACCGAGGGTATCCACAAAATGTTTAGCCCCTGTTATAGTCCACTGCAGACTGCAGGGCATACAGATATTTCTATGTTTGGATGACGTGCTCCTCCAGGCCCCGTCACCAGAAGTACTTCTGGACAATCTCTCCTACACATTGTTCGTTCTGAGAGGACTGGGGTTTACCATCAACCTCCAAAAGATTTCCTTGATCCCCTCCCAGGATCATGACTTCCTGGGGTGAAGGATCCTGACAAGTGCAATATGATAGCTTGCTTACCCCCAGAAAAGATCCTTTCTCTCATCTCATATTTCCAGGACCTAATACCACTACACTCCCTGACACCCAGTAAGTTCCTGTGCCTCCTGGGGTTCATGGCGTTAACTATTCCAATGCTTCCCTTTGCCAGGCTACACATATGAGGAAATTTCAATGGTTCCTGAGAACAGCTTTAGAATCAACTGTCAACATCTGGAATTTGTTGTCCCCCTCCTACCCTGCTTGACAAAGAAGTTAGAGTGGTGGATTCTCCATGTTTCCAGGAATCCAGGCCTACACTTTCAACCACTTCCACCCATCCAGGATCTGTACATGGATGCGCCAGACACAAGATGGGGTGCAACTCTGGGAAACTGGAAGGTCAGGGATGTGTGGTCCCCTCCTCAGACAAAACAACATAAAGGAAATTAGACCTTTGATCTTTGCTATCAAAATCTTCAAGTCCAGGATTTCACCGGGGGTCCTAAGGTGGTTCACACCTGTGGTACATCAACAAGCAGGGAGGGACAAATTCCTATATCCTCTGCAGACTGGCATTATACGCCTGGGAGATAGCCCAGCAGAGTCAGGTTTCCAGGCTGTTTACATTTCCTCAGCTCAGACTGTGATAGCAGACTGTCTAAGCAGGTCCATGACTCAGTCCCACGAGTGGATGTTGAACAGGGATGTGTTTCTGGACCTTGTCCATTGAAGGAGTATCCCTCGGATAGATCTTTTTACTTCTTCATTTTACAGACAGCTTCAAAAGTATTGTGCCTGGATTCCACATCCTGGGGCATGGAAGGTGGACGCACTATCCTTTCCTTGGAAGGGGATGTTTCTGTACACATTCCCCCCTTCCCACTCATTCAGAAGGTTCTGCTGAAAATTCAGTAAGAATAACCAAACATCTTGCTGATGACCCCCTTTCTGCCAAGATAGAATTGGTCCCCCCTTCTTCTACATTTAGCCAAGGGCAATCAACACAAGTTACCCCACAGGAATAACCTACTCACACAGGACAAGGGAACTCTAATACATCCACAAATCTTGACTCTAAACTTGACTCTGTAGGTGATAGGGCTTTGATTCCCTTTAGACACCTTTACACTGAGGACATGCTACAAGTTCTGCATGAGGCCAGAAAGTATTATGTAAATATTCTACAAAGGATACAAAGTCAGTACCATCACCTTTCCATAGCAAAAAGACATCATCTACAAAACGTACATACCACAATACTTGTCCTAAGAATGGATTATTTACCGAAAGTATGTTTGTCTCTTCCCAGCAAACTAAAGCCAGATTGGCATAGCTGTTTGCACATGGTGTCCCCATCGCTACGCCAACGTTTTGCAAAAAGAACTGATCTTGAAAAACAACAATATTGTTTTCTAGTATGATTTCTAACAAGCTACATATTTGTTGGGTTTTAGTGTTGGTAAAACATTTATTAGCTGTTAGAAATTCTCTTATCATTTCAATACCCCAACAATTAGGTATGCTAGTAAAAAGAGATTCTATGTCCATGGTAACAAGGACAAACTCTGTATCTTCTGTTATACTGTCCATTCTGTTATGCAGTCTTCCTAGGAACATCTCAGTATCCCTAAGTATTGTGTGACAGTTCTCTAATAGGCCATGTAGATTACCTTCAACATATATGGAAATGGGTTCAGTACACCAACCAGCTCCAGAGACTATGGGTCGCATTGGTGGAGTAGAGAGGTTCTTATGAATCTTAGGCAACCCATAAATACTAGGAATAGTGGGTTTGTTAATATTAAAATACTTAAATAATGATTCGTCAATTAGGCCAGTGACTAATAGATCAAATAGCAAAAAAGACACTTTATCTATAATAGCATTTACAGTAATTTTTGAAATACATTGATATGTATCTGAGTTAAATAAAAGTTTTTCCATTTGCTGAACATATAGCTTTGTCTAAAATGACTATGCCACTGCCTTTATCAGCTTGTTTAAAAACTACAGAATGTAAATTTTGTAATTCATGTAAGGCTCTCTGCTCTTCTGGAGTTAAGTTATAAAAAGAATAATTAAAACTAGAAGAAGCATCTGTATCTCTGAAAGTAGTTTCACAAACATCCATAAATCTTTGAATATCTGATGGAATAGGTGGAATAAATGTACTGGGTTGCTTATACATATTATGTGTGTTATTATTTGTATTCATTGGAAACAAACATTTCAAAGCTAAGTCTGACAGATTGTTGGTCTCCTATCACCCAGGGGCTCTGGGCCAACTTGTTACCAAGCAAACTATTTCCTCTCAGGCCGGCAGGACTGGAGGAATCGCTGAAAGATTAGGAGATTCTGTCTGTAGGAGGTCATAGTACCTATTTTGAATCTCAGAAACCTAGCAGCAGTCCCACTTAAAGAAGTCTCATGTTATGAATATTGCAGCATATAGAAGAGAAGGGCATACATGTTTATGGTAAGATTTTGCACAACTGTTCTATAAAAATATTTATTTGACATTTGTTAACGGGTTAATTTTCAGTGGAGACCCGAGGAGGAAAGCTCAAGCAATACAACCATAAAAGGATAACATAGGCAATATACAAAACACAAGAAAAACAGTGCAGCAGTACAACATAAGGAAAAATTACATATGCAGTAATAAGGAGAAATTAATAACTTCTTCTTTCGGCTGCTCCCATTAGGGGTTGCCATAGCAGATCAACTGTTTCCATTTCCTCCTGTCCTCTGCGTCTTGCTCTGTCACACCAATCACCTGCATATCCTCTCTCACCACATCCATAAACCTTATCTTAGGCCTTCCTCTTTTCCTGTTACCTGGCAGCTTCATCCTTAGCATCTTTTTCCCAATATACTCTGCATCCCTCTTCAGCACATGTCCAAACCAACGTAATCTTACCTGTCTGGCTTTGTCTCCAAACCTTCCAACCTAGGCTGACCCTCTAATATATTTATTCCTAATCCTGTCCATCCTCGTCACACCCAGTGCAAATCTTAACATCTTCAACTCTGCCACGTCAAGCTCTGACTCCTGCCTTTTTGTCAATGCCACTGTCTCCAACCCGTATAACATAGCTGGTCTCACTACCCTCTTGTAGACCTTCCCTTTCGCTCTTACTGGTACTCGTCTGTCACAAATTACTCCTGACACTCTTCTCCACCCACTCCATCCTGCCTGTACTCTCTTCTTCACCTCTCTTCCACACTCACCGTTACTCTGAACTGTTGATCCCAAGTACTTAAACTCATTCACCTTCGCCACCTCTACTCCCTGCATCCTCACCATTCCTCCATCCTTCCTCTCATTCACACACATATATTCTGTCTTAGTCCTGCTGACCTTCATTCCTCTTCTCTCTAGAGCATATCTCCACCTCTCCAGGGTCTCCTCCACCTATTCCCTACTCTCACTACAGATCACAATGTCATCTACAAACATCATAGTCCATGGGGACTCCTGTCTGATCTCGTCTGTCAACCTGTCCATCACCATTGCAAATAAGAAAGGGCTCAGAGCTGATCCTTGATGTAATCCCACCTCCACCTTAAACGCATCTGTCACTCCCACCGCAGACCTCACCGCTGTCACACTACCCTCGTACATATCTTGTGCCACTCTTACATACTTCTCTGACACTCCCGACATCCTCATACAATACCACAACTCCTCTCTAGGCACCCTGTCATATGCTTTCTCTAAATCCACAAAGACACAATGCAACTCCTTCTGACCTTCTCTGTACTTCTCCATCAACACTCTCAGAGCAAACATCACATCTGTAGTGTTCTTTCCTGGCATGAAACCATACTGCTGATCACTAATCATCACCTCCCTTCTTAACCTAGCTTCCACTACTCTTTCCCATAACTTCATGCTGTGACTGATCAGTTTAATCCCTCTGTAGTTACTACAGCTCTGCACATCACCCTTATTCTTAAAAACCGGTACCAAAACACTTTTTCTCCATTCCTCAGGCATCCTCTCACTTTCCAAGATTTCATTAAACAATCTAGTTAAAAACTCCACTGCCATTTCACCTAAACACCTCCATGCTTCCACAGGTATGTCATTTGGACCAACAGCCTTTCCGTTCTTCATCCTCTTCATAGCTATCCTTACTTCCTCCTTGCTAATCCACTGCACTTCATGATTCACTATCCGCACATCATCCAACCTTCTCTCCCTCTCATTCTCTTCATTCATCAACCCCTCAAAGTACTCTTTCCATCTGCTCAACACACTCTCCTCACTTGTGAGTACGTTTCCCTCATTATCCTTTATCACCCTTACCTACTGCACATCTTTACTAGCTCGGTCCCTCTAACTAGCCAATTGGTACAGGTCCTTTTCTCCCTCCTTAGTGTCCAACCTTTTATACAACTCTTCATACGCCTTATCCTTAGCCTTCGCCACCTCTCTCTTTGCCATGCACCTCATCTCCTTATTCTATTGTCTACTTTCTTCATCTCTTTGACAATCCCATTTTTTTCTTCGCCAACCTCTTTCTCTGTATACTCTCCTGTACTTCTACATTCCACCACCAGGTCTCCTTGTCCTCCTTCCTCTTTCCAGATGTCACACCAAGCACCCTTCTAGCCATCTCTTTTACTTGCTCTGCTGTAGTTACCCAGCTATTCGGTAACTCTTCACTGCCACCCAGTGCCTGTCTTAACTCTTCCCTGAACATCACCTCACAATTACCCTTTTTCAATTTCTACCATTTGATCCTTGGTGCTGCCCTCACACTCATCCTCCTCTTCTTGATCAACAATGTCATCCTACAAACCACCATCTTATGCTGCCTAACTACACTTTCCCCTGCCACCACTTTACAGTCTCCAATCTCCTTCAGATTGGCCCTTCTACATAAGATATAATCCACCTGTGTGCATCTTCCTCCACTCTTGTATGTCACCCTATGCTCCTCCCTCTTGTTAAAATACGAAATACGTATTCATCATAGCCATGTCCATCCTTTTCGCAAACTCCACTACCATCTGACCTTCTACATTCCTTTGCTTAACACTATACCTACCCATCACTTCCTCATCCCCTCTGTTCCCTTCACCAACATGCCCATTGAAATCTGCTCCAATCACCAGTCTCTCACCCTTGGGTACAATCATCACAACTTCATCCAACTCACTCCAAAATTTTTCTTTCTCATCCATCGCACACCCAACTTGTGGAGCATATGCACTAACAACATTCATCATTACACCATCAATTTCCAGCTTCATAAACATCACTCTATCCGACACTCTTTTCACCTCCAAAACACTCTTAGCATACTCTTCCTTCAGGATAATGCCTTCGCCATTTCTCCTCCCATCCACACCATGATAAAACAATTCAAAACTGCCTCCAGTACACCTAGCCTTGCTCCCCTTCCATCTGGTCTCTTGCACACACAATATACCAACCGTTCTTCGGTTCATCATATCAGCTAGCTCCTTCCCTATACCAGTCATACTGCCAACATTCAAAGTTCCGACCCTCACTATCACAGTCCTAGCCCTTACCTGCCTTCGGGCATACCTTCCACCTCTTCTCCTCCTTCAGCCAACAGTAGCCCAATTTAGCACCCTGTTGGCCAACAGTACTGGTGGCGGTCGTTGTTAACCCAGGCCTCGACCGATCCGGTATGAGTTTCTGTACAGTTTTCTGCATGTGTGATGTGGCACAATTTTACACCAGATGCCCTTCCTGATGCAACCCTCCCCATTTATCCGGGCTTGGGACCGGCACAAAGAAATGCACTGACTTGTGCATCCCCAGTGGCTGGGTTAAGGAGAAATTAATAACTAATGAAATAAAACAAAATGAAGTAAATGCAACTAGTATATTTAAGTAGTTACAATAATGACGTATCTTTCCCAAGTAGCATAATGTAATATTGTCTGTTAAGCAGATTAGTCATTGAATATTAGATGTAGACAAGTAGTGAAAAGAAAATGCAAATTATAGAGGATTTAGGCAAGGACAGGCTTTTGAGTTCAGAAAGTAGTGCTTGACGTCAGTTTTAAAGCAGCTGGAACTAGTGATCCTACGGATGTGAGGTTATTCCACACAAGTGACACTGTGTTTATATAGGAGTTTACTGTAAGTTTTGGTGGGTTTATAGATGTCTAGAAGGTGCTAGTCAGAACTACAAAGAGACTGGGTTGGGGTATAAGGGGATACTAAGGTAGAAAATGATGGGCAGGCTAGCGATTTGTTGAGTAGTGTGTGTGTCAGCAGCACCTAGGCAAGTAGTAAGAGCTGGGAGACTTTGAGCCATTGAAGCTGTTTCAGGGCAAGACAGTGATGGGAGTTATAAGGTTGATTACTGGCAAATCTGGCTATGTTATCGTAAGCTTGTTCTAGTTTGGAGAGAAGGTTTGACTGGAGGTGAAGTAGGGTAGGGGAGGCATAGAGGAGACATGGAAGGAGATAGACTTGGGCAAGGGTGGGTTTAGAGTTGGGAGCAAGAAATTTCTTATTCCTGTAGAGAAGACCCAGTTTCATGGTAGTTTTTTTGATACAGTGTTGGATATGAATGTCGAATTTGAGTTGGTTTATTATTGTACCCAATAACTTAGTGTGAGGCTCAGCTTTGATGAGAGTGTTATCTAGTGAAGAAATGGTAAAGGAGGATTTAAGGTGGTGGAGAGTTTTGGGGAGAAATAGTAGGAGCTTATTTTTGGGGGGGTTGAGTATAAGTTGATGCTCTGTGAGCCATTTTTCCACAGATGAGAAGGAGTTTTGGGTGATAGAAAGAAGTTTAGAGATATCAGCACAAGAGATAAGAGTAGAGTCATCGGTGTACTGTATGAGGGAGGAGGTGTTGCAAGAGGAGTAAAGATGATTGGTGAAGATATTGAATAGGAGGGGGCCAAGGATTGAGCCTTGAGGGACACCAATTTGGATAGATAGGAAAGGGGAGCAAGCAGATTGCCATCTGCAGACTGGTGCCTATTTGATAGCTTGAGAACCAGTGAATACTAGAGGGGAGAGATTAAGGTCAGTAAGCTTAATAAGTAGTTTGGAATGGGAGACAGTATCGTAAGGTCAAGAAAGAGGCAAGACATGAGAAGGTTTTTGTCCTTGGCTTCAGCAACAGTGTGAGTGAAGGATAGGAGGGCAGTGGAGGTGCTGTGGTGTGGCCTAAAGCCATGTTGAGAGGGGGTCAGAAGATTTTCTTTAATAAGGTGAGTTAAAAGCTGATTGTGAATACTTTTTTTCGAGGATTCTGGATAGAGGAGATAGGATGGCAATGGGTCTGTAGTGAGAAGGCTTAGTGAAGTTACCTCCTTTGTGAAGTGGGACGGTGTAGAAAGATTTCCAGATGTTGGGGACGGTAGACTCTTGGATAGATCTATTTATTAAGATAGAGACAGAATAGGCTATGGAATGAGCAGATAGTTTAAGAAAGAGGGAAGGAGGTTATCGGTAGAGGGAGAACAAGTTTTCAGTTTTAGTAGAAGTGACTTGCTGTAGGCTGTGGAGATGGGGTTAAGGGAGAAAGGGGTTGTGTTGCATGTGTAGTGAGTGATGTGAGGGTGATTATGGCTTTGGGAGGGTTGAGTAAGTTTTTCAGTAGATTCAGTGAAATGGATATTAAGTAAGGTGGCAGTTTCTAAGGAAGAATTATTAGGGAAGGGGTTGGGGGTGTAGGTTGACCTAGATTTAAGATTTTATTGATGGTATGCCAGAAGCTTGAGACACTCTCTAAAATGGTGAAATTTAGGTATTTGGGAAGAGTAACATTGAAGTTGGATAGATAGGGATGTGGTCACCTAGGGAGCTGGGTAGGGCTCTGGGGTCATGATATAGGGTGAGTCAGAGATAAGAATACAGTCTAAGGTTGTACCTTGGGTATTGTTGTTTAAGTGGTTAGGAGTTGAGCTAAGCTGGTGGAAGCTAAGTAAGTTGATTTGAAGGGAGGGAGAGGCAGAAGATAGTTTTTGCCAGTCAATATTTACATCACCTAGTAGTAAGATCTCATAAAGAATATTAATAGAAATCCATGCAAGAATAGATTCGAGGATGGGAATGTTGTTTCCAGATGGGATATAGAGACAGTGGCAAATTTCTTATGGGGCTTGAGGTGACAGTTTCGAAGTAATACTTCATCTGGTTGAAAATAAGGCAAAGATATTGGCAGGGGGATAGGTTACGGTGTTCAGAATACATAATTGTGACACTTCCACCTTTTTTGGTAGCTCTATCTTGGTGATAGATGTAGCAGGGAGGTAGTATTTCAGTGTTAGAAATATATGGTTTTAGCCAAGTTTCAGCTCACATTCCACCTGATCTTAATGGGTTTGTTTCTTTAAAATCCTTACTGAAAGAGAAGCATAATTGTGTTTGAATTGGTTTTAGTCATGTTTTTTAATTGTTTGTCATGTGCTTTTATTTCACTATTTAAACTTGAGGTTTTTTTCATTGTATTCTATATGTGTGAGGAAGCCCTCTGGGCAAAAGTTTTTAAACTTGCATGTGTATTTGTGTATTTATTAAATTGGGAGCTCATCACCCAAACTGCCTTTGTTCCAGTGATTTCTTGCCATTAATTTAATTAATTAAAATAGCAGGCAAACTGAGCAGGTCCATTTTACTACCTTACAAGTGGTCTCTCAAAAACAAAGTGAAGGAAATGATTTTCAGTTGGTGGTGCCAGCCTTGATTCGATCTTTTTGCATCTCCCCTAAACAAGTGCCATGACCAACCCACCAGGGGTATCACCAAGGGATGGCTACTCTAAGATTGGCCTCCTGGACTTCTCTATGCTTATCCTCAGACTCCCCTAGTTCCCAAATTCCTTCAGAAAGCAGCTTGGTTGAACAGCAAAGTCATCCTCATTGCACCTTAGTGGCCTCGGCAGATTTGCTTTCCCTTCCTTTGACCTCACTTACTATATTCACCTTGGATTCTGGATCCAATTCCGGACCTTCTGTCTCACCTGACAGGCATGGTTCACCCGGATATCTCAAACCTTGAGCTAACAGTGTGGTTTCTCCAATTCCTTTAATAGCCAGGCAATGCATGCTCTGTTCCCCTGTCCATCTCATACTTTTGTCTTCCCATAAACTTTGCACTAGGAAGCTCTACAGGAGTAAATGGAAAATGTTTATTTATTGGGCTGAGTAGAGTCAGATAGATCCCTTCTCAACTCCAATCCTGTCTGTTCTAGAATTTTTAGTGAGTTTATTTAGTGAGGGTACTAGTTCATCAACTATTAAAGTTTAATTCGCAGCAATCTCTATCTTTGCATGCAGGGTTTCAAAATTCTTCACTGACTTCCTCTAAACTGTGCAAAGCCTTTTTGAGAGGTACTCTTCTTTTAAGACACCATTGTAAATACCCCATACCACCTTGGGATTTAAATTTGGTGCTGCAAGCTTTAATTCATTCTCCCTTTGAACCTGCAGCTAAATGTGATCTTAAATCTTTGTCCTGGAAAGCTATCTTTTTAGTTGCATTTACATCTGCTAGAAGAATTTCAGAAATTCAAGCATTATCCTCTAAGCCTTCATATTTGATTTTTCATAGGGATAGGGTCACATTATGTACTAATGCTTCCTTCCTAAGGTGATGTCAGAATCCAACATTAACCAGCCCATTAATTTACCAGTATTATTTCCAAACTTTACAAATAAAGGGGAATATGTGCTGCATTTACTAGATGTCCATAGACAATTACGTTTCTGCTTACCCAGAATGAAAGTAATTAGAAAGACAGATCAGCTGTTTGTTTCCTTTGCACATACTAAATTGGGTGTATCAGTTACAAAGGTGACTCTAGCTAGATCGTTGACAGATTGCATTTCATTTATCTACAACAAATTGAATCTTTCCTTACCAAAACCATTAAAGGCTCATTCAACCAGATCTATGGCAACTTCTGCTGTATTCCAATCTAGAGCTTCTATGGACGTATATGTGCAGCTGCAACTTGGCTGAATCCTCATGCCTTTATCACTCATTACAAATTTGATCTGGTCTTGAGGAGGAAGAGCAGCCTTTGGCTCAGTCGTACACTGGAATATCCTTCGTTATAGTTCACCCAGGAATTTAGGAAGTTGGGGACTCTGTCCCATTAGTTAAGAAATTAATGAAAATAGAAAACTTCAGATAGAAACAGATGTTCTTCATCTCACATTGCTGCAG
Organism: Protopterus annectens; assembly: GCF_019279795.1. NCBI lineage: Eukaryota > Metazoa > Chordata > Ceratodontiformes > Protopteridae > Protopterus > Protopterus annectens. The sequence goes on along the minus strand of NC_056730.1, from coordinate 869,709,404 downwards.
TCATAACCTGTGGGTAGTCCGCTGTCCTCGGTCGGCCCGAATACCAAAGAGCTAGGCTGGCGTCGGTCATTGTCGCCTGGAGCTGACGTACGTAGTAGTACTTAAGCGCATGACCAACGCCATATCCTCAGTCTTTCTTGCCGCGTGGTTCATGCATCAGATCAAGTTGGCAAGCATTCTTTGCAGTGTGGTTTCGATGCTCTTCAGGCTTCATCCAGGGTGGCTGCTACTGGTTCAGTTATTCATAGACATGCCTGGCTTAAGGATCAGAATTTGTCAGAGCATGTTAAGGCTCGGATTCAAGACACGTGGCCTCCCAAACTGCTACATTTGCATATCAACATGAAGGAAATGTTAGCAGTTCAATTTGCCTTGATGGCCTTCAAGAACATACTTCAGCCGGGACAGGTGTTGATTTGAACAGACAACACAACAGTCATGTGGTACATCAACAAGCAGGGGGGAACCCATTCTTACCCTCTTTGCAGACAAGCAATGATATTGTGGGAGACTGCTCTGAGTTTGCACATCAATCTTCAAGCACGGTTTCTGCCAGGAGCACAGAACTCCCTAGCAGATGTATTGAGCAGACAAATTGTGGATCCCCACGAGTGGAAATCGGACCCTCAGGTATTTCATCAGTTGACCGTGGCTTGGGGAACTCCAGACATAGATCTGTTCGCTTCTCCACTGAATTTCCAACTGCCAAAATTTTGCACAAAGATGTTACACCCAAAAGCTTGGAAAGTGGATGCTCTCTCTTTCAGTTGGAACAACCTTCACGTCTATGCTTTCCCTCCTCTGCCTCTTCTTCCCAAGGTACTCTTGAAAGTCAGGCGGGACAGGCCTTGTATGATTCTAATAGCACCAGATTGGCCACGTCAGCATTGGTATCCTCTGCTGAGGAGTTTAATCCAGGAGCCCCCTTGGCCTTTGCCACAGATTCCTCACTTGTTATCCCAGTCAAACAATCATTTTCTCAATGTCATGGTGCAGTCCCTGCATCTAACAGCCTGGCGTATTCTGTATTAGAGCCGGTGGGGCCTCAGCTTCCTCAACAGGTTTTAGATGTCCTTTTGGAAGCCAGGCGGCCTAGTACTCGAAAAGTTTATGCTGATAAATGGAGGAGATTTTTTCTTTGGAGTACAGCAAAGGGCTTTGATGTTTCAGTACCTAATTTGAGTTTTGCACTACAGTATCTTACTGAATTACTGGACAAGGGTTTGTCATTTTCTTCTGTGAAGGTTCATGCTGCAGCCATTTCTGCTCACTATGATTGTGACCCTCCTTTATTTTCTCACCCTTTGTTTAAACAATTTCTTAGAGGGGCAAAAAATATAAGACCCCCACATAGAGCTCCTACTCCTTCCTGGGATCTCAATTTTGTGTTGGAGAAGCTTACTTTACCTCCTTTTGAACCTGCAGCTACGTCTGAGTTGAAGTTTTTGTCTTGGAAAACGGCTTTTTTGTTGGCCATTACTTCTGCTAGGAGGGTTTCTGAATTGCAGGCACTCATGGCAGTTGAACCCTTTCTGATATTCCATAAGGATAGAGTTACTTTACGTACTAACCCTTCTTTTATGCCTAAAGTAATTTCTAATGTGGCCTTGAACCAGTCTATTCATTTGCCTACTTTTTATGCTGATCCCCAAAATAAGGGGGAAAAAGTTTTGCATTCTTTGGACATCCACAGGCAGCTACGGTATTATTTGAGCAGAACTAAAGAGTTCAGGCAGACTCAACAGTTATTTATTTCTTTTGCTTTGGGTTCACAAGGGAAAGCTGTTTCAAAGTAAACTATTTCTAAGTGGATTGGTCACGGTATTGCTTTTTGTTATTCTCATCATGGGAAAAATGTTCCTGCTGGGATCAGACCTCATTCTAGTAGGGCTACTGCCACTTCTACTGCCTTTTTGAGGGGGGTAGCTACTAAGGATATTTTGGAGGCAGCTACTTGGAGTTCAGTGCACACGTTTACTAAGCATTACCATCTCCCTCTTTATTCCAAGTCCAGGGCTGGGTTTGCCACTGCAGTATTACAGGGCATGTTAGCAGCTCCTAATGCTATTTAGTTTGCCAGCCTCCCTTTTCCTTTGCTTTGGGATTCTACCCACAGGTTATGACTGCAGCAATGTGAGACAAAGAACATAGTACAGTTTTGTACCTACCATAAATGTAGATGTTCAAGGATCCACATTGCTGCAGTCCTATTTTCCCTCCCTCCTTCCCCTCTATAGTTTGTGGTTGTTGGGTGATTTCTTTTTTGGCTCTGGCCTTTCCTTTTTAGGCCTTCTGACATCTGGGGCAAGAAAGACTGAGGATATGGCGTCGGTCATGCGCTTAAGTACTACTACGTACTGACGTCAGCTCCATGCGACAATGACCGACGCCAGCCTAGCTCTTTGGTATTCGGGCCGACCAAGGACAGCGGACTACCCACAGGTTATGACTGCAGCAATGTGGATCCTCGAACATCTACATTTATGGTAGGTACAAAACTGTACTTTATGTACTTATAACATTCTATCTGTGTTGTCCATTTTCATTCTTCCTCAACTCCCCACCCACCATCCTCCTCCTTTACCCATGACTGACTTCTGGAAGAATGAGACACTTCAAGGATACCTATGTCCTTTGTGTTGAACTCCAGTTATGTCATTATAATCTTCCTTTTAAGTTGCAAACAAGATCTGATATAGGTTAGGGTTGGTGCATTGCAGGTAGAGAAGGAGCTCAAGAGTTTGTTGAAGGCCATGAGCTAATGGCCAAATCGGATCCAGGGTTCGGATCCAATCCCATTAGTTGAGGAAGAATGAAAATGGACAACACAGACGGAACATTATGGTAAGTGCATCATTTTTTTCATCCTTCATCAAATAAGCAAGAGTAGCAGAAGTGAAAACCCTATCTCTAGAAATGAAAGTGGGCATTAATTATTTCCTCAGTGTAAAAAGAGATGTAGTTTTATTTGGGCACCTAAATGTGCATGCAGTTAGTGGCAATCTGACCAAGGACAGACTGGGGTGAGATCTTTAATGTCCATGATTTGGACAGAGATGTGCATGTCTTGAGTAAAAGGTCTGATGATGACTGCAGATTATTTAAAGGTAAACACTGATTATTTGAATGCTGCAGCCTATTCCTGAATGTTATACAGAAATGCCTTTGAGAACATAGGGAAAAAAGCAAAAGGCAGTGTCAGATTCATTGCAGAACTGGTCACTTTCATAGCTAAGTGGCTGTCAAACTTCAACTTCTGAATTTGTGGGAGACTTTATGATAAAGGGATAAGCATCCACTACCTTATGTGAGTATATAAGAATTTGAATGACAGATCAACAAGGTACCTCCGCTTAAAAGATGGGAAAAAGGGTGACCTCTGTCTATCCAACAGCAGACAGATGCACAGACAAGATTTACCTAGTACTGTATGTGGGTAAAATGGAACACATGGGGAAGTCCAAACCAAATCAGCAGGATGTCCTTACAAAATGGATATCCTTCCGAGGATAGCTGTACATCCAGCCAGCATACCAAAGCCTTGGGTCCACTGTACATCAGATGTGTGTCCTATGTCTTGAGGCTTAAGGTACATGAATAATTTACAAACACCAAATCCTCAGAACTACTTTGCCACCAGTCTGAACACTGTGTTTTGAAGTTAGTCTGTAAGTTGTTCACTTCATATCAGCCACCAAGCCTAGAGCAGATAAGTACCACACTGGGGAGTCTTCCTTTTTTCCTCTTTGCTTGCTTATTTGTGTTTCATGTCATCCAGAAGTAGGAAATGTGAGTGTGGGAGGCACATAACCCCATAAGGGCAAATGTGAGATGTGCCTTTTTTGCTTAAATGCAGACCACAATCACATGCAGTGTGATATTTGCCAGGCCTTTGTCCATAAGACCCTGTGCAGCCATCTATCTTCTCTGCCTATGTATTTGGAAAACCAAGTGCCTTACATTATTGACTTACGGAACTATGGCTTCTGAATTCACTTGCCTGGACATTGAGCTACATTTGAATTAAGTCTTAAAAGATGCACTTTAAGATTTCTGCTTTCCAGCCTCTTTTAGACGTCTCTATAGGGTCTGATGAATGGCCAGAAAACTTACTGGTTCCAATGACTGCTTGCTATTCACACATTCTCTGAGGCTGAGCCTATATCTGTTGCAGATGACAAGGGGAACCCATGGCTTATTATCCTGAGGTGCCTAAGGAGGATTCCCCAAATATGTCTTTGGGAAGAAGTACCTGGTTCCTTTATTGAAGTTAGACTTCTAAACTCCATAATCTTGTTAGGGCAGAAGTTCCTGTAAAGAAAAAAAAAAGGCATGTGATCCTGTAGCTAAAGACCCTGATAAGGAGTGGCAGAATTTCACTCAGGGTCTTCTTAAAGCCCTCATTGTCTTAAAGCCCATGGTTTATCATTACCTTCCTCTTGATTTCCCTTCTTCCCCCATCACCCTCTAAGAGACACAGGGCTTCTGATTTTCCTGATGAGGAGGAGGATCTGGATTCTGGTGAAGAATCTGTGGCTTACCCCTCCCAGATCCATTCCTCTCTTACTCTAGGATTGGATGAAGATGATGCTATCTCCCCTGATACTCCTGTTGAGGAGTTTTCCTCTGAGGAACACCATTGTTAAAAATGATAGAACATTTTCAGTGAGAGACTACCAAATGTCTGAGGTCTAGAAAAGATGATATGATCTTTGACAGATGGACTCTCCCAAGTATTCTACAGCACCTCATGTTTTAGAAGCCTGTATTGATATCTTTACTTATTCTTCACAGGCTCCTGAGTCTCAGGCCCCTGCTCCTAAAAATAAGATGAGTACTACATCGTTCCTGAGGCTCAAAAAATCTTGTACAAGAATCCATCTTCTGACCCTGTAGTCATTTTTCTTCCTGCTGACAAATTTTCATGGCTGATCCTTTTCTCTAAGCTTTTACCCTCTACTATTGATAGTAGAGTGATGGACATGTATGGTAAGAAGGTGTATACCTCTGCCATTTTAGCATTCCAGGCAATTAATTACCAGACCCATATGAGGAGATATGTCCTGGCTGTTCTTTCTAAGCTTGGAGGTGTAATGGCTGGCATGCTTCACTCTGAAGTTTAAACCTCTGCCATTTCCTTACAAGATTCTGCATCACAAGTGTCTCACCATTCCAAGTGCAGCTATGATGCTGATGCTCCTTCTTGGGTGACAGCATTGAGGTAAGTTATCAGAAGGTATTATTGGCTTAGGTTGCAGTCTCTCTCTCTCTGTATATCAAGGCTAAATTGTTGGAATCTCCTTTAGATGCACAACATCTGATTGGCTGTGCTACTGCAGAGATCTTTAAGCCTTGCAGGATTAAGGGAAAGTCATACAAGACCTTAAATAAATCTTCCTTTCACCTATTCCTAAATTTCAAAGGAACTACCCATCTGAGACATCTTTTGTGAACAGGCATTAGAAGCAACCCCTGATGGGCAGGAGACCTTCCAGGAGAGTTTTCTCTGAGAAACCATCTCATAATTCCAGAGGACAGAAGTCTTCTTTCCCAGACCAAACTGCCTCCATTTGATAGTCATCCTTCTCTACCACATGACCTGATTCTTCTTTTACAAAGGTTAACTCTTTTTTACAGTTTGACAACAACTCACTACAGATTCTTAGGTTCATTCAGTCATTCATGGTAGTTATTTTATGGGTTGGAAATCTCTTCCTTTTTCAGGAATTCATTAACCTCCTTCTTGCCAACTATCTTATTTTTCTCTTCTTTTTCAGGACTTATTGGATCAGAGGGGACTATCTGCCCTGCCCCCCATCCCAGAAAGGTAAAGGGCATTACTCCTGGATGTTTTTGGTCTCCAGAAAGGAGGGTTCTTGGGCACCCATTCTAGACCTCTCCTTTCTCAACACTTTTCTAAAAGTTCACTGTTTTAAAATATTTTTTCTCTTTTTTTTTAAATTTCTCCAAGTCTTTTGGGTTTCTAATACCATGACAGGAATGGACCCCATTCCTAAGGCAAAGTATGATTAAATTTCATGAAATTAGTATTGTTTCAGTCTTTGATGTCAGCCAGAAGTGCTCTTTGCAGCACCCACAATGTGCCCGGTAATGACTCCTGCAATTCATATGGGGTTATATGTATTGGTAACATGTCTAAATATGATTGTAGATTTTTTTTTATAAGATCCATTGCTACTACTACTATTGGGACTATCTGGGTATCTTTTTTCCACATTGCTCTCATTTCTGCCTGTAAATCCTGATATTTTATGACTTTGTGTCTCTCTGTACATAACACACTATAGTCACTGGGTGTGGCAATTTCAATGATCAATAGGTTCATAGGTAGATACTAGGCTATCTGCCCTAGGGCATTTATAAGCCTAGCCAGAGTGTATTTGGATTCCGCCTCCCTATTAGATTAGCCTACTGTGCCTCTGTAAAGTAGGTCACAGAAGGTACCTTTTTAAGATTAGTTTACTGTGCCTCTGTCTAGCAGGGACACAGGAGAGATCCCAGGGGTGAATTTGCAATTTCCCATCCAAGCGTCCAAATTTCGCTTGAAGATGGTCAGCGAGGGGCTATGTCTAACATGAAATGGGATTCTATTCCAGAGTGAGGGGAGCCTTTGGGAAATGAATCTGTCCCTCCAGCATGTCCTATTTATTTTTGTGCTGAGGTTTAGGTCCCTGGAGCGTGTAGCTCTAAGAGACTTGGATTTTTTGAGGTGGAGCATGTCCATTAATTCTGGGTTTGACATGGCTTTGTAGTCAGGCATAGATCACCTCTGAGTAGGCGGTAAGCAACTGAGTAGAGCTGGATTTCTTTAGTTGAGCTGCATAGGACATCTGTTTGTAACCCATGATCCTCTTGGTGAGGTACTTTTGGGGTCTCTCCAGTTGCTGCAGGTGTCTGGTAAGGTGCATCCCAAAAGGGGCATTGTATTCAATTATGGGCCTGATGAGTGACAAGCAGAGAGGCACAATGACCTGCTATTTTTGTCTTCTTTTCATGGACCGCTATATCCAGTTTTCTGATATCTGTCTTTTGAACTGTTGGTAATGGGTGATCCCATGTGATGCAGACTTCATCATTTTCTGTGATGCTTTGTGGCTTATGTTTCCAGTGTTTTTCAGCCACTTCATTACCATAATGTTTGCACAATCCTTAATGCAACAGTCTTGCCACATTATTATGCCTTTCAGTATACAGTCCTTCTGCCATTAGTATGTCACAACCAGCAACAAGGTGTGCATCTTTTTCCAATTTGGTTTTACAAAATCTACATTTGTCTGTTTCTCCCACATGTTCAATAGACATTGTAAACCAGCGTGTACATATCCCACTATCTTGGGCTGCCAATATTAACCTTTCATCTCTTGTTTGAATTCACCTCCCCTTAACCATTCCTGATCAACATGAGGTTCTTCCAGAAGTTTTCTATACTTGCAGCTATATTTATGCATTTTCCACATTTCATGCCTTTTCATCTGGCCCTTCACCTTATATTCTTTCTTTTGTTTTATTGGCACATTCAGTTGCTGCCTGATTTTTACCTACTTCTGTTTTGATTTACATTCCTGGTTGATACTGATATGCTTCTGCTAGATTAAGCAGAGATATCACCTTAGATTTATTCTCCACATGTTTCAAAACTTTCACTACATTTGGGTCTTGTGAGGTCAGCAGATATGTGTGAAGTCCCACAATTTCAGATCTATACATATAATCAATTTCAAGGAGGCCCATCCCTCCTTCGGAATGGGAAATATATATAATCTTGGTATGCACTGATTTTTACAAATCATTTGGTGAGCATGCAGATGGGCGGCCACGGTGGTGCAGTGGTTAGCATTGTTGCCTCACAGCAAGAGGTTCTCCTGTTCAATCCTCGGCTGGGGTGCCTTTTGTGCGGAGTCTGCATGTCCTCCCTGTGGTCGCGTGGGTTTCCTTCCACATTCAAAAGACATGCAGTAGGTGGATTGGACACTCTAAATTGGCCCTAGGCGTGAGTGCATGTGTGTGTGTGTGTGCATTCTGTGGAAGGTTGGGTGCTGGGCTGGCAACTCGACACTGTAAAACCTCACTGCCAATCATGAGCGGACAGGTGATCCGCTGTGGTGACCCCTAACCGGGAAGTGCCGAAAGAAGAAGAAGATTTGGTGAGCATGCAGCATCCTTCTTGTTTTCTTATCTAATCTATCCAACACATTTTGTGGACCATCAGTCACTCCGAAACTGTAAGTTAGGACAGGAAGAGCAAATTGGTTTATAGTTTGGATTTTGTTCATAGATGTCAATACTGTTTTCAGGATTAATTTAAGTCTTCTAAAGTATTCCTTACTAAGTTTTATTCACATTTGTTTGTGTTTTATTGTTGATCCTTCATCAATTCCCAAATATTTACAGTCCCTCTTTTATATCACATTCTTGTCCCAAACTGATGTTTTCTTGGTGCTGCAGTTTCCCTGCTTTAAAGGTTGCTTTTGCACGTTAATCAAGACCAAATGACATTTATATCATCTGAAAACGTTTTGACAACTTGCAGTTGTACTTTCAATTCCTCATTTGATGAGCTGTACAATTTTAAATCATCGATAAAGAGAAGATAATTCTTTACACTTTGTTGTTTTCTAGGAGCCAAATTATAGCCATGGTCTAAGCTAAGTAGCTTAATGGGTTAAGGGCAAGGCAGAATAACAGCTGTGACAGAGAGTCATCCTGGAATATCCCCCTTTTAATCTTTATCCCTGGGATAATAATTTGTTCTTTATCATGGCTTAATTGTAAAGTGGTCTGCCACTGTAATGTAGATGATCAGTGTAGGGTGCATCTTATACATTTTTAAGCATACTATCAAATGCTTTTTTATAGTCAGTTCATGCCATACTTGGATTCTACCCCTTTTTACAGTTCTCCACTATGACATTATTTAACAACAAATGATCCTTTGTTCAATATCACTTTCTTTTATTGCCCTTTTGTTCTACTGCCATAATTGCATTTTCTTCTGAATAACTGTAAACTTTGTCGGCATCAATTCCAGTCTACAGTTTATACATTTTCGGAAGGCAAGTTAATGGTCTATAGTTTTTAGGGTAGCTTGCAGGTTCAGTCTTAAGTAGTAACATTGTTTTTCCTGTTTTTAGCCAGGTTGATGTCTGTTCAGGGTGCGCATATAAATAGTTCTTACTCATAGCTAAATCTTTGTGCAAAGATGTTAATACTTTTAACAATAAGTTGGGTACTGCATCTGGTCCTGGGGGGTTCCAATTGGAGGATTTTCTTAATTTTGTTTCAATCTCTCTGGCTGTTACCTCATCCCATTTCATATCCTGTACCTTTAAATTTCTTATTCTTTCTTTTACTTCTTGTATCCATTTAGCATCTTTATTATGTTCCACAGGATCTTCATAAATACTTCTCCAAAATGTATCTATTTCTTCTTTTTTTGGTGGTCTTTCAATTCCTTTTACCTTAATTCCCAACTTTTTTGGATCATCAATAAATTGCTTCTGTGTATCTTCTAAGTTTTTCTGCCTGTGCTGCAATTTTTATCTTATTTGAATTAGTACATGGTAGATCCTGGTCTGTTCTAATACTCTGCATTTGCTTTTATTATGTCTATCATTTTTAGTGTTTTTGTTGATCTGTTGCCTCTTTTACATTATTCTAACAGTGACACTTCTTGTCTTAACTGCTTTATCATTTTCTCTATTCGATACTTCCATGATGGTATTCGATTTTTCCCTTTCCTTTCCCTCACTACCCTGTGTTCTTGCAGTAAGACTTTATCAGTTATTAATTTAGCTGCACTGTAATGTATCCTGTTTACTTCTGTTATATCGCATAGATCTCTATGTACAGTCCTAATTATTGTGTTCATTTGTTTTTTTTTTAAACTTCTGACTTTTGGAGTTTTATTGACCTTCTGCATCTATTTCTTCCATTGATCTTAATATGTCTGTCTAATAAATCAAGCAACTCTTCTCTTAGCTAGTTTTCTTCTAAACTGAGGGCACATTTCTTATTTTTCATTTCCTGCAGGCATTCTATAGAAAGTCTTGTAGCATCTTCCTTTGGCACATTCTCTTCAATTTCAGGCTGTGCCATCCATTGCTCTGTCATATTGAAACTTACTGGCCTATCACTCTTGAACAGTGACTGTGTCAGAGTTTCACAGTTATCTGTTCCTTCCCATGCTGTCCAACTTCAAGTGAACATTTATACTGGTTTCCTGTGGAAGGCTCTAAAATATTTTCTTATGGCAACTGACCAGTTGCTTCCCATTCCACTGGTTTCCCTTAATTTGGATATCTATCCTGTTGTGGTTCTGAATTAGATTTTCTACACTGAATCCTTCACTTTGTAGGTACTCCATAACCTCAGTTTCTATTTCTTTAACTTCTCCATTACTAATCTCCTTTTCTACATTTCCTCTTTGTCTTCTTATTTTTTGTATTGTAAAGTTTTCCATATCTGGATTCCTTTGTCTGTATTTTTCCTCGAATATTTTTGGTGATGCTCTTTTTGTATTGATTAGTTTTGCTTTCTCCTTTGCATAAATATTACACTATTAAATCTCTCTTTCTTTCCCATGTCCATATTTCTTCTTCAGATGTCTCCTGATTTTTCTGGCTGTCCTTACTTTGTGGACTCGCTCCATCTTGCTATGATGTAACCTGTGTTAGACCGTCTACACCAAATCCTTCACTTCACAGGCACTCCATAACTTCACCTTCTATAACTTCTACTTTACTAATCTTCTTTTCTACATTCCCTCTTTGTGATATTTTCTTTATTGTGAAATTTTCCATATCTGGATGCTTTTGCCTGTATTTCTCTTCAAATATCTTTGGGACTGCTTTCTTTATATTGATTAATTTGGCTTTCTCCTTTGCATAAATATTGCACCATATCAAATCTCTCTTTCTTTTGTAACCTGACGAGGATAAACAGGCAACCAGAAGATGACACCAACAGCCAAAACCAGGATACCACTCAGCAACTTGTAATGAACCACATGAACTCCAAGGATGAAATAAATTACGAATCCATTTATTGTGACAACGAATATTACCTAGGTTTCGTTCAAAACGAACTTCTTCAGACAAATGACTTGAATAAAACACCTCCCTTAAATACTTTGCACTAACCAACATCAAATTGCCAACAATTAACCACATTCATTTCCCAATTAAAAGAATTTACATTAAAGGAATATCTAAAAATAAATGTGTATATGTATATGTGTATGCAAAGTAAACTACTCTCCTTTTACTATTTGCTTATGAAAATATCATAATGCACTGTTAAAAACAAAATGTAATTTAATAATATTGTCGCTAAACTCCTATTCTTGATATACCATATAATAATGAAATAAAATTGAAAATGAAATGAAATTACCACCTAAAAATAACATAGTATGAATATGGATTAAATTTCTCACATTCCAATACCATAAATGGCTATAAATATGTATAATCTAATGTACCAATTAAATTAATTGAATTAACATCAATAGAAATAAAAATTAACTATTGAAAAATGAGAATAAATTATTAATAATATCAATATTGATATTAATATATTGATAGTAAAATTAATACTGTATAAAATTATACAAATTTGTATATCTGCAAAAATTATATATATATATATTCATACAAAGTACATACATACAACCACACTGCAAAACATTAATATATACATATATATGTATATACCATAACACAAATAACATTATTTCCCTTTAATCATATTGTTGTGCAATATTGGCTTAATGGTGCAAAATTCATTTATACCCGGTCTATTGTATGCGTCTAACAATATCTGCCATTTCAACTCATTAATATCTAAGTCATATTGTGTAATTCTACCTTGTATATTATATACCAAATGCTGAATGACACAAAATTTGAATTTGTGTCCCTCATTACCTTGTATATGCCTAGCGAGTGCGTTAGTATTTTTTAAGTGTTGGATGTCTAAAAGATGTTCTTTCACTCTATCCCTAAAATGACGAGCTGTCTTCCCAACATAAAACGCATCACAATCTTGGCATAATGCAAGGTATACCACATTTGATGTATAACAATTGTGATGTCCTCTAATTTTGATATTACAAGAATTCACAACTATAGTACTATTAGTACAATAAATATAAGGGCAAACAGTACATCGTCCACATTTAAAATTTCCTTCAGGTCTATGTGAACTTCCTATTTTAACCTTAGTTTCTTTTTCAAAAATGTTTTTGAATGATGAATCTTTTTTATATACAAACTTAACATTACCTTGAAAAAGGTGTCCCAATTTCTTATCTTTACACAATATGTCCCAATTTCTCTCAATTATATGTTTAATAACTACAAAACAATCATTGAATACAGATATATAAAGAGGGACATTGTCTGTCATAGATTTAACCTTAATCCTATTGTTGTTATTCCCTAAATTTAAGAATTCTGAAGTCAATATAGCTTGATATAGCCCTACTTTCCTTTTATGTGTAACCTCATTATATATTTTGATACCTAACTGTTTGGGATAACCTCTATTCTGAAATAAATTGGATATATAAGTCAATTCTTTAATAAATTCCCCTTCGTCACTCACCATCCTGGCTGCCCTGACCATTTGTCCTTTGGCAATAGCTTTTTTCTGATGGTCAGGGTGCCAGCTGTTGTAGTGCAAGTAGGAATTAGAGAACGTTGGTTTCCTATATATATTTGACTTTATCCTCCCCTGTTGCTGATCATAGGATAACCTAATATCCAAATACGTGATCTCTTCTTGATTTATTTCATGAGTAAATTTTAGAAATCTTACAGTGTTATTAATATACAACAAAAAAGATTCCAACGCCTTCTTATCCTCATCCCATACAAGGAATATATCATCTAAATATCTTGTGTATATTTTAATATGTTGATAATATTCCGTTTTAAAAATGTAATTAAATTCCCAATAGCTCATGATTAAGTTGGCGTACATGGGGACACAAGCTGCCCCCATTGCCACGCCATTCACTTGTTGATAATAATTACCTTCATAATATAAATAATTATTTTGTAGCACAATGTCCATTAAATTGACAAGTGTGTTTATTCTTCCTTGATCATATACCCTGGTCTCATATAGTTGTTCTTCAAGCCATATCAAACCTATGTCTTGAGGTATGGTTGTGAACAAGTTACATACATCCACAGTAACAAATGAATATCCTTCTTCCATGTTCAGCTCCTTGATCTTCCCCAAAAAATCCCACGAGTCTTTAGTAATATACGGGAACTTGGTCATGCATTTCTTAAAATGATAATCCAGAAATTGGCTGATAAAACACGTCTTGCTCCTCTTCCCGTCAATGATGGGTCGAAATTGCAAGTTATTCAACCCCTTATGTATTTTGGGTATACCAAATATACCACTAATAACTGGATTGTTATTAATCAAAAAATTGAATTCTTCTTCAGATATTTCTCCTTGGTATAACATGTCCTTAAGTGATAAATCTATCTTGGTGTATGCAATATGTATTTCATTAATGCTGACTTCTACATATGAATCTCCCTGTAGCATGTCTGTCATATAGGATATGTAATCATGTGTGTCAGTAATAACAACACCATTTCCCTTATTGGGTCTCATAATCCTGATGTCCCGTATATTGCATATACCCCTAAAAATCTCCATTTCTTCTTTTGACATGTTGTAGTGTATTTGTTTTTTGTATGTTTTAAAAAACTTTCTTATATCATTTTCACTCAATTTCTCAAATATGGCCACCCTATCATTCATTGGGGGATTGAATACACTTGACTTTGTTGGTCCATCATCATTTTCCTTATTTTTATTCTCAGAACAATCATTAAACCAAGTTTTTAAATTCAATTTACGGGTGAATAATTTTAATTCCAAAATGGAATTGACCAAGTTCCCTTTATTACATAGGACAAAATTGAAGCCCTTTGCAAACAAATTGACTTGTTTTTCTTCCATGCATACTTTGGAATAATTGAATAGCTTAAAGTCACCTTCATTATTCATTACAATTTTAGGGTGACTTAAAACTGCATACATTGTATTATCTAAGATGAAAGCTTCATTTTGATCTAATTCTTGTACGTCCGTACTATTCGTTTGCCCTTCATAATAATAAGTTTCTGGATTTAGGTTAATATGAAAGTTCACATATGATGACCTATCTTGTTCTTGTGTGAATGATACATTTTGTTCTGTATCATAATTTTCATATGAGTCATTATCATCAGTAACTTGTTCTCCATATTTAATAGCATCACTACTTGTATATTCGTCTATGCTCATATTCATCAAACTTACTAGATTAATGTCTTCCATATTATCCCCTTGATATTGCATCAAACATGTGTCGCTGTTTAACTGAACTGTGTTGTATACATCATTCACATTTTCAGCATCACCTGATATAACTTGAAGCTTTGTATTTTTTATACTATGCGCATTTCCATTATTTATTTCTAATAAACTCCTGACAGCATTGTCAGAATGCCGAATATACCCTCCACCATTTAAAAAAACATTGAAGGTATCAAAAACTGATAGGTTAATTGGGACATAATCACAAGAACATGTATTAATATTGGACTTAACTTTGTTACATTCATCATTAACATTTTTCACATCACTTGATATAACTTGAAGGTTTGTGTTTTTTGTACTGTCTACATTCCCCATATTAATTTCTGATGAGCTCCTGACAATATTGTCAGTGTTCTGAATGTACCCTGCACCATTTTTACAAACATTGAATATGTCTGAAACTAATAAGTTCTTTGAAACAAAGTCACAATGAATGTCTCTCTCAGGTCCAACAAACTTACCCATATCCACCACTGTGTCAATAGCAAAGGATTGGGTAAACGGACAAACAATACTATAATCCATATCATCATGCAAATGTCCGTGACTGTCTTCTTTATGGTCTCGCATAATACCTCTGTGATAACATTCTGTCATTTGCTTGCTTTCCACCTGTTTCTTGGATTGGATAAAAAATCCTTTTTAGGTCGAGCACCTGTTTTAGTATAGTCATGAAGTACTGTTGACTGCCCTTGGTTCCTAAGTCTATTCGACCTCCGTAAAAAATCATCCGTTTGACTACCATTCTGTGTACGGATGTCATTTGGATCTTCCCGCTCGTTACCAGAACTGATGTCATCTGGATCATCACCATTGTAATCACGTACTGCTTGATTAGTATTGCCTTGACAACTATCGACACTTTTAGATTTGGGATAGAGTAATCCCAATTTGTATCTATTAATGTCTCTTTCGATCTTAGTATTTTTCTTATAAAAAATGATGTCGCAACTCTGTTCAACATCTTTGATGATGTGTGTATAGTTGATGTAATACTGATCAAAAAGTAAATCTTTACTAATGTTGTTATTTAATTCTTCCAATTCTTGGGTTAACTTTTCTATTTTGATATTATTAAATTTGACCATAATGTCCATTAATTTTAAACCACAGTTGTTAAAAAACTCGTGAAGTTCTTTAAGCATGTTCTCATCTGTTTCACATCCATTCGGATATTTCCACATACGTAAGCCTTTCGGCACCATACCCAGTTCACTATTTCTAGTGAGGTAACTGTTTTCTAACTGGGTTCTTTTAAGTTTAAAGAGCTTCATCTCAAAACTCTTGAGCATGTCTTTCATGGATTTAGAGTCTTTGTTAACCACTATACCTTTAGATGTTTTGATTTCTTTGAATGAATAACTATTGTTTTTCCACACATCATTACTACAAAAATCCTTCCTCATAGGGTTACAGTTATTAACGAGTGAACCAGTGTTGCTCTCACCTATAGAACCGGACCTCGGTATTGCTTGTGTAAGGGGTAAGCCCAAGCTATCCCCTGTATCCATAAAACCGGGTCCATTTTCTTGGTTCAATAATTTATGAATGAGCACCGAATGTTCCTTCAGTTGCTCCTGAATTTGCTGCAGCACACCCACCACGTCAACCGTTACATCCTCGTTAGCCATATAAACTCAGAACCAAGGTAACAACGAACCAACTATTGTAACCTGACGAGGATAAACAGGCAACCAGAAGATGACACCAACAGCCAAAACCAGGATACCACTCAGCAACTTGTAATGAACCACATGAACTCCAAGGATGAAATAAATTACGAATCCATTTATTGTGACAACGAATATTACCTAGGTTTCGTTCAAAACGAACTTCTTCAGACAAATGACTTGAATAAAACACCTCCCTTAAATACTTTGCACTAACCAACATCAAATTGCCAACAATTAACCACATTCATTTCCCAATTGCTTCCCATTCCACTGGTTTCCCTTAATTTGGATATCTATCCTGTTGTGGTTCTGAATTAGATTTTCTACACTGAATCCTTCACTTTGTAGGTACTCCATAACCTCAGTTTCTATTTCTTTAACTTCTCCATTACTAATCTCCTTTTCTACGTTTCCTCTTTGTCTTCTTATTTTTTGTATTGTAAAGTTTTCCATATCTGGATTCCTTTGTCTGTATTTTTCCTCGAATATTTTTGGTGATGCTCTTTTTGTATTGATTAGTTTTGCTTTCTCCTTTGCATAAATATTACACTATTAAATCTCTCTTTCTTTCCCATGTCCACATTTCTTCTTCAGATGTCTCCTGATTTTTCTGGCTGTCCTTACTTTGTGGACTCGCTCCATCTTGCTATGATGTAACCTGTGTTAGACCTTCTACACCAAATCCTTCACTTCACAGGCACTCCATAACTTCACCTTCTATAACTTCTACTTTACTAATCTTCTTTTCTACATTCCCTCTTTGTGATATTTTCTTTATTGTGAAATTTTCCATATCTGGATGCTTTTGCCTGTATTTCTCTTCAAATATATTTGGGACTGCTTTCTTTATATTGATTAATTTGGCTTTTTCCTTTGCATAAATATTGCACCATATCAAATCTCTCTTTCTTTACCATGTCCATATTTCTTTTTTATACTTTTCAAAAATCTCTAGGTTTTGCTGTTTATATTTCCACACTTCCTCAGATGCTTCTTTTTTCCAAACAGATCAATGTTTCTTGATCTATTTACTGTTTTTCACAAATCTGTTGTATTAATGAATACAATTTATTTGAAGTTTCTAACAGTTTTTCTTGTGGAAGAATTTTTCTTTCCTCTAATTTATCTCTTAATCATTTTGTATATCTTGTGTCTGGAAATTCTGGGCGTTTGCATATAGTAACAATACATACTTTCTTTCTTATCCTCAATAGTCCACTTATCATCTTTATGGCTTTTCTTTGGCCTACCAGTTTTTGTGAACTATTACATGTTCTTCGTGTTACACTGTTGCCGTCATCATACTTGGGTTATCTGCCTGCAGGTAGCCCTCAGTCAGCCCGAATACCAGAGTCTTGGGATTTCTGCGTTGGATGCTGTCGCTTCTTCCATGACATCAGGTCTTCAGGGGTATAAAACATGCAGCCAATGCCATTACATCACCTTTTCTTGCTGAGTGAAGCCCGAAGCAGAAGCAGTTTGCAAGTGCCGGTTGGCCGCCTTCTGAAATTTTCATTTTTCAAGTTTCAGACCTGAAGTCTTCTAAAAGATAAGTACCCCGTTGGGGATCCTTTTTTCTTGCTCTAACCGATGTCAAAAAAAATATTAATTGCCTGTCGAAAGCAAATACCTCACAGAGATTTTCATTCTTACTGTATCACCTGTTTAGTTCCAGACTACGACATTCCTCACTGTCGGTTTTGTGCCTTGTTCAACCCCTGAACTATTCGTCGTTGGGTTATTTTTGTCACTAAATTCTTTCACTCTCATTTTCTGTATTCCAACATGGCTTTGATAAGCCATCCAACTACCGATCTTCCGAAAAAACGTAAGGATAAAGACAGAGACAGACCGCATAGGTCAAAAACTGCTGACGATGCTTCCGTTAAGCTAGTCGCCAGTCTGCTGGTACTCAGTGAGGCACTTTTGCAGCCCCTGATACCCCCTTCTACAGATTTGCAGGCCTCTACTGAGACCCATTTGGAGTCTGGTATGCCGCGAGATGCTTCGACTATGGAACATGCAGATGTCTCTACCTTGGATGGGTCTGGAGCTGCTGTGCAGGCATTGGCTTCTGAGGGTGTATTCAAGCCTTCTGATGTTCATATTAACCGACTACTTTGTTTCAAACCAAAAATACCAAATTTCTCAGGCCCAGAGTTTGCACTACGCCTAGGAAACAGATTACCAGAGTGCATTCTCAGGGCCCCATGCCACAGAACCAAATGCTTACAATGGCTGAAGACCTTATTACCTTAATTAGGGGAAGCCAGCCTTCCACTCTAAAAGACCAAGAACTGATTTTCCTTCTGATTCTTCAGATCATGAGTCTGATGACTCTGACCCTTCTGATTACCAGGACATACCTTTATCTACCTATGAGGATTCTGATGCAGAGGATTCCATTCCCCCTGCTTCTCCACCAGATGATTTTTCTTTCGGTGAAACCCTGCATACCCTCAGAGAGCATTTGCGCTGGGAGTGCCAGGACTACCCACAGTCCAAAAAGAGACTCAGGGAATTTTTAAACTTGCCTCAACACAGGTCTCTAGCTATCCCTCCTGTTCTGGAAATTGTAGATGATGTCTTCATGAAATCCAGTCTTACCCCCTGATACTTTGCCACCAGCTCCCAGGAAACCTGACAGGTACTACAGAGTACCTGACTCTCACAAATTCCTATTTAAGAATCCTACTGTGGATCCAGAGACCATTTCCCAGGGACCTAAAGGCATTAAGGCTACTACAGCCCAAAACCCTACCCCTTTGGACAGAGATGCTAGGGCTTTGAACAGATGGGGTAAGAAGGTATACACCTCTGCTACTCTTGTCATCAGGACTTTAAATTGCCAGTTTCACATGTTAAAGTATCAGCAACATATTATGGAACTAAAACAAAAAATGATGTTGATTCCTGATTGTGCAGAACATAAAGATTTACAAGAGTGTTATGCAGAACATAAATATTTACAAGAGTTAATGCATTCTGCTAACCAAGTTGGAAAACATACTTTGCAATGTGGTTTTGATGCCTTAGAAGCATCTTGCAGGGCTGCTGTCACTGGGACTGTTCTTAGAAGGCATGCTTGGCTTAAGGAACAAATCTTGCCAGACCATGTCAAAGCAAAATTACTAGATGCTCCATTAAACCAAGAATGTCTGTTTGGCACTAAAGCAGAAGTCGTCCTCAAAAAGATGGAGGAAAAAGCTAAATCTATGCAAACTGTTAAAGATTTCCTACATGTGCAGCCACCTAGATTCAGTAGGCATTGGCCTTCTAAAAACTGGTCTTTCCCAGTCCCTCCCACACCTTCTCAGTCCAAACCCAGGGGCAGCAGACCACTAAGACTACAGTCTCAGGGTATGCACAGATCTAAACAATGGATTGCTCTCACCTCAAAATCAGGGAGTAGTAAGCCACCATCCTATGGAAAAAGTTCACAATGACTTGTCCTTCACCCTTCCAAGCCTTTCCCAAGTACTTGCATCCGTAGGAGGAAAACTAGCCCTGGAGTACATTACCCAGGACAGATGGGTCTTGAACATTGTATCCCAGGGATACAGATTCTACTTCCACTCACTGCCAACCCCAAGCAGATGGCCAGACCTCCCCCCAAACCAGT
This sequence comes from Protopterus annectens, assembly GCF_019279795.1. NCBI lineage: Eukaryota > Metazoa > Chordata > Ceratodontiformes > Protopteridae > Protopterus > Protopterus annectens. Next base: position 869,689,700 of record NC_056730.1, on the reverse strand, counting down.
GGACAGAGGCCTAAAAGCAAGTACTTTCTCTTCTCGGCATCAAGGCTATTCAACCTGTTCCAGCAGAGCAAAGGGGACAAGGCTTTTACTCCAGACTGTTTCTGGTACACAGAAAAGAAAACACTTGGCACCCTATCCTAAGGTGGCATCCAGTGTGGCTCTTAATCAGACCATTCGTCTGCCAACCTTCTTTCCCAATCCACAGAACAAGGGTGAGCGAATTCTGCATTCAGTCTATTCTCAACACCTTCCTGGTGGTTCCAAGATTAAAAATACTTGCACTCCAGCAGCTGCTTCCGATGCTAACCAAGGACTCCTGGCTAGCCACCCTATACATAAAAGAAGCTTATCTGCACATCCCCATAAGGGAATCTTGCAGGAAATATCTACATTTCAGAGCAAGCTCTATGCACTACCAGTTCTCTGCGCTTCCCTTTGGCTTATCTACTGCACCCAGGGTATTCACAAAATGCCTAGCTCCAGCCATTGCATATTGCAGGCAGAGAAAAATTTGAATTTACCCATACTTGGATGATTGCCTGATTCAGGCGGACAGTCAGGAATTGCTACTTCAGCACCTGACATTTGTAAAGAGACTTCTAACTTCACTGTGGTATCTAGTACCCAACCAAAAGATTGTATTCCTGGGAGCAAGCTTGAACACAACTTCCCAGATGGCATTCCTCACTCCAGAAAAACTGATTTATTTAACAAACTACTTCAGTCTACTGGCCACCCAAACCCAGCTATCTGCAAGAAAAATACTGCAAGCCCCAGGGTTCATGGCCTCTCGCATTCTATTAATTCCATATGCAAGACTGCATATGAGGAAACTTCAGTGGTACTTAAAAAGTTTCTGGTGTCAACATTCTCAGGACTTGGAAATAATGATTCCTATCATTCCTTGCCTTAGGATAGAGTTCCTTTGGTGGGCAGAGGCCTGCTACCACAAGGGATTCCCTTTCACTCAACCCCCCGCCACCCAAACCCTAACAGCAGACACATCAGTCTATGCATGGGAGGCTCACATGGCAGGAAAATGCATTCAAGGCAAATGGAGCCCAAAACAAATGCACCTGCATATTAATCAGAAAGAAATTTTAGCTGTACAGAATGCTCTGACAGCCTTCAAATACCTTATTCTTCCAGGGCAGCTATTGATAAAGACAGACAACACCACAGTTGTGGTACATAAACAAGCAGGGGGGAACCCATCCCTACCCACTTTACAAGTTAGTCATGGCTCTGTGGAATGCAGCCTTGAGCAATCAAGTGCACCTGCAAGCTCAATTCCTGCCAGGCAAACTAAATTCACTGGCAGACAACTTACGCAGAAATCTAATGGACCCACAAGAGGGGAAACTGGAGCCCAAATCATTCAAGCTTCTGATCCACAGGTGGGGGGGCACCAGAGGTAGACCTCTTTGCTTCCCCGTAGAACTATCACTTGAGCAAATATTGCACCAGAACTCCCCACAGCCAAGCATGGAAAGTGGATGCCCTGTTCTTTACTTGGGAAAACCTCTCAATCTATGCCTTTCCCCCCTCTGCCCCTCATCTCGAAGGTTCTACTAAAGATCAAACAGGACAGGCCAAGGACAATTCTTATTGCACCAGACTGGCCACACCAGCACTGGTACCCACTTTTGCACAGTCTGACAGTAGTGCCACCATGGCACCTGCCTCAGATCCCTTCCCTGCTGTCCAAGCAGGAGGACCAGATTTTGCATCCTCAGCTGCAAACCCTGAACCTAGAAATCTGGCTCATCCCCTGAACACTTCACCAGCAACCCTCAGTAAACAGGTACTGGATGTAATCCTTGAGGCAAGGAGGCCTAGTACTAGGAAATCCTAGTCAGAAAAATGGAAAAGATACTGTTTTTGGACCCAGTCTCAGGGAATGGACACAACCGTGCCCAACTTACCTCAAATCCTAAATTACCTAACAGAACTGCTCCACAAAGGCTTATCCTTCTCTTCAATTAAGATTCATGCCTCTGCCATCTCTGTTCATCACAATACTGAGCCCACCCCTCTTCTCTCACCTCTGGTCAAAAAGTTCCTGAGAGGAGCCAAAATGTAAGACCCCCCATGAGAGCTCCCACTCCAGCCTGGGACCTTAACTTTGTACTGGAGAAGCTCATGCTTCCTCCCTTTGATCCTGCTGCTGCAGCAGAGTTAAAATTCCTCTCTTGGAAAACAGCCTTACTTCTAGCCATCACTTCAGCAAGAAGAGTATCTGAATTGCAGGCCCTTATGGCAGTGGAACCCTTCATTATCTTCCATGCGGACAGGGTTTCCCTCAGGACTAACCCATCATTTATGCCCATGGTGGTATCTAGTGTGGCTTTAAACCAATCCATTCATTTGCCAAACTTTTTCCCTAATCCACAGAATAAAGGGGAAAGGATCCTGCACTCCCTGGACATGCATAGGCAGCTTAGGTTCTACGTGGACAGGACTAAACCTATCAGAAAATCTGACCAGCTGCTAGTCAGCTTTGCTACAGGGGCAAAGGGCAAGGCCATTTCAAAGCAAACCATTTCTAAATGGATAGCACACTGCATCCATTTCTGCTACAGACATCATGGAAAACCTACACTACAGGGGATCAGGACTCATTCCACTAGGGCTACCTCTACAGCATTTCTCAGAGGAGTCCCTACCAGGTACATCCTGGAAGCTGCAACCTGGAGTTATGTACACACCTTCATCAAGCATTACCACTTACCTATCTTTCCTAAATCCAGAGCTGGATTTGCCACAGCAGTCTTACAAGGCCTGTGAGCCAGCCCTAATGCTTCTTGACTACCCTACACCCTTCCTCAGCTTTGGGAATCAACCCAAGTGTGATGACTGCAAGAGTGAAACACGAAGAACATAGTACAGTTGTGTACACTTACCATAAATGTAGATGTTCGAGTGTATTCATTGTTGCAGTCCTGGTTACCCTCCCTCCAACCCCATGACTTCTCTATACTTTCTACCTATCCTTTTTTTGACCATATCTTATAACAATGGTATTTAGTTTTTACTGGGGGTGTTCCACACCATGTAATTGCTTCCTATTTTGGGGGCTCCTAACATCTGTGGCAAGAAAAACTGATGTAATGGCGTCGGCTGCATGTGTTATACCCCTGACGACCTGATGTCATGGAAGAAGTGACAGCATCCGATGCAGAAATCCCAAGACTCTGGTATTCGGGCCGAATGAGGGCTACCTGCAGGCAGATAACCCAAGTGTGATGACTCCAGCAGTGAATACACTCGAACATCAATATTTATGGTAAGTGTACACAACTGTACGTACTTCTACAACAGGGGGGCCATCCTACCCCTGGGCATGGCCTAGATCTATTGTAGGAATGTTTCCGTATTTTGCGGATTCTATGCTGTCATCTTTTCCAGTCCTGGCACCAGCGTGCCTACCAGGATTGGGCACTTTTATATCCTGGGTCTTTCTTTTTTAATTTTTAACCTACTTTTGTCCATGATATATGCTATATAAATACAGTCTATATATCAGTGTCGCCTTAGTCAGATTTTGTGAAAAACAGGGTCCACCTCATGAAGGTACTCACCAAGATTTGAGGATTAATTCAATTTCAGCACTACTACTCTCCCTTGCTTGCTGACTTTTTATCTCTCCATTCAGACTCCATTCTTTCTCAAGTCTGTTTGCTGTGCTGTTTCCACAGGCCTACCTGGTGTCTCTGCACCTGGAGGATGCCTATCTCCATTCACCCTATCTTCCGGAAGTATTTATGGTTCTCTGCTTCTTCCTCACAATATCAGTTCTCTACTTTGACTTTTGGTCTTTCTACAGCACTGAGGGATGTTCTTCGTGTTTCACTGTTGCAGTCATTACATTTGGGTAATCTGCTGGCAGGTTGCCCTCAGTCAGTCTGATTAACAAAGTCTTGGGTCCTGCATCCTTTGCTATCCCTTCTTCCATGACGTCAGGTTATCAGGGATATAAAACATGCAGCCGACGCCATTACATCAGTCTTTCTTGCCGCACGGTGCCTGAAGCAGAAGCAGTTTGCAAGTGCCAGTCAGCCGACTCCTGAAATTTTCATTTTCGAGTTACAGAACCGAAGTCTTCAACTAAAAGCTAAGTACCCTGATGTTCATCATGCATACAGCTGCAGTCATAACAGATGGGTTTTCCTGCCGTCAGGCGGGTCCTCGGTCGACCGAATTCCAAAGTCTAGGTCCGGCGTCGGTTGTCGTCGCTTCTTCCCTGACGTCAGTGTGACAGGGGTATAAAGGAACCAGCCGACGCCATTTTCTTCAGTCTTTCTTGCTGCATGGTGCCCGAAGCAGTTCGCAAGTGCCGGTCGGCCAGCTCCTGAGATTACGAAAATTTGGAAACCGAAGTCTTCTTAAAAGCCAAGTACCCCGTTGGGGAAACTTTTCTTGCCTCAGACCGATGTCAGACAAAGTTAATAATTGTATTTCTTGTGGGAAGCAAATAACGCATAAGGATTTCCATTCCCTCTGTATACCTTGTTTAGGCCCAGACCACGATGTCTCGGTCTGTCGCTTTTGTGCTACATTCAACAAACGCACTATTAAGCATCGGGCGGAGTTCGCCCAGCATTATTTTGGGAAAGCATTTAACTATACTATGTCGTCGGATACTCCGACTCTGGTTTTGTCTAAAAAACGCAAAGACAAGGACCGACACACGAGGTCCGCGGCCTCTACCGACACCACGCCAAAGCCGACTACACGTGCTCCAGTTCTCAGTGAGGCGCCTACACAGCCCTTGACTACCGACGACACTTCTTTGATGGTGTCTCCTGTGCCCGAGGTCGCAGGCTCCTCGGCCCACACCCCGACTACAGATACCGAAGCCACTCTTGGCATTGAATCTCAGAATGTGGACAGGTCCACCTCCACTCAAGGTGTCTTCAGACCTTCCTCTTCTTTCTCCATCAAGGCTTTCACAAAGTCTAAAGCAACCATGCACTCTAAGAGACCAGCTACTCAGGGCCCATCTCCAGGCCCCATGCCTAAGAAACAGATGCTTAAAATGGCTGAGGATTTAATTACTCTTATCAGAGGTTCTCAGCCCCCACTGGACAAAAGGCCCAGAGTGGAGGAAGATTCCCCCTCCTCTGATCAGGGCTCCATTATTTCAGAGCATTCTGATGATCAGGAACATTCTTACTCCCCTTTTGAAGACTCTGATGTGGAGGAGTCCATCCCTTCTGTCCCCCCCCCCCCCAGAGGATTACTCATTTGGGGAAACTTTGCATACCTTAAGGGAACATTTCCACTGGGAAGGCCAAGATTATTCAGATTCCAAGAAAAGGCTCAGGGAATTTCTCTTGCTACCTCAGCACAGGCCTCTGGCTATACCTCCTGTCTTGGACATCCTAGATGATGTTTACTCGGAGGCTTGCCTTAACCCGGACTCTCTACCTCCAGCTCCAGTTAAGCCTGACAGGTACTACAGGGTTCCTGACTCACACCAATTTCTATACAAAAGCCATGCTGCTGACCCAGAAACCATATCACAGGGCCCCAAGGGAGTTAAGGCCTCCATTGCTAAAAATCCATTACCTTCCAAGAGAAACTCCAGATCCTTAGAAAGATGGGGAAAAAAGGTATATACCTCGGCTACCTTATCCATGAGGGCCTTAAACTGTCAGTTTCATATGCTAAAATACCAACAGTTTTTGTTATCACAATTGAAAAGTAAAATGTCACAACCTGAACAACCAGACTTGAAGGAGTTGCAGGATTTGATGCATAGTGCAGAACAAGTGGGTAAGCATACCTTACAATGTGGTTTTGATGCTCTAGAGGCTTCATGTAGACCTGCTGTTACAGGATCAGTCATACGTAGGCATGCCTGGCTCAAGGGACAAGCCTTGCCTGATCATGTCAAAGCTAAATTACTAGACGCCCCTCTTCAAAAGGATGTACTATTTGGTTCTAATGCTGAGGAGGTGTTAAGGAAAATGGAGGAAAAGGCTAAATCAATGCAAACTGTGAAAGAATTTCTACAGGTACAACCTCCACGTTTTAGTAGAAATTGGCCTTCCAAAAACTGGTCCTTTCCTGCCACGGACAGACCCCAAAGAGGCAGACACAGGCGCCCGAGGGGCAGAGGACAATCCCAAGGATCGTTTAGAGGCAGACAATGGCAAGCTCCTACACAAAGAGGTGGTGAGGATAACTCGCAATCTTTCAGAAAGCAAACCCAATGACTTTCCCCTTTGCATGCCAACCAAGTCTCAAATGGCAGCCCCCTTAGGAGGAAAGCTGGCATTATTTTCAAAAAATTGGCATATTGTCACAAAGGACAAATGGATCCTGGACATTATAAACAGAGGCTACAAATTCCATTTTCACACCCTTCCAAAACTGAGAGGCATGCCAAACCTGCCACACAATCAAAGGGCAGAGGCACAAAGGCAAATTACAGATCTCATAAACATGAAAGCTATTCAAGAGGTACCTACGCATCTAACAAGGTCAAGGTTTTTATTCCAGGCTATTTCTGGTGCCAAGGAAGGGAAAAGATTGGAGACCTATTTTGGACCTATCCATCCTAAACACTTTTCTACTCGTACCAAAATTCAAGATGCTCACTCTACAGCAACTTCTTCCCATGCTGGGCAAGGAGTCTTGGCTGGTAACATTGGACCTCAAGGAGGCATACCTGCATGTCCCAATCAGACAAAATTGCAGAAGGTACCTCAGGTTTTTTGCAGATTCAACCCATTATCAATTCTCTGCATTGCCCTTTGGCTTATCTACTGCGCCCAGAGTATTCACAAAATGCCTGGCATCAGTAATTGTCTACTGCAGACTTCAAGGGATACAAATATACCCCTATTTGGATGACTGCCTGATCCAAGCGAACAGCAAGCACATTCTTCTGAAACATCTGGCTTATGTATTAATGTTGTTGAAATCTCTGGGATACACAGTCAACAAAAAGAAATCAAGGCTAATACCTTCTTGGAAGATAATTTTCCTGGGTGCCAATTTGGACACAAACACTCAGATGGCCTACCTCACGCCAGAGAAGCAGGGGCAACTAATTCAATACTTCAGAACACTAGCAAATTGCACCAGGCTGACTGCAAGGAAAATCCTGCAGGCTGTGGGATTCATGGCATCTTGCATCTTACTAATCCCATGTGCAAAGCTGCATATGAGGAAACTACAATGGTACCTGAAAAACATATGGTCTCAACACAGCCACAGTTTGGAAACAATAATACCACTAATTCCATGTCTGCAAAAGGAATTTCTGTGGTGGGCTCAAGCATGTCAAACAAACACAGGTCTTCCATTCAGCAAGCCTCAAGCAAATCAAGTCATCACAACAGACGCCTCGGACTACGCCTGGGGGGCGCACATGACAGATTGGTGCATTCAGGACAAATGGTCCCAAAAAGAAAAGCACCTTCACATCAATCAAAAAGAAACGCTAGCAGTAATAAATGCTATTATAGCTTTCAAGGACCTTCTACAACCAGGTCAACTACTGATAAGAACGGACAACACCACAGTTATGTAGTACATAAACAAACAGGGAGGAACACATTCTTGCCCCCTATGCAGACTGGCCATGTCACTTTGGAACATGGCCATGGACTTACAAATGGAACTACAAGCACAGTACTTGCCAGGCAAGGAAAACACGCTGGCAGACAACCTAAGCAGGAATATGACAGATCCACACGAATGGAAATTGCATCCAAAAGTTTTTACAGAAATAATCCAAGAATGGGGAAGGCCAGACATAGATCTCTTTGCCTCCCACAAAAATCATCAATTGACAAAATTCTGCTCAAGGATCTTCCATCCAAAGGCCTGGAGAGTGGACGCTCTCTTTCAGTTGGACATCAATGACAGTTTATGCCTTCCCACCTCTTCCTCTGCTGCCCAAAGTTCTATTGAAAACCAGAGCAGACAGACCAAAGATGATTCTCATTGCTCCGGACTGGCCAAGGCAACACTGATACCCACTCCTGAGGAGCCTGACGCATTCACCACCATGGACCCTGCCTCTAATGCCTCTTCTTCTGACTCAGCACAGTTTCAAAACTCTTCACAGCCAGCTAAAAACACTCAATCTAGCCGCATGGAAGATTCCTTAGCATCACAACAGGCCCTACTCTCCAAGGAGGTGCAGGATGTAATTTTGGAGGCCAGAAGGCCATCAACTAGAAAAGCTTACTCCGCAAAATGAAAACGTTTTTGTGTCTGGAATGAGAAAAAGGGCCAGGATCCTGGAAAACTGAATTTACCTCAAATACTACAATATTTGGCTGAACTGCTAAGCAGTGGACTTTCTTTCTCCTCCATCAAAATCCATGCCTCAGCCATTTCTGCAGAATACAACACTGATCCACCTTTATTCTCTCACCCTCTCTTAAGACAGTTCCTCAGAGGGGCTAAGAATTTAAGACCTCCAAGGAAACAACCAATACCTGCTTGGGATCTTAATTTCATTCTGGAAAAAACTGACCTTGCCTCCCTTTATGCCAGCTGCCTCATCAGATTTGCAATATTTGTCCTGGAAAACAGCTTTCCTTCTGGCTATCACCTCAGCTCGTAGAGTTTCAGAACTACAGGCTCTCATGGCTGTCCAGCCTTTTATCATCTTCCATCAGGACAGAGTTTCCTTACGAACCAACCCGTCCTTTATGCCTAAAGTGGTATCCAGGGTAGCTTTAAATCAGGCCATACATTTACCTACTTTTTATCCTAATCCTCAAAACAAAGGGGAGAGATTACTACATTCCTTGGACATCCACAGACAACTGCGTTATTATTTGGACAGAACAAAGCCTTTCAGAAAATCAGAACAGCTCTTTGTGGCCTATGCGGTAGGAGCTCAAGGAAAGCCAATTTCCAAACAGACAATCTCAAAATGGATAGCCCACTGCATACGCTTTTGCTATTCCTTTCATGGCAAAACTGTACCTACAGGCATTAGAACTCATTCCACCAGGGCCACAGCCACCTCTGCAGCCTTCCTCAGAGGAGTTCCTACCAAGGATATTTTGGAAGCAGCCACTTGGAGTTCTGTGCATACCTTCTCCAAGCACTACAACCTACCATTATACTCCAAATCTAGAGCAGGCTTTGCCACTGCAGTCTTGCAGGGCATTTTGGCTCCTCCTAGTTCCTACCACCCCTTTCTTAGCATTGGGATTCTACCCATCTGTTATGACTGCAGCTGTATGCACGATGAACATAGTACAGTTTTGTACCTACCATAAATGTAGATGTTCGAGTGCTAATACAGCTGCAGTCCAGGTTTCCCTCCCTCCTTCCCCTCTTGGGGCAGGCCTATAGGCTAACACATCCTCATACAACCTGATTGGGGTATTCATTTATGTTGTATTTGCTTGCAATTACTGTATTTTGATTATATTACACTGCATTATTACACAAATTTATGTATTGCCTTCCTTCTGGGGGCACCTGACATCCGGGGCAAGAAAAACTGAAGAAAATGGCATCGGCTGGTTCCTTTATACCCCTGTCGCACTGATGTCAGGGAAAAAGCGACGACAACCGACGCCGGACCTAGACTTTGGAATTTGGCTGACCGAGGACCCGCCTGACGGCAGGAGAACCTATCTGTTATGACTGCAGCTGTATTAGCAGTCAAACATCTACATTTATGGTAGGTACAAAACTGTACTTTGGGGAAACTTTTTTCTTGCTGCTTACCGATGTCAGTAAAAGTTAATAATTGCATTACTTGTGAGAAGCAAATACCTCATAAGGATTTTCATTTGTACTGTATTCCTTGCCTAGGCCCTGGCCACAGAGTACCTTGCTGTCGGTTTTGTGTTAAATTTAATCAACACATGATTAAACGTCGGTATAATTTTGCTTCTAAATATTTTGTCTCGATTTAATTATCCAGAAATGTCATCAGTTAGCAATCCAACTACTGGAATACCTAAAAAATGCAAAGAAAAAGACAGAGACAGACCGTCAAGGTCCAAAACGTATGACGACGCTTCTCCTAAGCCAGTTGCCAGATCGCCGGTACTCAGTGAGGTGCTTTCGCAGCCCCTGATACCAGCTACTTCTGATTCGCAGGCCTCTACTGAGACCCATTCAGAGTCCGGTATGCCGCAAGATACTTCAATTATGGAACCTGCAGATGTCTCTACCTTAGATGGGTCTGGAGCTGCTGTGCAGGCACCGGCTTCTGAGGGTGTTTTCAGGCCTACAGATTTGTATATTAGACCAACGCCATCTTCAAAACTAAGGTCAAAATCTAAATCTAGGTCTAAAAAACTGATGTCTAGGCCACATGTGCAGGCCCCTATGCCTAAAAAACAAATTATCAAAATGGTTGAAGATTTAATTACTCTGATCAAGGGTAGCCAACCTCCTCCTTCTAAGAGGCCTAGGCAAGACATTGATTATGAATCTTCTGAACAGGATTCTATTTCTTCTGACTCTTCTAATGAACAGGATTTGTCTATTCCTACTTATGAGGACTCTGATGCAGAAGATTCCATTTCTTCTGCTTCTCCCCCTGAGGATTTTTCTTTCGGGGAAACTTTACATACCTTAAGGGAACATTTCCACTGGGAAAGTCAGGATTTCTCTGAATCTAAAAAGAAACTTCGGGATTTTCTTCTTCTTCCTCAGCATAGGCCTTTGGCAATACCTCCTGTTTTAGACATTGTTGATGATGTTTTTTCAGAATCTAGTATGGCTCCTGATTCTCTGCCTCTGGCTCCTTGTAAGCCAGACAGAGATACCACAGGGTTCCTGACTCCCACAAATTCCTTTTCAAAAATCCTATTGCTGATCCTGAAACCATTTCTCAGGGTCCCAAGGGCATTAAGACCTTTACTGCTAAAAATCCTACCCGGTCTGATAGAGATTCCAGGGCGCTGGATAGATGGGGTAAGAAGGTTTACACTTCTGCAGCCTTGTCAGTCATGGCTTTAACCTGTCAATTTCATATATAAACCAGATAACAGTAAATACCACAGGGAATGAACGCTCTTGAGCAAGGAACAAAGAGGTAAAATCATAAAATAAAGAACTGCTCAAGACCAACACCATGCAGATGGTAACACACAGCATACAGCGAGTCTCTTCAGACTAAAACCATGTAGATGGTAACAAACAGGATACGACAAGTCTCTTCAGACCAAGGATACATGATAAATCCAGTCCAATAAAGTAAAATACTGTCACAACTTCTTCTGGAAAACCAAATCTTTTATTAACAGATATCTGGAATGCACTTTCGCCAAGGTGGCTTCTTCAAACCATAAAAGTAAAAAACAGTTCAAGACACACCTTAGATATTTTTAAGAACACCTTCAATTACTTATTAAATTAATTGATGACATCATAATTAGTTCATATACATATTAAATAAGCAATGAATAAATAATAATATATACCTGTACAAGGAGTTTAATAGAACAAATTAATTAGAACATCAATACTAATAATAATAAGCATCTCTAAAATATAAAAAAAGATGTATATACATATATAAATGAAACTTAATCCATAAATAAAGCAGTTTATTATAAAATAAAATAGGTATTTAAAAATAATTTAAAACGAAACCTTCTGCTTTTGAGGGCTGGTCTTATATGGACCTTGTCATTAAGACCAGGATGAATATGTGCTTGCAGTCTAATAATCCAGTTAGTTTCATTTCTTTCAGTATGGTTCCTAAGGTCCCCTCCCCTCAAACTAGGTGTATTAAATATATAAAAGTAAAAACTTAAATGTATGTGAATTGTTGGTTTCTAAGATATGTTTAGACAAAGCATTCGTATTTGACTGAATATAGATGTGATATAGGTGTTCCCTCACTCTGGCCTTTAGCCTTCTGTCGGTTTTACCGACATAGAAGGCAGGACAGGAAGAACATAAATTGAGGTAAACCACATGTTCCGTATCACAATTAGCACTAATATCAAAACTAAAAAATGACATGTATTGGGATGTATGAACATGTTTGAATCACATATATTAGGACAAAAATTGCATTTATTACAGGGTTTAGTACCTAAAAAAATGTTATTGTCATAAAAAGAAGTAATGTTTGTATAACATAAAAGTCTATGTAAATTTTTCTTATTTTTAAATAAAAACTGTGGATGTTCACCTACTATTTCTCTAATATTAGGATCAACAGTTAAAACATTCCATTGCTTACACAAGATGTCTCTAATTTGATAAAAATCTTGTGTGTAGAATTAATGAAATTTTTTGGGGTGGTGCATTAACATTGACAGTATTACTTTTAACAGTGTGATATTCATTGCCTTCCTCTGAGAAATAAAGGTACGCTCTATCCAATCTAAGGTGCTCTAAACACTGAAAAACCTATAGCAATTTCATCTACTCTATATTTCCTTGTTAATAGTCTAATCATAAAGGCTTGCCAATTCTGTCTCAAATTTACCTTGCATAGGATTTAATCTAGATGCCCGAATTGCCTGACCTTTAATAATATTGGTAAAGACATATCTAGGGTGCATACTATCTCTGTGTAGTAATGTATTTTTGCTTGTACTTGTAGCCATAGCTTCAAAGTATAGTAACGGATTGACGTCACCGATGACATAGTCCAAAAATCGAGTGCGGGACGTTTTTTCTCTAACAACCTTATTTGGACTATAAGGCAACTCAACTAGATTATCAGTATAATCTTCCATGGTTTTCCTGTGGTATCTCCAAAGAATGAACGCAAAAATAAACCAGATAACAGTCAATACCACAGGGAAATAAACGCTCTTGAGCAAGGAACAAAGAGGTAAAATCTTGTGCCGATAGCTACGCAAACCTTGTTATGGCTATGTGGGAGAAACAGAAGCTTTTCCATTCGTCTCACTACAGGAAACATGTCATCTTCTATAGATGTTTCGTAGATTATTTGTTTTTTCTTTGGACTGGTAGTGAGGATGACTTGAGCAGTTTCTTTGAAGAAATTAATTCATTTACTAGTTTCTTGAAATTTACCTTGACAGTTTCAACATGTAATATCCCTTTCTTGGATGTCTTTATTGAACATCTAAGTAATGGTAAACTTAATACAGGTGTATACAGAAAATCTTGCTATAAAAATACATTACTAAAGAGATAGTGTGCACCCTAGATATGTCTTTACCAATATTATTAAAGGTCAGGCAATTCGGTCATCTAGATTAAATCCTATGCAAGGTAACTTTGAGATGGAATTGGCAAGTCTTTATGATAGACTATTAACAAGGAAATATAGAGTAGATTAAATTTCTGTAGGTTTTCAGTGTTTAGAGCACCTTAGATTGGATAGAGTGTGCCCTTATTTCTCAGAGCAAGGCAATGAATATCACACTGTTAAAAGTAATATTGTCGATGTTAATGCACCACCCCAAAAAATTTCATTATTCTACACACAAGATTTTTATCAAATTAGAGACATCTTGTGTAAGCACTGGAATGTTTTAAGTGTTGATCCTAATATTAGAGAAGTAGTAGGTGAACATCCACAATTTTTATTTAAAAATAAGAAGAATTTACATAGACTTTTATGTTATACAAACGCTACTTCTTTTTATGAAAATAAACATTTTTTTAGGTACTACTAAACCCTGTAATAAATGCAATTTTTGTCCTTATATATGTGATTCAAACATGTTCATACATCCCAATACATCTCAATTTTTTAGTTTTGATGTTAGTGCTAATTGTGATACATGTGGTTTACCTCGCTTTGTTCTTCCTGTCCTGCCTTCCATGTCGAGAAAACCGACAGAAGGCTAAAGGACAGAGTGAGGGAGCACCTATATCACATCCGTATTCAGTCAAATATGAATGCTTTGTATAAACATATCTTAGAAACCAATAATTCATATACATTTAAGTTTTTAGATTTATATATTAATACACGTAGTTTGAGGGGAGGGGACCTTAGGAACCATACTGAAAGAAATGAAACTAACTGGATTATTAGACTGCAAGCACATATTCATCCTGGTCTTAATGACAAGGTCCCTATAAGACCAGCCCTCAAAAGTAGAAGGTTTTGTTTTAAATAATTTTTAAATACCTTTCTTATTTATAATAAACTGCTTTATTTATGGATTAAGTTTCATTTATATATGTATATACATATTTTTTTATTTTAGCGATCCTTATTATTATTAGTATTGATGTTCTAAATAATTTGTTCTATTAAACTCCGTGTATAGGTATATATTATTTATTCATTGCTTATTTAATATGTATATGAACTAATTATGATGTCATCAATTAATTTTAATAAGTAATTGAAGGTGTTCTTAAAAATATATAAGGCGTTTGAAGAAGCCACCTTGGCGAAAGCGCTTACCAGATACCTGTTAATAAAAGATTTGGTTTTCCAGAAGAAGTTGTGACAGTATTTTACTTTATTGGATTGGATTTATCATGTATCCTTGGTCTAAAGAGACTTGTTGTATCTTGTTTGTTACCATCTACATGGTTTTAGTCTGAAGAGACTCGCTGTATGCTGTGTGTTACCATCTGCATGGTGTTGGTCTTGAGCAGTTCTTTATTTTATGATTTGTCAATTTCATATGCTTAAATATCAACAGCATATCATGGGACTACTTAAATAGAAAATTATGTTAATCTCTGACTGTGTGGAAAATAAAGATTTACAGGATTTATTACATTCAGCTGAACAAGTTGGAAAACATACCTTGCAATGTGGTTTTGATTCCTTGGAGGTCTCTTGCAGGGCTGCTGTAACTGGATCTGTGCTAAAAAGGCATGCTTGGCTCAAAGAGCAAACTCTGCCTGACCATGTTAAAGCAAAATTGTTGGATGCTCCTTTACAACAGGACTGTCTCTTTGGTAATAAGGCTGAAGAAGTGTTAAAAAAGAAGGAAGATAAAGCTAAATCTATGCAAACTGTGAAAGATTTCTTACAAGTGCAACCTCCAAGATTTAGTAGGCACTGGCCTACTAAGAACTGGTCCTTTCCAGTCCCTTCGAGAGTCGATCAAGTCAAATCCAGACATTCCAAAGGCTCCAGGTTACAGTCACAAGGAACTTTTAGAACAAAACAATGGGGTGCCTCCACCTCCAAATCTGGAAACAACAAGGCATCTCCCTGTGGTAAACAGTCTCAATGATTTCCCTCTACAATCACCAAGTACTTACCCTTTAGCCACCCCTTTGGGGGGGAAATGGCACTTCATGCATGAAACTGGCAACTTATTACCCAGGACAAATGGGTTTTAAGTATAGTATCCCAGGGATACAGATTTTGTTTCCACATGTTGCCAGTCCCAAACGGGTGTTCAGACCTGCCCCCAAATCAGTGGGCAGAGACCCAGAAACAAGTTCTGTCCATCATGAACATGGGGGCTATTCAACCAGTACCAGAAGAGGAAAAGGGACATGGTTTCTATTCAAGACTTTTCCTGGTACCCAGAAAAGACAAATCATGGCATCCAATTCTGGACTTATCCACTCTAAAAACATTTCTGGACATTACAAAATTCAAGATGCTGACTCTTCAACAGTTACTACCTATGCTAGGCAAAGATGCCTGGTTGGTAACGCTAGACTTAAAGAGGCTTACCTACATATCCCAGTCAGGGAATCTTGCAGAAGATACCTCCGCTTCAAAGCAGGCTACTTGCATTACCAGTTCTCTGCACTGCCCTTTGGCTTATCTACTGTGCCCAGGGTCTTCACAAAGTGCCTGGCTCCAGTAACTGCATTTTTCAGGCAAAGAAATATTCAAATATATCCATATCTAGATGATTGTCTAATTCAGGCAGAAAACAAGGACATTCTTCTAAAGCATCTGGCATTTGTAAAAAGGGTTCTAACTTGTCTAGGGTGCACCATAAACGAAAAGAAATCACAACTGGTACCCTCTCAAAAAATTACATTCCTGGGTGCAAGCTTGAGTACAACTGCCCAGATGACTTACCTTACACCAGAAAAGCAAATTCAGTTGGTGACTTACTTCAAACAGGTGGCCACAAAAACCCTGTTATCTGCAAGACAAATTCTGCAAGCCTTGGGGTTCATGGCCTCCTGCATTTTTCTAATTCCATATGCAAGACTGCATATGAGGAAACTTCAGTGATACTTTAAAAGTTTATGGAGTCAGCATTGTTACAGACTGGAAACGATTCCTATCATACCTTGCCTGCAACTAGAGTTCCTATGGTGGGCAGAGGCCTGCCACCAAAACAAGGGACTGCCATTCACTCCCCTTGCCGCCCAAACCCTAACTACAGATGCATCAGACTATGCTTGGGGGGCTCATCTGTCAGGAAAGTGCATTCAGGGCAAATGGAGCCCAAATCAAATGCACCTTCATATCAATCAGAAAGAGATGCTAGCTGTACAGAATGCACTGACAGCCTTCAAGGACTACCTTCATCCAGGACAATTAATGATAAAGACAGAAAGCACCACAGTTATGTGGTACATAAACAAGCAAGGGGGTACACATTCCTACCCCCTTTGCAGACTGGCCATGGCATTCTGGAACATGGCCTTGACCTACCAAATACAACTACAAGCTCAATTCCTGCCAGGAAATCTAAATACTCTGGCAGACGAACTAAGCAGAAATCTTATGGGCCCACACTAATGGAAACTGGAACCATAAATTTTCAACATGTTGACATGCAAATGGGGGAGTCTGGACATAGATCTCTTTGCCTCACCCCAGAACTATCAGTTGGACAAATTCTGCACAAGAACTCATCACAAAAAAGCTTGGAAAGTGGTTGCTCTATCATTCAGCTGGAAAAACCTATCAGTCTATGCTTTTCCCCCTCTGCTTCTACTCTCCAATGTTCTACTAAATGTCAAAAGGACAACAAAATATGATTCTGATTGCTCCAGACTGGCCTTGCCAACACTGGCACCCACTCCTGCACAATGTGTCACACCTTCTTCCATGGCACCTGCCTCAGACACCTTACCTACTGTCTCAGCAGAACTACCAAATTCTGCACACTCTGCTCCAAACCTTGAATCTTGCAGTGTGGCTAATCATCTAATTTCACCCTTGGCATCCCTCAGCAAACCTGTGATTGATGTCATTTTGGAGGCTAGAAGGCCTAGTACTAGAAAATCTTATGCTGACAAATGGAAAAGATTCCGTGCCTGGAACCAGTCACAAGGAATAAGCACAGCAATGCCCAATATTCCTCAGATTCTACAATACTTTACTGAGATGCTTCATAAGGGCCTATCTTTTTCTTCTACAAAAATCCATGCCTCTGCCATTTCAGCTCATTACAACACAGAACCTCCCCTCTTCTCTCATCTTCTGCTAAAGCAGTATCTCAGAGGGGCCAAAAACTTAAGACCTCTTAGGAGAGCGCCAACCCCTGCATGGGACCTCAATTTTGTTTTGGAAAAACTCAACTCTCCCTCCTTTTGAGCCAGCTGCTACTGCAGACCTAAAAATTTTCTCCTGGAAAACAGCTTTCATTTTAGCAGTCACTTCAGCTAGAAGGATTTCTGAATTACAGGCTATTATGGCAGTGGAGCCTTTCATTATTTTTCATGCGGACAGGGTGTCTCTCAGGACCAATCCATCTTTCATGCCTAAGGTGGCATCCAGTGTGGCTCTTAATCAGATCATTCGTCTGCCAACCTTCTTTCCCAATCCACAGAACAAGGGTGAGTGGATTCTGCATTCATTGGATGTACACAGACAAATTAGATTTTACTTAGGACAACTACTGGTGGCATTTGCTGCAGGGGCAGAGGGAAAAGCTATTTCAAAGCAGACTATTTCCAAATGGATAAGCCATTGTATTTGTTTCTGCTATATGCACCATGGTAAACCTATCCCCAAGGGGATCAGATCTCATTCCACCAGGGCTGCATCTACTTCTGCAGATTTTCTCAGAGGGGTTTCTACCAGAGACATTCTAGAAGCTGCTACCTGGAGAACAGTTCATATGTTCATCAAACATTACCATTTACCTCTCTTCTCTAAATCCAGAGCTGGCTTTGCCACTGCTGTCCTGCAGGGCCTTATACCTGCTCCTAATGCTGTATAAATCCATCCTCCCAACCTTAGCTTTGGGAATCTACCCATATGCAATGACTGCAACAGTGAAACATGAAGAACATAGTACAGTTATGTACATTTACCATAAATGTAGATGTTCGAGTGTATTCACTGTTGCAGTCCTGGTTACTCACCCTCCAGCCCCCCTGTTTTTCTCTCACTATACTTTCTTTTACTATACTTAAAAGCCTTTTTGGCGTATTTGCTTTTGTTTGGAGGTATATTTTTTGTGTTTTAAATTATATTTATATATATATATATATATATATATATATATATATATATATATATATATATAGATAGATAGATAGCTCCCCATTTGGGGGGCACCTGACATCTGGGGCAAGAAAAACTGATGTAATGACGTCGGCTGCATGTTTTATACCCCTGATGACCTGCCGTCATGGAAGAATGGACAGCAACTGACGCAGGACCCAAAACTTTGCTAATCAGGCCGACTGAGGGCAACCTGCCAGCAGATTACCCCAATGTAATGACTGCAGCAGTGAATACACTCGAACATCTACATTTATGGTAAGTGTACACAACTGTACTTTTTGCAATGTCTCACCCCAGTCATAGTCTTTTGCAGACCCCATGGTGTTCAGATTTTTCCCTGTTTGGATGACCACCTTATTCAAGCTTCTTCTCAGCAGATTCTTTTGCAGGCCCTCACATTTACTGTCCTGCTTCTTTGCAGTTTGGGCTTCACTCTCAAGCTCAAGAAGTTCATTTTGACTCCTTCACATGACCAAGCTTTCCTAGGATGCAGGATTTAGACTGTCAGTGATTCATAGGTTAATACTAGGCTAATGACCACAAAGGCCTTTGTAACCCTAGCCATGCATCCCAACCCAAATTGTGTCCTTTTGTATCATGGGTGTTTATTAGGAGGGGATATGTTAATTTGGAAATTTCTAAAGTTTATGGGGGTATATTAGTTTGGGCATAGTTACTGCCTACCTCTAACAGAGACCTGGGGTGAGTTTCTGATTTCCCATCTTCTAGTCAAAGTTATACTTAAATAGTGTTAGGGATATACTCTGCTTCACATGACTGGGGAAGCCTGTTCCAGAGCATGGGTATCTGAGACACATCTGTTTTGCTGGCATGTCCCGTTCATGTCATAAGCAAACTAAATCCTTGGATCTAGTGGTTCTGATGTTCATTTTGTAGACCATAAGTGGTAGAGCCAAGCATGCCTTGTATACTAGGCGCAGATCACCTCTCAGCAACCTGTAGGAGATTGAACATAAAGATAGGACATTAAGGCAATCCATATAGGGCAAAGTGTTTCTACCCTGGATTCTTTTTTGGTGCAAAACCTTTGTGGGCAGTCTGGCTGTTGGATGTGTCTACTTGCTGAATGGGGCATTATACTCTAGTCTAATAAGGGCCAAATAAAGTGGCACTGTGACTTCCTTGGTCCTGGATGCCATGCCCTTACTTTTAAGTTGGGCATCACAGACTTATTTTCTCACTACCTTGGTTATGTGTTGGTCAAAGGCCAGATTACTGTCTACATATGTTCCCAGATCACTGACTACTGAGTTGGCTCTTAGGGATTACTTTTCGATGGAATAATTAGTCTGGTGGTTGTTTTCCCAAAAGACACTACAATGCATTTCATGGAAATGAGTTTTAATCTGTGACTTTGGCACCAGTCATTCATCTATGTGAGATTATCTTGCAAAATGTTTATATTGTGTCCGGATCTATGATAGCTCCCAATTTGCACTCCTCTCCAAACTTGGTCAGTCAAAGGCCTTTGACATTAGTCTTGACCTCTGAGAAGTAGATACCAAGTAGGAGTGGGCCCAGCATGGAGTCCTGATGTACATCACTGGTGACTGGTCTCTTAGTAGAGGTGGTGTCACCAATCCTGACTTCCTGGGTCCTGCCCATGAACCATCTGGCAATCTAACTAGTTATGTAGAGGTTTACTCCCAGTTCTGTGAGTTTGTCAACTATACTTGAATCGGGCATTGTATTAAATGCCTTGGCCAGGCAGTATGTACCATTTGCCCACATCCATTGTCTTGGTGACCTTCTCAAAGAAGTCCACCTGGCTTAATAGGCATGACCTTCCCTTGACAAAGCCAAAATGTGTTGGATGCAGGGTCAAAAGGTTGCCTGTATTTTTAGTGATATATCCCTAATTTGTTCCATGGCTTTGCATATTAGACTAGTCAGGCTGAAGGATCTGTAGTTTCTGGGGTCTGTTGTTGGCCCACCCTTGTTAAGTGGGATTGTCATAGCAGTCTTCCACTCACATGGTACAAAGCCTGTTTGAGGCTATAGTTGAAAAGTGACTTAAGTGGCCCTTATAGGTCATGTTGCAAGCTGGTTTAGGAGACATCTCAGGATAATGATGGGTCCCACTGAGGCTGTGTTTTTGGCCTTAACAAACACCACTAGGGTCTGCTCTTTACTAATAGATGGAAGGGGGTTATACTGGTAGGTATTTCATTGGAGACAGGGAGGGGGGGTGAAGTTTGCACTGGATTTGTCAGCCAGCAGATTCACTATGTCACTGTGCTTGGTGAATTTGACACTATCGATCACCATTCAGCACACTGCTGTGTGCTTCTTTTGAGGTTTCGGACATAACCACAGAAGGCCGTGTGGTTGTCTTTAGCCTGTAAGGCTATCTTGACCTTGTAATTGGCCTTGCTGAAATTAACTAGTCCCCTTAGTTTCTTTTTTAGTTTACTTGGAGAGTTCATTTTTATGAGAGTTGATGTTCCTGATTTTAGCCATGACTTTTGCTTTTGCTTTTGCTATAGTCCCTGTTAAGATTTGGGTTCTACCAGAGTGGTTTATTTTTAGAGTTGTTTTGAGCTTAGTTCTAGTAGGTACAGCCATTTACATTGTTATACAGGGTCTCTGTGAACAATTCCACGTACGTTGCTTTGAACTTGAGGTTAGGAGGGGCATTGAATTTTGACAAACTATCACTTAGTAGGATATAGTTTGGCTTGGAATAGTTCCTAAGTGTTGCAGGGTTTACTAAGTTAAGGAGACAGCTTTGTGATCCAACCTCACCAGTG
Source organism: Protopterus annectens (assembly GCF_019279795.1). Lineage (NCBI taxonomy): Eukaryota > Metazoa > Chordata > Ceratodontiformes > Protopteridae > Protopterus > Protopterus annectens. The sequence continues at coordinate 869,668,595 of NC_056730.1, read as the reverse complement.
AGGATGTGACATGGGAGGGAGGGGGATGCAGCACTCTCCCATATTGTTGAGTACCAGGTCCAGTGTATTTGAACCGCTGGTGAATGTGTGCACTATCTGGTCAAGGGTATTTGAATTAATGAAGTCCAGGAATTCATGTAACTGTGAGTTAGAGGCAGTGTACATTTCCCATTCTATAGAGGGGTAGTTGAAGTCTCCCATAAATAGGGTATTTGATTGGATGGTGAATATCTCCAGTATGTTGAGGTACAAGCTGTGGGATTCTTGGGACATAGAGGATGACCTGTTGCTTGTTATGATGTGGGAAGGGACTTTATCCAAGGTGATTTACACATGAATAAACACCAAGGCATCATCCTGTTTAACCAACCTAGTTATTAATGTAGGTTGAAACTCTTCCACCTTTTGTACTTGTCATTGTAGCTGATAATTGACAGATATTGAAAACACTGAAGCCTTGTACTGCCAGAGTTTTTTCTGCAACTTTAAACCATGTCTGAGTAATGGCACAGATGTCTGTGTTCTCCAGTGTGAAGAGCGATTGTATGGGGTGGAGTTTCTTGTTTAGGCTGCTAGATTGAGCAGTAACACCTTTAGGTTGCTTTGAGTTTATTTGCTATGTTGGTAGGTTTGTCAGTTTAGCATAGACTAAGAAAGGCTTTAAGGAGAGTGGATAAAGTTGTAGACAATATTCAAAAGTCTAGATTGACAGGTGTGGACCATCCTTTGCAAAGCATTGTAGTTTGTTAACCAGGACCTCCCATGTTAATATTGAATTCCACTGGACTGACACCAAAAATTAAGCCAATCATTGAAGTTAATCATATTTTGTTTATACTGTGGCATCATCCTTGGAGAAGGTAGAATGCTGCTCAATGCAAGACACACACCTGCCTGGGACACACATTCCAAGGGATAAGTAATGTCTCTTCATATAATCCAGAGAGGTACATCTCAGGTCATTTATGCCCCCATAGCCTGTGATCAAATCATACTGGTATCTGTGGTGTAGTGACTTGAGTATGTGCATAACACAGTGGATCATGGCTCCAGACAAGCAACTGTCATCTTCTCTTTGTTCAATGTAGTGATTATGGCAATTGTGTGTTGTGTAATGGAGTTTCCTTTGACAAGAGTTGTGGAAGTGTGTTTGCTTGCTTTATGGGCTTGCTCTTAAGGCTCCACTGGGTGTAGGTGTATGTGTGGTGTTCAGTGTTGCTTTCAGTGAATGCTTCAGAGATTGCTGAGGATAGGCGTTGATGTTTGTAAGCTTAGGAGGTCTATGTTTGGATAGACTTAGTGTCTCAGTATAAGTTGGTCTGGGTCTGTGTGATGAACTCTGTGTGGCAGATGTAGTGTGTGTGTGTCTGTGTGTCTGTGTGTGTGTGTTCTTGACAACCTTTAAGTATACAAGATTTTTGCCTCCATTACATTTATGTATGTACATGTCTTGCAACTGTGTTTGTTTCTTTAAGGCTTAAATGGTTATCTGTGAACGAGACAATTGCTGCATTGTTTATGGATGCCCATATCTACCAAGCTGGCTATGGAGACATTTGGAAACTGTATATCCATATTGTCTGGACCTGTATTTGGCGAGGGCTACTATAGGTTAAGGACTGGGTTATAAAGAGTTTGGTCTCTGGGGCTTGGATCCTGACTAGGTAAGGTAGTGCTAAGATATATAGCAGTGCTGTTCAACATGCAAACTGGCTGCTCTTATCTTGTCGCTGTACAATGGCTTTGTTTAGCCTCAGTAAGTTACAGGCTTCAGTACTATGTTAATTTTATAGGTGATCTTCACTATCTAGCCTTTTGGATCTGTACAGGACACTGCTAACCAATGCTGCACAGTGACCAGCCTTGTGCAAATGTGCCAAATTTATAGCAGCAGCAAATAAAATGAACTCTAACTGCTGAGCCCTCTGGTCAATAAATGACTACACTCTGAACCCTTATGGAAATTTTCCCAACTGAGACAGACTAGGCAAACACCTTCTGCAAAAAAGATGATGATCCTAATCCTCCTAATATAAAAACACAGCAAAAAGGACCTTCACATGTAATGCAACAACAAAACAACTTATTTCCTAGTTAAATCACCTCCCCTGCAAGGTGATTACTATGCAATCACCTCTGAAAACAATAGTCAAGGGGAAAATACAACATTTTCAAGAAAAATTACTTTAAATGCTCTGAAAATGTAAAGAAACACTAGCAATCTCTTAAATAGTGAATAACAAGAACAATAATTCAAGTACAATAACTTATCTTTGCCTGGATGGCACTGGAGAGTGTGTAAAAACATCTTGGTCACAGGCTAGGATGCCAAGCTTTGCTGAGCTCTGTGGAAATGAGCCTTTCTTCCACTACCCAAGATCCTTTTCTTGACAACATTTTTTCAGGTCTGATGTCTATTTTTATGCCTTTCTCAACTAATGGGATCTCGTGGCCACCAACAAACCCTCGAGCTCCTTCCCTACCGATAATGCTCCACCTCTAACATCCCTCAGATCTCGTCTGCTGCTTTAGTTGCCTTCAACTCTCAAGTCTTCAGTGAGAGACAAGTCCATTTTTCTTATCTACTTTCTAAAAAAGTTCTACAAACAACTATTTCTTTATTCTTTACTCATCATTTTCCGTCTTAAGTTGTCTCTTCTATTCTCTTTCTTACACTTTAGGTCTAAAACCTTCCTATCACCATTGGTAGGCCTATCTCCTTCCCTTTACCCTTCTTTACACTTAGAGCAGTATCTGTGTTTACCATTGCTGGTCATTTCTACTTAATGAGTTTTTTCATGTAGTTCTTATATACCGTTGCTGGTATTTTTCCCTTTCCTTTTCCTGTCTAGTAAAAAAAAAAAAGAAGTTTACTCTAACTCTTCTTTCTTAACTAAGCAAATGTCTGAGAAAGGTCCCACAGGTTTAAAAAAAACAATGTGACAAATGTGGGCACAAGTTGGCTTTGTCTGATGCCCACAATCTTTGTGTGCATTGTTTAGGATCAGAACACTTACAACTGGATCACAGTATTTGTCGTGGGTTCAACCCCCGTGCTTTAGCAGACAGGAAAAATAAGTTGATTTTAAAGTGATTACTGCCATCTTCTTTTTCTAAAGCCATTGCTGGGGTTCAATCCCCCAAACATAAATCTAAAGACTTGTAAAAAAGATCTACATCCTCAGATTCTCCAGCCTCTACCTCTTCTGAACCAAGATGAAAGAAAGAAAAACTTTATCCAAAGCTACATCTGATCCAACCATCATTGGATCTGACCACTCATACTTCAAATCCTACATCCTTGGATCCAACCAAACATATCTCAGATCCTACATCTTCAGATCTGAAGCCCTTACCAAGGACTACCTATTCACTAAGCCTGTATCCGGTTCCTTCCAGGGTGCCCTCTACCTTTTTAGAGAGGTACTCAAAATCACCATCCCTGGTATCCCATCATTCCCCCAGGCATCTCATGGAAGCAGATGTGGACAGGATGATGATAACATTTTTCACAGAGCAAATTCAGAAGGGTGTTCTCATGGTTCCTACCCCTTCATGTCAGGAATTTCGACCATCTATCAATCCATCGATAGCAGCTCCTTCTCTGATTCAACCTGTGGTTTTAGAGCCCTCAGATCCAAGCCTTCCAGGTCCATCTGGTTCAGATCTGAAGAGAACATCTTCATCAGATCTAACTATTGCTCTGAGTACATTGGAGCTGGATGACTCTGGAAGCTGAAGCTTCCCTGTTGGATCCTAGGGGATGGGGTCAACTTCGAGGTTTTTCAGAGCCATATCTTCTTCTTGGAGCTTTGCCACTGGATAGCTCGACTCCGACTTCTGTCTCTTGTGTATTGCTCTTGGGGAGGAGGGAGGTATCAAGCTAGAAACTCGATTTCTCGGCTCTATTGACTTCCTTCTCACCAGAGTGCTCTGCCTTTGAGGTAGTAAAGAGAGTGTTATCTGCTCTAGCAGGTCAGGCGGGTCCTTCCCTCTCAGATCCACCCTCTACTTCTCAGATGACTTTGCACTGTGATCCTCAACATTCTCTCCCACAGGGACAGACAACCCAAAGCTGCCAGTCTACTCAGCAGGGTATCTTGATCTTTTCTGACACTTCTCTGGACTACTCCATTGAGGAAGTCCCTAGGAAGAGAAAGTGCAAAAGGAGGCACTTGGACCCTCCTCAGGAGTCAGTCACTGAGTATACTGGTTTTAATAAAGGGGGAGATCCCCCAAATCACTTCCTGATGACATCTCATTTGGAGACATTCTTGAGATCCTAAAGCAAAGTGGTGGCTGATTTTCCCAGGACCCTTCTCCTGAGGAGTCAGTATTTCTGGAAGCATTTGGTACTGGACATCTACCTCCTGGGTTACTCTGTCAACTGATGAACTTATTGATTTCATCTCCAAGCAGACATGTAAGGAACCTGATACAATTGAGCCAGTCCCCAAGAGACCAGACAGGATGCTGGCTGCACCAGTAGACCAGGAATATTGAAGTATATTCCAGTAGATGCCATGGTTGTGGTGGCAGCTACAAAAAAAGGAACTCCCTCAACAGAGTTCCACTGCCATCCTTCTAATAGAGAGTCAAGGGTGGTAGACAGATTTGGAAAGTGTGTCTATGCCTCAGTGACTTTTGCACTTAGATCACTGAACTATTAACTCATTACATCCAAGAGATGCCTCCAGGTGCATCTGCAGTTAACTCCTACTGACGCCTGTAGGCGTGAAATATTATTTGTTCATATTTGCATCAATAATTCCAAAATCATTCTATGTACAAGGCTTTAAAAGATTTCATCTTTAGGCTTACATAATGGCAAACTCAGTTACATTAGTGTTTGACCTCTGTCTAGTGCAGGTAAATAGACATTAACTGTTGTTTTTATGATATTAATTTATATAGATATAATTTTCGCATTTTTCTAAACATCTCAACAACCAAGTAACAGACAGAATTCCTTAGTCTCATATGAAAACTCTCAGCTAGACGAATAAAATGTGTGTTAACTTGAGCAGTTGCTGAGATATTGTAAGTTTATACAAAATATTACAAATGTAATAGTTACTGTGTTTATTGTGACTTATAAAATTTGGTTTAAGACATAAAACCCACAGAATACTACCACTATAAAAATAGTTTGTGCTGAGCAGTTTGTCACTTATACTTCTTCCATAACCTTTATGATTCCAGAGAGATGAACATTTGTTTGAAATGTGAGGACATAATTTGATTCTTTCAAAAGGCTTAGGCTCCACCCATTGGAAGTTACAGTGCCAACTTCTTGAGTTCCATTGGAGTGAATGAGTTAAACACATTTTACTAGGCTACAAAGAGATTTGATTAAAGAGTTATACAAATCTCTTTCTGGAACCAGAACTGCTGAGGTTAATCTTCATTAGTCCCTCAGTTGGCTACCCTACAGGCTATATCCAGTTCATCCATGAGGCATATCTTGCACTTTGCAGACTGCATCTCAAGGGCTGTGGGTTCAAGCATTGCCATCAAGAGGCATGCCTGGATGCACCTATGTGATTTTGTGGAGCCCTACAAGTCACAATGCTCCCTTTGATGGCACTTTATTTGGCCCCACAGTTAAGGACACAATTTCCAGGTGTGAGAAAGATGGAAAGACCCTCTATGCAATGGGTGTGCATTGTTCAACCCCTCAAAGGACCTTTTCCAGGAATCAGAGGGGAGGTCAAAAAATGTGGTTCAGAAAATCTCAGGGTCCTTTCTAGGACACATGTGGAGTTAATTCTCCCAGAGGGAGATGGGGGAGCAATAATGGAATATGATGCCCCCATGGCAGAGGAGGCCCACAAAACTGGGGCTTTAGAGATTCCTTTTCAGACAGACCCTATCAGTGCTCCTAAATGGAGGAACAATTGCCTGCCTCTGAAGGCAGTCAGAGGTCACTTATTTCTGCACCAGAAAGCCTGGCTGAGTATAACAAAAGACAGAAGGGTGCAGAGAATTATTTCCAGAGGTCATACAATTCCCTTTTCCCTACCTCCTCCGTTATTCAGAAAAACTCCTGATATTCACCCCAATCAGTGGAAAGTAGCAGCACTAGAAATCCAAAAGCTGCTAGAAAAAAAAAAAGAGTCATCCAAGAGGTCCCACCAGATCAGATAGAATCCGGGACTTACTCAAGATTCTTTTTAATGCCAAAGAAAACATGGGACTGGAGACCAATTTTGGATCTCAGTGTACTGAACAAATCGGTTCGACACACAAAGTTCCAGAATGTCACAGTTCAGTCCATTTTGCCCTTTCTGGGCAAGAATGACTGGATGTGGTCAATAGATCTTCAGGATGCATACTATCACTTAAGATGAACAGGCAATCCAGAAGGAACTTACACTTCTGGAGGGGGCGCCAGTTATCAGTTCAGAGCACTGCTCTTTGGCCTCACCACAGCCCCTGGGGTGTTCAAGTGCATGGCCATGGTTGCAGCTCACTTAAGACTGCAAGGATTCTGGGTGTTTCCAATTTTAGATGACTGGCCCATTACTGCCAAACCAGGAATTGACTGATAGAATTTCCGGATCAGGTGTTACAGATATATTTGCATCTTGGAATAACTATAGCTTACAATCTCATCTGCAACCAACTCAGACATTAGAATTCATAGGAATAGTGTTCAACACAGTATCTATGGTAGCTCCTCTTCCTCTATCGAGAGTGCAAAAAATAAGGATGCAGGTCAGTAAAATAATTTGCAGTACTAGAATTTTAGCCCAATTGATTATGCAAGCCCTGGGATCAATGTCAGTGGCAATAATTTTAGCCTCTTTAGCAAGATTCCACATGAGAATTATTCAATGGATGCTAGCAACACAATGGCCAGTGTTTTTTCAGCCCATATCCAAAACCCATATCCCCTCGAGCCACATGCTCTAGGGATCTAAACCTCACCACAATAATAAATAGGACGTGCTGGAGGGATAGATTCCTGTCCCAGAGACTTCCCATGCTCTGGAACACGATTCCAATCTACATTAGGCAGAGCTCCTCACTAACATTCTTCAAGAGAAACCTTGACGAGTGGATGGGAAACAGAAAGTTTACCCCAGGGATCACTTCAATGGCTCTGCTGGACAGAGGCACAGGGAACTAATCCAAGGTGGCGGCGAAAGACAGCACATTCCGGCTAGGCTTATAAATGCCTTTGGGCAGATAGCCTAGTACATACCTATGAACCTATGTCTGTAAAGATAAGAGTAACCCAGGTATGCAGACAATACTTTTCCTTGTGGATGCAGTCAGAACAGCTGTTACATCCTCAGCACAAAGCCACAGTGATCACTGATGCTTCCCAGATTGAGTGGAAGTGGGCACTTCCTGGGGAAAACAGTTCAAGGCACTTGGTCACTTTTAAAAGCCAGCTTGCATATCATTGTTTTGCAGATGAATGTGGGGCTCTTAGCGTTGCAGGCATTCCAGGACTCTCTTCCACTTGGGACAACTGCAGTTCAGACACACAACATGTCTTTAGTCTGGTACATCAACAAACAAGGGGGGGGAACCCAGATCTCATTCCTTGTGTCAAGAAGCCCTCAGAGTGTGGCAATGGGAGATATCATCCAACCACTTTCTAATAGTAAAACATATTCCGTGGAAGTCCAGTATGATAGCAGACAAATTGAGCAGGTCCATTTTTACTACCTCACACGTGGTTTCTCAACAACAAAGTGACGGAAATGATTTTCAGGCGGTGGGGCCAGCCTTCTTGCCATATTTTTGCATCTCCCCCTAAACAATAAGTTCAGCAGCTTCTTTGCTCTGATCCCCCCACTGGGGGAATGACCAAGGGATGCTCTGCTCCACGGTTGGCCCCTGGTCTTCTATATGCTTCTTCTCCAACTCCCCTAATTCCCAAATCCCTGCAGAAAACAGACTGATTGAAGAGTAAAGTTATCCTCATTGCACCTTACTGGCCTTGGCAGATTTGGTTCCCCTTCCTTTGGCCTTATCTACTATACTGACCTTGGGTTCTAGATCCAATTCCAGAGCTTCTGTCTCATCTGACAGGCATGGTTCACCCAGATATTTTGAATCTCAAACTGACAGCATGGTTTCTCCAATTCCTTTAATAGCCAGGCAACCAATGCTTTCTTCCCCTGTTCATTCCATACTTTTATCTTCCCATAAACCTTCTACTAGGAAACTCTACATGAAATGGAGAAGGTTTATTTATTGGGCAGAAGAGAATCAGATAGACTCCTTCTCAGCTCCAGTTCTTTCTGTTCTAGAACTTTTAGTGAGTTTGTTTAATGAGAGTGCTAGCTCATCAAGTACTGAAGTTCAATTTGCAGCAATCTCTAACTTTCATGTGGGATTTCAAAATTATTTCCTGCCTTCCTCTAAACTGCGCAAAGCATTTTTGAAAAGTATGCTTCTTCTAAAAGCCCCATTTAAAGACCCCATGCCACCATGAGATTTAAATTTGGTAATGCAAGCCTTAACAGACTCTCTTTGAACCTGTAAATAAATGTGATCTTAAATTTTTGACCTGGAAAACTGCCTTTTTTGGTAGCAATCACTGCTGCTAAAAGAATTTCAGAACTTCAAGCATTATCTTCTAAACCCCATATTAGATTTTCAATAAGGATAAGGTCAGATTACTTACTAATGCTTCCTTCCTTCCTAAGGTGGTGTCAGAATCCAACATTAACCAATCCATTAACTTGCCAGTATTTTTCCACAATATACAAATAAAGGGGAATGTATGTTTTACTTACTGGATGTTTATAGACAATTAAGTTTCTATCTAGACAGAACAAAAGGGATTAGAAAGATGTATCAGTTATTTGTTTCCTTTGCACACTATAAACTGGACAAATCAGTTACAAAGGTACCTCTAGCTAGATGGCTAACAAATTGCATCTCCTTTATCTACAACAAATTAAATCTCCCATTACCAAAACCATTAAAGGCTAATTCAACCAGATCTAAGGCAACTTCTGCTGTATTACTGTCTAGACCCTCTATGGACGATATATGTGCAGGTGCATCTTGGTCAAATCCTCATACTTTTATCCTTCATTACAAACTAGATTTGTTCTCAAGGGGAAGAGCAGCCTTTGGCTCAACTGTATTCAGGCATATCCTTCCTTAGAGTCCACCCAGGAATTTAGGTAGCTGGGGACTGTGTACCAGTAGTTGAGGAAGGCATGAAAGTGGACAATATCAGATTAAGAAGTTATGTACATACCATAACGTTCCATCTGTGTTGTCCATTTTCATTCTTCCTCAACACCCCATCCACCATCCTCCTCCATATTTCGTAACTGACTTCTGAAGGAATGAGATACTTCAGGACACCTGTGTCCTTTGTATTCAATTCCAGTTATGGTCATTCTTTTATAAGCTTCATGCCAAGCTGCAAACACGATCTGGGGATATTAGGTGTGGTGCATTATGGGTAGGGAAGGAACTTGAAACTTCATAGGTGGACAAGAGATAGTAAAACAGCCATGTCAGATCTGATCCCATTAGCTGAGGAAGAATGAAAATGGACAACACAGATGGAATGTTATAGTAAGTACATAACTTCTTTTTCTCTCTTCCTTTATAGGTATTGTCAGAAAGGCAGTTTCCCTGAACCTGGGGTTCATGTCTGATACTATTCTTATGATTCTTTTTGCCAGACTCCAAGTGCGGAAGTTCCAGGGATATCTCAAGACAATTTGGCTACAGCACTGTCATCTAGACTTTCCGATTCCTCTCTTGCCTTGGTGCAGAAAGTGGTTTCTGTAGTGGATCCACCAGATTTATCTGAATACCGGCCTTCCTTTTCAAGTTCTATCCTCCCACTCAGGAGCTGTTTACAGACTTTTCAGACCTAAGTTGTTGGCTTTTTCCAATAACATCAAGGTCCAGGGGGACTGCCACCTTTTGAACCAGCAGCTTCTTCTACTTTGCAATTGTGCACCTTGAAACTGTCCTGTTGGTGGCTCTGACTTCTGCCAAAAGAGGCTCTGAACTTTAGGACCTTGTTGCAGTTCCTCTTTTTCTAGTTTTTCACAGAGACGGAGAGTCTCTTCGAACCAGTCCTTCTTTTTTGCATAAAGTGGTTAATGATTTGTCTTTGACTCAGACCATTCATCTTCCATCCTTTTTCCTACCCTGAAAGTAGCAGTGAGAAGGTTCTACATTATTTGGATTTGTATAGGCTGATCAGATATTATTTAAAGAAAACTAGCAATATTAGAAAATCTAAGAAACTTTTTGTTTCTTTTAAAGCAAAGAAATTGGATCTAGCAGTTGGATTCCTAAGGCCATTTCTTTTTGTTATTTTCATGGCAAGCAGCCTCCTACTTCTATTTCTGCTCATTTGGTTGCCTCTTGTGGAGCTTTTTTTAAGGGTCTTCTTGTTAGATCCAGTTTGGAAGCTGCTACTTGGTGGTCTCTGCATACTTTTACTAAGCACTATAAGTTAGATGTTGTTTCTAGAGCTAGAGGAAGTTTTGCTATGTCCACCCTCCATTTTTTTTGAATATTTCTCTGTTGCTTCTTTCTCCTCCCATTATTTTCAGTAACTTTAGTACTCTCCCTTTTGTAAGGAATTCAGCAACAGTGATAAAGGAAGGACATAGTACAGTTGTGTAAGAACTCTCCCTAACAGAAGATGTCCTTCTTTTCACTGTTGCAGTATTCCACCCCTTCCTCTCTTTTTTTTTTTTTGCCTTCTGGCTGAGGGGAGTTTTTCTTTTATACTCTTTCTGGATGTACATGTAATTTCGTCTCTCTTCCTCCTGGGTTGCTGCAGCTCTCTTGGGCAATTCAGTTCTGAGGATATGGTGCTCATAAGTCACTTACGTACTTTACGCCTTAGATGTTGGATATGTGTCTGATGTACCAAGCTTGGAAGGACCCAAGGCTTTGCTATGCTGGCTGGATGTATGGCTATCCTTGGCAGGATATCTCTTTTTTAAGGAATACTGCAACACTGAAAAGTGAGACATCTACTGCTATGGTAAGTTCTTATTCAACTGTACTTTCTGCAGGTACAAGGGATATTACTGGTTCCAGTACATACTAAAGTCAGGAGTTGTTGCCTACATAACCAAGTGCCTTATGTCCAGTCTAAATGTCCATAGGAACAGGGTGAAGAACAAAAGACATATGAGAAAGCTAAAAGAGGGGCACCATGATAGTCTTGAAACTGCTGCTGCTGCTGTAGCAATGAAAAAGTGTGATATGACAGGACAGCCAGATCTATGGACTATACCCATAGATAAAAGGTAATGGTGTTTATTCTTGTTTGTCAGAATAAGCTGTAGGTAGGATCTGATGGCTGTTTCACTATTGCAAGGAAAGTATGTAATATTACTTATGTGGTGGAGTTGCCAGGTTGGAGATAGAAATGCAAATTCTACCATGTTGATATGAAGCTCTTTCATAATGTAGACGCATTGGTACTCAGTATCTGCAATGAGCTACAGGGTGAATCAGAATGCTAAGCTATGGTGTACCCATCTGGTACAATACCATGTAGACACAAACTTCCAATGACCAATCTAAAAGCCAGGGTTAGCCATAAACCCAGATAAATATGAAATAAGAATGGCAAGAGTATGTTACCATGGTCATCAAGTGGGCAATGACATGATTTGGCCTGAGTCTCTCAGAGTAGAAGCTGTCCATGCATAGCCTACTCCTGCTCCCAGCAGCAGGTAAGGGCATTCCTTGGAACAGTATGGTATTATTTTAAGTTTGTTCCTCTTAAATAGTCTCTTCTCTTAGTCCACCTTAAATAACAGGCCAGAGAAGGTTATCTGTACTCTATCTTGTGAACAGACATTCCAGAATCTCAAGGAGTTTTTGACTTGCTTCCCTATACTAGGTAGCCATGGTTATAGTCAACTATTTCTCATGCAGATGGATGTTTCAAACTACAGACTTAGGACTGTACTTAGCCAATCTTTTTACAAACAAAGAAATGCACCTAGTAGTATATATTAATGGTAGACTCTACCCAAAGGAATAATTGGATGTAATTGTGAAAAAAAAAAAGAATTAAGTGGTTGCGCAAAGGCAGTATACAAAATATCAAGCGTCTCTGATGAAGTTTGGGATTACATTCGTAAATTATGACAAGCTAACCCCGGAGGAGTGCAGGTAATGCAAATGCATATGTCCTACAAGTACAGGTGACTGTGTAGCTGAACTTAAAATGCACACTCAATTCCCAAACTCTATTTCTAGGCAATACCTGCACTGAGCTAATGGAACTATGTTTATTTTTTTCAGAAGGAAAATGAATTGGTGTACAAAATACAGATATTTTTCAAGTAAAGCATTCAGAATTGTAAAAAAAATGTTTAAAGCTGTAGATATCATGTGCTTCTTTTGCTGATCTTGTTATCTTGTCTTTGGGAAAGAAACTTAAGAAAGATTTTCATAGGTTCATAGGTGTATACTACGCTAATGACCACTAGGGCCTTTATAAGCCTAGCCATGCAACTCACATGTCCCACAAGTTACATGTTTTAGACATTTATATAGGCGTGACTGTTGGCTATGACATGATTTAATGACTACCTCTGTCTATCAGAGACTGGGTGCCACGCCAGGGGTGAATTTTCAATTTCCCATGCAATGGTCCAAGTTAAGCTTAAATAGGGATAAGGAGGGCTTTGTTTCATATGGATGGGGAGCCTGTTCCAGAGAAAGATAATTCTCTTGAGATACACATCTGTCTGTCCAACATGTCCTATTTATGTTGTAAGCAAAATTTAAGTCTTTAAATTTAGCAGTTCTGATGCTGCTTGTTTTGTGGTTGTGCAAAAGGTTAATCAGAGTGGGGTCCAGGGATGCCATGTATGCCAGGCATAGCTCATCTCAGTAGTATGTAGGATACAAAGTATAGACACGGGGCTTTGAGGTGATTCACATAGGACATTGTGTTTATGCCCAGTATTCTTTTTGTAAGAAACTTCTGCAGACGTTCCAGTTGCTGCATGTGTCTGATCAGGTACAATACCGAAGGGGGCATTATACTTAATGATGGGTATGATGAGCGCTGAGTTTAATGGAACAGTGACTTCCCTAAACCTAGATGCCATGCACTTATAAATTGAGCAACATAGAAGGATTTCATTACTACCTTGGATACATGTTGGTTGAAAGCCAGGTTACTGTTTACATGTGTTCCCAGATCCTTGACTGGTGGGTCAACTCTGTGCGTGTTTTATTGATGATGTAGTTTCCTGAGGTGGCCGATTTCCCAAAAGGTACTATAATTAATTTTTTTGCATTGAGTTTCAAGCCATGGCTTTGGCACCAGTCATTTATCTGTGTTAGATCCTCTTGTAAGATGTTAGTGTTTTGGGGGGATTTTATGACTGCTCCCAGTTTGCAATCATCTGCAAACTTGGTCAGCCAGAGGCCTTTGACATTAGCCTTAACTTCTGAGAAGTAGATGCCAAACAGGATCGGGCCCAGCACAGAACCTTGAGGGACTTCACTGGTGACTGACCTCGATGAGGATTTGGTGTCACTAATTATAACTTCCTGGGTCCTCTCTGTGGCTATCCAGCATGTTATATAGGGGTTTATGCCTAATTACGTAAGTTTGTTAACAATGCCAGAATAGGATATTGTATGGAATGCATTAGCCAGGTCAAGGCAGGCAACATGCTCTGTTTTACCCTCAAACATTGCCTTAGTGACCATTTCAGAGAAGTCTACCAGCTTCAGTAGGCATGACCTTCCTTTGACAAAGCCAAACTGGGATGGATCCAGCTTCTGAATGTCTCATTTTTCTTTGTTGATCATTTCCATAATTCTTTCCATGCTTTGCATATAAGACTAGTCAGACTAATGGGGCTATAGTTTCTGGGATCTCTTGATGGTCTACTTTTATGAAGAGGGATGACTGTTGCAGTTCTTCATTCTCATGGCATGAGTGTGTTTGAAGACAATAGTTAAATAGTAACTTCAATGGCCCCAATAGCTCATGTTTTAGACTATTTAGAAAACATCCTGGGATAGTATCGGGGCCCAATGAGGCTCTGTTCTTGGCTTTAGCAAGTGTAGCCAGGATATGCACTGTATTTATAGTTGGAGAGGTTATGTTTGAAAGGTGTTTCTTGAGAGGTGGCTGGGATTGAGTGGTGGGTAAAGCTGGAACTGAATTTGTCAGCCAGCAGATTTACTGTATCACCTAGCTCAGTGAATGTGACACCATTAACCACCAGTTCAGATCCCTGCTGTGTGCTGCCTTTGAGGTTTCTGACAGGTGAAGAATGCCTTATGGTTGTCTTTTGCCTGGGAGGCTATCTTAGCCTCAAAATTGAATTCATTGGTCTTAATTCGCTGTCGTAGCTGCCTATTTATTTTTTATGAGAGTGTTCTTATCTTTGTGGGAGTTGCACTTCCTAATTTTAGCCATGATTTTGTTTCCTTTTGTTGTATAACCTTTAATCTGGGATGCCAATAGGGTGTTTTTTTTTTTAGTTAGTTTTGGGCTTCTGATAGGTACAGCAGCCTTTGTGCAATCATTAATACAGTTGCACAGAGTTTCTGTGAGTAATTTAGCATATGCTGCTGCTGTGTTTTGTAGACTTGAAGGGGTGTTGCATTTTGACAAATTATCGATTGCTTAATAAAAGGTGGTTTACCTTGGGATGGTTCCTAACTGTTACTGGATTTACTGCGGTTACCAAGTTGATTTTGCTTTTGAAGGAGATGACTTTATGGTCAGATTTTATAAGGGAGGGAGGGAGTGACATTGGGGGTGGTGCAGCATTTTTCCATATTTGTGAGTATGAGGTCCAGTATGTTGGAACCTCTAGTGGGTGTATGAAAAACCGGTTAAGGATGTTTGCATTTATGAAGTCCAGGAATCTATGTGCCTGTAGATTTGGGGCCATGTAGGATTCCCAATCTATGGAAGGATACTTTAAAGTCCCCATAAGTAAGGTGTTAGGTTGGATGGTGAGTGTCTCCAGTAGGTTTAAGTATGTATCTTACGTCATTTACACCTACTTAGACTATGATGGAATCATACTGGTACCTGTGGTGCAGTGACTTGAGTGCATACATAATTTGGCAGATCCTGGCTCCAGATAGGCAACTAACTGTTATCTTCTCCTTGTTCAGCCTCATTAGAGGGGCATCAGTATGTCTTGCAATGGAGTCATCTATGACCAGAGTTCTGGGAAATGTGTTTGCTTGATTTGGGGCTCCACTGATTGAGGCTGTATGTATGTTAGGTGTTGCTTTTGTTGAGTATTTTTGGGTTTGCTGAGGATAACTTTTGCTGATGGCTGCCCTAGAAAGCCTTTTTTGTTTATGAAGATTACATTTAAGTGCGTTAGCATATGTTGATCTGTGTGTTGTGTGCTGTTTGTGTGGTTTTGAAAACCTGATGTATGCTTCTATGCGAGAATTTACCCTCCAGTGACATTGTGTATGTACACCTCTCGCATACTATATCCATTACTTTGAGGATTAAGTGGTTGTTTGTAAATATGAGACAACTAAAACATTGTCTCAATATACCCATATCCACCAGGCTGGCTGTAGAAAAATTAGGAAATTGCATATCCATGTTGCCCGGTCCCCTAATTGGTGAGCTACAATGGTGTGGCATACAAGAATTAACAGAAGGCTATTAAGGATGAATTTGGGGGAGGGGGGAGGCAGACAAGGCTAAAAAATGCTAAATTTGACAGTATTGCCACTTGTGCAACTAGCTGCTCTAAGCTTGTCATGTGTGCAAGGCATTTTCTCTATATTTACTGCTTTATAGGGTACAGCTTTATGAGCACTTCTGAAGGGAAAATGTGCTGCTAGATGTTTCCATCTATACAGGACACTGGCATGACGAGCAGCTTCATACAAATGTGCCAAATTTATACCAGCACTGGAAATACAGAAAATTGCCTACTGAGGCCTCTGGCCAATAAAATGACAACACTTAAGAGTCCTTCTGTATGCTTCCCAACTCAGCTAGACAAGGCAAACACTTACTGCCACTAGATGAATAATCCCAATCCTCGTAAAGTAAAAGCACAGTAAAAGACTGTCTAGAGTGAAATGCTACCACAAACAAACTTTAACTTAAGGAAATGCTGTAAAGAAATTCAAGATTACAGCAGTGTACTTTAAACAGCTTGTAAAAGTAATTTGCTTTGTAGAAATGAGCCAAGAGCCACTCAGTTTTGCAGAATGTATAAAGGTGCTAAAACATGGTAAACTGATTAATAAGCATTCCAGCCAATAAATACATGTAGGAATCTCTAGTGTATTTCCCAAGTTATACAGACCAGGCTACCATCCACTAACACTAGATGGAAAATCCTCAAATCCTCTTGATATAAAACACAGAAAAGAGCTTGCTAGAGTGTAAAAATGCACTACTTTATCCAACAGCTAGCTAGATAAGGAATTCAGTGCACGTAAATGAGTAGAACAGACAATGAGAAGCAAAATGCATTTTTTTTATGAAACTAAGCACAAGGAAAGGCAAATAAATAAATAATTTAAGATAGGAACAGCAGTGTAGAAAGGGAGGAGCTTACCAAGCTCAATTTACAGCAAGGGTGGGTGTGCAATGCTGGTTTTAATTCATGTTTTAGCTTCCTGATGATCATTTTTGTTTCCTAGCTAACTTCTTTAATATAGTCTTTAATATCGGTAGCTTTCAATTTGCTATAGGACTTTAGAATATTTTAAGACACACATTTATGTACTGGTGAATCACCTAGAATATTTTTTAAGAGATTATTTATATAGTGGTGAATCACCAAGGTGGTTTATTTTTAAAGTACCTATTGTATTTGTTTCTCATGGGGACTGATAGATCTGTACATTTATGTAGGTGGCCATACAACTCAGTTGTGTAAGTTGCAGCTGAAGCAGCACGGACGCTGGTGAAAATGCAACTAAACTTAGAAAGCTCATCATAGAATGTAAATAAGTTTGTAGATGTAAAGTCCTTAAATTCAGAATTGTTTACAGTTGTGAAGTTTGTAACTTTAAAAGAGAATTTTACTAATTTGTGTCCTATCTTGACAACAGAAGGAAATACAATAGCTACAGCATGCTTGGGGACAGTGTTAGTAAGGGTGAGGTCCAGAATATGTTGACCCCCTAGGGAACTGGTTATCTGTTTGCTTGAGGGAATTGTCTTTTAGTAATTATTGGACATCTCCAGCTTTTCAGGTGTAGGTAAACTAGCTGGTTAAAAGGTCCTTGAAATCTCCCAACCAAAAGGCTTTTTTGTTAAGGGCAGTTTGGTGAGAACCTTTTGAAATCCCTCAGTGGTGTTCTGGGGACATGGACAGTGCCTCATAGCAGGCTGTAAAATGATAATTTGGTTCAAGGTTAAGTGGGTCAATAAGTTCAGTTTGTGTGTCTTTGGGAGTCTGCCTAGCAGTGAAACAATCTCTAACAAATATGAAAATATACCCCAATTAACCTTAGGTCTGAATGCATGGTAAGCACAACATCCAGGTAAGAAGGGAGTGCTGTCTTTACATTGAAACCAAGTATCAGTTATGAGACAGACTTGGATGTGTTCAAGTTGTAGGGAAGCCTCAAGGTCAGGCAATTTTTATCAGTACTTTTGGTGCTGAGAACAGTAACCTTAACATGGTCAGAATTAGGATTTGCTGTAATTGTGTCTGTTATGTTGGGGTGTCCAGTAGGAATTGGTTTAAAAAGGTACTATGGGAGCAGCAATGGCTTTGGCCAATAAGCGGAAGACGTGGAATATGAGATGTAGGCCGTCCCTTGCAAAGCAAGTTCACCAGTCTTCCATATTAATCCAGGCTGACATATACCGGAATACTCTAGAATTATCTTAAGTTTGTATTTAGGCAGCATTCTTGGGAAGGTTTAGTTCAACTCATGACCAGAAACTTATCTCCATTTAACACATGCATTGTGACATCCAGCATGCTTTCTTCATTCCCTCGGGTTGAGCACCACAGGGTATTAATGCCCAGATGGACTTTTATGTTACACTTGGAGATGAATGCCATTATTTGTAGCTGGGAACAGTTTAACCCTTTAATATATGTATGCTAGTAAACAGAAATGTGCACATCTAACTGACTATATTATTGCTAAATATATTATAGTAACAGAAGTGTATATGCATCTAACTAGCAAACAGATGCACATGCATTTATAAATCTCTAAATATATATTTAACAGTCAGCAATGAAACTTTGTAAATTTCACTCAGAGCAGAATGTACAACTGCCTTCACCTGCAGACTTCTTGACTCCACCTGAACATTTGCTAATGAAAAAAGCTAATATCTTTGCAGATGTAAGAAGTTTAGTATTTTTCATGCCTTTCATCATTTTGTGTTATTTTTCAAGCTTATTTGCTTAAAAAAACACTTGTTTATAGCTTAAGCCAAGGGCATTAATATAGATATTCGCCATTGTAAAAATAAGAGAAAATATCTTAATTCTACATGTAATATAATCAGTGCACTTTTACACCGCCATCCTCACCCCAGCAGCCCAAGATCACAGCATATTAACATTAAACTTGCTTTTATCCAGCCATTCTTCTCTTGTTATACTGTAAAGTGTAATTTTTTTACAACTAAAAAGCACTTATTTAATTTAGTATATTTAGCATGTACAGGAATCAGTGAGAAGAACCCCACCACATTTAAAATACCACTGGCTACAGATTACACAGGACTGCTTTACTCTATATAACATGCAGTTTATGTCATGAAATCTTTATACAGATATTAATAAGAGCAAAATTGTTTTACTTACACTTACTTTTTTCCCCTTTTAATGTCATTGTAAACAATGATATAAAGTGGGGTATAAGCTTTACAATTTACCAAGTGAAATAAAGTCAACAAAAGTCCAGTCTTTTCAGCCACTTTTCTTGCAAAGTCATATTTCACAAATGTGTTGCCGGTCTTCCTGTTCATCTCTGTCTCCCAACAACAGATTCTGGTTCAAGTACTGATTCTTTTAGTCAGCTAATTTGCTTTTTTTCTGTTTCTCAAGAATTTTCCTTCAGAACACTGGGAAAGGCTTCACTTGCAAAGTCATTCTACGAGCTTTATTGTCAGAAGAATGAGAAGCAGAGTCCCCTTCTGTTTGCTGGCTTACTTTTTGTTGGATAGTTTTTTTTTATTTCCTCCTTAGCTTGTTCTGCATCCAAAAATGTATTTGCTCCTGTAGGAAAAAATATTCTGGATACAGCAGCTTGAATCTCTGACTTTCTTCTTGAAATAACTCAAGAGACAAAAAGTTAGATCTAGAGAAGACTTTGTCTAATAAAAAATTCATTTCTAATACACTTAAATATTCTACTGATACATGCAAATCAATATGAGCTGCAGAAAGCAACAATTCTGAGTACATTGCAGGTGCTGACAAAAGCATTCTTAGCAAACATTGGACTGAAGCAATACTAATTTCATGATCTTTAATTATACTCCAACTCAGGAATGGAGTCCATTCCTCATAGTATTACAAACTCAAATAATTTGGAGAAATTATAAACAATATTTTGAAAGGATATACTGAGACACGGGGGAGTCAAATATTAATGTGACGGGTTCAGGAGAAAGTTTTGTGTTGAATTACATTTGTGTGTGTGTGTGTGTGTGTGTGTGTGTGTGTAGGGGGTCAACAAATTATTCACTGACATCTAAAAAATGTGGTATAAGTACATAAGATTGAGTGAATAGAATAAATGTAGCACAAGTGAGGATGAAACATGTTGTGATGATCGGAGGTAGTGAGTTCAAGCTATAGAGCTGTATGGTCTCATTAATTCCTCTAACAGTGGGGAGTCCCTAGACTGTGGGCAAGAGATGATCAGAGAGACCATCATTCAGGCAATCACTGAGGTAGTTTGTGCCCTCACTGACACCTGCTGATGTTGGCAATGACAGTGTTTGTATATTAGATCTTGATCTCTCCCCTGTTTTCTAACATGAGCTTCTGCATCAATGGTGAGACCAACTTTGCCTTTCCCATGATGGATTGTACTCCCAGCCACACAATGAAGACTACAACCACCAGCTTGTTAAGATAAGCTTACATCACTGGACTGCACAGTATCAATGGTGTCACAAAGCCTCCACTTGCTAGCTGCATTGGAACCACTAATGATCATCATAGCACTACTGCAGTAGCCTAAGCCATATGGGATATATCCTGCTAAGGATATAACAGTCGGACAGCTTCCAAAACTTCAGGGCACCTTCCACACACCCAATCCATTGGACAGCTTGAGCTGAGCTGTCTAACAAGATAGGTTTGGGTGCCAAACTCTTCAGAGCTTTCCTGCCACTGAAGAGAGCATTCCTCTGCAGGCTTTTGAGGATCAGCAGTTGACTTGTGCTGTTCCATTGTTGGACAGATAAGTTCCCTTTGAGGAAAAATCTTCCAGATTTAAAATGTATTATTTAAATATCCTTCCCTGGTTAGGGAAGTTTTTTTTCTAGGAGCTTATGTAGCTTGTGTTTTAATGGTCTGTTTTTGAGACTTAACTGTACTTTTAGATAGGAGTGCACTTTTTTCCTGTCAGTTAAAAAGTTGTTTGAAACATTGTAAAACTATTTTTTCTCTGGAAATAATGTGTGCGTTTTACTTGTGGGAGCTAGCAAAATGTATTAAAGTGCTTTTAATGTGTTTTTTTTCCCATGGAAAAGTTGACTTTTTGAGACTATTTGGGACTTTGAACTTTTATCAGCTTGTGCTGTTTGGCTTCCACGAGAAAGAGGCACCATTTTTGGCATGAGCATGTAGCAAGCTGCTAGTACCACCACTAGTCCTTCTTCCAGCCACAAAAATAAAGAGTTAAGCAAACAGCCTTTATCACCACAGCAGGCTAGCAATTTGCCTCAGCCTAAGGTAGGTAATTCTGCCGTGACCAAAGCTGGTTACTCAGACCACTCATCTTTTATGGATCCTTCTTATGTAGCACTTACAACCACTATGGACCAGTGATTAGCCACATCCCCTGCAGCTGGTCGGGTCAGCTTACTGGGTAAGGGAGAGCCACTCTTGTTGGTCCAGGGAGAAGGGGCAAGAAAGTCCTTCCTGTTTAGTCAAAGTGTTGTGCCCATCACTGGTTAACCTGCTGCTGACATTAATGTTCTTATTGGCTGCAATTTTCCTGTCAATAAACTTATACATGTATCTGCTCTTGCTCAAATTTCCCTGGACAAGGAATAGTTTATTAGGTCTGCCTCAGGGTCTAACTCAGGCCATTGATCCTTCTTATAAGGTGTTTTTTTGGTGAAGAAAAATTGGATTCCTCTTTTCCTGAAGATATTCAAGATTCAGAATCTGGACAGAAACATGAAGGGACAGTTGCAGGGTTTTCTCCTCGGATTACTGATTTAGACTCAGAGGAGAACATGGTATCTGATTCTCCCTGTGTGTGTGGGGATTCTCATTTTCTGAGAGTATTTCCTGAATGTACTGGTGTTTTCAGTGGAGATCAATGAAGTTTCTCAGTCACTAAGAAAATAGTGCAAGCTGTTACAAATAAAATTTCCAGAGCCTTTCCCATCCCTCTTGTGCTTTCAGTATTGGTGGATGTGAGTGTCACTGCCTGCAGTTTCTTTGATAGTCAGCCTGCTGCCCCTAAAAAACAGAATGATTGTATAAGGTCCCAAGGTTCCTCAGTTTTTCAAGTTTTTATACACTTATCCCAAACCTGGTCCAGCAGCTATAGCTTCAGTAATCCTACTGTTGTTAAACATATAATTTCAGTCCTTCTCTTTTTGACAAGGATGGCAAATAATTGATGAGTATGGGAAAAATGTATGCTTCTGCAACTTTAATTTTTCAGAATTTTGAATTGTCAGGCTCATATGTTAAAGTTTATTTTGAATACTGAGAAAGTATGAGGAATGTTTTGACTGCATTTTCCACTTGTCAGGAAAATCTGCTTTCTTCCATTTCTCAGGTCACAACCCATTGTTCAAAGTTTGTATGACTCTGTTGATACTTCTTCCAGGGCTATAGCCACCGGTACTGTATTGAGGAGGTGTGCCTGTCTGCATTCTCAGAAACTCCCAGAAGATGTGAAAAATGAGATTTTAAATTCTCCTTTGAATAAAGTTTTTGGACCCCCTGTTGCAGAGGTTATCAAAAATGGGATGAATGTGGTAAGAAGATTCAGGGAATCTCTCAGATTTTTCAGCCCTTCTTTTCCAAATTTTCCAATGGATTATCACCTCATCTGATTTTGGCAAGAAACAAAATAAAAAGTCTCAGCAAAAGGATAGTAAACAGATATGTAAGAAACAATGGCAAGTAGATTTCAGAAAAGAGACACAAATCCCCCGAAACAAGGATAGTCAAACTCAGAATGACTAAGGGTCCGTTCTCCCTTCCATCTCTGGCATTCCCTTATCCGTTCCAGAAAGTCTGAATCTCTGTTTCTCTCTTTGGCAACAGGTAGTTAAAGATAAATGGAGTCTAAAGATTATTTATGAAGGTTACAAGTGGCAGTGGCTGAAAATTACTCCCTTTCAGGGAGTAATTCCTCATCCTCCAGACCAGACTCATTTATTTCCCCTGTTCTTAAAGATATGTTGTCTCAGGGAGTTATTGAGTCAATTTCTCTTTCGTAGTTTGGGAAAGGTGTTTATTCAAGGATGTTTTTGGTGCCAAAGAAGGAAAATAGCTGGAGATGAGTTTTGGATATTTCCTTCCTAAACTAATTTGTAATACTGCCCGAGTTCAAAAAGCTGTCACTGCACAACCTGTTATCCCTTCTCTCTCATTTAAGTTTTCTAGTTACACCAAATTTAAAAGATGCTTGTCATCACATCCCTATTCATCCAGACTTCAGGCATTTCTTAAGTTTTTTTCTGTCTGGAAAAATATCAGTTCTTTGCCTAAACCTTTGAACTATTCACTGCCCAAGCATTTTCACAACGTGTCTAGCTTGTTATAGCTCATTGCAGACTATAGGGTATCCACATTTTTCCATGCTTAGATGATTTCCTTATCTTTGCAGAGTCGTTTTCAAAGTGTCAGGAGTCTGTCTCTTGGGTGAGAGATCTCTCAAACAAGTTGGGAATCCAAGAGAATATTCACAATTCTTTTTTGACTCTTTCACACAGGATTGTGCTCCTGGGGTTTCTTCTAGACACCTCTGTTCCAAGAACTTTTCTCCCCACAGGAAAAAAAATGAATTATACCTAGATCTGTTTCTAAGGTTTTCTACTTAGACTTTAGTCACTGTGAAGGAATACCTCAGGATTTTGAGTGTCATGGCATATGTGAATCTCATGATACCTCTTGCAAGACTCCACATGAGAAAGATACATTGATGCCTGAAGTCTCTCTGGTCCCAGCACCAGCACCCATTATCTTTTAAAATCCTATTTCTAGGGATTTGTCAGAAGGAAAGTCACTTCAGCAAATTTCCCTAAATCAAGGTCTCACCCCCCAGCTTCACAGTAATCAGTCACCACAGACACTTTGGAGTTTGCTTGGTTATCAGTTTTATGATAGGTACAAGTGCAAGGTACCTGGGATACCAGTGATAGATGCAAGCACATAAGTATAAAAATATATGCTTGCCCTGATCAAACACTCAACTCTCTGAATCACCTTTGGTCCCCTTGACGTTTTTAAGTTGTTACAGACAATGCCACAGTCATGTGGTACATAAACAAGCAAGGGAGAACCAGGTCATACTCCCTTTGCAGACTAGACATGTTAGCTCTGGATGTAGCTTTACAGCACAATCTCACTTTATAGGCACCCTACATCACATCAGAGCAAAACTGTATGGCAGATAAGCTGAGCAGGACAAAGGCAGACCTTCATGAATGGAAACTAGATCGGGGGTCTTCCAAAATTTGATCCATCTGTGACAAGTTCCTCGAGTAGACTTCTTTGGCTACTGTTTGAACAATAAGCTAGCAAAAGTCTGCTCCAGGACTCCATGCAAGAAGGCCTGGAAGGCAGATGCCTTTTCCTTTCCTTGGACAGGAATGTTCTTGTATGCTTTTCCACCCTTTCCACTGATATCCAGAGTAATTCTTAAGATTCAGAAGGAATCCCCCAAGATCATTGTAGTGACTCCATTCTGACCTAGGCAACAGCAGTTCTCACTTCTTTTGGAAAAAGCCAGAGGTAATTATCACAAGCTCCCTCACATAATAGATCTACTTACATAAATAACAGGGGTGTTTGATGCATGCTGACCCCAGACAACTTCAACTGACTGGATGACAGGGTCTCAATTCAGTTTAGGCACCTATTTACTAAGGACATGCAGTAGGTACAAATGGAAGTAATAAAACCTGCTACTAGAAAATCATATAATATCAAATGGAAAAGATTTTCTAGTTGATGTCAACAACATAACCAGCACACATTCAGAGCTACTGTTTTTTCTGATGTTCATGTGAGTTATTATCCTATGGCCTTTCTTAATCCTCTGTCAAGTTCTTTTCACATCCATTTTAGCATGCTTGCCCATGTATACCTCTCTTTCAATGTATTATCATGTGAAAATGTTTCTGAAATGGGTTTTACATAAGAGACCTTCAAGAAAACCACTGGCTCCATGTAGAGAAGCTGACGTTTGCTCAATTTGAACCAGCAAATCAAGATGACTCGAGGTTCTTAACATGGAACACTGTTTTACTGATTGCTCTGACCTTTGCAAGAAGAGTATCTGAATTGCAAGTTCTTACGGTGAGTCAGCACTATCTCATTTTCCTCAGAGAAAAGGTTTCATTGAGAACTAATCATTCTTTTATGCTTAAAGTGGTATCTGAGTTTACTTTAAGACAAACTATCTATCTTCCTTGAACCTGAAAACAAGGGAGAAAGCATTCTTCATACCTTAGATGTCCATAGACAGCTCAGGTACTATCGTGACAGAACAAAATCTTTCAGATCTTTGGATCAGTTGTTCATTTCTTGTGAAGGTAAGAAGAAGGGACAACCTGTGTCAAAGTAGACTATTTCCAAATGGTTGTCTAAGGCTATTGTCTTTTGTTATTCTTACCGCAACAAAGATATACCAGGCAGGCTTACTTCTCAACTGTACAGATTTTCACAGAATGTCCAGATTTTTGTCTCATATTTTTGATCCATTTTTCATAAAATTGTGGTTTTCTGGCAAATCATTAAACACTGACATTAGAAAATAATGACAGATAACGGAGTTTCAGATGTCTTACCCTTAAGAAAATTCATGTTAATGTCAAACCTGTTATTCTATCAACTTTCTAAATTTATAAGAGTAAAAACAAAATGAAAACTCCAGCAAAGCTAGAACTTCCACTGAGTGACCTCCCAAACCTCTTGTATCAGAGGCACATGGGATATATGCAAATGACCCTTATGAACATCAGGTGTTTCAGCTATTGGTGATTCTGAATGCCCATGACTTCTTTTGTCGTTTTAATGGACAATTTCAGGCCAATAAAGCAAAACCCCACTAGGTGTGGATATGCATATTTCGGCCTTGTTATGACCTCATCAGCACAGCACAAGCAGAGTGTTTGACTAAGCATAAGAAACACAGGGCTGTTATACCCAGCTGATGTCCATTATCATTAGGGCCACTGCAAAAATATCCCAAACAACAAACTAAAACAATAAGTGAGAAGGTCACTGAAAAACCAATCAGTAAAAATTGCTGTTTGTCACCAAACACACTTTAACGAGAGCTCTTTCATCGAAAAAGCACTTTCGTTAAAGTGCGTTAAAAAAAAAAAACAAAAAAAAACAATAAATCTACTTTTATGCAGGAGGGCAAGTCCTCCTGCACCATCCACATCCCCCACTTTAATATTCTCACTCCGAGATCGCACCACAGTGAGGAAAAGGGAATGTTCCCTTATGCGCACCATAGTATGATCTCCACAACAGTCATTCCCCCGCAACTCCCTCTAGCTTCAGGCATACTTCCGTGAAAGTGATTTTTTGGTAAAAAGCACTTTCACGGAAGTATGCCCGGCTGTTTGTGCTTCGGCGAAAAGTTCTTTCAGGGATCAGTACCGATCCCATATATATATATATATATATATATATATATATATATATATATATGCCAGGTTTTTGTGATATAAAAAAAATGAGACCACAATAAATCATTTCAAAACTTTTCCCACCTTTAATGTGACCTATAACCTGTACAATTCAACTGAAAAACAAATCTGTTAGGGGAAAAAAATAAAAAATGTACAATAAGCTGTTTGCATTAGTGTACACACCCTTAAAACTAATACTTTGTTGGAACATCTTTTGATTTAATTACAGCATTCAGTCTTCTTATCTTGACTTGGCAATATTTTCCCAGTCTTCCTTGCAAAAGCGCTTCAAATCTGCCAGATTGCGAGGGCATCTCTTGTGTACAGTCCTCTTCAGCTTACCCCACAGATTTTCTATTGGATTTAGGTCTGGGCTCTGGCTAGGCCATTCCAAAACATTAATTTTCTTCTGGTGAAGCCATTCTTTTGTTGATTTGTATGTATGCTTAGGGTCATTGTCATGCTGAAAGGTGAAATTCCTTTTCATCTTCATCTTTCTAGCAGACACCTGAGGTTTTGGGCCAAAAGTGACTGGTGTTTGGAACTGTTCATAATTTCCTCTACCTTGACTAAAGCCCCAGTTCCAGCTGAAGAACAGCAACCCCAAAGCATGATGCTGCCACCACCATGCTTCACCGTGGGGAGGGTGTTCTTTTGGTGATCCGAAGTGTTATTTTTGTGCCAAACGTTCCTTTTTGAATTGTAGCCAAAACGTTCAACATTGGTCTCATCAGACCATAGCACATTTTCTCACATGCTTTTGGGGAACTTGTATTGTTTTGCAAACTTTAGCTGGGCCTGGATGTTTTTCTGTGTAAGAAAAGGCTTCTGTCTTGCAACCCTACCCAATAACCCAGTCATATGGAGAATATGGGAGATTGTTGTCACATGTAGTACACAACCAGTACTTGCCATGAATTCCTACAGCTCCTACAGTGTTGCTGTATGCCTCTTGGCAGCCTCGCTGACTAGTTTTTATCTTGTCTTTTCATCAGTTTTGGAGGGAAGTCCAGTTCTTTGCAGCGTCACTGTTGTCCCATATTTTCTCCAGTTTTTGATGACTGTCTGCACTGTGTTCCATGATATATCCAATGCTGTGGACATTTTTTTGTACCCGTCTCCTGATTGACACATTTCAACAATCAAATCCCTCTGATGCTTTGTAAGCTCTCTGCGAACCATGGCTTTTGCTGTAGCAGACAACTGAGTAAATGTCAGTAAAATCCTACTAGGACAGCTGTACTTTGTTTGGGGTTAATCAGAGTCTCTTTAATTGATGGCAGGTGTGTACCCAAGAAGACTGAATGCTGTAATTAAATCAAAAGGTGCTTCAACAAAGTATTAGTTTAAGGGTGTGCACACTTATGCAACCAGCTTATTGTACATTTTTTATTTTTTATATTTTCCCCCTAACAGATTTGTTTGTTTTTCAATTGAATTGTACAGGTTATAGGTCAAACTAAAGGTTGGAAAAGTTTTGAAATGATTTATTGTGGTCTCATTTTTTTATATCACAAAAACCTGGCATTTTAACAGGGGTGTACACTCATATAAATTTAATTTCCTTCACTGAAAACGGTTTCATTTTTGAACATCTCATAACATACCCATTCTGTATCTTCATCATCAGAATACCAGTGTACAAAGAAAGATTTAAGATCTATGGTGACCAATAGATCACTGTGATCAGTTGACAGTGAGCTCATATTTTTCTTTAAAATTGAGTGACTCTCTTATTAACATGCCTTTAACTCTATTGAAAATGGTCTTTGTATCTGTTGACAACTTCTTAATCCAAAGAAAACCAAACTAATTTTATTTTTCCCTAAATCACTTGCCCATGAGAAACAAAACATTAAAATCACATCCCTAAAAATTCCAATTGGTAATGCCCCTTACAAAACTGTTGGGGGTTACAATAGATTACACTTCAAGTATGACCTCTGCAAAAAAACTAAAAATGATATATACAGCCAAAACTTTCCTTGCTGCACTCAGAAGAGTCATTCTTGCCACTACATACCTATTGCCCTCTCTATCATATGGTTCTCCTATCTTCACTAACCTTTAGGACACCCAAATCTAACCTAGAACAGTGTTACAAGGTAAGCTAAATTTGCAGCTAATACAAGTCACAGAATGCATCACTGCTCTACTCTAAAAATTATAAATTGGCTAGAAATTATCCCACCAGCTAAAATATACCCAGCTTCTCTTAACATATAACAGTATATATAATCCCACTTCTTGCCCAGCTATTAGCAGAATTCTTCACTACTACCTCCCAAAATCATCACCTTCAATCTTCTGACAAAAATCTAGCTGACATCCACAAGCCTTACAAAAATTGCAGTCAAAGTCTGTACTCACACTGTGTAGCAAAAGTCTGGAATGCGATCCCTGCATCAGTCAATGTAATACATAACATTCACTTATTTAAACTGCCACTAAAGGAATTCCTCTCACACTCCTTGCTTTGCACTTGCTGCTCTTGTTCTTCTGGGTAATAATTTCAGCTCCTACCCCTCTAATATGTATATACATACTACACCTCCTTTTTCTTGTTTTATTTCTTTTACTATTAATCTTGCTTTCCCTCTTTTTTTTCTGTCTGCCATATGTACCCCACGTATCACCTCTAACAGATACTTGTTTCTTACTTTCCCCTCCCTTCCTGCCCTCCTCATTGTCCACTATTTGAATGTTCCACTCTGACATTTTATCAGTGAGTAATAAACTCACACACTTATGTCAACACATTTCAGAGCTACATGATTTTGTATTTATGTTCTTTTACTGACAGTATTTGTGTGTTATTGTACATATATGTGCATTAATATTTGTATTATTCTATGTATTTGCAATATATTGTAATATGATGTCAGGTTTCGCCTATTTATAACTATCATCCTTTCTTATATTTGTGTAGCTTTTCTCCCCATGTCTCCGCTGAAAATGGATATCATTATCCAGTCAGACTTTGCTGGTCAATAAGTAATACATACATGAAAATCTTAGCCTTGAAAAACTGCATTCTTTAATACCTTGTAGCAAATACTATCAGTGGTTTTAACTTTCACTATACAGGTCTCGGGGGGTCCATTACATTTTTATGCATTTTAGATATTCCAAAAATCACCCTTGTGGCAGGATCTCTTTCTTAAAAAAATTATATTGTTCCTCACTGATGTCTCCATGTAACAAACCATGTATCATCACTATCATTAAGTCTGTATTTAAAACTTGTACTTTACTGACACATCAGTAAAAGTTCAAATCTTTTAACATGTCCAACATTAATCCCTTCATAGACAGTAGTGCCCATCATAACAGTGGCATCACCCTTGTCTGGTTTCATAAGTTTATACTGCTGTGACTGGGTGAGGAAAATGGTGCTTCTCTTTTTTGCTGGAATACATCATTCACCCTGATATATGATTTTGAGATTAATAACTTTCAGATGTCTTGTTCACAGCTGCTTTAAAATGATTGTATAACAGGATGAAGAAGGGGATTAAACACAATAGTGTGGCTTGTTTCCCCGATGAGTCCATGTTCACAGAATGAAATATAACTCCAAGATTCATGTTTCTAGTAAAGGCTTTGAGGCTATTAATGCTGTCTATAAAATTTGCCTTCCTATTACATACAACAATAAAATCCTTTTTAACACACTAATTTCATGGCCATTTAAAATTCTGGAGGATAAATGAAAATGTTTTAAAATCAAGAGACATACTTACCTCCACTGTTTCTGCTCTCTTTGCAGTTGTGGGACATCCCAGTTGTTGCACTGCGGCTGCCATTGAACGACAGCAGCTGCAGTGCTCTTCAGCACCTAACATTCTGCAAACCTTGCTTATTGGACATTTTGTGGTGTTTTGTCAAATTCATAACTTTTTTACTGCTTAATATTCCCTTTTGTTTTTTTTACTATTCCTTTTCTTTTTTTTTTAATTTCTCCAAGTCTTTTGGTTTTGTAATACCATGACCGGAATGAACCCATTCCAAAGTCAGTATATTATTAAAGTTAGTAACGAACCAGAAAGCACAGGAAAACTGTAGAGAATGCCACCAAACACTCACGAATTGCTAGTTACAAAAGTAGGTTGCATATAAAATCCAAAGGACTTTATAATTAGGTAGTTATCTTCGGTTCCAATACCGAACAGAAAAAAGCCAGTAGAAAAAGTCCAAGGTGCTTTAATTTAATAGACCACAATGAAAACAAGCGCTTTCGCCTGGTGTGTCCCAGGCTTTATCAAGTTACAAATATAATGTGGCCATCCCCTTTATTTATATCCTGGGATAGGCCAGTCAATTAATTAATTAACCATTTCAACCATCAACAAGAAAAAACATTTCATAATATCTTAAATTGTAAAATGTATATACCATATTTAAAATGTAATATATAAAATGCACAATAATAAATGATCAACATAGATTGTATACTGGTTACTAAATAATAAAAACATATGTATTTAAATTATGCATCGTAATACCTGCCTATAACATTTATAATAAATGTATACCAGTTAAAAAACTCTGCTCCACACAGTATTAGATTAATTAAATAATCAATAAAGGGGATGGCCACATTATATTTGTAACTTGATAAAGCCTGGGACACACCAGGCGAAAGCGCTTGTTTTCATTGTGGTCTATTAAATTAAAGCACCTTGGACTTTTTCTACTGGCTTTTTTCTGTTCGGTATTGGAACCGAAGATAACTACCTAATTATAAAGTCCTTTGGATTTTATATGCAACCTACTTTTGTAACTAGCAATTCGTGAGTGTTTGGTGGCATTCTCTACAGTTTTCCTGTGCTTTCTGGTATATTATTAAAGTTCATGAAATTAGTATTGTTTCACTCTTTGATGTTAGCCAAAAGTGCTCTTCACAATACCCACAATGTGTCCAGAATTGACTCCTTCTGCACTTCATATGGAGTTACATGCATTGCTAGTGTATCTAAATATGACTGTAAATTATTTTTATGAGACCCATTGCTCCTACTACTATTGGAACTGTCTGGGTATCTTTCTTTCATATTGCTCTCATTTCTGCCTGTAAATCTTGATATTTTATGACTTTGTCTCTCTCTATGTGAGACACTGTATATTGCTAGGTATAGCAATTCAATAATCAATAATACTTTTTGTCTTTTTTTCATGGATTATTATATCTGGTTTTCTTCCATCTGTTTTTTGAATTGTTGGTAATGTGTGATCCCATATGATGTACGCTTCATCATTCTCTGCAATGCTTTCTGGTTCATGCTTCCAATACTATTCAGCAAGTTCGGTATTGTAGTGTTTGCATAATCCCCAATGCAACAATCTTGCCACATTATTATGCCTTTCAGTATACATGCTCTCTGTCATGAGAATATCACACCCAGTAACAAGGTTTGTGACTGTTTCCAATTCTGTTTTACAAAACCTACATTTGTCTGTTTCTACCACATGTTCAATAGACTTTCTAAACCAACATATGTGACGTCTACTATCTTGTACTGCCATCATTAACCTTTCATCCTTTGGTTTCAACTCATTTCTCCTTAACCATTCCTGCATCAAATCCTGATCAGCATGAGGTTATACTAGGAGATCTGTATACTTTCCACTATATTTATGGCTTTTCCACATTTCTTTCCTTCTCATCTGATCCTTCTCCTTATATTCTTTCCTTTGTTTGTTTGGCACATTCAGTTGCTCCCTGATTTTTGTCTACTTGTTTGATGTCCTGATGTCCATTCCCACTTGCCACCTGAATGCTTCTGGTATACTAAGCAGAGAGGTCATCTTAGACCTCCTCTTCTCATGTTGTAAAACTCTCACTATGTTTAAATCTGATGAGGTCAGCAGATATGTATGTAGTCCCACGATCAGAGATCTATACATGTAATCA
The DNA here is from genome assembly GCF_019279795.1 of Protopterus annectens. Lineage (NCBI taxonomy): Eukaryota > Metazoa > Chordata > Ceratodontiformes > Protopteridae > Protopterus > Protopterus annectens. Next base: position 869,636,646 of record NC_056730.1, on the reverse strand, counting down.
ATTTTGAGGAGGCCCATACCTCCTTCAGAACATGGAATATATAAGCATGGTATACACTGTGTTTTATAAATAATTTGTTTAGTGTGAATCATTTTTCTTTTTTTATTTCCAGCTGATCCAATACCTTTTGGGGCCAGTCAATCACACCAAAACCATATGTTAAAACAGGAAGAACAAACTGGTTTATAGCTTGGAGTTTATTCCTTGATGACAAGGCTGTTTTTAATATTATCTTTAGTCTTCTGAAGCATTCCCTACTGAGTTTTACTCACATTTGTTTGTGTTTTATTGCTGTTTCTTCATCAGTTCTCAAATATTTATATACTCATTCCTGCTCAAATACCTTTATATTACATTCTGGCCCTAGGCTGATATTTTCCTAGTACTATTTATCGATACCAGATGTCATTCTTACATCACTTGAGAAAATTTTAACCACTTGCAATTGTGCTTTCAGCTCCTCCTCTAATGATATATACAGTTTAAGTCATCCATAAAAAGTGAGAAATCATTAGGCAGGGTTGTTTTCTCTTTCTCTCTTAGGTAAGGTAAACGATGTACAATGGTGCTGGATGCTGTATTTCATTCCTCCTGAACAATAGTCTCTCCCAGTGGCTCTTCTCCAGTATCTAACACAACAATTGGACTTTCCAATTGGCCGTTGTCTTCTCCTTGTGGTATCGTTTTACCTAGACACTGAGTTCATTAATAATCAGTGTCACAAATAAACTTGTTATGTTTATAGGTTCATAGGGCCATAGCTAGATAGCTAGTCTTCCTTGTTAACTTTAAAAGTAAATCTCTGTATCCTTTTTTATATTTCATTTGCAGAAGACACAAGAACCATTTTATCTTGTAAAACTTAATTCTTCCACATATTTTTGATGCTGTCCTCACACTTTGATATTTGAATTTAAGAAATGAAAATCTAGCTGTTTCAGTAAGCAGTCTCCATTCATTCATAAATTGTTTATGACCTTAGGGCATCTCACTTCTCAACTCATAAGCATCTTATGACCGGCTTATTAATTAATTAATTTATTTTAGTTTTCCTTTGTTGACTGGGTTACTTCCTCTGTTTATACTACATGGGGGAAATTTGGCTTTTTGATTAATGCTGTGGGATCTTTGACGTCCACATGAGCTGCCACCATCTCAAGCAAATGGGACCTCAGTTTAATATCTCATTAAAAGGACAGCACACTTAAGAGAGCAACACCCCTATTGCTGAATTTCAATATCAACAATTTAAAAAAGAATGTCATCACATGTAGTGAGAATAGAAACCATAACTTTCTGATCTTTCTGCACCAAAGGTGAGCATACTACCTGTGGAGCCATTAACACTGTCAAATAATGTAAACTATTTACAAAATATGTCAGATCCCACTGCTGCCTTGCATATCTTAGCAGGAGTTCCTCTTCTTTGTAAATGTCTTCCTTACCCAACATAACTTTCAGTGAAACTCCATCTCCTTCTTTATTATTATTGACCATGTTCATATCAAGGATAGGTTTGTAGTAATGTTCTTTTAGTCTGATGAAGTCTTGCCCAAGTGTTGTTATAAGAGAGAGAGAGAGAGAGAGAAAATAAAAAAAAACAAACAATATGAAGTATTGCCAGGACTTGTATGCCAATGTGCCAGATTCCACATGACTTGCTCTCAGTGTAAGCGACGCACTCGGGAGTAAGGCTGCCTCAACTTAGAAAGACATGTTATCAGTGACTTACTTTTATTTGTACACAGAATAAATCACTTACTCTAAGAGTAAGTATTCTGGAATCTGACCTCTGGTGTAACCCTACATTATCAATAGGCCTTATACCAGAGTAAGTCAGTTACACCAAGATCAAGTATTTTGGAATTGGGAGAAGCCTATACTTGAGTAAGTCACTTAGACTGAAAGCAAGTTTTTTGGAACCTGGCCCAATGTATAGAAAATGTAATGAGTTTGGACATTCTGGGTTGAATGCACTTTACTAGAAAAACAAAAGGCTGGATGAAGAAGAAAAACAGATGGAAATATTACTGAACATACTTATGAAGGGGAAATAACATTTGAAAAGAATGAGGTAAATATTTTACAGACAGAGAACTATCAGGTACAATACAGAAATAAATATGAAGCTTTAGAGAGTGATGAAAGTGAGGGGGGAGAGATGGGATGAATAAAACAGAATGATGAAAAATCAATTGGAGAAGAGTTAGGTGAAGAAAGAGTGGAATAAAAACTGCAAGTAAAATGACAAAACAGGAGAAAGGATTATCAGTCAATGTAAATATTATTCAAAATGCTATCAGGAGTTTGGTAGTGACTCAATGGTATAAGGCGTTAAGCATGGAAATTATGTTTATTGGATATGGGGTATATGAGGAAGGAAAGCAGGAAAATAATGAAAGCAATATGGGGAAAGAGGATTACATGGCCAATAGGAAATGAGGTGTGCTCAGGGACAGAAACCATGATAAGAAATAAGGAAATAAATATATCAGATGTGACCACAGTAGTACCAGGGAGGGTGGTAACGTGTTAGTAATATATTATATTAGAAGAAGGGAATGATGTGTAAAGTTAATAGTGATTTATGTATATTCTGATGTGACTGAAAGAAATGCTTGAATAAATTAAAAAAGTTTGTGTTGGTAAACATGTTAATAGTTATGGTTGGAGATATTAACTGTAACTTAAGGAAAAGGAAAAAATAAAAGAAGATATTAAGCTGATGAAAGAGTAATGAAATGTGGAGTCCTTAAAACAGGCAGAATAGAGGATGGACACACACAAAGGGCATTTTTGCTACTGAAATAGACTAAGGGCTGGATTCACGATGGCTTGCACGGAGTCTAAGAGTAGAGTAAGACTCCATGCAGCCATCATGTCTGACGAGCGATCCACGAACGGCCTGTAGGGGCGTGTAAGAGAGCTCCTAAACCGGCTCTTACACGGACAGGGTTTGGATATGCAAATTACCTCACTTGCAGCCGAAAGGCATGCAAATGAGGTAAATTTGTGATCCAGGAAGCACAAACCTGTCCATGTAGGAGCCGTGTTAGCTGCAGAAATGTACTCAGTTGACAACTGAGTACCGTTCTGCAAATGCCACAATGGAGCCTTGTCAGCTCCAAATAAAGGTTGCGTATGTTCCAAGAAGCATGCCAATGGCCAAATATGTGGCCACTGGCAACATACCGACATGCAAAATTAAAATAAAAATTTTTATTTTTTTTCGCCGATTGCCAATGTTTAAAAGTAGCCCAGAGCAGTGCCATGCAAACGGGCTACGCTGCAAAAAAACAGAAAAAAATTTAAAACCCACAAACATGGGTTTTATGAAAACCATCAATTTACAATGTAAGGGAATAGCAGGCTGAAAACAACATGGCCACTGAGTAGGGGTTGCTAAGGGGGGGAAGCTCAGTGTAAGACATGTAACTAAGCATTAGTAGGTAATCCCATGTAAATGAGTGTTAGGATACTGAATCACACTTTTACATAGCAAATGAGCACATTCCCTGGAGTGTAGGAGTAGGATAAGGGGAGTAACAGAGTAGGAGATAGGTGACATCACAGGGGGGTATGTATGAAAGAAGTGAAGCTCATTGGAGCAGAGTGGCATGTGAAAGCTGTCAGTTAGACATCATGGAAAGAGGTATGTCAACAGGTAGACAAGGGAAAGCCAAGAAATGGAAGGTGTACACTGTGGATAACACCAAAGTTTCTTGCTGAGCGAGCATGTGCATGTGTGCGCGCTGGGAAGCCCGAGTAAGATGGAGTGCCGCGTGTAAGCGTGAGTGCGTGCGTTTATGCCGGAGTAAGCATGTAGAAGCCTGTTTAAAGACTTGTAAGCACGTTTGCATCGGTGTGCACGCGTTTTAACCCGAATAAGCAAGTTGTAGTCCATTTAAGCATGTGTGTGCGCGCGTGTTAGGTGCTGTGCACGTGTTTGCTCTTGTATGCGCGTCGCTCCCCCCTGAGGAAACAGACAGGAAAAATGAAGCACAACAAATTGTAGGAAGCTACCAGGGAATACTAGCAGAGCTAGCATGTGAAAACAATCAGAATCAGGCAATTACACAGGCAGAACAGTAGCCCAGCCCAGCCCAGCACTGAAAACTCTGCAAACAACAGTGCAGTATGTGTCTCTCAAGAGACACTGCAACACTGGAGTAAGCTACTAGAAAACTGAAAAAGCTTCACTCAGACAAAAAATGCTAGGGGCTGCCAAAGCTGTTATAAGGTGACATATGCAACATGCTGCGGGTGGTGACAATGCAAATGCTGCCGGACAACCCACAGTGAGGAGACGAGTGTACAGGCCCAGGGTCACCTACCAGGGGTTATATGAGCTGGAGATAGTGGAGCACTATAGAGTGGACAGAGACCTCCTGCAGCAAATTGTTGAGCTGTGCAGGCCACACCTCACACACAGAACCAACAGAGGGGAACCCATCCCAGTGGAAACCAAGGTATATGTTGGCCTAAGAATACTAGCAACAGGTACCTTCCAGAGACCAACTGGTGATATGATGGGGATATCACAGGTGTCAGCATCCAGGGTACTGCACCAGTTCCTGGATGCCATGTCAGCACATGTCGGTGATCATGTATATTTCCCCAATTCCCGTGAGGTATTGGCCAGCAATATGCGTCTCTTCCAGCAAATAGCGGAATACCCTGAGGTAGTGGGTGCAAAAGACTGCACGCATATATGCATCAAAGCACCAGCCGTTGAGCGGGGTAGGGCCTACATTAACCACAAGGGCTTCCCCTCCATCAACTGCCAGGTTGTGTGTGATTCCCAGGGCATAATAATGAATGTGTGTGCTGGCTGCCCTGGAAGCTACCATGATTCCCATATCTGGCATCTGACACAGCTGTACCAGACATTTGCCAATGGGGACATCCCACATGGTCACCTACTGGGGGATGCTGGCTATGCACTGGAGCCGTGGCTGATGACACCCATCAGAAACGCACACACACCTGAACAGGAATGCCATAATGAGGCACACGCACAAACATGTAATGTAATAGAGCATGTGTTTGGGCTGCTCAAGTCATGGTTCCGGTGCCTGGACACATCTGGTGGAGCCTTGATGTACTCACCAACTACATGTACCCAAATTGTCATGGTATGTGCTATGCTACATAATATGATTCTGCGAAAACAGCTGCAGCAGGACCTGCATAGGCCCGGCCCAAACAGCCCCCCACCATTGCCAAGGACATCACAGGCAGAGTGTGACTTGGAGGAGGAGCAACCTGAGCCTGCCCCAGTAGGCAGAAGGAGGTGTGCCCAGTACGCCTTGGCCTTGGCAAAGAGGCAACGCATAGCACATACACTGGCTCAGTAGGAACCCTGGAAATGATACCTCTCTCTGACTCACACATATAGTAAAAGGGATGCTTTCAAACATGTACAGGGAGTGTAGTATGTGCATCCAACATAGGCAGCCCTGCAGCACCACCTGAGGCATGATTGCTATGTGGTAAGCAATGTAACACCATGTAGTATATGCAAACTTGATGACCCATGAGTAACATCCTACCCTCACCAAGCATGATGCCACAATATGAAGACAAGATGATCAATTACAACAATTGGCTTAAGTATTGTTGTTAGACAAAGGGGATCCAATGCCTGTCAGCCTGGGATGAAATGCTGAGAAAGACACGATGCTCCGCTAGGGATGGCTTGCACCTATCACCCCTGGCCTTTTGGATACTGGCAAAGGCTGTTGTCACCCCCATAGTGCCTTGAATAGGTAAGGCTCAAAACACAAACCCACCTCCATAGGTATCACAAGGGATACGAAACTAGAAGTAATGCTACCCAATGCCAGAAGTCTAAACTGCAAGATGCATGCAGTCCAAACTCTCCTCAGCATGGAGAATGTTGATATCTGTGCAATAACAGAAACCTGGTTCAAGGCTCCCAAGAGCACCCTAACACTACCAGGTTACACCTCATACCATGCTTTACAGCCCCAAAACATGGAACAAATTACAAAAGGAGGGTGAGTATCAATAATTGTCAAGGATACCCACACCCCCAGGTTGGTGCCACAGCATGAAGCAGCACAGACTATCCACGTGCAAGTAACAGTGGCTAAAACTGCCTCCCAGTTCGTAGCCTGCTACAGACCACCCTCCTAAATCCAGGAACCCCACTTGGCCTACTTGAGAACACATGCAAATATGAAGGTCTCTCCAAATAACATTATATTGGGTGACTGCAACTACCCAAACATAGACTGGGAGCATTATTCTAGCTCCAATACCCTAGGCCAAAGGTTTCTAGACTTCATAAACCGAAATGCTATGGAACAACTTGTTACCACTCCCACAAGAGGGGTAAACATACTGGACCTGATAATCACCAACATGGGGACTCTATGGCCAAGATGAGAAGTGTATCCCTCACTGGTAAGATCAGACCATAGAGTAATCTCACTGGATATTCACATCCTGACCCCAGTCCCTGGCCAGAAAACCACAGTGAAAAACATGTGTAAAGCAAATTATGCACTCCTCCAAACTGAGGTGGAATCCATTAAAGCCCTTGTGCCTGTGGAAAGTATGGCCCAAACCTCAGAACCCTTTATGAATGCATTATATGAATACCTTCAGGAATGCATGGATTATGCAATCCCAAATAAAACCAAGACCCAATCCTCCAAAGGCAGGCATCCTGTCTGGTTTACCCCAGCCATTAACAAACCATGCAAGAGAAGGAGGAAGCTACTACATGATAGAGCAAAACCCAAAAAGGGAAGGCATCACTGATCAGTATTATGACAAAAAACTATGGCCACACATACTCTAAGGCTAGCTACGAGATACAAATTGTATAGGACACTAAGGATAATCACAAGGCTTTCTTTACTGATGGTAGGAACCTGGGTGGGAATTCCCAGATATGCTCAGAATTAGTCCAAAATGACAAACAATACACCAAACCCACAGACATTGCCAACATCCGACCTGACAGGTTCAGTGCAAACCCCCCCCCCCCCAACAAAAGGCCAAATATCTATCCCAGCAGAGTGATGGACCCCTGACATCGCAGATGCTCAGGAAGCAGCCAGCGTCTCCAAAGCAAAACACACAGCATCAATGGGACCAGATGGTGTCCCGGGCTGCATCCAACATGAAGTCCAAGAATAATTGAACACCAAATAAAACTACTGCTCAATCTCAGCCTTACCACAAGATATGTACCCAAACAGCAGTGTACAGCAACAGTGGCCCCTCTCCACAAAGGTGGTGCCTGAATGGATCATGCAAACTATCACCCCAGAATCCTGACTAGCATGGTCTGCAAAGCTATGGAAAGGATCATCATGGATCTCAAAAATAAAGATATTGGGGACCTGTAGACACTGGACCCTACCCAGTTTGGCTTTCTTAAGGGCAGATCCTGCCCCTTAAACCTGGTTGAGTCATTTGAAACAGTCACCAAGGCCATTGATGAGGGGAAGGTGGTCCACACAGCCTACCTGGACCTTGCAAAAGCCTTCCATACAATACCCCACTTGGTCATTATAGATAAGCTCACCAGCTGAAATATAAACCCCTATTTCACTAGATGGGTTGCAAACTGGCTCAAGGACAGAACTGACATGGTCAGAAATGCTGGAGCCATGTCAGAGTCCAAACCAGCTACAACTGGCATCCCACAAGGCTCGGTCCTGGGACCCCCCCTTGTTTGGTATATATTTCTCGGAGGTACAGGCCAACATGGAAGGAATGTGTCTGAACGAGTTTGCAGATGACTAAAAACTGGGCGCCATATCTGACCCTCCAGCTAACACAAGCATCCTACAAAAGGGCCTCATGTAAACAGACAACTGGTGCCACAGCCATGTCATCAAGCTAAACACAAAAAAGTGTATAGTCATCACCTTTGGAAAAACAGTAAGTGCCCACCAATTACCACATAGGTGGTAACCCATTAAGTACAGAAGAAGTAATGAGAGACCTGGGGACACAAGTTGATAGAAATCTTGCATTTGACAGCCATGTGGCCACAGTGGTTATAAAAAACATTTCATATACCCACCTAATCATGAAGGTATTCACATCTAGATCAGGGGAGGTCATCGTGCCTCTTCAGTCATCCTTCATCAGGCTCACAATTGAGTACAATGCCCCTTGTGGGATGTACCTTAGCAGACACCTCCAGCAACTGGAAAGACCCCAAATCTGCCTGATTAAACAAACTGCAGCTCCACACAGTGGCAAACTGCCTGCCCAGAGGCGATCTGTGCCTGATGTATAAAGCCATGTCCAACCTGGAATCAATGCACATGTTGCACCTTGTAAAATCTGAATCCCATTGAGCTATGCACATGAGAGACCTGAACCTCAGCACTGAAATAATTAGGACATGCTGTAGTGATTGATCCATAACCCAGAAGCTCCCTCCACTCCTGAGTAAATTCACAGTCCAGGTTAGCCAGAGAGTCCCTCACTGACTCTCTTCAAGAGGAATCTTGATGAGTGGATGGGAGATTGTAGGTTTACCCTGGGTATCACTTTTATGTCACAGTTAGACAGAGGCACAGTGTACTAACCTTGAAAAATGTCATGGCAAACTCCAGTTAAAATGTGTGTTGAAGGCCAAACACACTCTGACTAGGATTAGAAATGCCCTAGGGCACATAGCCTAGTGTTTGTCAATGTCCACCCAAGTTGCGGAATACACTAGTAATATTGGACAAGCCTGGTTTAAGTAGGCCATAGCTGAATAAAATGCAACATGGTGATACCTTAGTCTGGTGTGCTCAGTATGAATATTTAAAACAGTGATGGGACTCAAACCCAGGATACTGTGCACCAGAGTGAAAGGACTGAACCACTACACTATGACAGTGTTTGGTCAGTATGAAAGAATGTTGACAAATGTATGCAAACTGTCCCATGGAAACCCTGCAGGCACAGCATAATACCTGTTGGGTTCAGACACAAAGCAGTTGGGTAGTAAGAACACAACATGACTTCCAACACACACACTATAAATGTCAAATATTGTTCAGGTTCACACACAACCACAAATGTAGTGGACCTCAGATCTCAACATATGGAAAGGTCACACTGGGCATGCTCACGCACTTTGATAAATGAGACATATGTCAGGCAACAAACCATGGAAAGCCTGAACTGGGCATGCTCACACACTTAGGCCATGTCTCAGTATAGCAGTCGGCCACACATATCTGGCATTTGTATGTGTTAAGCCAGGAACCTCCCACAATACAGCAATCTGCCCAGTGCACACAGTTAAATGACAACAGAGACATAAGTAATATACTGGAACCCTGCCATGATCAAACATCTTCCACAGATACACAAGTTGTTCATAGAAAAACCTGCAAACAGTTTATCAGCAACAAATATTGTGCATCCCAAACATAAACATATGGGTGCAGAGGTCGATACTAGGCTGTTTGCCCTAGGGAATACATAAGCCTAGCCAGAGTGTATTTGGTGTCTGCCTCCCCAGTACAGTAGCCTACTGTGCCTCTGTAAAGTAGGTCACAGAAGGCACCATTTAAGGCTAGTTTGCTGTGCCTCCATCAAGCAGGGACACAGTGGAGATCCCAGGGGTTGAATTTGCAATGTCACATCCATGCGTCTGGAGTTTGCTGGAAGAGGGTTGGCGAGGGGCTATGTGTAACATTAATTGGGATTCAATTCCAGACTGAGGGGAGCCTTATCTGTAGTGTCTGGGCAATTTCACTGTCAAAACTTGCAAGTGATGATTTTGAGGGATTGAAGGGTCTTGCCAATACTGTTCAGAGATGTCCTCCCTCTGTGGGATATTAATCTGTTATGTATTCGCTCCCTCCTTCTGTTGTACAGCTTATATATGGCTGGTGTAAACCAGACAGGTCTCCTGTTGTGGAGGAGTCTTGGTTTTATTTGGGACAGCATGATCAATGAAAACCTGCAGGTGCTCGTAGAATGCATTTGTAAAGGATTCTGCAGATTGGGCTGTATAATCCTCCAGCATGGGGCCTTTGAAGTATTCCACCCCAGTCTTCACAAGTGCAAAGTCTGCTTTTGAGAAATACTTTGTTAGCAGGGATTTCCTTGCCTGGGGGTGGGGATGGGATATGGACGTCCAGGGAAAGTTGGTTATGGTCATATCTTAACAATGGTGGTCTACCTCTGGTGTGGAACATAGAGTCCCCATGTTGGTGATGATCAGGTCCAATATGTATTCCCCCTTGTGGCTGTGGTGACTGGTTCTGCCATAGCACATGGATTCACAAATTGTAGTGGCTGTAGGGTGATGTTGTTGAGGTCTGAGTAGTTCCCCCAGTCAATATTCCTGTACCTGACGCTAACCACTGTAATGTCGTATGTGAACACTTTCATATCCTACACTGTTCCTAGGGAAGCCAAGTGTGGTTCCTGGATATGGGGTGGGGGGGGGGGGGTGATCTGAACTACACACCAAACCAAAAGGCAGATGTTCTTCATCTCACATTGCTGCAGTCATAACTTGTGGGTAGTCCGCTGTCCTTGGTCGGCCCGAATACCAAAGTGTTAGGCTGGCGTCGGTCATGGTCGCTCAGATCTGACGTCAGTACGCCGTGATACTAAAGCGCATGACCGACGTCATATCCTCAGTCTTTTTTGCCGCGTGGTCTGAAGCAGAAGCAGCGTTTGCAAGTGCCGTTCGGTGTTCTGAAATTTTCGAATTCTGAGTTTCAGACCGAAAACCTAGTTGGGCTAAGTACCCCGTTGGGGAATATTTTTGTTTTTTCTTGCCTCAGTTAAATCCGGATGTCAGAAAAAGTGAATAATTGTATTTCTTGTGGGAAACAAATACCTCATAGGGATTACCACTCTCTGTATTCCTTGCTTGGGGCCTGAGCACGACGTGGTCGGGTGTCGCTTTTGTGCTAGATTTAATAAGCGCACCATTAAACGTAGGTTGGATTGTGCTAGGCTTGTCTTCGGTAAGTGGTGTAATTACAATATGCCGTCGGATCCTCCGGCGCCCACTACCGCTAAGAAGCGTAAGGATAAATCGCTTAAGTCCAAGCAAGATGAGTCGTCCGTTCCGGATGCCAGTTCTTTAGAAACTACGGTGGAATCTGTAGATCCAACCGAGGTTTCAGTTGAGTCTCAAGGGGAGCCTTTAGTTTTGCAAGATGTGGCCTCTCAGGAGTTGGGTCAGGCTGAGGGGGCCTCTCAGGTTGTTGTACTCCCTTCTTTACATAAGGTGGTTAGGCCTTCTCCCTCTGTTTCTAAGGTCAAGGTCAGGCCTGGTTTGTCTGCCTCTGGTGTCAGTCCTAGTTCTGCAGGTTCTGTACCTAAAAAACATATGCTTAAAATGGCAGAAGATTTGATTACCTTAATCAGAGGTTCTATGCCCCCTCCAGATAAGAGGCCTAGGGTGGAGCCAGAGGTGGAAGTATTGGAACATTCTTCGGATTACTCAGAGTCTTCGGCTGAAGACGTTCAGGATTTCCCCCCTTATTCTGATTCTGATGCAGAGGATTCTACTCCTTCTGCTTCCCCTCCGGAGGATTTCTCTTTTTCAGAAACCCTGCATTCCATGAGGGAGCATTTTAAATGGGAAGGTCAGGATTTCTCAGATTCCCGTAAGAGGCTTAGGGAATTCTTGTTTTTACCACAGCATAGGCCCTTGGCTATACCTCCTGTTTTGGATGTTGTTCAGGATGTTTTCTCTGAAGCTTCCCTTAATCCAGACTCTTTGCCTCCTGCCCCGGTTAAGCCAGACAGGTATTACAGAGTTCCAGAGGCGCATAAATATTTGTATAAGAGCCCAAGGGCTGACCCAGAAACTATTAGCCAGGGACCTAAGGGTGTCAGGGCTTCTGTTGTAAAAAACCCAGTTCCTATAGATAAGGATTCTAGAGCCTTGGACAGGTGGGGTAAAAAAGTGTATACCTCTTCCACTCTTGCAATGAGGGCTTTGAATTGTCAGTTTCATATGCTGAAGTACCAGAATTTTCTCCTTACTCAGTTAAAATCTAAGGTAGATGCTTTAGCAGAGGGCATAGAGTGTAAGGAATTACAGGATTTGGTTCATACCTCTGATCAGGTGGGTAGGCATTCCTTGCAGTGTGGTTTTGATGCTTTACAGGCTTCTTCCAGGGTGGCTGCCACTGGGTCAGTTATTCGTAGGCATGCCTGGCTTAAAGATCAGAACTTATCAGAGCATGTTAAAGCTCGGATTTTGGATGCTCCCCTTCAGTCTGAGGTTTTGTTTGGTTCTCCTGTGGAGTCAGTCCTGAAGAAAATGGAAGACAAAGCTAAGTCTATGCAGACCGTTAAGGATTTTTTACAGGTGCAGCCCCCTAAGTTTAGCAGAAATTGGCCTACTAAGGGATGGGCTTACCCTTCTTCTGATTTACAGTCTAGGGGCAGATCTAGACGTGGTAGGGGTAGAGTGCAGACACAGGGTTCTTTCAGGCCTAGGACATGGAGTTCCCCTGCACAGGCTACAAGTGAGGGCAGGGGTCAGTCCTTTCATAAGCAGACCCAATGACCTGCATCTTCAGCTGCCCGATCCTTCTTGTCTGGCAGCTCCTCTGGGAGGAAAGTTGGCTCTTTTCAGACAAAATTGGATTTTAGTCACCCAGGACAAATGGGTGTTGGACATTATAAACCGAGGCTACAAGTTTTATTTCCACACATTGCCCCCTTTCAAAGGCATGCCAGACGTTCCTCCTCAGCAAAAGGTGGAGGCTCACAAGCAGATTTCTTTACTTCTACACATGGGGGCTATCCAGCAGGTACCTCCGTCAGAAGTGGGCCTAGGATTTTATTCTCGTCTGTTTCTTGTACCAAAGAAAGGAAACACTTGGAGGCCAATTCTGGGTTTGTCTATTCTCAACACATACCTGGACATTCCAAAATTCAAAATGTTGACTTTGCAACAACTTCTGCCTCTGCTAGGCAAAGATCACTGGATGGTAACTCTGGATCTCAAAGAGGCTTATCTTCATATTCCTATCAGGCCCAGTTGCAGGAGATTCCTGCGTTTTCGGGCTGGGGCTTTACATTATCAGTTCTCTGCATTGCCCTTTGGCTTATCTACTGCGCCCAGGGTGTTCACAAAGGTCCTGGCTCCGGTGATAGCCTTCTTAAGGTTAAGAGGAATACAAATGTATCCTTATTTGGACGATTGCCTGATTCTGGCTCAAGACAAAGACAAGTTACTTCACCATCTACAGTATGTTATGGCAGTGCTAAGGTGCCTAGGGTATTCTGTGAACGAAATAAAGTCCAGTCTAGTACCCTCTCAGGACATGTGCTTTCTGGGTGTGAGACTGAATACAGCCTCTCAGATGGCATTTTTGACCCCGGACAAGCAAAGAAATCTTTTCCTTTACTTTCACCAATTGTCTCTACGGTCCAGGCTGACTGCAAGGACAGTCCTTCAAGCCTTGGGGTTAATGGCATCTTGTATTCTGGTGCTTCCCAATGCCAAACTGCATATGAGGAAGTTACAATGGTATCTCAAAAGTGTATGGACGCAACACTGCCACGATTTGGACACTGTCATTCAGATAATACCTTGCATTCAAAAGGAATTTTTGTGGTGGGCTCAGGAATGTCACCTAAACAAGGGACTCTCTATGACCCGACCAGAGGCGAGTCAGATCTTAACGACAGATGCCTCAGACAAGGCTTGGGGAGCACACCTCAATGGAAAATGGGTTCAAGACACGTGGCCTGCCAGACTTCAACATTTGCATATCAACATGAAGGAGATGTTAGCAGTCCAATTTGCATTGATGGCTTTCAAGGATCTACTTCACCCAGGACAGGTGTTGATTCAAACAGACAACACAACTGTTATGTGGTACATCAACAAGCAAGGGGGAACTCATTCGTACCCTCTTTGCAGACAAGCTATGATTTTATGGGAGACTGCTCTCAGTTTGCACCTTACTCTTCAGGCAAGGTTTCTGCCAGGAGCACAGAACTCCTTAGCGGATGTTTTGAGCAGACAGATGGTGGATCCCCACGAGTGGAAATTGGATCCTCAGGTATTTCGACAACTGACAGTGATTTGGGGGACTCCAGACATAGATCTGTTCGCTTCTCCACTAAATTTCCAGCTGCCAAAGTTTTGCACAAAGCTGTTTCATCCAAAGGCTTGGAAAGTGGATGCTTTATCATTCAGTTGGAGCAATCTTCACGTCTATGCCTTTCCTCCTCTGCCTCTCCTTCCCAAGGTGCTCTTGAAGACCAGACAAGACAAGCCTTCCATGATTCTAATAGCTCCAGATTGGCCACGTCAGCACTGGTACCCTCTGCTGAGGAGTTTAGTACAGGAGCCTCCTTGGCCTCTGCCACTAGTTCCACACCTTTTGTCCCAGGCACCCAATCACTTACTCAATCTCAGGATACAGTCCCTGCATCTGACAGCCTGGCATATTCTGTTCTAGACCCAGGAGGGGCGCAGCTTCCTCAACAAGTTTTGAATGTTATTTTGGAGGCCAGACGGCCTAGTACAAGGAAGGTTTATGCTGATAAATGGAGGAGATTTTTTCTTTGGAGCAAAGCAAAAAGCTTTGATGTTTCAGTGCCTAATTTGAGTATTTCTCTTCAGTATCTGACAGAATTACTAGACAAAGGTTTGTCTTTCTCTTCTGTTAAAGTTCATGCTGCAGCCATTTCTGCTCACTATGACTGTGATCCACCATTATTTTCTCATCCTTTGTTTAAGCAATTTCTTAGAGGGGCAAAGAACATAAGACCCCCACATAGAGCTCCTACTCCTTCCTGGGATCTCAATTTTGTGTTGGAAAAACTCACTTTACCTCCTTTGAACCTGCAGCTACATCTGAGTTGGTTTTTGTCTTGGAAGACTGCTTTTTTGTTGGCCATTTCGTCTGCTAGAAGGGTATCTGAATTACAGGCTCTAATGGCAGTTGAGCCCTTCCTGATTTTTCATAAGGATAGGGTATCCCTGCGTACTAACCCTACTTTTATGCCTAAGGTTGTTTCTAATGTGGCCTTGAACCAATCTATTCATTTGCCTACCTTTTATGCTGATCCCCAAAATAAAGAGGAGAAAATTTTGCACTCTTTGGATATTCACAGGCAGTTGCATTATTATTTGAGCAGAACTAAAGGATTCAGACAGTCTCAACAGTTGTTTATTTCTTTTGCTTTGGGTTCTCAGGGGAAACCTGTTTCTAAGCAAACTATTTCGAAGTGGATTGGCCATTGTATTGCTTTTTGTTATTCTCATCATGGTAAGGAGGTTCCGGCTGGAATCAGACCTCATTCCACTAGGGCTACTGCCACTTCTACTGCTTTTTTAAGGGGTGTAGCTACTAAAGATATTCTGGAAGCAGCTACTCGGAGTTCAGTGCACACTTTTTCTAAACATTATCATCTCCCTCTTTACTCCAAGTCTAGGGCTGGGTTTGCTACTGCAGTTTTACAAGGCTTGTTAGCAGCTCCCAATGCTTTCTGATTTTACCAACCTCCCTTTACCTTTGCTTTGGGATTCTACCCACAAGTTATGACTGCAGCAATGTGAGATGAAGAACATAGTACAGTTTTGTACCTACCATAAATGTAGATGTTCGAAGATCTACATTGCTGCAGTCCAATTTACCCTCCCTCCTTCCCCACTGTAGTTTGGGGTGGTTGTGTGATTTGGGTTGTAAATACTGTTTGTATAGGGTTGGTTGGATGTTTTTTGGCTATGGCCTTTCTTTTTAGGGCCTTCTGACATCTGGGGCAAGAAAAGACTGAGGATATGACGTCGGTCATGCGCTTTAGTATCACGGCGTACTGATGTCAGATCCGAGCCACCATGACCGACGCCAGCCTAACACTTTGGTATTCGGGCCGTCCGAGGACAGCGGACTACCCACAAGTTATGACTGCAGCAATGTGGATCTTCGAACATCTACATTTATGGTAGGTACAAAACTGTACTTTTTGCACAATGGTAGTTGTATATATATATATATATATGGCCTGTCATGCTTAGTGCAGTGGTAACAACCCAGAGGTGTGTGTATCTGTGATGTATATGGATACACCCCCTGGTTGATTTGTGTGTTACAAGTCCTGTGTTCATGAAGCATGGTATAAAACATAACCAGGCAGTGCTGATGTGCATATGTGACCCTGAACTAGGCATCTGTTAATGCATATATATATTGTTATCCGCCATACTGAGGGATAGTAATAGATGTACATACCTCTTTGTAAAAACTGATGTCAGCACCCTATAAATACTGCAGGAGAAGAAAAGCCACCCAGTAATGTGAAAAGCGCGCTGTGCTAATGCGTCTCTCTCAAGTGTCATAACATAGTTAGGTAGGGGTTTGAATCCTGCAAATGCTCAGTGTGTGTGTTTGGAGGGGGTGTGCATGTATGCAATTCTCTTTGAAGGAAATGTCCCTTTTGACAACTGGGATAACACACTACATGATGTACATTCCTCTTTGTAAAGGCTGATGATGTCAGCACCCTATAAGTACAGCAGGAGAAGAGAAAGCACCCTGTAATGCGAACAGCGCGCTGTGCTAATGCGTCTCTCTCAAGTGTCATAACATAGGTAGGGGTTTGAATCCTGCAAATGCTCAGTGTGTGTTGGGGTGGCAGGGGGTGTGCATGTGTGCAACTCTCTTTGAAAGAAATGTCCCTTTTGACAACTGGAATAACACACTACATGATGTACATTCCTCTTTGTAAAGACTGATGATGTCAGCACCATATAAGTACAGCAGGAGAAGAGAAACCACCCAGTAATGCGAATAGCGTGCTGTGCTAATGTGTCTCTCTCAAGTGTCATAACATAGTTAGGTAGGGGTTTGTATCCTACAAAAGCCATGTGTGTGTTTGTCACAGAGTTTGTCAATGTGTGGTGGGTTTTGCTTTTATTATTGTATGACATATAATTATAACAGTAATTGCAATGCACACATCAGGTATGTGTGTGCCACATACAGATATGTACCTGTGACCTGCAATAGTTCTTATGTGTGAAGCCTGCCTCATATGTATACAGTTGTTACCTTTGCCAGCATGTGCTGCAGATTCCCAGACCGTACGCCATACATGTATGTTGATGACAATGCAGGCTACTGCAGTGATCTGTGTCCTAGGCCAACTGTGATATATTAATGTGGGTGAGGGTTCATGTCTGGAGTATATGTCACATGTTATGACACGGCAAAGTCTGTGAGTAATGGACATCCAGTGTAGTTGTATGGCAACTGTTGCTGATATGCATAAAAACACCTGCTTGCTTAGGCGATACACCAAGGGACTGCACAATACCTTTGGAAATGTGAATATCACAGGATAGACAAGAAAACACTTGTCCATATGTACACACCATTACCCGTTCTACATGATGGGTGCTGCCACCTACATGGTACTTTTGGAATACTATGTTAAGTACATGCTGATGACAAAGTTACAGTTGTGTTACAGTAATAGAGCATGGCTTGGAACTACAGGTATCTGTCTGTATGATACCCTTGTGGTGGTCATGTGTGTCATGTGCAGAATGCATTGCAGGCCACTGTATGCATTTCCAGTCGTGGATGAACATATCCCTAGTGTGTTGGCATGTACGTGAGACTGCTATATGGCAAACAGTATTATTCCCAGGGATGTGTGGGGCTCAGTAAGAATGGCTACATGGTAGAGTGTAGTACTGCAGGGATATCACTGCCACTGGGTTTCCTACATCTGTGTATCAGTTGCGGATACATCATGTAATAGGTTAATAGGTTCATACTAGGCTATCTGCTCTAGGGCAGTTATAAGCCTAGCCAGACTGTGTTTGGCTTTCGCCACCGATTTTAAATTAATTTTGCTATGGCCTTTTTCCAGGTTAGTATACTCTGCCTTTGCGTAACAGTGACACAGAAGTGAGACGTTTGTGCTGAACCTGTCAGCAATGATGTTGGCAATGTATGTGGCTTACGTGTATTCTTTGTCATTTAGGACTACTTCTGAGCATATCTGGGAATTCCCACCCAGATTCCTAACATAACTAAAGAAAGCCTTGTCATTATCCTTAGTGTCTTGTGCAATTATTCTCTTGAAGCTGGCCTTAGACGATTTTATGAGTGCCCGTATTTTGTTCCAAATACTGATCAAAGCTGCCTTCTCTTTGTGGGATATTGCTCGATCATGTAGTAGCTACCTCCTTCTATTGTTTTCTGTTATGTGGCTGGGGTCCACCAGAAAGGACTCCTGTCTTTAGAGGATTGGGTCTTGGTTATATTTGGAATTGCATGATCTGTGCATTCCTGAAGGTGTTCATAGAATGTGTTTATAAAGGATTCAGCAGTGTGGGCTGTATTTTCCACAGGCCCGGGGGCTTTGAAGGATTCCACCTCTGTCTCGGTTTTGAGGTGTGTAGAATATGCTTTAGACAACTTTTTCACTGTGGTTTTCTGGGCAGGGGCTGGGGTTGGTATGTGAATATACAGTGAGATTACTCTATGGTCTGATCTTACCAGTGAGGGATACACTTCTGGTCTGGAGCATAGAGTCCCCATGTTGGTGATGATCAGGTGCAGTATGTTTTCCCCTCTTGTGGGAGTGGTAACAAGTTGTTCCATAGCATTTGAGTTTATGAATTCTAGGAACCTTTGGCCTAGGGTGTTGGAGCTACAGTAATGCTCCCAGTCTATGTGTGGGTAGATGAAGTTGCCCAATATAATGTTGTTTGGAGAGACCTTCATATATTCATGTGTTCTTAAGTAGGCCAGGTGGGGTTCCTGGGTTTAGGAGGGTGGTCTGTAGCAGGCTATGAACTGGAAGGCAGTTTTACTCACTGCTAATTGCACATGGATAGTCTGTGACGCTTCATGCTGTGGCACCAACCTGGGGGTGTGGGTATCCCTGACAATTATTAATACTCACTCCCTTTCATAGTTAGTTCCATGTTTTGGGGCTGTAAAGCATGGTATGCGGTGTAACCTGGTAGTGCTAGGGTGCTCTTGGGAGCCTTGAACCAGGTTTCTGTTACTGCACAGATATCAACATTCTCCATGCTGAGTAGAGTTTGGACTGCATGCATCTTGCAGTTTAGATCTCTGGCATTGAGTATCATTACTTATAGTTTCTTATCCCTTGTGATACCTATGTAGGTGGGTTTGTGTTTTGAGCCTTTCCACCAGAATGCAACCCATTGACATTGATAAACCGTATGACCCACTGCATACTGTCAAACCATGTCATACATACATGTGACCCCAGGTGAGACATATGTGTAGTACAACACAAAGTGGCCACCAATATGAACTACAATGTATGACTACTGTGTCACATGGTGCATGTCACCCTTGCCATGTGTGCACTACGCATCAACATGCAGAGAATGCAACTCCACCTTGTTCACAAATGTACACCTGCAACTGTGTGCTGCAAACATCGCACATGTACTGTCTAGTCCACAACACATGCAGGCACAGGTACACACAACTGCCATGTGGCACATGTGCAGACATTACACCTTTGGAATTAACACTGGTGTATAAAAAACTACAATGACAATCATAGTGTTAATACATCAGGCATGCTGGGATATACCCACAATGATATCATTACACTGTACTGTTAACAACATGATAATATTACTACAGTGCTATGTAGTCACCCTGTGCATCAGCACCATGCTATCCTGTTCTTGCATCAATGTTACAGATTGCAGGAGGTGGCACAGTTTCATCATATGCACAGGGTGTGTACTTGGTTTGCCAGAGTCTGCCACTGACACATCCAATCGACATGTATGTGTGTGTGTGTGTTAGTGAGGGACAGCAGTACAACATGGGGCAATGTTGATGCGGTGTGTGTGTGTATGTGTTAGCCCTAGGTGTTAGCATTATGCATGTTTGTATGCATGCACACAGTTCCACCACATGGCTGCCATATATGGGTGTTTGTGGACAGACACAGGCTGTACCTGCCAGGTCATACAGATCACTGTCTCTGGCCACAGACATGGTACCTGTGCCTGGCAGAGGTGCTACGGACAGTATCAGGTACTAAGCCAGACTGGGTACTGTCATCAGAAGCAGTGGGTTGCTGACTGGACACATGTCCCTGCTGGGACTGTCCAAGAGCCATGTGCACATGGTCTTCTAGGACGGTCTGATGACAGCACAGACCCAGCATTGCTGGGGCTGGTACTGGCACTGTGGGAGCGGCTGCAGGTTTGTTGTCATCCGCGACAACTGCCAGCTGCTGATGTTGATGGCATACATCCACGTCAACGCCTCAACTGTCTTGCATTGCCCTGGCTCATGGACATGAAGTTGTGGAACAGATCTAATGTGTCCCCCCAACATCTATCAATGATCTCGCCGACCGTACGGATGGCAGCCGCAACATCATGCATAGTGTCATTCATAGCAATGCGATGTGCTCTAAGCTCCCTCAGACCCTGTCTGGTGTACCTTTCCATACGTGCCTGTGCCTGCATTACAGCCCGGAACATAGCTGAGGTTGAAAGACCTCTGTGGGCACATCTGACAGGGGCAGTACGACCACGGATGCTCCCATGAGAACCCCTGGACATCTGCCTGTGTGGTACCATGTCAGGACTCCAGCCATGCCTACTGTGAGGGGATGCATGTGCCACTGATACCACATTACCCTGGTCAATGCCCACTGTATGCTGTCCCTCAGCTAAGGGCATTGGTGACAATGGATGTATCGGCAGGATGACTGTGTGCATTGATGAGGTTGACTGCTGTGTACTGTTGATTGGCTGACCAACAACAGACCCTGTCACAACTCCCTGTGCCATTACACATGCATCATCATTATCACTATCACCAGCAGTGGCTTCAGATTCCCTGCTGCACGCCAACAGAGCAACACCAGAACCTGTGAGAGGAAGACAGGAAACACAGTTTATAATGTGTACACAATGTTACCACACATGCACATGGGCACACAGGCACACAGGTGCCACATGCACATGGGCACACATGCACACATGCATACAGGCACACATGCACAAAGGCACACATGCACACTCCTCAGTACAGCAGATACAAACACACACACACCTGCAATCCAACACATACACAATACTGTTTGAGGGTATTATTAGTATTAATATTATTATTACTATTAATAGTATTGTTATTACACACTCACCAGCATGGATTGGCAGCATTGCTGTTACTCCAGAGGGACCTGCACAAATAAGAGAGTTATTGTCATTGGCTACAACTGTGCCATTGATACTGTGAGTATGCTACAGTACAGTAGTACAACAGTTGGCTTTCACAGGTGTAGTGATGATATTCAGAATATCAATCTTGCACAAGAATAGGCAGGATAACAGCTACACACACAGTACACATCTCACACATGCATGAACTTCCAGTGCAGAGAACAGTCAACTACAGATATGGCATGTTACCTGCACACTCCATGTCCACATGCTGGGTGGCTCCGGCCTCCATCATGACACATGTCTGTGGATGTTGTTGCTGGCCTGGAGCCACAACACTTAGGAGTAGCTCCTCCACTCTGGTGAGGGGGGGTGGATAGGTACCCCACCACCTGTGGCAAGCTGTTGTCTTTGGATATGAGACGCACGCTGACAGACATTTCTAATTAAATCACTGCAGTGATGGCGTACCTGCTCATATGTCCGTTTATGCATGCCTATGTCATTTACCCGACGGACAAGGTCTTGCCACAGTGCAGCCCTCTCCTGCTGGTTCTGGCTAGTCCTAGAAAACAGTGTATTGAAATCCCGCACCAGGCTCTGGTGTATCTCCTCATCCTCTGCAGCTGAATAACACAGGTTGCGGTGATGCACCATCGCCCTGGAAGGAAAAGATAAATATGTGAGCAAGTCATATGGCACACGTAATACTCTACTGTACTGATATCACTGAACTGCCATATATAGCATCTTTCTGTACATTACCACATATCAGTGCTCAGCCTACAACTGTGTGACAGTGCCTGCCACACTCCATACAACAAACTAGTATACACCAGCACTCAGCACACTGTTTGAGGTACACTGCACAACCTCACACTGGGGGTATGTATCAAGCTACTGGATGGAGAATATTGTCATCCCATGCAATGCACATCTACAGTTTCACTGGTAATCCACCCTAGTCTTTGCTGCCATACCCCTACCTACACCGCAGTCGTACACAGGGAACTACTGCACAACATATGGCAATCTAGTATGTTATTATCCCAATAACTGACACATCTTTCTCTGGCCTCACACCAAGGACACGGACTACCATGACAGACACAAAGTCACACTGAGCAATCACACCATTACAGACCTTGCACACAGTCAGTGTCACACTCATTCCACCTCACATAGTTGGTATTGCACTGAGTACATGTGTGTGTGCATTGTGTCATAGGTAGGTACTATGCTATTGGCCCTGAGCCTACGGCAGCATAGCCTTATGCTACCCTGCCCCTTGGGACACATGTAATGTGATTGTACTTGCTCCTGTCAAACAGTTGCACAGTGGTGACTCACACGGCATATTACCTATCTCCATAACATTCATCAGGGGTATGTCTGACATCTACTAATGAGGAGCCTTGTTTGTTAATGCTGGGTGGTTTAGTCCAGGGTATGGCATATTTGTGGATATCAAAGGGGAGGCTATTGTAGGCTTGTTTCCCATGTTCGCTTCTGACACCTCCAGTAGTAGGCAGGCAACCACCTAAGTGGTAGTTAGTGGTTAAAGTGTTTTGGAATGGGGTATGGTACTCCTGTATCCACACTGGTGTTCATTCCATGCCTTGGTCACCAGACAGCTGTTGCAATTCATCTGCCCCCATGTCCCTCTCTCACTCTCTCTCTCTCTATATATATATATATATATGTATATAGATAGATAGATATATTCATATACATACATATCTATAGACATTCATATCTATCTGTATATGTGTATGTATCTATATATATCTATATATGTATGTGTCTATTACATCTATATGTATATACATATTCTATCTATATATGTCTGTCTATCTATACATACCTCTCTCTGTATATATATATATATATATATATATATATATATATATATATATATATATATATACATACATACATACATACACACACACTTATAAACATCCATTGCTGTACAACTACATGCACATCTTGGCACATAGAATGCCCACCTTTCATGGTGAAGATGTCACTACTGTAACAGTTGTGAGACATACCATTCTGTAATGATATTGCACAGTGTTGTGCAGAATGCATTATGCTGTCCTCAGGCCGTATAGCTGTAGCAGGCCTCACTGGCTCAGTCCCACAGAAGTTCACCACCACATGACATATACCTGCACTGCATGCTATTTTCAATGCCACACACTACAACCTACATTGATATGTGCACATAGCAACCTTCAACTACATATGTATGTCCAGCCTTCACTAACGGTTGCAGTATGTCCCTTGCCCTATGCACATCTTCATATACATATAGATACAGACTGCTGACACATATGGAGGGTTCACAGTATGTAGATTATTAGATTATGTAGTTTACATTACCTTTGTCTCTACTGCCTGATTGGCTGGCTGGTGGGCTGCCTGAATGGCTGGCTGGCTTGCTTGCTGGCTTGCTTGCTTGCTGCCTTGCTTTTTTTTTTTTGGGTCTCTGTCTCTGTCTGTCTGTCTATCTCTCTCTCTCTCTCTCTCTCTCTCTCTCTCTCCCTCCAGTCGCTGCAATGAAAGTATTGCATGTGTGGACTGGCAGTACAGGCTGCTTTTGTAGGTATCTGCACATGTGCATGTGCTGGCCTCTGCACCAATTGGTGGCCAGTATTTACTAATTGCATGCAGCCTGCTGTGTGGTAATTGCAGTTCTCACTGTGATTTCAGGACACTGCTATAAAATGTTAGGTTAGGTAGGTATAGGCCTTTCAGTTTTGCAAGGTGGGGACCATGCTGGTTTGCTGTGGACACTGTTGTGTCAGTCAGAAGGTTGGTATGTCTCTCATATCTAAGGCTGTGTTGTAGCCACTGAAATGCATGTTGTACTGAAACCTGACTGTTGCTTCTTCCAGTTCATTCTTCTCAGTGTGTATGTTAACTCACACCTGCTACTGCTAACACTGTTTACATGGGAGTATGTACTTTCCTGTGGGACTTGTGGATTAACTGGTATACAACTGTAGCTCTTGCAATGTGTTGCTATGGCTTCACTATTTTCTCTTTACATTCACTCCTTGAAGGCCTGATATTTCTCTTTACTGGAATGTGTTGCTATGGCTTTCCTATTTTCCATTTACATTCACTCCTTGTAATGCATGTTATATTTCTTTCAGCAGTAAATTCGTATATGTTTGCTGTGGTTTGGTGGCACTGCATGCAGTCTGGTGAGGCCAAGGTCTGGGGTTTGACACTTACAAGGGTATCTTATTTTGCTCCTGAGCAGTAGTAGGGCCTTGTATTTTGTACTAATAGTTATGAATATCAGGCGCATGCAGTACTTGTAAACTGCTATACTGTCCTTAGTTTGTTAGATGGCTACATCCTTTGATATTTCTGTGTTGTACTCCTACATAAGGGTGTGCTTGTGGAAGTAATTCTACAGCTATTTGCAGAGTGTGTAACAGCAGACAGGCTGATATGCCGGTGTGTTTCTGACACTTGCAGGCCTCAGATACTCTCAGGTATATATTTGAGCAGCCTCAGGGAAAGGTACATATCAGTGGGATACACCCGTGATATATTTCAGATATTTTGCAGTTGTGACTGTGGAGACTGTGTGTGTTTTGAGCATATGTATTACTACACCATTTCTGACATGCAAGTAGTGTCTACTTTAACTTATTGATGGTGAACATTCCGTGGGATTCCCCACCTTTCTGCCTACTGTTAGTACATTTCACAGGGAGTCAGTGGGGCACAGGTAACATTTTTTGACAAATCAAGGACATCCCTGTAAATCAGTCACAGTTGGGATGTCTGGCCTCATACCTATTCAAATATGGTGGTGTTTATCCTGCTCTGATACCATCTGTGGTTTGTAAGGTGCTACTGTAACATTATTACCTACTAGCATGGCTGTTTCTCTTATCACACTCATGTAATGCAATTCCACACGAATTGCCACTAAACATACAGGGAACAAGCTTTGTGTAATGGCCTTCCTATATTCCCTTTACATTCACTCCTTGTATTTCATGATATATTTCTTTCAGCACCATGTTCTTGTATATCTGATGTGGCTCAGTGGTAATTCATGCAGACTAGTGTTTCCAAGGACCGGGGTTCGAGACTGACAGGAGTATTTTATTTTGCTGATGAGCAGACTACAGGCCTTGTCATACAGAGTGACTAAGGCACTTTTAAGCAGTTGTAAGCAGGTTTGCGCTGGTTTGTGCGATGCTCATGCATGCGCACAGTCACTTAGCTATGTGCACACTCGCTTAGCTAAGCACACAGAAACACACACCCGCTGACTACTGCTTAATAGTGCTTACTCTCGCTAACACCCACGCTAATTTCTTTTAAAGAAAAGAAAATGGGGAGATAGGAAAGTGGTGAAAAAGGGGACACAAAGAGGGTAGGACAGTAGGAAAACAAGCTCAGGATTTGCAGGAATGATGTAGGGAAGGCCCATAGCTGCCCATTTCTTTATCAGCAACAGCTGTGCATATGTGTGTAATGTGGTATGAAATTTGAAACCTTCCACCCCTGAGAGAGGGGTGAGGACAACAAAATATATTGTACAGCTAATTTTAACTATCAGTTGACATGTCCAGCAGACATGTCTGCAAGATGGGCAGCTATGTATGGGGCGTAATTTTTTTGTGGGAACAGAGTGCCCTTTTTTTATTTTTTTTTCAGGTGAGAGTGGAATGTGAGGTACAGGAAGTAGGTATATTTGGGGAGGTAGGTTGGGGAGGTTAACAGACAAGACAAACAAGAAGCATATAGGGGCGGAGTATGACATGTGGGGGAAAACACAATTGACGGGGATGGATGTTTGGATATCGCGAGCCCATGAGCCCACAGATGGGAACAGTGGAACTGAGATCCCCACCCATGGGCAGTTACCACTGCGCCTTCACTGCCCAGGATGGGGCTGTGCTGGGGGCAGTATAGGACAGGCAGGCACACCCGTGAGTTGCGCCACCCTCGCCTCAAGCTGGCTTATGGGATCAAGCACAGAACGCCTGATGTCGCTACGCACCACAGACCGGACACTATGGAGGGTGAGTGGACGTTCTCCTCCAGCCACGCTTGCAGAGGGGGGATGAGTCCCATCCCCTGCAGCACTTCCACCCAAAGGTGGCACAGAGCCACCGGAGGAGGTTCCGGCCTGGGCACTGGTGCCAGGTGCACTCGCCAGCTGAGGTGGGAGAGGTGGGTCTGCTGGAACCCGCCTTCCCTGTTGTCCTATGTTTAGCAGTATTTTATGACATTTTGGGTTAATAACAAACAACACCATTCAAAATTAGTTGTAACAGCATGCATCAGTATTCCCATTAACCAAACACCCATGAATTCTGAACATTGAACAGCAAGCATAACACATGCATATTTAGAACAACAGTACACATTCCAACAGCATGCAGGGTTGATTGATGGCAGCAGGCCATCAGGTTTGGATATGTGAACAGGGCACATGCATCAACGTACATGCAGATATGTATGAACCAACAGGACAAATGTCCATGGGAATTAATTGTGTAGACACACACCCAGTTTGGTGTGGAATGGCATCATTTGTGAAAATAGGTTAGGGTGACAAAATATTACATTAACAACTTAAACTACCTATACATATGCTGTGCATTCCTAGTATATATCCCCTACATGTATTAGTACAGTTTCCTATATGTAACCTTAGGAATGTTGGTGATGGGAATGTTACTGCTACATCAATGTACATTCCATTTTTATTCATACATGTTCATATCTGGCTGTGTTCAGGTACAGCATCCTGCTATATTTGATGTATATGGCTCTAGACAACTGTGGATGTTCAGTATTTCATACAATCATACTATCTCCATATTGCAAGGGTACAGCAAAATATCCAAATTGTGGGACAGACACATTCCAGGTTCAGTACTTTATTAAACGCATTTCACTCTTTGGTTGTGGCTGTCTCATTCGTTTCATTATGTACTGACTGCAGTATAACTTTATTCCAGACTTATTACAGCTTTCTTGTTAGATTCATACCCTCTTTCTCACACTCTCACTTGTTTTATTTTTACATTTCAGGATGGTACTTAATTCTAGGCGTTATTAACATTTCTTACTGGGTTACAAAAATCCTTTCCAACTGACTCACTTATTTCATATGGCAGATTTTAAAAGGGATGTATTTGACACATGTCTATCCTTTGTTGATTGATTACCACTCATTTTCAGGCTGAAGCAGTTATCTGATATTACAATACAGGTGGAGACTCTCTATTTGAGACTTGTTTAATGTTTATTTCTGGATTACAAGCGGCATCACTTATCTAATCTTACAATACTAGCAGAATCTTTCTTCTAGGCTTATTTGAACTGTATTAATATGTAACAACACTGAACTCTTTCACAAGCTGTCTCACTTATATTTTGTAACAATTCCAGCAAAATAATTACTAACCTGCCTGGTGGCGCAACCTCACCAGCCTATCAGCATAGGCTCGCTGATTCATGGAACGGACACCTGCAGCTGTAATATAAATGATGTAATATTGGAACATACATCGCCATACTATAGGCTAGGATAATTTCTTACATACTTAATTACATGGATGAAGACAATGTGCAGCATTCGAAAAGACCAATAATCCTCAAAAACGAATACTGGAGAGCCAAGAGAAGCACCAACAATCACGACTATATAAATCCAAATAGTTTATTGTAACCAGACCAAAACAAACAGCAGCAGCAATTCATTAATGCTTTTCCACTCCAAAATACGCGTTTTCGTCCCTTGTAATAGGACTTCCTCAGAGGAAGTCCTATTACAAGGGACGAAAACGCGTATTTTAGAGTGGAAAAGCGTTAATGAATTGCTGCTGCTGTTTGTTTTGGTCTGGTTACAATAAACTATTTGGATTTATATGGTCGTGATTGTTGGTGCTTCTCTTGGCTCTCCAGTATTCATTTTTAATTACATGGATACTTACTCAGTAGTGGGGCGTTGGGCATTTGCCGGGCCTCCTGGATCCAACGGTTCAGTTGGTCCTGCTTACGTTTCTTCAGGTCCGCATGGTGGTGACGGACCTGTTCGCCAGTCCTTGGAATGCCTGTGGCATTGGTGAGATCATGTGCCAACCGGTTCCATGCCTCTGCCTTGTATGCACCCAGTGAATCTGGCCCTGCATGAGTTGTGCCTCATGATCATGGACTAGGAGCCAAATCATATATTTTGACTCCTCAACACCCCACCTCTGTGCTCTAAAGTGACTTCCTTCTCCTGCACCTGCCAATCCTGACTGCAAATGGGTACCACAATCAGTTATGCTGTGTATTTCCGCCTATGGGGCTTATATATGCCCGTTTTCCCGCACTTATCTGTGATTAGCCATTTTGGATATTTATTAGCCTAAAAAAACCTGCTTTGTCATGCTTCTATTTCCATTCATTCCTATATATATGCTAATACTGCAATTCGCAGTACAACTGTCATGGCTTAGTGGTTCAGTACTTTGACTATGGTGCACATTATCCTGGGTTCGAGCCTGGGCATTGTTTTTTTATTTTACTACTGCCTAAACAGGCTAGGAGGTGTGTCTGTGTAAAGGCGGCTTTGATACAGCTTGCTCAATGTTGCCCACTGGTGAACTGGTTGGTGCGGTGCGCAGCTCCACGCAAACGGCTTACGCTGGGTAACACGTTATTTGGCTATGAGCACTCATATTACGCTGTGTGAAGCGTTGCTCAACTACAGGCACTCATTTTAAGCATGTTAAAGTGCTGCTCAAATCTGGGCACTCATATTACACCTGTTAAACCGCTGCTCACCTGAGGGCAGTCATATTAAGCTTGTTACAGCACTGCTCACCTATGGGCACTCATATTAGGCTTCTTGAAGCCTTGCTCAGCTATGGGCACATAATCTCTTTTTTATATTTTAATGTGTCGGATTTCTTCAAAAATACATGGCCCATTTCATTACATTTTACTTAAATTATAGTGTTTTATATATATATATATATATATATATATATATATATATATATATATATATATATATGTCAGGGGATTGTTTTATGCTTATTTAACTAAAAATAGAGAATGATGTTGTGGGGGCTCGAACCGTGACTACCTCCTCTTTTGCCAACGTCTCCAACGCTACGCTATTGCTACTTGGCTTGATTTGCATATTTAGATCTTATATGCTTTTCACTGTCTGCTAACTGTGGCTGAGCAGAGGGCATACCTGCGCAAATGAGCGCAACTACGGGCAAACATTTTGGAAATTAAAAAAAAAAAATTAAACTGTTATTTTTCCGTTTTACATTACAGTTGGGTTTATAGTCTGTGGGGGCATGTGTGGTGTTGTGTTCCTTGACATTTCTGCAGACTCGCTCATAGGAGTTTACTTTCAGGACTCTGACTCTTCTAGGGGTGTGTCCCTTTGCAGAACTCTGCGTTCGGACACGCCCCCTACTTTCCTACACGGACCGTGTCAGCCTAGGGCATTATGATTCAGCATGCCCTTATGAATATGCATGGCATGCTGACGTCATACCGTTAGACTGCAGCCTCCGTGTAAGACATATTAACTCTTACACAGAGGTTTCGTGAATCCTGCTCTATGTGATATATTCAAAATATATGAAAGAAGAAATGGTATTAAAATGGCTGAACTTTTGGATCACAGAGTAGTATGGGCTAGAAGAGGAGCTGACAGAATAATAAAGAAGAGAAAAAGAATACAAATAATAACCGGTGAGGTTAGTAAGAAGGATGACATGAAGAAGATCAGAAAAAACTATGGGAAGAACATACGACAATGAGAATTTATGAAAATTAGGCGTTATGATGGATGGCATATAAGTAAAAATATAAAAAGTGTTTTAAAAGTGGAAAGGAGAATACAAAAGAAATAAGTGGGAATATGAAGAAGTTATGAAAATATATAAAAAAAGAGATAGAACAAAGTATGAACAGAATAAGAAAAATAAAATAGAATTGTATGACAAAACAGAGAGAAGACAATGATACGAATATTTAGTCAAAGATATTTTTAAAGGGAATAAAATAAGAAAGTTCACCCTTTTTAATGGAGTAAAACAATATATAAAATACCATTCTTACCACTGTGGAGACATGGTGATCAAAGTTAAGGTTGTCAACCTGCGTGCCCAGATCTCTCACCACTGACTGTGTGCTTAGGGTATTACTGTTGATGTGGTAGTTTGCAGGAACATAACCCTTGCTGAAGGGGATGATAATGCATTTTCTTGCATTAAGTTTAAAACCATGACTTTGACACCAGTCATTAGTCTGTGTAAGACCTTGCAGGATGTTGACATCACTAGGGGTTTCAGTGATCTCTCCCAGTTTACAGTCATCAGCACACTTTGTCAGCCACAGTCCTTTACTTTTAGCTTGCACTTTGGAGAAGTAGTTTCTGAACAGTAGGCATCCCAGAACTGATCCCCGTGGAACACCACTGGTTAAGAGTCTGCTGGAGGAGGTGGAGTCCTCTATTTTGATTGTCTAATTGAGTTCTATCAGTGAGCCAGTTTGCAAACCACCTGACATTGTATGGGTTGATATCCAGCTGGGTGAATTTATTAATGATGCCTGATTGTGGGATTGTGTCAAAGGACTTGGCTAAGTCTAGGTAGGCCGTATGCACAGATTTGCCCTTGTCTAGGGCTTTAGTGACTGTCTTGAAGAAGTCCACCAAGTTTAACAGACATGATTCCCCCTTGATAAAGCCAAACTGGGTGGGTTGAGCATTTGGAGATTACCTGTATATATCTTTGTTAATAAGGTCCATGATGATTTGTTCCATGGCCTTGCAGATAAGGCTGGTCAGGCTAATGGGTCTGTAGTTCCAGGGGTACGTGGATGCACTCCCTTTGTGCAAAGGGATGATGGTAGCTGTTTTGCATTCCACTGGGATGAAGCCAGTGCTTAGGCTGTGATTGAAATGCTTGCTCAGTGGTGGTGCTAATTCCTGTTTTAACCCATGTAGAACACAGCCCGGGATATTGTCTGGTCTCATACAGGCTTTGGTTTTGGGCTTGGAGAGGGCATTTAAGACCTGCTCCTTAGAGATACTAGGTGGGGGGACAGATGTTTGGGATGCTTTGGGGTATATGTAACAGGGACATGGGAGTGAAGTTTTCACTGAACATGTCAGCCAACAGGTTTAATATACACAGATTTTATATATGAAGTGCCATTAACTATGAGTTCAGTGCAAATCTGGGCCTTACCTTTGAGGTTATGGATGTAAATAAAGAATGCCTTGTGGTTATCCTTAGTTAGGGAAGCTAATTTGGACTCGTAGTTAGCTTTGGAGGACTTCACTAAGAATCTTATTTGCTTGCTGAAGTTGAGGAGGGGGTGTTTCCAGCTTTGAGACTTTTCCTTCCTGCTCTTAGACAGCAATTTCTTTCTCCTATTGTATAGTCTATTAATGGCAGTTGTCCACCAGGCAGGTTTGTTTTTCCTTGAAGATCTTGCTTTATTTCTATCAGGTACGGGAAAGGCAATACAATTGTATAGGTGATTGTATAAAGCATTGGAGTATAACTCAGCATAGGTGCCTGTTCCATCAATGGGGGGAAGGGTTATCAAGCTATTTATGCTGTCATGTAAAAGGTTGTAATTGCCTTGGAGAGGTTTTTTTAGTCTAGTTGTTGCTGGAGGGGGGGGGGGTGGTCTTGTGTTATGGTTACTTCTAGCAAGACTGATTTGTGGTCAAATCTCACCAGGGATGGCCACACACTGGGGTTAGTGCAGTGGTCTCCCATGTTGGTGAGCACCAGGTCCAGGATGTTTGAGCCCCTTGAGGGTGAGTCATGCTGGTTCAGGGCATTGGAGTTAATGAAGTCCAGGAACCTTTGGGCAAGTGAGTTAGAACATATATAATTTACCCAGTCTATGGATGGGTAATTAAAGTCACCCAAAACCAGGGTGTTTGGTTGTATCTTGATTGACTCAAGTAGATCTAAGTAGGCTGACTGGATGTCCTGATTCATGGAGGGGGTCCTACGTCTGGTAATAACCTGAAGAGGGGTCTTATCTACAGTCAATTGCACCTCAAGTAATTCAAGGGACTCATGCTGTTTAACCAATCTAGAGGTGTATTTATCTTTAATGAATATTGAACACCACCTCCCTTAGTTTTCATGCCTTCAGTTTGTGGTCTGAACAGGTGGAAGGAAATGTAACCTCATATAACTGGGGTGCTGTCCGCAGCCTTAAACCAGGTCTCAGTGAGTGCAAAAATGTCAGCATCTTTCAAGGTGAGAAGTGCTTCCACTGAGTTCAGTTTCTGGTTTAGACTCCTAGCATTTAGCAGCATAACCTTGATGTTGTTTTTAGAGGGTATTTTTATGCCATGAATTTTGTTTTTGTGACATTGCCTAAAAAAATCCAAAAAGAAGATGAAAAGGACCCACAGTACAAACCAACAAGCACAAGTTTATTATCCGTAAGCGCTTTAGTTCAGAGCAAATTCCTGAACTTCTTCAGACAACGAATAATCACATTAAACCACTTAAATACAAATTAATGTGTGACATTAGTATTCTAAAATAATTAAGAAGTTAACTTTAAAAGGCATACACCCCTAAATGTCCACATCTATAAAAAATGCATATGTAAATACAACAATATACCTAAATATGGAAATTTATATAAAAATTACTTAACAATTACATAAAAAATACATAAAAATAGCAGGACAAAAATCATCTCTCAAGGGCTTTCAACATTAAAAGGCACCCCCAGGGAACAATAGTCATTCAAACCTGGGAATGAAAAGGCATTTTTTTCAATTGTCATAACAATTCCTTTAGTTCCAATTCTAATGTCCATGATCCTCCCCTTATGTTGTTTTTCTTAACTTGTTCAACTATAGTATAATGGAAGAAGTGTCCTGGGCATTCAACTACATGTTTTGCTAATGCATTATTAATATTTTGTTTACCAATATGGTATTCATAAACACGTTGTTTAAATTGTCTCTCGGTTTTACCAATATAAAACAATAAACAAGCCTGGCACTGGGCTAAATATATAACACCTTTAGTGGAGCAGTTAAATTTATCTCTTAACCTATATAAGTTCCCACAAACTTTAACTGTATTACCTACCATAATAAATTCACATTGGAGGCAGGCTCCACATTTTTTCATTCCCGAGTTGTATGTAGCTAAAGCAGGTGGATGTTCCAATATTTATTTAATAGTTTGACCTCTCCTAAAAACTATTCTTAGTGTATGCCCTATTTTTGTTCTAATAATACGGTCTTCTATTATTACAGCCCAATTCTTAATAAGAATTCTCATAATTTGATGGGCAGGCGATGAAAATGAAGTAATAAAACTAGTTTCATAACGAACATGCCCTTCCATTATGGTGTGATTCCTACCAATTTGTTCATCCAAATTACTAGTCGTCCACCCATGTCCCCTATTAAGAATAGGGATAAAGTAACCAATAATTCTCTTCACATGTACCTCCGTAGTAAGTTGGTCTCTAAGGTCATTATTTTTCATGTAATTTTTAAGTATTTTTTATATAAATTTCTATATTTAGGTATATTATTGTATTTATAAATGCATTTTTTATAGATGTGGACATTTAGGTGTGTATGCCTTTTAAAGTTAACTTCTTAATTATTTTTTCACAGACTGGATCTACTCACTCAAGAACAGTGGTGCTTGATATACCCCAATATCAATCATCTTCAGTTGACTGCCTGGATGATAGGATCTTAATTCCTTTTAGGCACCAGTTTTCTGAGGATATGCAGCAGGTACTAATGGAGGCAAGAAAGAAATCATACTTTAGCAAATGAAAAAGGGTTTCTAGTTGGTGCCAACAATGTAACTAGCACCCATTCAAGGCTAACTGTTCACTGGTTTTAAATTATGTGTGTGAGTTTTCTTATGGCCTTTCTTATTTCTTTATCAAGGTTCATTTATCAGCTATTTCAGCATATTTGCGCATGGATCCTCCTCTTTCAAGGCAGTCTCATGTCAAAATGTACTTGAAAGGGGATTTACAAAAGAAGCTTCCAAGTAAACCGGTGGCCCCTCCTTGTGATCTTAATTCTGTGTTAGAGTAACTAACACTTACTCCATGTGAACCAGCTAATCTGGCTAACTTGAGGTTATTAACATGGAAACAGTTTTATTGATCACTCTGACCACTGCAAGAAGGGTATCTGAGTTGCAAGCTCTTATGGTGAGTCAACCCTACCTCATTTTCCACAAGGACAGGGTTTCTTGGAGAACTAATCATTCTTTATGCCTAAAGTGGTACCCTTTAAATCAGACTATACATCTCCTTGTTTTCTTTCCTGAACCAAAAAATGAGTGAAAAAGGGTACGACATACCTGGGACATCCACAGACATACCTGAGACATCCACAGACAACTCAGGCACTATCCTGACAGAACTAAATCTTTCAGATCATTGGATCAGTTGTTCATTTCCTGTGAAGGTAAGAAGAAGGGGCAACCTGTGTCAAAACAGACTATTTCCAAATGGCTGTCAAATGCTATTACCTTTTGTTATACTCACCCTGGACAAATCAGTTCCAGGCAGGGTCAGCGTCCACTGTACCAGGACCTTGGCTTCTTCTATGGCTTTTTGGAAAGGGTTCAATTCTAGAAGTATTCTAAAAGCTACTGCTTGGTCTCGTGTACATACTTTTACAAAGTACTATAAGCTGTATTCCTTCTCTATGTCTAGATCATGCTTTGCTAGGACCATTCTCCAGGGTCTCCTGGATCCTTCTCCTTCCACCTCCCAAATATAGTTAGCTATGGTAATCTGCCCCTGTAGCTAAGGCTACTGCAGCAGTGACTGATATACACAGTACAGTTGTGTAAGTTGAACTTACTATTACATTAGATGTTCAAATGATCACTGCTGCAGTAGCCAGTCCCTCCCTCCACCCCCCTTGTTTTTTGCATGTCTTTAAGCCAGGGCATGGGCATTTATTTTTTTGTTATTTCTAACCTTGTTTTTTCAGGACTCAGCATCTCTCTCGCTCTGCTGGTAGGAAAGCTCTGAAGGGCTTTGTGCCATAACGTACCTTTTAGTCAGCTCAGTTTGAGCTGCTTGACAGTTTGGGCATGTGGAAGGTACCCATATAGCTAAGGGTACTGCAATAGTGATCATTTGAGCATCTACTGATATGGTAAGTTCAGCTTACAGAACTGTACTTTTTTGGAATATACACTAGTTCATTGCTTTGTCATTGCTATAGTTTAAGAATATACTCTAGTTTATTTATATATATATATATATATCTCATATAGCTAAATGGCAGTGCAGTATTATATATGATGTCTTAATTAAATGTTACAGTATTGCTGGAACTGCTGCTCTAAAACTGTTGATGATCTTTATGCTTCTATGCTCATGACTTTTGTCCATTTTTTTGTGTCTCTGCATTATCATTTTTGTAACGTTTATAGTGTCCTGTTTATTTTGAAGTGTTTCTCCTTGGCCTCCCCTGAAAAAGCGTTTATTCCTTTTTGGAGTATCCCAGAAATCAAATTCAGATAAATAAAAAAATAATAACTATAAAAGGAAGACAGATGAAAGAAATGTTAATAATAGTTAAGGAAGTGGTAGGAATGATTTTGAAAGACAATAAGGAAGTGAGATTAATAACGTGATATAGCAAAATCATTTGACAGGGTGAGACATGAGGCAATTTAAAATATTTTAGAGGCATATTGAATAGAAAAAATGTGAAAGCAACAGAAACTTGGTATGAGATAATCTTGGGCAAAGGTTAAGGTTAGGGTAAATGGATGGATGGGAATGAAAATAAGTATTAAGAGAGGAATAAACCAACGCTGTCCATTGAGTATGTGTTTCGTTGTACTGGAGATGAATGCAGTAATACAAGTAAGTATGTTTTTAATGAAGGAAGTATGATGGAAAACAGAGAAAGGAATTTAATACCTATCTGCATATACTGATAATTTGGTTACTTTGGCTAAGAGCAAGGACGTAACAAATGAGGCTGTGGTAAGGATTGAAAAACTGTCAAAAAGTTGGATCACAGTTAAGCTGAAAACTAAGGGATTTGGTGAAATGAAGAAAATGGATGTGATAAATTATACCAGAAAAGAAATGTAGTGAGAGCAACATTTGTTGAGTACAAAAGTGCAATAACACAATAGAAATAAATAGTGGATCGATTATTTTCTTCATACTGAGCCATAGTGATCTACTTTTTATCAACATTCAATGTGAAAAGGCCAGATAGTATCATAGCTAGGATGGGATGAAGGGGACATTGCCAGCACCTCAGAAAGTTGCCTATGTGGCACATGTACATTATAGGCTAGTACTAAGCTAGCTGCCCTTGTGAGCCATTTTAAGCTAAGCCAATTATCCCTTATGAGACTCAAACCCTGCACCTTGTGTTTGTAAGGCAAACACCTTAACCATTAGGCCACCCTCTCTCAACAGGATTCATTTAAGGAACCACCACTGATATTGCAGCCACTTAGCTCATTTAGTCATTTTTAGTGTTTATAGTGCTAATACATACTATTTGCTACATTTACAGAAGGACTTTTTTATCAAGGAGGACCTTTTTATTTGGCTCTCAATTGAAGGCTGAGGGGTATGCAACTCTGATGATTGCCAGATGTCTCAACTGCCATAGCTACAGCTCCTTGGCCAGGTACACATTTCTGTTGAAAAGCAATGTACAACTTGACACACTAGTATTTTTATCATAGTGGAAGCATGTACACTATGGGCAGCAGTGGAAAAAGAATAGAACCTTGTGGTATCTCATAAATCAGTGGATGGTTCCTGGAGGAATTAACCTCATATACAACCATTTCAGTATACCCCAAAAGATAATTAATTAGGTGAAGACTTTGGAAGCCAGAGCAAAGAAAGGTTCCTGGCACTTTAAGAGAACAAAATTATCCAGTGTTTCAAACAGCCAAGAGATGAAGAAGAGACACTATAAAAGTACTGAAGTCTTGCTAGTAAGAGTTTCATTAACAAGTGTACTAAAGTAGTCTCAGTGCTGTCTTTCTTGAAGACTGTTTGGAATAGATCAAACTGATCATGAGGGGTTATGTATGAACTGAACCATACTGCCCGAAAGATGTACTACCCCCCACAAAATATAAAAAAAAATACAAAGGAAGGTTAGTGATGGGCTGATGGTTTACCAGACTGCTTACGTATCCACGGTGGTACAGCGGTAGCATTGTTACCTCACAGCAAGAGGTTCTCCTGTTCGATTCTCGGCTAGAGTGCCTTCTGTGTGGAGTCTGCATGTCTTCCCTGCAGTCGAGTAGCCTCCAAAAGACATGTGTGAATGGGCGTGCCTTTGCTGAAGGTTGGGCATTGGACTGGCAACTCGGCACCATAAAAATTGACTGCCAATCATTAGTGGACCGGAGTTCCGCTGTGGCGACCCCTAACTGGGAAAAGACAAACATTTCTTGAAAACAGGATTAATTTTAAGACACTCCAAAGTCTACCTATTAGTAAAGAGGAGCTCTCAGTTTTGTGAATAATTGGACCTAACCATACCTCTCAACGGTACAGATTTTTGCAGAATGTCTACATTTTTAATTCATATTTTTGGTCCATTTTTCATAAAACTGTGGTTTTCTTGCAAATTAGTGGCAAATCATTAAATATTAAAGTTAGAAAACAATGACAAACATTTGAATTTCAGACTTCATACCCTTCAGAAAATTCATGCTAATACAAAACCTGTTACTTTATCAACTTTCTAAGTTTCTAAGAGCAATATTTAAAACTTGTCCCTATTTTGGGCCTTTTTCCCCACTTTTATTTATGGCTTTGTCCAGATTTCTTGCTGTAAGAGGTTGAGAGGTATGGACCCTACACACTGAAACAGTATTAATAGTACGGCATGAATAGATTAAAAAAAAGCATTTGATAGTATTCCTCCTTTCAGAATGCTTACAGCTGTACAAGATCAGTTATATATTGATACATTTTATTACACTTACTATGAAGAAATGGTAAACCACTTTTCAGATGAACAGCAAAAAGGGCAAATCGCTATCCAGGGTGTGAATATCATATCTTGCTCTTAATCCGGTAACCTGTTTACAAAACAACCTAAGTCATGGATTCAGTCTGACTCCAAGAATGGCATCAAGTGAACAGATATCTCATCTACTTTTTGTAGATGACTTAAGGAAAACTGAAGACTCGAGAAAATATAAAACTTGGAGAGGAATGTGATATAAAAGAGTTGGAATAAGAAAGAGTGTACAAATATCTTGGGATAGATGAAGGGGCAATGATACAGCATGAAAACTAAGCTCAGGAAGGAATATTTTAGAAGAATAAAATTAATGCTGAAAACAGCTTTGACATCTGGAAATAAAGTTCAAGCTATAAATCAACTTATACTTCCTGCTTTAACGTAAAGCTTTGGGATGATTGACTGGCCACAAAAAGAACTGGATACGTTTGTTAGGAAAACAAGAACATTTCTCCATGACTATCAAATGACATACAAGAACCAGTGTTTGCTGAGATTATATATCATTTGGTCTGAAGAAGGCATGAGTCTGCTTGATATCAACTACACATATTGGTCGGTGATTGTGGGATTGCATATGTATTTATTGACATCATTAGATCCAAACATATTAATAGTTCTAAAACGTGAACAAAGTAAGTCCAAGATGACCTCCTTACTAAGGTTATCAGAAGTCATTAGAAAAAAAGCAGGCATGGAAATCCATCAACGAGTGCTTAAAATCAGGTAGCAACAGAAAGTGCAAAAAAGCAAAAGAAATAATATGAAGTCAGGATCAGGAAAAAAGAAAAGACAAATGGAAAGGTCACAATTATAGCAAGAAGTACAGAGAGCTGCTGGAACAGCCGCAGGTTGACCAAGACTTGTTGTGCAAACGGCTTAGATGGGGTGAAATTAAGCCAAAAGATGAAAGGTTAATATTGGTAACCCAAGAAAATGGATTACATACCAGATAGTTCATAAAATCCATAGAAAAGGCAGGCGATAAGAGACAAATGTAGGTTTTGTGGTTCAGAACTAGGACAGTTACACATCATGCTGCAGGGTGCGATACACTCATGGCTGAAGATTTGTATACTGAAAGACATAATGTTTCAAGGTTGTTACACTGGAAACTTTGTAAACATTATAACAGAGGCAGCTGAGAGACATTGAAAACATGAACCACAAAAATTATGGAATAATTACATGGGATCATTCTATACCAGCAGCTAAGAAAGTAGAAGTAAACAGACCAGATATTGTATTAAGAGAGAACAATACAGATATAGTTTTAATTACTGAAACTGCTACACACAGTGACTACAGTGTCATATGAACTGAAAGACATAAATTTGTAAAATATCAGGACTTGGAGACAGAAATTAGAGCAATGTGGAATAGGGATATACAGATAGTTCCAGTTGTAAGAGCAAGTGGGTTGCTAAAAAAGAATCTTCAAATGTATCTAAATACATTACTGATAAAAGTAACCCCTTATGAAATGCAAAACAAGGCGATTCTGGGTACATTGTGAGTGCTGAGAAGAGCACTCGTATCAAAAGTTAAAGAGTGAAGCAAAACTGATTTCATTCAACTTTAATTATGCCCTGTCTTAGGAATGGGCTCCATTCCCATCAAGGTATGTAAAAACCTAAGGATTTGAAGAAATTAAACCAATACAGTTTTTAACTTAGTGACAACTGGGTCAAACCTACAGGTTGCAATATGTGTACTCCACAAATCCATACTCTTAGAGCAGCTAGTAAGAATGAACTCACATCAGACTAAATTAGGAAGAACAAATATGACTTCAAATAATTTCCTTTATAGGAGTTATTGCGTTTCCCTTTAAGTGAAGTCAGATTCAGCTGTAAAGAAACTCAGCAATAGCTTCACACTGACAGGCAGAAATGTTTTCTGGTAGAATGACTACTTGGGTAGATTGTGTCTGTTAATAACACGTAAGACATTTTAAATGCTATTTGGAAAAAGCTGTAATCTCTGAACAAGAACAATGCCTTCTTGGAACCAAATATCTCAGCATGGCTGCTCATATAGTGGTCATCATTATGATAAAACTGGACACTGACTGCAGTCAGAACTTACAGACGGAGACATTTATTTTCTTGATGGATGGCATTTTAATAAATTTACAAAAAAGGGAAATGAACATGCATACAGTGGTGCATTGGCTTATCCAGGTCTATATCAAGATCTCAAAACCGCATAACGCCGAACACCTTTTCATTGACAAATATATGTTGAACTCCCAGATAACCGAACAGCCAGATCACCTGAATACAACACACTAGTACAAACATTACAAAGTGGGGGGCTTCGCCATTGTACCCCCCACACCCCCCCAACTAAATATACTAACTCTGAGATTGCACTACAGTGGGGAAAAGGGCAAATCCACAGCGACAGCCAACTGTTTTTTTCCCTAGGATAAAACCTGGTGATCTGGCTGTTTGGTTAACTGGGATTTGACATATATGTGTTAATGAATAAGTGTTTGGCATTATGCGGTTTCGAGGTCATGATATAGACCTGCCTTATCCATGTATAGCAATGTCAGTGGTATATAATTGCCTTTGGTGCTGGAAAACTTGAAGGCTGTGGTTTCTATTCCTGCTTCAGGTGATTGGATTGCTGACATTGCAGTGCAACATTCTTGAGTGCTACCCTTTGGATGAGATGTTAAAATGGGATTCCCATCTGCCTGAACTGGTAGTAGCTCAAGTAAATTTGAAAGAGGCCACAGCACATATCTTTTGCCTTGGCCAAATTTCCCCAGTAGTACTCAAGTCTCCCCTGAAAGAGGCCAGTAACCCAGTAGGATTAACCTGGTCAGTAAAATGTAAGTAAATAAATAAGATCAAATAGGTTGAGCAGATCACCAGATTGGAATTCCAGTTGGACTAACCTGGTTAGTAAAACATACATACATATATAAATACATAAATAAATAAATAAGGTCAAATGTGTTGAACAGATCAGCAGGCTAGAATTACCAGCCATTATCTGAGGAACCACAGTCAATGTTTAAAAGAACATACTATAGAAAATTATCCCGAGGTTTTGAATATTGATTTTAGGTGAAAATTGCACCTGTTAAAAACTCCTTATTCTGGGATACAAAACGTACAATTTATGCCTTTAAAATCATAGAATACATAATAGGTAGTTTGTTTATCCTTACTGAAAAGTTATAAAAATGTTTATATGAAACTGAAATCTGCAGCATCTGACAAAGCAACCGTGGCAATGTTTCATGCTGTTGCTGTGTGATCTGATAAAATATGTTTTTTTCCCTTCTCATGGGGGAATTGAAAATTGTTATCACAACATTCTCCCTAGGCGGTAATTAACACACTTCGAGAGTGGGAGTGAAAGCCAATTACTGCCTTTCCAGAATGAAAGCTGTGAAAACTGCAGAAAATGGGTAT
Source organism: Protopterus annectens (assembly GCF_019279795.1). Classification (NCBI taxonomy): domain Eukaryota; kingdom Metazoa; phylum Chordata; order Ceratodontiformes; family Protopteridae; genus Protopterus; species Protopterus annectens. The sequence goes on along the minus strand of NC_056730.1, from coordinate 869,594,981 downwards.
TTAAAATCTCTTTCACTTTTCTTTCTGGGGGAAGCTGATACAGATGAACATCACTACAAGTAATTGTGTAATAAAGTTGGGAGAAGCAAGAGAGTTAGTCTCAAAAAATGAAAACATTAAAGCTTTTATTTACTTGCTTATATTTCAAACTCCATTATCTGCTCTGGAATGTTTTAGGAAAAAAATACACTTCTTTGCTGCTGTAAATGGTCTGTATTATTATAATTTTACAGATGCCTCCATGTTTTTATTTTCTTGATAGTTCATATTCTGAATTGTTACATTCTGTCAAGTTTACATGACAACTGCTGAAGAAGCCAGAGTGACTGCTCATTCTTCCATGAGTTTAGGAACTTAAAGCCGTGCATCCTGGAATTAATCCCTTTTACACTTTCAGACTGGAACATGAGGTTTTATATTTTTCGTTGTGTGTGTGTCTTGCATGATGTGCTTCCAAGGATTTTTGAATAATGTCTTTGTTTTTGCCTCACATTATTTGGTCTGTTCCTCATAAAATGTGTGTTTTTGGAATATCACTGAAGACTGACGTCACTAAATGGTGGTATGCATTTTAAATTTCCTACTTAATTTCCTTAAAAAAATAATAACATAAATCCTGTTATTCTAGCACATTTCTAAGTTTATAAGAGCAATACTTAAAATCTGTCCCTATTTTGGGCATTTGTCCCCCCCCCCCAATATTTTAGGCTTTGTCCAGATTTCTTGTGTTAAGAGGTTGAGAAGTGTAAAAAGGATAATGGGACCCATTTATCAAGAAGTCATTTGTGAAAGGGGGAGCAAGAGAAAGTGAATTTTGTTGTTTTAATAACATCCTCTTTGTTTACTTTTTTTCATTATCTATCCATTAATTGCTGAAAAATATTCAGGATCCCATCTTTATGTTCAGAAATATTGGATAACAATAGAAAAAAAAGAAAGGAAGTAAAGGATGTCATTACTTGAACCTTGCAGCCTGAAGTCTAAAAAGGCAATATAATTCAAAATTATTACACTGCTCTTCAGTTTTTATTTCTGAACAAAAATATACTTGTTTATAAACAATGTCAGATTCCTAGATGAAGGTCATGTATATTATTGCATGTATTCACAAAGTTAAAATGTACATGAAGTTAAGGAATGTGAAATAATAGCCCCTGGTAATCTCTTTCAGATCTCACAGCTGCATGCTCTTGTAGTTTAATGCTGACATTCAGCTCTGCAAAATGTGTGTCAAATAAATGAAATGCTTTAGCATTTATTTATTGACAATGTAAACTTTGTGTGCATGTGTGTGTGGGGTGGGGGCGGGGTGGGGGCTAGGATGTTTTGGTTGATTATTGTATGTTTAGGACAAAAAATACGCCCATTAATCAGATTTATAATATTTTACACTTTATGTTTTTGTTATGGCATTTTGCAATACTTTATTATACAGATATGTCATAAGTATTGTCAAAAAAAACAAAAGGTAAGACATCGAGTGCGCTTGGTGAAAAGAAAAGGAGAGGGAGGGAATTTCTAGCAGACGAAGATGGGGAGTACAGAGAGCAGCGATGCGTTTGCTTTCGAATAGTTAAGACACTATTAAAGTGGTGAGAGTGCCTAACACTGCATTACAAAATGTAACAGAGGACAGAGTAGACTGATGAGACCAGTCTACATTGTCCCAGAAAATGGAACTATTATTACGTTATTTAAGTCACGTAAATCAGATATTTGAAAGGTGCAGCAGCTCCATGTGGATATTTTAAAGTGGCTTGAACAGGGTACAGTTTACTGCAGACTCTCTTATTCCATTCAAGAAACATCTGGGGGGGGGGGGGGGGGCAGGATGCTTCTAGTTAAAATGAAAGTATTCTAGTTAGAATTCTTCGAGCTTCTACAAAAAAAATGTATATTTACCTATGAATGTTAAAGCCTTAGAGGACAGTTCAACCTATAGTGTAGCTAACCTTAGTCCAGAATTGTTTTCCCCCTTATAATACCACCTAAACAGGTAATATGTGTTTTTTTGTTTGGGGATGAAGATAGTTTTGAAGCTCAAGATTCTAATGAACATTTAGGGTCTCCAGTGTGAACGTCATGATGGAGTACATCATGAAAGGTCAGTGAATATTTTTCTTTATTTTCCAGTTTTAAATAGAGAACATTTTTCTCTGTTTCAGGTTACACATGTATGCCTTGGCTAATGAACAGCATTCTTTATACTGGATATCACACTTTGGTATAGTGGGCATTGTGTATTCACATTTTACAAGATGGACACAGACACATGAAGAAAGTACATGATTTCTTTTACTTAAAGTACAATACTAATAAAATTCATATCTTGTGATCTCCCTGATACTAAAGACAGGGATACTACTGGGATCTGCCTTACTTCTCGGATTCACAGAGTTTTTATACTAAAGAAGTTCATAGGTGCTTACAAGGCTATTGATCCATGAGGATCTTATGATGTCTAGCCTTACTTTCCCATGGTAGTATTTAACCTTTATATTTTGCATACAAATAACCCAGAGTTGGTCTGAATAAGGACATGTTGGGATAGTTACATTTCGTCTATCTATGAGGGACAGGGGTGCTAAACCATGGGGTGAATTTGTGGTCAACCATCCATTCATCCAAATTACATTTGAATAAATTAAGAGAAGTACTTTGCTTTAAGTGGAGTGGATGAGTATTCCATAAAAGCAGTATTCTCTGTGGCACAAACATATCCCTCCAACATGTTCTATTTATTTTGCAAAACAAATTGATATCTTTTGAGTAAATGTTTGTGAAACCATTGGACTTGCAAATGTGTAATAGGTCTGACAGAGTAGGGTCTGTTGAAACTCTATTAGCAAGGCAAAGGTCACCTTTCAGTAGCCTGTAAGATACCACCATTTATTTATTTATAATACAGTTTTAGAGCCTTCTTGTTGTAGGTCTCTTTGCTACTCACCATCACTCCCCATGATATTTCATTAGAGAAACTGTAATTATAGCAGGACTGGTGATCACTTATCATACAGTGAGCATGACAGGATTTCGTACATTTCTTCTACTACTACTGGTGATGCTAAGAGATACAAGAAAAGTGACAATGGAATTGTAGAACACTGGGTCACCCGTTAACTAACACAGGCCCACAGCATGCAGCTAACAGTATGCTTGCTTGAAACAATATGTGATGATAAACAGGCTCCACCACTTTGAATGCCAGCACAGGAGGGAAGCTTATGGGACCAGGTGGTATGCTACAGCTACAGTAATATGTTTTTACTGGCCATTTGAGAATATTCTAAGAAAGGAACTGTAGCAGTGACTAGTTAACAGACAAAGCTGTATCAGCAGCTAAACCATCAGTATGGAACACACCTCAACCCAGTCAGAAGTGAAACAAGCCTCTGCATATAAGCCAAATACAGTCTGCTACAGTACTGCAGTTGTAATTGTATGTTCATACTTTTCACTTTATCCTGCACTTATCCTGTAACTGTATGGCTGCACCGACCCTATAATCCTGCTGCCCTTCCATCCTCCTACTTGTCTAGCTTGCCACTTCCCTCAAAGTTAGAATTCTTTCCCACCTTTTTATCTATGATTTTACCTTTTCTGGTTATTACTGGCTTCCCCTTACTTAGTTTATTACACTTTTACAGTCATTTACCCTAACTATCAAGATTGGTTTTACCCAATTCTAGCTTAACCAGTAGCCACTCATTGTCACTACTCACGGCTTCACTGATTGTTTTTTACAGTCTGCTATTGGTCCAACCCACTCCATTTACCCTCAATGTGCTCGGGCTCACTCTGCTCAACTAACCTGCCCCCAAATCTCACCCACCCCCACTACTCCTACACTTATACTTACATTCCCTCTACCACTCATAACCTCCCTCCTGTCTCCTAGTTAAACCAATTACCACTACCACAGTCACCCTTACAACTCAGTCCCCACCCCCATACTATAAACTCCTACCTACTCCAACCCATTTTCACCAAGCAGTAAGTAGCTTACTCCGTACTAGCTCCCAAACAGTACCATTACCCCACAATAATACTCTTAACCAAAACATCCTCCATATTAATAACACTTACACACATAACATTTCTTCCTTCAGGTTAGCCCAAATATAATTACCCCCACTGATACATACGCTTCCAGTTACCAAACACACCATGATATATTCCAGAATATCTCCCCTCATCAGTTTCCATACAACTTACCCTATTACTTAATCTTTAAACTCCTGGACTCTACATAGACCAAACCCAATCTCATACCTCTTACAACCACCCTGTCTAAAAAACTGAACAAAATATACTCCTATCTAATCTCTCTACTATCACAATGTGGTGACATCCACAATAATCCTGGCCACTAATCATCCTTACAAATTTACCCATAAAAAATTAAACTTTATGACCCTTGATATCAGAAGCATAGGTAACAAAATATCTCCCCTGCATGCCTGGATAGGTCAGTGCAAGCCTAACGTACTGGTCCTCACTGAAACCTGACTAAAGCCTAACATACCAGACTCTGAGCTCCTACTTCTCAATACAGTTTGCTCAGGTCTGATAGAACCCTAAGGAAAGGTGGAGGTTTAGCATTACTCTCGTCTGACAATCTTAATGTCACACCATACATGAATGATACCCCTACTTTTTCACCAGCAGGACTTCTGATAGCCTTCCTAAACCTTAACAACACAAAGAGAATCTGCATAATTGTTCTCATTACCACAATCAACAGAACATGCTGGAGGGACAGGTTCATAACCCAGAGACTACCCATGCTATGGAATAGACTTCCCATACATGTTAAACAAAGCACCTCACTGGCCCTCTTCAAGGGAAATCTTGATGAGTGGATGGGAAATGCACCCTGGGGATCACTCCAGTGACTCTACTCGACAGAGGCACTGGGAACTAAAGTTGGGTGGCACGATGCCAGGTTAATCCTATGGGCTAGGCTTGTAAAGGCTCCAGAACCATTAGCCTAGTACACACCTATGAACCTACATCTCCTAGGTAATACCCCTATTCTGGAAGACACACACTTCTGGACCACCCAAACATTTCAACATAAAACTATCATTTTAGGAGACAGCAACATAGACTGGCAAAATACCACATCTCAACTACCCAATAACAGCATAAACCTGTATGTTTTTCCTCAACTAATCTCTGATCCCACTAGGTACAACAAAGAATACACTCAATACTCCACCTTAGACTGGATCCTGGTATCACACCTTTCCTACTTTACCTATACTGGTACATATCCAAACACACTTAGGGACCACCTACCTGCTTTCGCCATTCATGTAAACACACACCATCTAAAAACTCACACCCTAAAATCGGTCTGTAACCTCTCTAACTTCTCTAATGACAGGATTATTGACCTACTATACAAAATAAACTGGTTTCCACTAAAGGTACTGTCACTAGATGATGCAGTTACAATACTTTAATAACTGCTTCCTAAAACTACTAGATACCCTTGCTCCAGTTCAAACCAAAAGAATCAAAAACAATCCTATGCCCTAGCTAACTAAGGAATGCAAAAACCTAATGAAAAAGAGATGCAGCCTGGGCTCTATGGAAACAAAATAATAAAGAAAAAGCTATGAAAACAAGCTAAAAACTAGTTACCAAAGACAAACAGCTATACAGTAGTCAACTGCAGCAGAAGCACAAATCTAACCCCCTCCAAAAAAATTCTGGGCCACCATCACAACTCTTCTCTACCCAGGAACAAAAAAAGAATTCATGGTTGCACTAAATGTGCCTCCTTCTCAAATTGATGGTGAGTTTAACATCTACTTCATAAAATCAGTAACTGATCTTATCACTAAAACCTCCAATACTCCCCATTCTTCCTCTTTATCTACCCCCTAATTCTCCCCATTCACCTGACCCAGACCCTTCTCACCCTCCTTACCCCCATTGCAAAGAACAACCTTCTGGGAATCATCCCACTTTTGCTCTTCAACCAGTACCTACAAGATTACTGCACAAACTCAAACCCTGCGATGTACTTCCACTGACAACCTCTAACCTGCATACCTAAAAATAGCAGCTGCTCCATAGCATACCCAGTTAGCATCCTGATCAATCGATCCATATCAGAGTCCAAAGTACCTAGTATCTGGAAAAAGTCCTATATCATCCCCTTTTGGCAAATAGCCATACGTTCCCCATCTCTAAGATAATGGAAAAATGTATCCATCTTCAACTCATGAATTTCTTACAGCATAACAACCTCCTTACAAACACACAACATGGATTTTGCCCTGGCCAGAGCATAACTACAGTCCTCCTAACCTTCACCAACTTTGTAAACAGTGCTAGACACCAAGATTGCTATATCTGCACTATTTCTTGACCTCTCAAAGGCATTCAATACTGTCTCTCACTCTTTACTCTTGAACAAGCTCTGTAACCTAGGAATTACCCATCCTACACTAAACTGGTTTCACGGTTACTTATATAATTGAAAACAATCTGTAAAATGGTCAAATGTTATCTTCTCCTCTCTAGTAAATCCTAGGATCCCTACTTTTTAATATTTTTACCAATGACCTACATAAAGCAACTACTAGTGGAATACTCATCCAGTATGCTGATGATTCCACAATAATCTGTACCTGTCACACACAACCCCAGCTTCTCTCTCATACACAACAAGGTTTCCCTGCTTTTGAATCCTGGCTTTCCAATTGCCAGCTACTCCTCAATCCAAAAAAAGTAAACTGTTATCCTTTCAGTCAAAGAACTGTACTACTAATCTAAACAACTTCAAAATTCTCTCTGCTAACAACACCACCACTGAAATTGTCCACAACTCCAAGTTACTGCATGTGGTCATAGATCACCTTTAATTTGATCATCACATTCAACAAAACATAAAGAAAATGACAACGCAGTGGTGTAGTGGTAGCACTGTTGCCTCACAGCATGAGGTTCTCTGGTTCGATTCTTGGCTGGAGTGCCTTCTGTGCAGAGTCTGCATGTCCTCCCTGCATTTGTGTGGGTTCCCTCCAGGTTCTCTGGTTTCCTCCCACGTTACAAAGACATTTGTCTGGAACTTTTCTCCCCGGGCCACTGCTGAAAGTTGACTTTGTTCCAAGTTGGACTTTCCTGGTAAAGAAATGTTAAATAAATTATAAAAAAAAAAAAAAAAAAACAGAAACATACACACACTAACCTCTTCCTCCAAAACCACCCTTGCCAAAACTTTCCTACTACCTTCCCTGCTTTAAGGTGCTCCAAAACTTACCAACTTACAGAGCTCCTCTAGATCTAAAATGGAACAGTGCTATATCCCCACTTTAACCCTTTTGCCTCAGTCTCTCTTTTTCTCTGTACTAAGCTTAACTATCTCTCTACTTACATCTCACTTACTCTCATACACTTTTTCACTTTCACATGCACCTAAGTAAAAATAACTGTACTTCAATTCTTCAAATGATTCTATGTAGTCTAACATTTTTTGTATAATTATGTTTTAAGTATGCAATACTACTGCATTATATACTGTATACAATGTGTTAATACTTTATCTGTCTGTAACTATATGTCTATGTAACTATATGTGGAGCTTTTCTCCCTGAGCCTCCACCAAACATGGGCTCTTCTCAGGCCTAGTGGACTTTCCCGGTAAACAAATAAATAAATAAATAAATAACTAAATAAACATAATAAAGTGGCCACGTTTGCCACCAGCTGAAAAACTAGAACCCATCACTGTTTGTCACTAAAAAAACTAAACTGGCTAGAATTCCCCAACTACTTACTATATACCCAAATTCTAACACTCCACAACATGGTCTACAGTACCCAAGCACGCCCACTACTAAATAACATAATTACCCCTTATATCCTAAGCAGAACACTTAGGTCTGCAGATAAAGACCTTCTCTTGATATCCAAACCCTCAAAGACAGCTGGACAAAGCCTCTACTCCCATTATGTTGCAAAAGCATGGAACTCTCTTCCACTCACTGTGAGAACAACAATTAACCTACCTGCCCTGAAATCTGTACTGAAACAACACAGGTTCAACTCCTGGCTGTGCACTTGCTCTGATTCAGGCTAATCTCTTCTCCAGATCTTACTGACTGCACCTCTCGTTCACTCTCTTCATATGTATTTCATTCACTCTGTATCATCTACTTGCATATTTATATGAATTACTTGAATATTTACCATCTGCCTCATATCAATGTACCTGTTTACCTGTAACTCTGGTAATTTGTTGCTATCTGTATTAAGTTTTATTGTTCACATCTCTGTATGTATTTGTAACTTATGTAACTTATGTTATTCTGCGTAAATATTGTACTTGTCTGTATGTAAGTGGAACTTTTATCCCTGGGCCTTAGCTGAAAATTCATTCTTTATTGACCCAGTCAGACCTTCCTGGTAAACAAATGTCAAATGAAAAAATAAATAAATAATAAATAAAAACTTCAGTACCCAGAAATCCCTCAGCAACTTTCAGATTCATAATTACCATATTTCCCTACCACAGACCATTATATGTTATCCTTCTTACGTCTTCCATTCTTTCAGAGAGGAATTCATCTGCATAGTACTGGCTAGACAATACCATTTCGGTAGTTTTCATTGCTAATAATCCTCAGTAGGTTTGCATTCTGAGACTGGCTGTGTCTTGCTGAGATCAATAAAATCCTTTGAAACACATAACAGTTAAAGGAGTATTCTTAGTAATTATTCAGATATTTGTTTAGCTAGCCTAAAACAGCCGTCTCTTTACACTCACATTTCTCATTCACTAACTTAAACATTTCCACTTACTGTTGTACTCTGATAGTTATTAACCTACTGTTTTTGGGTCTGAAAAGCACTGAGGGCTGGCTGACGCTCCATTCTCTACCTGCATACAAGAAAATCAGAGTGCCTGATTGTTTTCTTGGTGTGTGATTGAGAATAGCGCCACCTGTAGGCACTGCCCTTTACACTTGTAACGTGACTCTTCTTTCAGGAATCTTTCTATCTCCAAGATCCACTCCTTATTTCACTGATTCCCTCAGCTACTCTGCCTGTACCCTTCTCTGTATCATTCCTTCTTCAACTAACTGAAATTTACTTTTCTGTGCTCCACTTCATTGCTATTCCACCTTCACATTTTCCTCATTCCTTTTGGGTTGATCCAACTGCAGTGGGAAAATGTTCCTCTTTTGAGCAGATAATTTTTAACACTCTGTCATATACAGTGTAACACTGCTTGTAAAGCATAAGGTGCTGAACTGACACTACCTTAGAATGATGCTGTAAGTTATCTTTGCAGTCCACCACCACAGAGTACACCGAACACCACTTGAAAAGATAAAACCCTGCTTTATTAAAATGATTGAGTGCTTTCATCCATGTTAATGCGGACTTCCTCAGAATCAATCTAAATACAAAAAGGAAGAACTTGTATAGTCAACATAATACTCAATTAAAAACAATTAAGCAATAAATACTAAAATGTTATTTTAAAGAAACAGAATTCTGAGGAAGTCCACATTAACATGGATGAAAGCACTCATTCATTTTAATAAAGCAGGGTTTTATCATTTCAAGTGGTGGTCGGTGTTCTCTGTGGTGGTGGACTGCAAAGATACCTTATCTCATTTTTATTAGTTGAACTTTGGGTATCGTTCCACCTATTTTTTTTTTTTATTAGAATGATGCTGTGACTTGATGTTTTGGAATTGATGTTTGTCTAGCAGTTGGCTTAGAAAATTAAGGAGCTGTTTCTGAGCTGTTTCCTGTAGCCCAGTGGTTCATGGTTTGATTACCTCAGCCTCCATTTCCTAACTGTGTGACTCTGAGCAAGTCACTTAAGTAGAGAGCACTCCCAGGCTGAGCCTGGTAAGGGTCCATGGAGATCAGTACCCTACCCTAGTTAACAAATGCAAATAAATAAAACTGTTTATGATGCGTCTCTTGTGGTAGGGTGACCAATGCTTGTTTTCAAATTGAATGTTTTCCATCTTCAGAAAGTGCAATTATGAAAGTATTAGCTATGTACTATACATTTTTCACCATTATGTCTCATGGATCCGCGGTGGTGGTGCTGCGGTAGCATTGTCACCTCACAGTAAGACGCTGACCGGTTCGACTCTCAGCTAGAGCGTCTTCTGCATGGAGACATGCGTGAATGGGCATGCCTTCATTGAAGGTTGTGCGTTAGGGCTGGCAACTCAGCACGTAAAAATCAACTGCCAATCATTAGTGGACCGGAGTTCCGCTGTGGCGACCCCTAACAGGGAAAAGTCAAAAGACACAACAACAACAACCATTATGTCTCATGGACTATTATTGGTATTAGATATGAGGGATAGTATGTGTTGCCTGCCATTTTCTAAGCTAAGCTAATTGTGAATGCACATTTTTCCTAAGGTCCTTACATTATCAATATGGCTAAGCCATCTAAGGAACTACTTTTCTGCAGCTTATCTTGTAAAAGACATGAACCAGTAAATAAAGATCCATAGTCTGCCTTAGGCTGTTGTAAGTATGACTACTGGCTGAAATACGTGCATCACTTCACATATTGAATGAAATACACACAGTGGCACAATCCAGTGTCAAGATTCACATAATACTAACACTTGTTCACTGCTCCTGTGTTGCTTAGAATTACCACTGCATTTTGATTAAATGTTATAGAGCAGTTTTGGGTAAACCCCATGAGTGATGACTGTTCATTAAGTTATAGCAGGGTCAAAGCCCTTCTATACCAAATAATTCCCACAATTGTAATTGATTATAGTATGAAGATGTATTTTTGGAGACTTTATTAAGTCCAGCTTTACTGCTAAAACAGCTGAGCAAATTGGTGGCAGTAATTTGGCTACAGTGGCCTACATTATGGGTCCCTTAGTTAAAACATTAACCAGTTTTTGCAGCCTTTTTTTTTTTCAAATTTCAGTTATAGCAATGGGGAATTTAGTGCCTTGGCTAAAATGCTAATTGTTTTTGGCACCATTTTTCGAATAACAGATACCAGCATTCTAAATGATAGATTCTTACTTGAAACACAAACTGATTTTGAAGCCACTAGTTGAAACCTGAAGTGTAAGGAGATTGAGTATCAGCATCTCAAAACTGACACTGTTAGGTATTAAACCAGAATAGCTGTAAGTTGTTTCTTTGATATGTTTCATACCATTTGAGTAAGCTGTTGATATTTTTAGTGATAATCGGCAATTATTTCTGTTACATATACCTGCATCCATCCATCCATCCATCCATTCATCACTTTTGCTTATTACTATTTGGTTAGATATTGTACTCCTGAACATGTATGTTAATATCTATAAAGCATGCACCCTATCAGACACTGAATTTCCTCCATTTATTTATTTTAATATGAGTCTAAGGAAAATTCCTGCCAAAAGTCCCCTATTATAATCAAGATTATTAGCTAAGCAGATAGAAAACCATCAGCCTGCATACTAAGTGTCACCTTTGTAACTTAGAGGTCCATTCTACTAAGGATTGCTTGATTTTTGTGTAAGCTAGGACTGGGATGAAAATAATGCCTTTGTGATGTACACTGGCTAACTTTACTGGCTGTCTTAACCTCCTTAAAGTGCTAATGGTGAATAGTGTATACTGCTGCAGAAATCTTTTTTTTTCCTTTTTCCTCTTACCTTACCTACAACCCAGTTTTAGTATTATACTATTATACCCCTTATTATAATAGTTACTCCTAACAAATTTTGACTCTCTCCCCTTTTAGCAACAAGTCTGCCTCTTACTCTCTTTGACCTTATGATTTCATCCCCTAATCATTCTTAATCAGTAATCATTTGGGTACCCATTAATCAGCCTTTCCTTACACTAGCACATCTCCCCCTCTCCTTAAGCATTTCCATTTACTACTGGACTCTGATAGTTATTAACCTACTGTTTTTTTTTGGTTTAACTATAACAGTATTAACTGGCTGAAACCTAAGCCTCTACTTGCAAACAAAAAAGCAGCATGTCTGAGTGAGTATGATTGGTGAGACCCCCACTGTGCTCTGTTGTGCTGTGACTTGGCTCTCTTCCCTCGCCCCATTTCCACCCGCTCTCATATCATCACATATATATGTACATAGCTATACCCATAAATTCCTCATCACATGCTAACAACCAATTATTTAACAGAACTACACTCACAAAATAACATAGTCTAATCTGGATCCCAGCAACCTTTCTTTTCCTCTCTTCACACACCCACACTTGTCCAGAATGACCCACTGGTCAATCAACTTTCTCTATCAAATACAACCCCCCCCCCCCCCCAGCTATCACACTTATGACAAACCAAATCTAAAATTACCAGTACAACACAGAGTTTTCCTAATAACTGCTATACACAACAGGTATCTATATAACAGCATAAACTTTCTCAACCACTACACCCACCTTCCTGCTCTGACTACCTTAAAGTCTTATTCCACTTCCAGTCACCTTACCTGCATTTCTGATTACATCTACTGCACCTATCATTTACTTTAACCACTTCTTTTCTTATCACATTAGAAGCTGCTGCATACTGTACCTAATGTTGTTGCCTCTACATTGTTTGAAATGTTTAGCAAATTGTGATGCCTATATGTACATCTGCTGCTTTTATATGTATCATTGGTATCTGTACTAAGTGTGCTCTATGTGATTTTGAGTTAACCTGGGACACTTCTATGGTACTTTATCTGTACAACCTGGGATATCACAGTATATCAGCAGCCTAAACCTACTCCTCTCAGCTATCACTCTGCATGCTCACCTTTATCTCCTGCTGCTTTCACTCTCCCCTCCTCATGTACTTGCATTCCATTCACCCCACCTACACTTTCTCATGCTCATGCCTATCCTAGCCTCCAACCTCTCCCTCTAACTCTCCTGTTTTCCTAGCTTGTTCTTTAAGTATTGTTTTTGCCTCCCCTCTGTCTTCTTACATTACTAAACAGTTTTTTTTTTCTCCATTTCAGCTTACTACGTCCTGCCCTCCCATCTTACAAGTGTTCCTTCCTCTCACCACCTGGAACTTTTCTACCCATGACAACAAAAACACACAAAAAAAGGGTTCCTAAATAAGGAGGATAAGAATCCTGCTCCTACCCAACGTTAAATCAGTGTTTGTGTTTCAACTTTGGTGTCTTTTCTCTGCTTATGTAGTCTGCCTAGTGTTGTGCCTCTCCATGTGTTGCTAACAGCCTGCCCCCATTCTTCATATTCTCCCGCTTCCATCTTTCAGCTGCAATTACCTAGGTCTGCCACTAGGTGATAGTGTAAAACCTTCCTTCTCCAAATATAACATCCTGTGCTCTAGGCTTTCCTCACTATACTTACTGCTTAGCATTCGTTCTGTAGCTCACTCTTTTGATTTTTGTTACAGTCCACTTTTATCCCAATAAACATTGTACTCCAGCCATCTCTTACCTGTGTTCTCTTATTTCCTTACTGCTAAACTCCCAGTTCCACTGATTGTTCCTGTTGGCTTCCGCCTCTCTCAGCTCTTCCTGTTCTGTTTGCCCTGCGGGCTCACTCCGCTCCCCTACCCTGCTCCCAATTCCCACATGCCCCCAGCACATCTACATTTATAGCTCTCTAACCACTCCCACATAAACTCCACCTATCAGACTAAGTCCCTACCTTCCTCCCTCTACACCCTATCACTAGCCTAGGCCTATTGTCCTACACCAACCCACCGCCCACTGCTTGACTCACCCTCCACCCTGCTACATCCCTGTCTATGCATCCTCACACAATCCATTGTAATCCTCACCTCTCATACTTATTAACCATCTCTCTTCCTACATATCCTTCTGACTTAACTAGCCATTCTATCTCCCACCATGCAAACAAAAGCTGCCTATGCTCTACTACCCTTATTTCAAAGCCTAATCATCTTCTGCCTACTCTACCTTATAAGTCTCCCACAGTTGCAGCACTCTCCTCTCTTTCACACAACTGCAATTTACATTAAAAAAGACTATTCCTCTACAACCCAAGCCTCCGCCCACCTCTACAAACATATTGAATCTTTTCTATTTCAAAGGAAGCTCTTCCTTACTCCTAGTAATCCACTTCCCACACCCACCAAGCTCCCCTCATTAGGTTCCAACATCTACATCTATGACCCATTAAAACATAGATACTTATCCATACTCTACTCAAAAATGTTCACCCTCCTCCTCCGTTCTGGAGACATACACCCTAACCCAGGGCCTTCACACAACTCCACTTCCAAACCAAATTCACATAGCTCTCCCCTGCCTCACAAATCTTTTCTCATTGCCACACTTAATGCTAGGAGCCTTTGTAATAAAATACCTGCCTTTCATGCCTGGATCTCTCATAACAAACCAGATATTCTCTCTATCACAGAAATCTGGCTAAAACCACACATAAAAGATACCAAAATTATGCCCCCTAACTATAAACTTATAAGAAGTGACAGACCCCAAAAGAAAGGTGGAGGAGTAGACTTACTCTTCTCCTCCTCCTTAACAGTAACGCCATATACTAAGCCCATACCCTCATTTGACACTGCCGAGCTAACCCCCGCCCTTCTCAAAGTAAACAATAAAATGTTATGCATTGCCTCCCTGTACATTCCACTTAATAACAATATCCCTATACTAGAAGATATTCTTGCCTGGTTCACCTCCAACATAAGCAATGAGACAATAATCCTAGGCGATGTCAACATTAACTGGTCTTCCATTGACTCATCTACCCCTTCTCAAAGCACCAACCTATATCAATTCACTCAGCTAACCAAAACCCCTACTATACCAAATAAAGATAATACCACAGGTAGCATCCTCGACTGGGTATTAGTCTCCCACCCAGACCGAATTTCTGATAGTGGTACTCTCCCTGACCCCCTTATTGACCATCTCCCTGCCTACATATGCCATTCCCCTTCCACCCTACTCCTTCAGCACAAACACATTACCACCCACAACATGCATAACTTAACCCCTTACTTTTCTCTAATGCCTTAAAACAGATAGACTGGAATCCTCTAAAGTGCCTCTCTTTAGATGCCGCTGACTCACTTTCCAATAGACTTTTCACTGATATACTTAACCACTTTGCCCCCTGTAGAACCAAAAGACTTAGATCCAAAACAGCCCCCTGGCTAACTAAAGACCCAAAAACTACTTATGCATCGCCGAGATAAAATCTGGAAATACTATAAAAAATGCAAAACTCCCAACTCCCTTGCTGAATACAAGCAACTGTGAAATCAAGTAAAAAAACAAATAGCCACTGACCACAAATCCTACTACCTTAAACTTCAAAATAATCATAAAACTAACCCCAAAAAAATTTGGAATAGTATAGCAACGATACTATCCCCAGGCAAAAAAAGAGAACCCTTGCCCTGACCCAGACGCATCTGACCTCCACCTAGCTACCTAATTCAACTACTTTTTCATTGACTCCATAGGCAAACTCACCTCCAATATCCCCCCAACTTAACTGAAACTGAAAATTCAACACCCAAGAACCCTGTGTCCTCCCCATTTACTCTAAAATCCATTCCTATCCACACTATAAAAAAGCTCCTACAAAAGTTAAAAGCTTGCTCTAATGCCCCAGCTGACATTCCATCCAACTTTCTCCAACTAGCTGCTGATGGCATAGCCCTTCCAATCAGCATCCTAATCAATCACTCCACTCAGGAGTCTTATGTACCACACCTCTGGAAAAAAGCTTTCATCATCCCCCTCCATAAAGGAGGTACAAACTGTTCAATCTCCAACTTTCGCCCTACTGCTATCCTATCCCCTATCTCTAAGATACTCGAAAAATGTATTCACCTCCAACTATTACCATACCTACTGGACAATCAACTATTAACTCCTACCGAACATTGGTTTAGACCAGGACATTGCACCACCACTGCCCTTCTTTTCTTCCTCGAAATCATCAACTCTGCTCGTGACTCTGGGAACATAGTTTCTACCCTCCTCCTCGACTTATCCAAAGCTTTCGACACTCTGTCTCATGAGCTTCTGCTTTCTAAACTCTCCTATCTTAATCTCTCCTCCTCTTCTATCAAATGGTTCACCAGCTATCTTTCAGCCAGGGAACAAGCTGTAAAATGGAACTACTGTACTTCCTCTTTCCTTCACACTCCAACAGGAGTACCTCAAGGCTCTATATTGGGTCCTTTACTATTTAACATTTTCATCAATGATTTCCATCAAAAGATCCCCAATGCTAAACTGGTACAATACGCAGATGATTCCACTATCATCTGCTCTGCCAAAACTCTTCCCTTATTAATAAACCTTACTCAAGAGGCCTTCTCCTCCACTGAGTCCTGAATGCTTGACAATCATCTAGCCCTAAATGTCTACAAATCCAAAATAATGATCTTTACCCCTTCTAGACATACTGCTATTGACAAAGCATCCTTCTCTATACTTATCATAAACAAAACATCCATTGAAATAGTTCCCCATACAAAACTTCTGGGCATCCTTATCGATGACCAGCTAAAGTTTGACATCCACCTATGAACCAATATTAAAAAGACTCATCAAAAACTTGGAATGCTTTATTGACACAGACGCTACCTTTCTCTGTCTTCTAGACAACCCCTATCTACCACCTATCTCCTACCCTCCCTTTTGTATGGAGATCCACTACTCTCTAATCTCCAATCATCCCTAAAATCTAAACTTTCCTAATGCTATAATAACATTTCCAAGTTTGCCACAGGATCCAAATCCCCTACTCATCATTGTAACTCCCCCCATGCTCTAAATTGGTTGGAACTCCCAGGCTACCTAAATTTCATTCAACTAACTACAGCACACAAGCTGTTTTTTAAACCTTCTAACTGTTCATCACTCTCCTCTTCCCTAAAACTTCACCTGCCACACAGAACACTTAGATCCACAAATCAGAACATCTTAGAACTTTACAAGCCTTAGCACACACCAGGGCAACTTCTACTATCATTTTCCCTTGCTATATTATGGAACTCACTTCCCCCTGACATTAGAACTACACAGAACCTACCCGCCTTTAAAACCCTACTCGACTCTCACCTCTCCTCCTTCTGGGAGTGCTCCTGTACCCATCCTACCTGATTCCTGATACCTATCCCTATTCTATCCTACTCACAATCTCTGCCACAGCTTCAATTCCTTTCTCTAAAATTCCTTTGCCTAAAAACATATATTGTATTAAATGAACATGAATTTATTGTTTTTGTAAATATCTAGTAAGTGATTGACTCAACTCATATATTTCAATATGTGTATAATTTTGTCTTGCTGTATATTGAATGTTAAATTGCTGGTCTTGTATGCTGTACTAATACATTGTATATTGTCTTTCTGTCTGGAGCTTATCTTCTCGGGCCTCCATTGAAAATGGGCTACCTTGGCCCAATGGACTTTCCCGGTTAACAAACTGAAATAAAATAAATAAATAAAAATAAAACATTTGACTGTGCTATTACACAGCTTATTTAGTCCAACTTACCTACTTCATATACATCCTCCTGTTATCTACAATGTCTATGTATCACATACTCACTCTGCACATTTAAGTGTTCTATACCCAGCAATGTCATACTTCACAACAGCGAAACAACCAGTCTCTTACAAATCCCAGTACTGTGAAGCACAGCAATAATCATCTCATCCCTCCAGTATGTCTGCATCCTACTCAAATGCACCCACTGACATCTTTAACTACAAATACCTCACTACAACCCCCCCCCCCATCATGAAGACATATAAGTGTCCCTGCATGTACCAACAACAATATACTTGCACTCTAGCAGTGTTGATATCCATACCAACCCAGGTCCCACACAACAACCAGCCAACACACACCCACTCCTTTACCAAATTGCATTCTATCCACTATCACACACCAATAAGGAAAACACCTTACTCTTACATAACATAAATCTACAAAGTATATTCAATAAAATAGCTGACCTCCATGTGTACCTAACCCTTCATGCCTTAGACATAATTGTCATAACTGAAACATGGCTCAAACCAAACAGAAAAGATGAGGAAATACTTAACTTGGGATATAATGTCCATAGAGTAGAAATAAAAAAGCAAAAAAGCAGGTGGAGTAGCCATTTCCTATAAACAATACTTTAGAGCTAAGTGAATACTCTCATAGCATACCATACTTCAGATGAGCAGAAATGATCATTTCCCATCTTAAATTAAGTGTTTGTATTACAGTATATCACTAGGTGGCAACATTACTGTAACAGAAGGCATCCTCTCCTGGATAGCACAAAATATTCCCCAAGAAACTCTTATACTAGGAGACATCAACATTGACTGTCAATTAGTAAACTTTGTTTCTCCCTCCAGCTCCATAAACTTACACAGCTTCACGTATCTCATCAACTCTCAGAATCAATAAAAGCATTGACAGGCAAACCACACTAGAATGAATACTCACTACCAAGTCCTCAAAAATAAGTAGATCTGAATGCTTATCAGGCACACTAAGTGACCACATTCCAACCTATGCAATCAGACAAAACACCTATATCAAGGAACAAATAATATAAGGGTATGTAACCTATCCCTATTTAATAAAATAATATATCACATTGCAGTTGGAATAGGCTGAAGACAATCTCCCTAGCTGATACTGTGCCCAAATTCAGCTGTGTATTTCTTAGCATACTGAACAAATAGTCCTAATGAAAACTAAAAGAATGAAGCCAAATACAGCACCATGGCTCAAAAGAGAAACCAAACAGCTTATGTCACAGGGAGACAAAGCCTGGAAACCCTAGTCCAAAAACAAAACACAAGTTAACCTCTAAAATCTTTGACATCTAAGAAACCTTACTAAACATTAAAAGATACATTTAGCTTACTCAGTATATAAATGTTACAAATCAATCTCAAGATGTACAAATGAAGTATAATATAGAGAGTTATGTATTCTGCGGTGGTGCAGCGCTAGTGTTGTCGCCTCACAGCAAGAGGTTCTCCCGTTCGATTGTTGGCTGGAGCACCTTCTGTGTGGAGTCTGCATGTCCTCTCCACGGTCGAGTGGCGTTCGAAAGACATGTGTGAATGGGCGTACCTTCATTAAAGGTTGGGTGTCAGGCTGGCACCTTGGCACCGTAAAAATCTACTGCCAATCATTAGCAGACCGGCGCTCTGCTGTGGTGACCCCTAACTGGGAAAAGCCAGAAGAAGATGAGCAGTTTGCTAATGCTGTGTTATTATGTGTTCCAGACATGGATGCCAAGAAATTCACCTCTTGAGTGAAGCTTGAGAGGTGAATCTTGGCATCCCTCCATTTTGAGAACATATAATATTAGGTTAGCATCAGTGAACCGCACATAATTCTTTGTAGTGTGTGGAGCTTTATGTATTCTTTGTTCTACATGTTACAGTAAAAACAAAACAAAACAAAAAAAACCCTGAGTTTTCTACTGGCTTTCAAAGCCGTAAAACACTTAGCGAGCGCTTTCAGAAAGGTAGTCTAATGCAGTCCCTTATGTTTACACTTACCTTCTTTATCTCTCAACCGTCCAGATATTCACAGAATGTCTAGATTTTTGCCTTATATGTTGGGTGTGTTCCTCATAAAGTCTGGGGTTTTGGGGCAAATTACTGTGGATTGAAGACACTAAATAGTGGCATACATTTAGGTTTCAGACTTTGTACCCTTCAGAAAAATCAGATGAATGCACATTCTGTTATTCTGGTAACTTTCTAAAACCTGGCAAGTGCAAATCCTGTTATTCTGGTATCTTTCTAAGTTTAGAACAGGAAGTCAGGGACATGTTACTGACAGACAGCAGGCAGAAACAAATCTTTTATTCTTTTGCTTTCATTTGTAATGGCAGAATTTACTGCCTATCCCAAGACCCAACCTTAAGATCTGTAGCAGGTGGTGTTAAACTTGTTAAGATCAGGTCTTGCGCCACTCTAGTGTTTAACTGATTTGTGTTTTTCCAAATATTGAAGAGTAATCAGCATGCTCCATGCACTTCATAATAATCCTTGTCAAGTGATCCCTAACTTTTTCACTGCAAAGTATGTGAATCTTCTCTGTATGTAACCAGCTAAAAAACTGTATGTAAATACTCCCATGCGATCATCTATATTTTCTTCTACTGTATCTCTGTTATGTAAAGGTGTGTATTTATTTTTCTTTTACTATAACTCTGTTATATAAAGATATGCATTTCTCTAGTGAACTATGTTGTATCTCTCAATGAATTTAGAATTTCTCACTCAAAATTTTGTAGAGCTTTTCTCCCCGAGACTCTGACAAAAAGGGTCAGCTCCTGCCCTTTGTGAGTATCATGCTATGCACATGCAAATAAATAAAATAAAGGATTTCATAGTTTAGACTGATTATCAAATACAGTTAATTGATTTGCAATTATTCTAAAGAAGATTTACTGAATTTAGAAAGTGTTTAAAGAAAATGTAGATAAAAATTCATAGAATGTAATAATATGTCTTATGATCAGTAATTAGAATATTTGGGTTATATTCCATTAGTTACAGATTTATTAGAGGAAAACTATGCCTGGGATATAGGGCATTAAACAACGACTCCCGATTAATATTCAAAAACGTGCACACTGACAATATACAGGCTGTGGATGATGGATACCAGCGATAGCTCAAGCATCAAAGATGAGGAACATGCTAAGTTTTTATACCATAGAGGGTACTATTGGTAAGTGTTTATACCATATATGGTACTATACAATATGAATGTGGGAGGAAAAAGGGAAAGAGAGAAAGAGAGATACTACTGACATACCAATATACTGCTCAAGCAATGATTTAAATGTAATTCTAAGGGATAATAATTTGTCCAGCTCAGTAGGTATAGAAACTCCAGTTGTACTTGTTTCTCCATGTATTGATATTTGCTTTTTTTGCTTCCTAATACAACAGTCTTTGTCTTACCATATTAACTGAGCCTTGTTTATATCTGTTGTGTACACATTATATTACTTCAGGCTGCTCTCTCCCTATTATATTGTTGCAAGAAATCTCCATTGCAGTCAATATTTGTAATCAACAAATGCTTGTTATTTATTTAAAGTAAAACACACACACACACACAGACACACACACACCTTCATAATGGGTATTGGGATTAAAGCAATAGCAATTTCGGCTAATAGGCTTGCTAGAGTGTTTTGGTCTTTCAATAACTGCAGAGCACACTATTCATGAGGCCGTCAGTAGGAGTGCTGGAACTCTTATCACTGCAGTGGTCAAGGCATGTCAGCTAACTTTCTTATAAGAGATGTCAGCTGTAAAGTAAAATCAGTGATAACAGACCAAGGTCTTTCTTGTACTCTTCATAGGACTCCAGGGGGTAAAAACAATGTATTGCATGTGCATGCATACAAGACAACACTTAAAATGGGCAGCATGCCTAAAATTAAATAGCAATCCATGGCCATCCACGCTGCTAAATTCTGGAGTAATTGTTCATTAATTCTGTAATATACACTTTATCCTATTTAGGGTCATAAGACGTTGGAGCCTCTCCCAGTACCCACTGGGTAAAAGGCAGAGAACCCCTTTTGGATCGGATACCAGTCATTTGCAGGATACACACACACACACACACACACACACACGCACACACACACACACACATGCACGCGCACACACACGCACACACACACACGCACTGCATCTATGGACAATTTACAGGCTCACAAAGTCAGCTACGAGCATGTGTGGGATTTTGAAGGAAATCACCGTACCTGGCAAAAACCCAACTAGAAACATAATGACATTAGAAAAAATCTAAATGATTTAGCACTGAACTGAATTCTATATAATGACTTATTTTCTTGAAAAAGAGCAGGGCATCTTTAACTGTATTGCCTGCAACTGTGCAGCTTGCAAATGGTTCTCTGCCAGTGACAAGTAGCAAAAAGGTATATAGATATAAAGGTATAGGGGTATAAAATCCCTGTATTCAGGCCCAAAGAGCATCAAGGAATTCCTATTCCAGAGTATTCTGTATAAAGCTTCAATCACTGACACAGGTATTAGATTTTTTTCTTATAAAGCCAGAGGTAAATCTGGTATTAATATTGATACGATGAAGTCTACAGCTCTTTATAATAGTGTATAAGATGAAATAACTTATCTTTCACTTAAGTGGCTCAATAAAGTTTTCTATTTGTCCAAGCTTGTTTTTATTCATTTGGTCATTTAGCCACCTGAGGCTTACTTCACAGCGTTAGGGGCTGTCAGCCATATCAGATTGTTTTTCCTTATAAAGTTCCATATTTGGAGAGTCCCTTATTGGTTGCCATTTAATATGTCAGCACTCTGTATTGAATCTCTCAGGAACAGTAATCTTTCTTTACCAAATTGTCTTTAACTTTTCTGCACCTATAACCAAGCCACCATTTTCACAGGATCATAGGATCATAAAAGGTTACTAGGCTAATGGCCTGAGGGCCCTTACAAGCCTAGCCAAGTTTAACCAGTGTTCCCAAGGGTGCCTGGTTCAAGCAGACACTAAAATCAGCACCTAATTGCTCCTGTCCAAGAGGGTCACAGGTGGAACCCCGGAATGAATTCCCAGTTACCCATCCAATCATCCAAATTGCGCTTAAAAAGGCCAAGAAGGGGTTTGTTTAATATGAATAGGAAGCTTGTTCCAAAGGTGGGGCAACCTCTGTGAGACAAATCTGTCTCTCCAGCAAGTTCTGTTGATATCACATACCAGGTTAAAGTCCATAGAGTGAGTGACCCTTGTGCCATTTGACTTGTGATTGTGCAGCATTTCCATTAAGGCTGGGTCAAAGATTGCTTTATATGCAAGGCACAGGTTGCCTCTAAGCAGTCTGTATGACAAAGAGTAAAGTGACAATGATTTCAGTCTATTCATATAAGACAGGTCTTGAAGACCCTGAATGTTCTTTGTAAGGAACCTTTGTGGTTTCTCCAATTGCTGCAGGTGTTTGGAAAGGAACATACCAAAGGGAGCATTGTACTCTATTACTGGCCTCATAAAGGAAGAGTACAGGGGGGTTATAACCACTTTTTTTCTGGAAGCAATGCCCTTACTTATGAGATGAGCAATATAAAATGCACTTCTTACCACTGTGGAGACATGGTGATCGAAGTTAAGGTTGGTGTCAACCTTTGTGCCCAGATATCTCACCACTGACTGTGTGCTTAGGTTATTGCTATTGATGTGATTGTTGGAAGAAACATCACCCTTGCAGAAGGGGATGATACTGCATTTTGTGCATTGTGTAAGACCATGACTTTGGCACCACTCATTAGTCTGTGAAAGACCTTCTTGCAAGATGTTGACATTGCTAGGGGTTTCAATGATCACTCCTAGTTTGCAGTCATCAGCAAACTTAGACAGACACAGTTTTTGTACTTTGGAGAAGTATATTCCAAAGAGTAGGGGGTCCCAGAACCGATCCCTGTGGAACACCACTGGTTACAGGTCTGCTGGAGGAGGTGGAGTCCCCTATTTTGACTGTATGATTTTTATTTATTTATTTATTTTATTTTACATTTGTTGACTGGGCTAGTCTAACTGGATAAATGTCCATTTTCAGTAGAGGCCCTGGGAGAAAAGCTCCAAGCATGAACAATAACAAAATTAACAATATATAACAAAGACATGTATAATAACAGTACAGAGGTACAATTGACTAAAGACATTATGTTAAAAGATTAAACTAAGTAAAAAATAACAAGTACACTAAGCACAAGCTGAGTATGGGCAAACAGAGTCAGGTCCTTACATTTATCCTATTACTATGAGAAAAAAAGAGAAATCAGTAGATTTGGAGGTATAGGTTAGGGGAGAGGGGAAGGGGTGTGAGCAGGAGGGGAAAAGTTTCAGTCTGGGTTAGCACAAGGACAAAGCCACTGAGTTTTAAGATGTTCTTTAATATGCTTTTTGAATAGAGAAGTTGAGGCTAGAGTAGATAGTTCAGGAGGGAGCTGATTCCAGTTTTTACCTATAGTGTTTGAGAAAAGTGAGTCACCAGCTTTGTTGTTAGATTTAACTGATGAGACCAGGAGTTTATTGGCAGAACGTAGTGTAGCTAGGTTTTTATATGGTGTAATCAGATTAGTGAGGATAGGGGTGTTATTGGGGTGGTGTAGGATCTTTTGAGTGATAAGTAACTGTTGACAGAGTATATGGTTCTGCAATTCTAGCCATCCTAGTTGTTTAAGGTTAAGGCAATGGTGAGTTTGAAATGGAGAGCTTGTGATAAATCTAGCTATGCTATTATAACAGGTAGAAAGTTTTGTGATATTATTTTTAGATAGGTTTGTATATATAGCCGAGGCATAGAAATGAGGTGGGTTTGGGCAATAGTTTTCCTGGCTGTGGGGATAAGGAAGGGTTTAATTCTATAGAGGGTTCCTAGTTTTTTGTTAACAGTCTTTATGGTGGAGTTAATATGGTCATCATAGTTAAGACGGTTATCAATTGTAACACCTAGTAGGCAGGTCGTAGTATCAGGGGTTATGTTTGTAGCATTGTTGGAGGTAATAGAGAAGAATGGAGTGGTTGATTTATGAGATGGAGTAAAAAGCAGTAGTTTTGATTTTTTGGGATTAAGCAGGAGGCAATGTTGCATAAACCAGTTTTCTACATTTTGGAAAACAGTTTGGGTTAGGGACTGGAGGGAGGCTATGTTCTTAGCAGTACAGATTAAGGTTGAGTCATCTGCATATTGGATGCAGGTGGCTTGAGGTATGTTCATATGGAGGTCGTTGATAAATATGGAAAAAAGAAGGGGACCTAAGATAGAGCCTTGTGGGACTCCAATATTTACAGGAAGTAATGAAGACAGTTTGTTGTCCCAAAGTACTGCTGGCTGTCTGTTTAGAAGATAACACCTAAACCATTGTAATGCTAGTGGATCAAGAGAATGATACTTTAGTTTATGTAGAAGTAAGTTATGGTTAACCATATCAAAGGCTTTTGACAGGTCTATAAATAGCGCAGAGGAAAAGGAGTTAATGTTACGATTTTTATTTATAGAGTCAGTGAAGGATAGAAGGGCAGTTGTGCTGTGGAATGGTCTAAAGCCATGTTGGCAGTTGGCTAGTAGATTATTTTGTAGTAGGTGGTTGAGTAGTTGTTTGTGAATACATTTTTCCATTATCTTAGCTAATGGGGAGAGTAAGGCAATAGGTCTATAGTTAGAAAGCTCTATAGAAGATCCACCTTTATGTAGAGGGATGATGTGGGATACTTTCCATATGGTAGGGATTTTACCTTCAGAGATAGTTCTGTTAATAAGGATAGATATGGGGTAGTCTATAGCTTTTTCGTCAATTTGTAGGTATTCAGATGGGAGATGGTCGGCAGAAGGGGTGCAAGGTTTCAGTTTTTTAAGTAGCTTGTAGATAAGAGATGTAGGAACAGGGTGTATATGAAAGGTAGGAGGTGAAGTCTTGGAGTTATTAGGTGGGAAGGCAGTAGTTGGAGGAAGAGAATTGGCTAGGGATTGAATGGCTTCTGTAAAGTAGTTATTAAAGGCATCAGGGATCAGGTTGGAATTATTATGGTTGAAACCTAATGGGGCAGGAGTAGTAGAGTGACCTGGCTGAAGAAGTTTGTTTAACCCTGACCAACATTTTTGTGGAGTTTGTTGAGTGGATTGTTGGAGGTGAAGGTAGAAGTCTTTTTTGTCTATAAGAGTGTCCTTCTTGGTGGCATTTCTTAATTGTTTAAAGAGGAGGTGATCAGATGGGCATTTGGTAGCCCTCCATTTAGCCAATATTTTGTTTCTAAGGAGCATTTTTTGCTTCGTTTGTTTAGTAAGCCATGGGGCAGATTTGTTTTTTATTCTAGTGGAGTGGTAAGGTGCGTGGTAGTCTAGTATTTGAAGAAAGTTAGTGTTGAAGTAGGTCACAGCCTCATCAAGTTCAAGATGGGTCAGTGGTGACCAGTCACATGCTTGCAATTCGTTAAGGAAACTATCTGGGTTAAAGAATTTTTTTGAGCGGGAAGTTTTGAGATTATGAGTAGTTGGGATATGAAGTTTTTGTCTGATTATGTAATTGAGCATATGGTCACTGATATTGTCGGGAAGGGTTCCTGGAGTATAATTGCTAGGGTGGTTATTAATAAGGATCCAGTCAAGAGTAGATTCTTTCCTGTTATGTTTGTGGATTCTAGTAGGAGTGGTTATAAGTTGAGTGAATCCAAAGAGATTTAAGTGGTTAGTAGGGTTCAGGGAATTGCAGGTAAGCCAGTCTATGTTGAAGTCACCCAGTACAATGGTCTCCTGTGGTAGTTGGGTAGAGAGGTAATTAAGTAAGCTTTCGAGAATAGTAATATTTTTACCAGTTCTATAAGTGAACCAGTTTGCAACCCACCTGACAGTATATGGGTTGATACCCAGCTGGGAGAGTTTATCAATGATGCCTGAGTGGGGGATTGTGTCAAAGACCTTGGCTAAGTCTAGGTAGGCCGTATGCACAGATTTGCCCTCATCTAGGGCTTTGTTGACTGTCTCGAAAAAGTCTACCAAGTTTAATAGGCATGATCTCCTCTTGACAAAGCCAAACTGGGTGGGGTCAAGCATTGGGTGATTTGTTAATAAGATTGATGATGATTTGTTCCATGACCTTGCAGGCAAGGCTGGTCAGGCTAATGGATCTATAGTACCTGTCATCTGTGGATGCACCCCCTTTGTACAAAGGGATAAAGGTAGCTGTTTTCCATTCCTTTGGGATGAAGCCAGTGCTTAGGCTGTGATTGAAAAGCATGCTCAATAGTGATGCTAATTCCTGTTTTAATCCATGTAGAACACAGCTCGGGATGTTGTCTGATCCCACAGAGGCTGTGTTTCTGGCCTTGGAGAGAGCATTTAAAACCTGCTCCTCAGAGATACTAGGAGGGGGATAGGTGTTAGGGATGCTTTGGTGTGTATGTGGTGGGGACAGGAGAGTGAAGTTTTCACTGAACTTGTCAGCAAGCAGGTTTGCTATATCCACAGGTTCTGTATATGTAGTACCATTAACTATGAGTTCAGTGCAAATCTGGGCCTTACCTTTAAGGTTATGGATGTAACTAAAGAACGCCTTGTGGTTGTCCTTAGTTAGGGAAGATATTTCAGTTCTCCTTGACCTTCTCCATAGCTAGGGCTACTTTGGCTTCTGCTCTGATGTTTTCATGTTACCTTCTGTCTCACAGTGTGCATTCTACCACCCCTCTCAGGCACGTAATTTCCATCACCTCAGTCTTCCTCAGCTACCTTGCCATCAGTGTCCAAGGGAAGCACTGGTTGCACTGTTTTCTTCACCTTGCTTTTCAGCTTCTTTGGCATTCTTTGGTCACACACTATCCCTGACATCTTGTGCCAGCTGGCTGTAGCCCCACTGGTTCTGGCTTTGATCTCCTCATTCAGTCTTCCCTTCTCCTCAGTCACACCTCCAGATACCTGAAGCTGTTAACTTTTTCCACTATTTTCCCATATTATCAAATGTCTTCTTCTCAGTCACCCATCTGCTGCCATGAACATAGTCTTGGCTATATTCAGTTTCATCCCATTTGCTTTCAGTTTTGCATTCCAGACTATTATTATTTGCAAACATTCCTGTTCAGAGAGTGCTTTCATTGCCATATCATCTGCTTCTACAAGCTTTGTTGATCTGTCCCCTGTGTCCTGCTTGCTAATGTAGTCCTTCACTGGTATGAACAGGACCCTGATGCACACCCACTTCCACTGGGAATCCCTCTGTATGCCAATCACTCTTTGTATTGTATCATTGGATCATTCTACATAGTCTGCACTAACCATACCAATGTTTCCAGCACCTTGCACCGTTGCAGGACTGCCCAAATCAGCTTTCTTTGGACCTTGAAATATTCTTTCTCCAATTCTAAGAATGCCCTGTTCATAGGATCATAGAACCATAGGAAATAAAAGGCAAATGAGTTATGCAACCATTTATTCCTTGCCGGTACCACCCTTAGACAGCCCCCTCTCTTGCGGAGGGATGGGCTAGTCAAGCTTGGGATGAATTTATGAGTTCCTGTCTAATCATCCATGTTCTATTTAAAAGAAGATAGTGTATCAAACTGCTTAATTTGCAGCTGGAGTTTATTCCAGAGGTGTGGGAGGTGCTGTCTGATGAACCTATCTCTCCATCATGTTTTATTTATCTTCTGGTAAAGATTTAGATACCTGGCTCAGGCATTAATGGGCATATTTGAAATGAGGTGGTACAAGAGATCTAAGAACACTGGGTCCCTAATTACATGGAAAGCAAAGCATAGATCACTCCTCAGGGGTGTGTAAGATACTGGTTCATAGGTTCATACCAGGCTATCTGCCCTAGGGCATTTATAAGCCTAGCCAGAGTGTGTTTGACTTTCGCCACCCATTTTAAATTAATTTTGCTATACCCTTTTTCGAGGTTAGTATACTGTGCCTCTGTCTAACAGTGACACAGAAGTGATACCCGGGGTAAACCTATGATCTCCCATCCACTCATCAAGATTCCTCTTGAAGAGAGTCAATGAGGGACTCTGCCTAACCTGGACTGGGATTTTATTCCAGAGTGAAGGGAGCCTCTGGGTTATGAATCTGTCCCTCCAGCATGTCCTATTTATTTCAGTGCTGAGGTTCAAGTCTCTCGAGCACGTAGCTCGATGGGATTTAGATTTTCTGAGGTGCAGCATGTCCATTAATTCCGGGTTGGATATGGCTTTATACGTCAGGCACAGATCGCCTCTGAGCAGGCGGTATGCCACTGAGTAGAGCTGGAGTTTCTTTAACTGGGCAGCATATGGCATCTGTTTGAGCCCTTTGATCCTCTTGGTGAGGTACTTTTGGGGTCTTTCCAGTTGCTGCAGGTGTCTGGTAAGGTACATCCCAAAAGGGGCATTGTACTCAATTATGGGCCTGATGAGGGATGAGTAAAGAGGCACGATGACCTCCCCTGATCTAGATGTGAATCCCTTCATGATTAGGTGGGCTATATAAAATGTTTTTCTAACCACTTTGGCCAAATGGTTGTCAAATGAGAGATTGCTATCAACTTGGGACCCCAGGTCCCTAATTACTACTTCTGTACTTAATGGATTACCACCTATGTGGTAATTTGTGGGCACTTTGTTTTTGCCAAAGGGGATGACTATACACTTTTTGGCATTTAGCTTGACGCAATTGGCTCTGGCACCAGTTGTCTGTTTCTATGAGGCCCTTTTGGAAGATGTTTGTGTCAGCTGGAGAGTCTATTATGGTGCCCAGTTTTCAGTCATCTGTGAACTTGGTCAGTCACAGTCCTTCCATGTTGGCCTGTACCTCCGGGAAATATATACCGAACAAGAGAGGTCCCAGGACTGAGCCTTGTGGGATGCCACTTGTAACTGGTTTGGAGTCTGACATGGCTCCAGCAATTCTAACCATGTGGGTTCTGTCCTTAAGCCAGGTTTGCAACCCATCTAGTGACATAGGGGTTTATATTTAAGTTGGTGACCTTATCTATAATGCCCAAGTGGGGTATTGTATCGAAGGCTTTTGCGAGGTCCAGGTAGGCTGTGTGGACCACCTTCCCCTTGTCAATGGACTGTTTCAATGAAATCGACCAGGTTTAAGAGGCAGGATCTGCCCTTAACAAAGCCGGACTGGGTAGGATCCAGAGTCTGTAGGTCCCCCAATATCTTTATTTATGAGGTCCATGATGATCCTTTCCATAGCTTTGCAGACCAAGCTAGTCAGGCTTATCGGGTGATAGTTTCCAGGATCCGTTGAAGCACCACCTTTGTGGAGAGGGACCACTGTTGCTGTACACCACTCTTTGGGTACATATCCTGTAGTAAGGCTGAGATTGAACAGTAGTTTTAGGTTTGGGTTTAGCTCTTCTTGGAGTTAATGTAGGATGCAGCCTGGGACACCGTCTGGTGTGTTTTTTGCTTTGGAGAGGGCAGCTCTTACCTGAGCATCTGAGATGTCATGGGGGCAGCATTCTGCTGGGATAGATATTTGCCCTTTTGGTGGGGGGGAGTTTGTGCTGAACCTGTCAGCTAGGATGTTGGCAATGTCTGTGGGTTCGGTGTATTTTTTGTCATTTTGGACTAATTCTTAGCATATCTGGGAATTCCCACCCAGGTTCCTAACATAACTAAAGAAAGCCTTGTGATTATCCTTAGTGTCCTGTGCAATTTTTCTCTCGAAGCTGGCCTTAGACAATTTTATGAGTGCCCATAGTTTTTTGCTAATACTGATCAGAGATGCCTTCCCTTTTTGGGATTTTGCTCTATCATGTAGTAGCTTCCTCCTTCTATTGTATAGTTTGTTTATGGCTGGGGTCCACCAGACAGGGCGTCTGCCTTTGGAGGATTGGGTCTTGGTTTTATTTGGGATTGCATGATCCATGCATTCCTGAAGGTGTTCATAGAATGGGTTTATAAAGGATTCTGTGGTCTGGGCCGTATTTTCCACAGGCCTGGGGGCTTTGAAGGATTCCACCTCGGTTTTGAGGAGTGTGAAATTTGCTTTAGAGAAGTTTTTCACTGTGGTTTTCTGGGCAGGGGGTGGGGTCGGGATGTGAATATCCAGTGAGATTAGTTTATGGTCTGATCTTACCAGTGTGGGATACACTTCTGGTCTGGAGCATAGAGTCCCCATGTTGGTGATGATCAGGTCCAGTATGTTTTCCCCTCTTGTGGGAGTGGTAACAAGTTGTTCCATAGCATTTGAGTTTATAAATTCTAGGAACCTTTGGGCTAGGGTGCTGGAGCTAGAGTAATGCTCCCAGTCTATGTTTGGGTAGTTGAAGTGACCCAATATAATGGTGTTTGGAGAGACCTTCATATTTTCCAGTGTTCTCAGGAAGACCGAGTGGGGTTCCTGGGTTTGGGAGGGTGATCTGTAGCAGGCTATAAACTGGAAGGCAGTTTTACCCACTGTTAGTTGCACATGGATAGTCTGTGATGCTTCGTGCTGTGCCACCAACCTGGAGGTGTGGGTATCTTTGACGAATATTGATACTCCCTCTCCTTTTGTGGTTCGGTCCAGGTTTTGGGGCCGAAAAGCATGGTATGAGGTATAACCTGGTAGTGCTGGGGTGCTCTTGGGAGCCTTGAACCAGGTTTCTGTTACTGCACAGATATCGATGTTCTCCATGCTAAGGAGAGTTTTGAGTGCGTGCATTCTGAGGTTTAGACATCTGGTGTTGAGTAGCATTACTCTTAGTTTCTTATCCCTTGTGATACCTATGGAGGTGGGTTTGTCTTTTGAGCCTTGCCTAAAAAAGGCACTATGGGGCTAGCAAAAGCCTTTGCCAATATCCGAAAGCCCAGGGGTGACAGGTACAAGCCATCCCTAGCGAAGCATCGTGGCTTGTCGAGCATGTCATCCCAGGCTGATAGGCATTGGATCCCCTTTGAATGACACCAATACTTAAGCCAATTGTTGAAATTGATCATCTTGTCTTCGTATTGTGGCATCATTCTTGGTGAGGGTAAGATGCTACTCAATGTCAGGTTCATACCGGCCTGGGCTACATGCTCAGAGAGCTCCTCTATGTCTCT
Source organism: Protopterus annectens (assembly GCF_019279795.1). NCBI lineage: Eukaryota > Metazoa > Chordata > Ceratodontiformes > Protopteridae > Protopterus > Protopterus annectens. The sequence goes on along the minus strand of NC_056730.1, from coordinate 869,563,424 downwards.
TTTCATGTAGTCCAGGGAGGTACGTCTCAGGTCATTCACACCAGCATGGACAATGACTGAGTCATATTTGTACTTGCCTTGGAGTGACCTGAGTGTTTGTGTTATGTGGCGGATCCTAGTGCCCGACAGGCAGCTCACCGTGACCTTCTCCTTGTTCAGCCTGGTGAGCGGGACGTCAGTGTGCCTGACGATAGAGTCACCTATTACAAGTGTATCAGGTGTGTTGTTTAGCCTTAAGGGCTGTGACTGTTTGGCACACTGGCTTTGTGAGCTATGTGTTGCACGTGTTTTGTTTTGGGGTAGCGGTTGCTTGGGTGTCTGCTTTGGAGGTCTCTGCTGCTTAGGCAGATTTTTATTTAGAGCCTCCGAATATGTTTTTGTGTGTTTATGTGTTTGGTTTGCTGTCGTGGTACGTCTATGTGAGACTGGAATTGTAGTGAGTGTGGTTTCCTTCTCCTCCTGACTGGTTATGCCAGTACTGATTTGAGAGAGCTTAGCCTCCAGTTTGGCTATATGGTTGCATCTGTCACATGTGTTGGAATTTGTTGGGAGGAGGAGAGGGTTGTCTGTGTACATGAGGTAGTTGTAACATTGCCTCAAGATTCCCAGATTCACCAGCTGGACCGGAGAGGAGATTGACAACTGACCTTTGGACATGCTAAAATACTATTGGGAATTCCAATGGGGAACAAGGTACTCAAGGGGAGTTTGTGAGGGTGTAGTGCTTTTAATTTTTTAGTGCTGACTTATATAATTGCTTTAGTGAGCAAATGCCAGGTAACTTAAATGCAATGTGTTACAGGTAACTTAAATGCAAAAATGACAAACAGTAGCTTTCTTTCAAGCGAAACAAGGAAATAAGTATAGTAAGCAATGCAGATATCACTAGGGATCCACAGAAGCACTGAAAAGCCGCGTTTTAGGTGGAATTAGTGTTTCAGGGAAATAACTTTTCAGGGAAATAAAAATATACTGAATAAACAGACAGTGCTTCCCCTCTTTCCTGGTAGTATAAAGTTTTCAGGCCAGTGATATTCTTAGTTAAGAACTTTTAGAGTTTTTCTAGTTGTTTGATATATCCAGTGATACACATCCAAAAGGGGCCATTGTACTCATTGACTGGTCTAACCAATGCTTGAGTATAGGGGCAAATAGATCTTTAGATCTGGATGATATTCCTTTGGCAATGAATTGTATCAAATAGAAGGACGTCCTGACTACTGTCATCACATGATGATTAAAGAAGAGGAAATTATCAACCCATGTTCTAAGGTCCCTAACAACATTCTCATTTTGCAGTGGGATATTGTGTTCGCCGTACACTGGTAGAAAGGATATTTGCCAAATCTGACAATATTGCACTTTTTTGCATTTAAGTTGAGACAGATTTTATTGCACTAGGTATTAAATTCTTGATGAAGTGTTTGGGCATCAGAGGGGGACTTGACAATGAAACCCAGTTTTCAATCTTCTTACAAACTTTATTAGCCAGAGGTCTTAATTCATTTTCTGGAAATAAGAAAAGTAAATGTTGAACAGGAGGGATCCCATCACTGAGCCCTATGGGACACCTCTAGTTACCTTCATTCAATCTGATGAGGCACTAGTTACCTGTATTGTGTGGGTTTTATCTTTGAGACAGTTTGCTAGCTATCTTACCACATAGGAATCTGTTTTTAATTTGCTTAGTTTACTAACTATGATAGCATGGGGGATGGTGACAAATCCCTTGGCATGGTCAAGGTATGTCATATGGACAGCATGAGTGCTGTCAACAGCCTGTGTTACCCTTTCAAAGAAGTTCACTAAATTCATTTTACAGGATCTAGCTTTAGAAAAACAAACTGCTGTGGGTCTAGCTGATGAATTTTTTGATACTGTAATTTATCAGGTCAGTTGTAATATGTTTCATGGCTTTGCAATTGAGACTTATAGGTTCATAGGTTCATAGGTTGGTACTAGGCTATCGGCCCTAGGGCCTATACAAGCCTAGCCATAACAATTCCCCTGGCTATTTCTTCCCACACTATTTACTTCCCTGGACCCCTGTCTAGCAGGGTGACTGACATGATCCCCGGAGTGAATTTCCTTTCTCCCATCCAATCGTCAAGGTTCCTTTTGAAGAGGGCCAAAGAGGTGCTCTGCTTGACATGTATGGGCAGTGTATTCTAGAGTCTGGGGAGTCTGTGGGTCAGGAACCTATCCATCCAGCATGTTTTGTTTATTGTGACAACAAGGTTTAGATCCCTGGAGCGTGTGGCTCGAGGGATTGGGATTTCATTAAGTGTAACATGTCCAACAGCTCTGGGTTTGCCATGGCCTTATATGTTAAGCAGAGACTGCCTCTGAGTAGACGATATGCAACAGAGTATAGCAGGAGTTTTTTAAGGCAGTCAGCATAGGGCATCTGCTTTAGGCCTGTGATTCTTTTAGTGAGGTATTTCTGCAGCCCTTCCAGTTGTTGCAGATATCTTGAGAGGTATATATCAAATGGGGTGTTGTATTCTATAATGGGTCTAATGAGGGATGAGTATAGTGGGACAATGACCTCCTTTTTTCTGGATGAAAAGCCCTTAGTCATGAGGTGTGCCACATAGAAGTATTTCCTGACTGTTGTGGTGATGTGGTTATTGAAGGTGAGACCACTGTCCACCTGTGTCCCTAAGTCTCTTATTACACTTTCGGTGTTTAGTGTACTGCCACCTATGTGGCAATTCATGGGTACATGTTTTTTCCCAAAGGGGATAATTATACATTTCTTGGCATTGAGCTTGGCATCAAGCATCTGTTTCTGTAAGGCCCTTTTGTAGAGTATCCACATAATTTTGGGATTCAATAATGGCTCCCAGTTTGCAGTCATCTGCGAACTTTGTTAGCCAGAGTCCCTTAGTGTTGGCCTGTACTTCAGAGAAGTAGATGCCAAACAAGAGCGGTCCCAGGACTGTACCCTGAGGTACTCCACTTGTCACTTGTCTGGAGCTGGATTTGGAGTCAGCTACTTTTACAGTGTGAGTTCTGTCAGTAAGCCAGTTGGCAACCCATCGAGTGAAGTAGGGATTAATGCCCAACTTAGTAAGTTTATCTATGATTCCAGAGTGGGGGATGGTGTCAAAAGACTTGGTGAGGTCCAGATAGGCTGTGTGGACCATCTTACCCTTGTCCACGGCTCTGGAGACTGATTAGAAGAAGTTAATCAGGTTCAGGAGACAAGGTCGGCCCTTCACAAACCCAAACTGGGTGGGGTCCAGTGTTTGAAGGTTGCCAGTGTCTTTGTTTATAAGTTCCATGATAATACGGTCCATGGCCTTGCAGAGCAGGCTTGTCAGACTGATGGGGCAGTAGTTCTTGGGATCCAAGTTGGATCCCCCATTGTGGAGTGGGATAACTGTAGCTGTGCTCCACTCAGTGGGCATGAAGCCTGAGGTGAGGGTATGATTAAACAAGACACTTAGGTGAGGTGCCAGTTCATTTTGTAGTTGGTCATCTGGTCCAATGGATGCTGTATTCTTAGCTTTGGAGAGTGCGTTTTTTACCTGTGTGGCAGTTATTACAGGAATTTGGCAATCTTCCGGTATTGAGACAGGCCATTTAGGGGGTGAGAGGGGGGTGAAGTTGGCACTGAATCGATCTGCCAGGATACTGGCAATATCCTTGGGATAAGTATATTTAATGCCATTCTGTTGTAGCTCAGAGCAGATCTGAGCATTACCGTTTAGATTCTTGACATAGTTATAGAATGCCTTGTGGTTGTCTTTGCAATCTTTGGCAATTTTATTTTCATAACTAGCTTTGGAGGATTTTATGAGGGATCTCAGGTTCTTACCGAGGCTGGTAAGGGAGTTTTTTGCTTCCTGGGATTTTCCTCTTTTCTGCAACAGTTTCTTCCTTTTGTTGTAAAGTTTGTTTATGGCAGGGGACCACCAGATTGGCTTCCTTTTTTTGGAGGAGAGCATCTTGGTTCTATTTGGTATGGCACGATTCATGCATGAATGGATGTGCTCATACAGTGCCTTAGTGTAGGTATCAGCAGTTGAACTTTCAGTTCTCTTCTGCATGGGTGTCATGAAGTTTGTCACTTCTGACTTGAGTAGCATGAAGTTGGCTTTGGAGAAGATTTTTTATGGAGGTTTCCTTACTGCAAGGTGGGAGTGGGATGTGGATGATAAGGGTGATTAGCTTATGGTCTGACCTGACCAACGAGGGCGTGACCATAGGTGTGTAGCATCGATTTCCCATGTTGGTAATGACCAGGTCTAGGATATTGGAGCACCTGGTGGGACTATGGATTAGTTGATCCAGGGCTTTGGAATTTATGAATTCCAAAAACCGTTGGGCAAAGGTGTTGGTACATGAGTAGTTTTCCCAGTTAATGATAGGGTATTTGAAATCACTTAGTATTAGGGTGTTTGGTTGTATCTTAATATTTTCCAGTATGTTTAGAAAGGTGTAGTGAGAATCTTGGGGCATGGTGGGGGATCTCTAGCAAGCTACAGTTTGGATTGCAGTCTTACCTAGTGTTAGTTGCACCTGGAGAATTTCAGACGCATTGTGTTGGGCAACTAGCCTGGTGGTGTGAATATCCTTGGTGAATATGGACACTCCTCCACCTTTAGTGTATCGATCCTGGTTTTCTGGCCGAAAAGTGTGGTAAGAGTTGTAGCCTGGTATTGCAGGGGTGCTCTCTGGAGCCTTGAACCAGGTCTCATTTACTGCACAGATATAGATGTTCTCCATTTTTAGAAGTGTCTCAAGAGAGTGTATTTTGAGGTTTAGACTTATAGCATTGAGTACCATTACCTTCAGATTTTGCATGCTTGTACCTGTTACGGTGGTGGCTTTGTCCTTTGAACTTTGCCTTAAAAAGACACTATAGGGGTGGCAAAAGCCTTAGCCAGTAACCTGAATCCCAAGGGCGACAGGTGCAGACCATCTCTGGCAAAGCATCATGGTCTGTCGATCATGTCATCCCAGGCAGACAGATACTGGATCCCCTTTGAATGACACCAGAAGCTTAGCCAATTGTTGAAGTCAATCATTTTGTCCTTATATTGTGGTATCATTCTGGGTGAAGGAAAGATGCTACTCAGGGCTAGGGTCATACCTGCTTGGGCCACATGATCCAAGAGCTCTTCCATGTCTCTTTTCATGTAGTCCAGGGAGGTACGTCTCAAGTCATTCACTCCAACATGGACAATAACAGAGTTATATTTGCACTTGTTGTGGAGTGACTTGAGTGCATGCGTTATGTGGTGGATCCTGGCACCCGACAGGCAGCTGACTGTAATTTTCTCCTTGTTCAGCTTGGTGAGTGGGACATCAGTGTGCCTGATTATAGAGTCACTACCCCCTAAAGGGCCCATATCTATACAGGAAGAATGCAGAGTCCCTGTAATCACAACTATGCAGGTAAAAGCTGCACTCTCTAAAGCCAAAAACACAGCATCCATGGGACCGGACAACATCCCAGGCTGCATTTTACATGAACTTCAGAACGGACTGGCTCCCCACCTAAGCACCATGTTCAGTCATAGCCTCATATCAGGCTTTGTGCCCACTGAATGGCATACAGCAATAGTTATCCCACTCCACAAAGGGAGAGCCACCACTGATCCTGGGAACTATCGCCCTATTAGCCTGATGAGCCTGGTCTGCAAGGCCATGGAACGTATCATCATGGAACTCATAAACAAAGACAATGGTAACCTCCAAACTCTGTATCCCACCCAGTTCGGGTTTGTGAAAGGCAGATCATGCCTCCTGAACCTGATTGACTTCTTTGAGGCAGTCACCAAAGCTGTAGATGATGGTAAGGTGGTTCACACAGCCTATTTTGACCTCGCCAAGGCTTTCAACACCATCCCCCATTCTGGAATTATAGCTAAACTCACTAAACTAGGTATAAATCCCTACATCACAAGATAATTTGCAAATGGCTCACTGACAGAAACCACACTGTAAAAGTTGCACACTCCAAATTTGACCTCAAACCAGTGACAAGTGGAGTACCACAGGGTTCAGTCCTGGGACCTCTCCTGTTTGGTATCTACTTCTGTGAAGTACAGGCTAACACAGAAGGCCTCTGGCTAATGAAGTTCACAGATGACTGCAAACTAGGAGCCATAGCTGAGTCCCCAAATGATCTGGAAATCCTACAGAAGGGCCTCACTGAGACAGATGCCTGGTGTCAGAGCCATGGTCTCAAGCTCAATGCCACAAAGTGCATTGTCATCCCCTTTGGTAAAAACTCTGTACCAATGAACTACTACATAGACAGCAGTCTACTTAACACCGAATGTGTGATAAGAGACCTTGGGACCCAGGTGGACAGTAGTCTGTCCTTTGATAGTTACATCGCCGCAGTAGTCAGGAAGTCCTTCTACATGGCACAGCTCATCATAAAAGGGTTCTCATCCAAGAAAAAAAGAGGTCATTGTTCCCCTTTACACGACACTCATTAGACCCATTATAGAGTTCAACACCCCTTTTGGAATGTACCTCATAAGACATCTGCAGCAGCTGGATAGGCCAGAGAAGTACCTCACAAAGAGGATTACTGGCCTCAAACAGATGCCCTACACTGACCATCTCAAAAAACTCCAGCTTTGCTCTGTAGCATATCGCCTACTCTGAGGTGCTGCCTAACATATAAAGCTATGTTAAACCCAGAGCTGTTGGACATGCTACATCTAAAGAAATCCCAATCCCTCCGAGCTACATGCTCTAGGGACCTAAACCTTGTCACCACAATAAACAGGACATGCTGGAGGGATAGATTCCTGTCCCAAAGACTTCCCATACTCTGGAACAGGCTACCCATCTGTGTCAAGCAAAGGTCTTCATTAACACTCTTCAAGAAAAATCTTGATGAGTGGATGGGAAATAGGAAATACATAGTAAGCGTACCCAAAACACAAAAACCAGTAAGTGAAATACGGAAATGACTTCTTCTGGTTATCGCTGCCAAACTGTTGAAAAGTTCAAATTCAAACTGCTGCAAGTACAGTTGACCCACCACAAGGATACAAAACACGAAGTCCAATTTAATCCAAAACGAAGAAATTTATTGCCAAAATCCACAACACAAGCGCTTTCGCCTGGTCTTACCAGGCTTTATCAAGTGTGAAACATACTGAATACCTACACTCCATATAAAGTGCTTGAAAAAAGTCCATAGGTTGACTAGTTAATTGACATTAGGAAATACACCCTGGGGATCACTTCTGTATCTCTGCTTGACAGTGGCACAGGAAAATAACAATCTTGGGTGGCATAAGCCAGGGAACCTTGTTGGGTAGGCTTATGTAGGCCCTTGGGCCAGTAGCCTAGTACCTACCTATGAACCTATGCACCGATGACTAAAGTGTTAGGTATGTTATCTTGCCTTAGGGGCTGTTTCTGGGTAGCACACTGGTGTTGTGAGCTATGTGACACTTTGGTTGTGATTGGTGTTTGTTTGCGTTTCAGCTTCGGAGGTCCTTGTTGCTTGGGCAGGTTACAGTTAAGGGCCTCCGTATATGTGGATTTAGTGTTGCTATGTGTGGGTGTTGGTGGTGTGGGTTTAGAAGGGGTATGTGTTGCTTGAGGTGTAGTGCGGGTGTTAACCTTCTCCTCTTGACTGTCTAGCACAAACTTGGGTGGAGAGAGATTTACTTCCACTTTGGCTATGTAAGTGCATCTCTCACAGGTTGTAGTGTTGGGTGGTAGGAGGAGACAGTTGACTGTGTACATGAGGCAATTGCTGCATTGTCACAGTATGCCCAGATTCACCAGGTGGACAGTAGAAATCACCGGAAGCTGACCCTTGGACATGTCTGGTTTGGTGCTTTTTTTATAAAGTACAGGAGCTGTTTTCCCATACCTTAGCAAGGTACTTTGCAATTAAAGGCTTAGTGCCTATGATTAATTTCTCCTTATTAACAAGGAAAGTTGAGTGCTTGTATCGGTTTAAGGCTTCCTAGTGCTTTCCAGCAGGTATTAGTGCTAGTCACAGGGATGCTTAAAGGTAAGATGAAAAAGTGTTTATCCTAAACACTGCAGTGTGCACTAGAGAAGTTAGATATGAAAGTAGGTAACTTAAGTTTTACTTGACTAAAAAGTTAAGTTTTAGTGGAGAGTCACTATTTGTAAAACAGCAAGATAGACTGAAAGGGGATGGTCACTTTTGTATTCTGGTACTATGGAATACAGTAGGATGGCTCATAGGTTCATAGATTAGTACTAGGCTAACTGTCCTTCTGGGCCATTTTAAGCCTAGCTAATTACCCCATGTGAGAATCAACCCTGCACCTTGTGTCTGTAAGGTAAAGACCTTAACCTTTATGCCAACCTCCCACCCTTAAATAGTTGAAAGGGAGTCATTTCACAAAATGATAATTTTGTGCTTACTCACACAAGCCAGTGAAAGCAGAGAGGAAATGAGATATGGTCAAATTAACATAATGGCAGGCAACTAGAAAGACAGTGGTAAATTTCTGCCTGACTCACAAGAGACAGAACTGTGGTCTTTTTTGAAGTTTTAATATGCAGTTAAAAGCAGAATACAAGTAAAACACAAGGTAAAGAAAACAAATCACAGTATTCAAAATATAAAAAGGCAATAAAGTAATACAAAATACAACAAATAAAAAGCAAACTAACCTTTCCTTCACAGCAAAGTGTAGCAGAGTCTGGGTGATCCTTTCTAGTAAAGCTTTTCAGGGTTTTAGGTAGATAATTCCTGAGGCTAGTAGTAAGGATACTCATATCATGTGGCATCACTGCTGCTGTGTGCCAGATCTTAGGGACAAAACCTGTGGCTAAGCTCAGGTAAATTGTTTATGGAATGGCTACACCAGGGCTCATTTAGTATTGTTTATTTAACAACCTGGTATATCATTAGGTCCAGTGTGGGAGAGTACCTTCAGAACATGCTCTTTAGTGGTGATAGTGGATTTGAGAGATTCAGGGATATGTAGACTTTGGATGACCATATTGTGGGAGAAATGTGCACCAAATCTGTTAGCTAGTATGCTGGCAATGTCTGTTGGGTCAGGTTAGATAACATTTTTTTGAGCATGTTCCAAACAATGTTGTGTACTGTTGGGTATTATTTTTAGTTTCCTAGCATCGCTAAAGAAGGATTTGTAGTTAATTGTCCTTGGTTTCAAATGCTAATCTGAGTTCATAGTTTGCTTTAGTACAGATAATAGTATTTTTCAATTGTTTACTAATATTTCTGATAGTATCCTTGATATCAGTTTTTTATCTGCTGTATACTTCAAGGAGTTTCTTTCTTTTATTGCAGAGTGTATTTATGTTGGTGGAGCACCATAATAGTTTGTTTTGAATTTCCTATTATACTTACATCTGGTTGGGACTGCCAATTATACAGATTCACCTAGATGGGTATAGAACTCTTTTGTGAGGTCGCCTGCTGTGTCAGTGTTGGGGCTGATGCTGCTATAAGTGAATTCAAAAACTTTGTCATAGAAGTTGATGGGTTTAATACTTTTGAAATCATTGAATTCTGAGATATCAGTTTCAAATGACTTGAGATTTTAAGGATGAATGTTGCTAGTTTATTATCTAATTTAATGGGGAAAATAGTCTTTCCTCATCTCCTGCTTCTTCTCCACTGTCATTCTCCCTGCAAACACTGAGTCAGTTGTATCCTGATATGAATTTAAGCTGCTTATCTCCCATCTTAAATTCTATTTGTGAAGGCTGCCAGCCTAGCCAGATAGAATTTTATATATAATTCTATCATTTATAAACATGAATGTTGAACTACAGACTTGTTTTCTTAATTGAAAGGAAATACTGTGAAATGTTGAAATACAAGCTTGTTTTCTTAAATGAAAGAATATGCTGTGAAATGTTAAACTTAAAACAATGTAGCAACATTGCCCGCTGCTGTAAAGAAAGTTAAGTCAAGCATTTCTTGTCTGTCCTTTGAAGTTAAAATTATTTAATGTCTGTCCCTTTGAAGTTAAAATTTGGAGTTGATGAGTCTGGAGTGAAGCATCCTGCCTATTGTTTTAACTTAAGGAATAATTACTAGAGTTTACATATGGAATGTCTTTTATGGCTGTAGTTTCCTGCAGGTGTAAGATAACAAGAATGTAGTATCTGTTAGCCTGGGAACACCAGGAAAGTGCAGAAAATGATGTAATGGGAATCAGGACTGACAATAGCAATTTAAACAGAAAGAATCAGAAGGCATTAAGCATTTTTTGTCTTGACCATCCAATTCATCAGCACTCTGCCTGTTTTCTTATGTAAGTTATCTTAAACTTGTGTTTTCTTTTAGAAATAGCTAGGAACTAGAAAGATTAGACTAAGTGTTTTTTCTGTAATGTCAGAACTGTAGTACTGAATTATTTTAAGTATTTATTTGTGATCTCTGAACTCTTGAATAGCACTGTGTAGTAAGAAGTATTGTCTTGTGTTTTTATTATTTATTATTAAATATTTTGAAACCTTTCAACTGTGGCTGTTTTGTGTAGAGATAAGTTAAGCTCTAAGAGTACATTGCATGTATATAAGGATCCTGTACCAAATCACTCTAATAAGCCTTGCCTGTTTAGTCATGCTACCAATTGGATAATAATATTGCACAGTAATGATTGGACACCCTTTTAAGGGCCTTTGAGTAGCTGATAATTATTAGTGGGGTGGTGGCAGGGTACTACCATATAGTCTGGGAAAAGGGGCACAGCTGGAGAACATGTACCAGCCTTCTCCAGTAGTATCTGTGTGGTTGTATAAACTCTTCTCAAAGTGTGTGAGTATGTGTGTGTGTCAGCTACTTGGGCAGGGACACGAACCACTGGTTGGACAGAGAGGGTGCTAGAGGTTTTAACTTGCCCACTAGGCTGAGATCTGGACCCTATAGCTGTGCTAGTGGGGAGTCTTATTGGGGACATTTAGAGCAAGGGAGCGACCAGCCCCAGACTGACTGTGATCTCTGTGTGCTCTTAAGGGAAATTGCACTTTACTGTGTGTATTTGTTACCCTTTCCTCATATATGAGATGCCCTCTCTGGTATTAGTGGCGAGGAGTGAGGCTCCTTGATTGCTGGGCCAGGGCATGGGCGTCACACTATTACTCATTTATCTTTCAGTCTTTAGCTTCTTTATGCAGTGGATATCAGTCTGATATCTCTGTACTGCCCTCAATTGTAAATACCCTCTTTGTTTTTCTACAGTGGTACTAGAATGCTTATTCTCCAGTTATCCAGGATATGTCTCTCTCTTCGTCCTGTGATGAGTATTCCCTAACACTCCTAAAATCTTGGTCATATCTGTTGCGATTCCACCTGAGCCTGCTGATTTTCCTGACATAGTTTTCCTTAGTGCACTTTGTATTTCTTCTAGGATGAATTCTTCTTCCTCTTTCTTCATATATTGTGCATAGGGCAATACAATTTATGTGAGGTCTTCTTAATTTAAAATCTTCTTGAAGTACTTTTTCCATTTTTCCTTGATATGCACTAGACTGGAGAACAGATTGTTACTGGCATTTCTTATGAATGGCATCTGATGACTATTTATTATAATGCCCAGGTCCTTTACATTATGGATGCATTCAATGGCCTCAAAATATAACAATAGCAAATCTCAGGCTTATAATAACTAACTACCATTGATTGGCAATGCTTTTACTTAAAACTTAAACCCTTGCCATTAACTAAGAGTTGGTTCCATCTTGAAAGATATTTAAAACTCTACATCGTGAGAAGATGTAGCGATATTCCCTACTTTGGCATTGTCTGCATCAGGGCTGTGGTAAGGCAATTCAGTGACCTCTCCCCACACCAAATGTTTAAAAATAAAATTGAAACTTTACAAGTTGTCAGTTAAGTTCCTGTAAATGCAATCACTTTTTGTTTTCTGACTTCAAACCAAGAGCTTATTCACCTTACACTATATGCTTAACTTCATGTGACATTAAAGAGTTAATAATTCTGTGCAGAAGTAAAATATACCTCTCGATTTTCTCTGCTCAAGAATTCTGGACAAAGACCTTTTAGAAAGAGCTTCATATAGACCCATTTCCATTTTAAACCACATTTACAAACTGTTTATGTCTATATTCGCTAAGGGAATTGCAGAGGTGTTGCCAACATTGATAGATATGGATCAATGTGGTTTTGTGGAAGGGAGGCAAACGTCTGACAACACTAACAGACGAATGATGATACAGAGGAAAGCAGAATGTAAGAAAATACATTGTTGTTGGTGGGTCTTGATGCAGAGAAAGCATTTGATAGAGTAAGCCTGGCTTTTATGAGAAGAGCAATGGATGCATTTGCATTCCCTGATAAAATAACAAGGTAAATTAGGTGGATATACAAAGAATCAAATGCAAGAATTAAGGTGGGAGAGTTCCTCTTTGATAAGCTGTGTTTGAACAGAGGAACCAAGCAGGGTTGTCCTCTTTCCCCTTTATTTGCTTTACATTTAGAGCTGTTGTCAAGGAAAATAAGAGACTTACAAATTCATGGATATAATTCATAAGATACTCAAGAAAAGTCGGTTTTATTTGCAGATTATATTATTTTGTACTTGATAAATCCAGTGTTGTAAAACATTTTCAGACAGTTTCATATGTTTTGGGATTAAAATAATGAAAAGGAAAAAAGGCTATTGCAGTAAATTATGTACCCACACATGAACTAGTTCATCAGTACTCACATACCTCTCAACTGTCCAGATATTCACAGAATATCCAGACTTTTGGGTCATATTTTTAGTCTGTTCCTCATAAAACTTGTGGTTTTCTGGCAAATCACTGAGTAAAGTTACTATGTAATGACATACATTTGTGTTTTAGACTTTATATGCATCAGAAAATGCATAGTAACACAAATCTTCTAATTCTAGGAATGTTCTAAGTTTATAAGATCAATATTTAAAATTGGTCCCTATTTTTAGACCTTTGTCCTCCCATAATTTAGACTTTGTCCAAATATCTTGTGAAAAGAGGTTGAGAGTTATGAATACTCATATTTATGTGTACACAACAGTATGTAGGTATATAGATTAAAAATAATTGTGTTATGGCAGCTGAGGATATGTGGAAAGAGACTAAACACAAGATAATACAAAAACTGATAACCTGGAAGCCCTTGTTTATGGCTATGAATGGTAAAATATAAGCAGTAAAAATGTTTTTTAGTTTTATATACAGGTCAGACTTATTTTTATCAACCAGAGGAGAAGTTGTAGACAATAATTAATAAGAAGTTGATGGAATTTATTTGGGAGATGAAAGGGCCAAGAGTTAAGTGAGATAGGTTAATCCTTCCCATAAAACAATGTGGTTTAGGATTGCCTGATTTGTATGGATATTTTAGAACTACACAGTTAAGGCTTATATACATAAAACAACCAGAAAGTTATAAATCAAAGAAAGTGGAAAGGGATTATAATAAAGTGAGTGTGTGTGTGTGTGTGGGGAGGGGGGGGGGGTCAAGAAATAAGGACAGATTAGGATTTTGGATGCAGATCCTTAAGGAAAATAACAGCAGTCATATATATTATATTCATAAAATTGCAGAAAGTATTATAAGAACTAAGGCAAAAGGGGAATGGAGGAAGGACATTTTGCTAATAGGGATGACTGCAAGTGGGGGTACAGAGAATAGGGAAGAGGGGGCTGGAATTTACTGGAGAAAATTGGTAAAGGAGATGAGGTATTGGGAGCAAATAACTACAGAGGGAAATGAAATAGAGTGGGATGAGGCCAAGCAGATGTTTGGACCTTGGGTTAGAGACTGCCTTCTCTACCAGGGATTGATATCAGAGTATTGGTAAATAAAAATGGATAGAGGAGTCCTGAGTGAAAGACCATCTTTGGTACAGTTTTTATTCATATCTAGAATAGAAACTGTTGTGCAAAAAAGAGATAATTAATAGGCGATATAAAATACTGCATGATAACTATATAAATCAATCAAAGGAGATTAGAGAAGATTCAGAAGAGAGAACAGAAAAACATTTTTACTAAGGAACAATGGAAGGACATATGTATGACTCCCACAATGTCCAGAAGATTTGTGGTTTTTGCTTGAAAGTGTATTATTTCCCAAGCAGACTTCAATGATTTTTTCCTCAGGTAGACAGGAAATGCTGGAGGTGTGATGTGAAGGAGAGAGAGATAATTGGGAACATGTTTTTTGGGAGTGTAATGAGTTGGCAGATTTAAAAAAAAATCCTTGCAAAGTACTGTGATAGAAATATTCGGTGAGCAAATGGCTGTAACTAAGGAAATGATTTTTTGAGCTGGTATACAGGATTTGAATTGCCTAGATATAGTAAGGCCTTGTTAACTTTAATGTTATTAGCTGCCAAAAAAAAGGCCATTACTGAAAATGGAGATCAAAATCTAAACCAACTATAATCACAGTTCTGAATATTGTTAAACAGATAAAACAACTTGAAGTGGGATCTTTAGAAAAGGGAAGGATCAAATTATATTGAAACAAATGGAATTTATGAGAACAATACATGCCAAATAATGTTCAGAAAGAGAAGAAATAAGGTTTAAGGGAAAGCAGGAATTGAGCAATTTATGTGATGTTGGATTGAATGACAGTTGTTCTAAAGAAAGAAATCATATATGCAATGTACAATACATGAACAAATGTTAACAGGGTTTGTTGTATGCTGATGCCTTAAGTGATAGTTTAATGAAAGTGTTTAGAAAAAGAATTGTGGACAAAAACAGAAATAATAGAATGAGAAAAGGTCAAATTCTGGCACATTGTTTAAATATTACTCTAATTCATTTAAAAAGTTATTAGAGCAACAGGTTTTGCAATGGCATATATTTTCTGAACAACAGGGAGTATGAAACTATAATGTCTGGCATTACTGACTGACTGTAATCCTCAGTGATGTATGAGAAAATAAAAATTTTACGCAGGATTAGGTAAAAATATAAAGCAAACTCAGGGATGTTCTGCAAAATCAGGGACTGTTTAAAGGTATGAGGTAAAGCAGCAAAAGCTATGGTGATGAAAATATACTACAGCTGATAACCCAGAGACTAATATAGAACTGACTGACTTATAAAAGTACACCAAACTGGTCAAAGCTGAGCATGTCTCCATAAAACCATATTGCATATGTCACTTGTTAGGGAATAATTGTGATAGTTTCTCACTTAAAAAACTTTAAACTCACTTTAAAAAAATAATTTCCTTAACGTACCAATATGTTCATGTTTACAAAACAATAGACCACCTTAAGCTATGTCTAACATGTCAAAGTAATATGTCTCCTATCAATGCCAATAAAATCCTTCCCTGTGAATACGATCTTATTTTATATTTGATTATCATAATCTCATTGTCTAGCTATAATGGGTCATTGTGTTGATATGCTTCATATATAATAATATAAGAAGAAGATGGAATACTAACCCTATCTAAACTATGTAAATCTTTGCACTCTATGTTAATAATAATTAGAAAATCATATATGCAATAGAACTGTATAAAAACATTACATGATGTATTTAATCCTTGACAATTTGTATGAAAACTTTAGATGCTGCTGTATATACAATATTGTCTTATGTACTTCTTGGATTTCTAAATGGTGCTTTTCTCCCTGGGCCTCCACTGAAAATGGGTTTTTGACCCAGTGGACTTTCCTGGATGCAAAAATGTCAATAAATAAATAAAATAATAAATAAATATTTCTTCAAATGTCTTTCCAAGCATTGTTCGTAACATCTACCTGGTATGGATGTAACACTTACTAGGCGGTAATTCTAAACCAAATCCAACTTACTACAGCTCTCTAAATAGGAACTGTGTTAGATTGTTTTCGTATACAAAAGGAGCAGTTCCATTCCTGGG
Source organism: Protopterus annectens (assembly GCF_019279795.1). NCBI lineage: Eukaryota > Metazoa > Chordata > Ceratodontiformes > Protopteridae > Protopterus > Protopterus annectens. Next base: position 869,547,577 of record NC_056730.1, on the reverse strand, counting down.
CAAACAGATTAAAATATAACTAGTTGATGAGTAGTACACCCGAAAGTAGCCCAACACATTGTCAAGGCTTTCTCTCTCTCTCTCTCTTTTTTTTTTTTGTTTTTGACTTTACTAAGTGCAGAGCTCACCATAATTTTGTTGTTGATAGGGCAAACATATAAGATAGCTTTCAACATGCTTTATGATTTAAACAACTGTTGACAGAATTGTCAGCAAAATGTCTGTTAAATATGTTATTTATAATAAATTGGTCATGCTCCAATGATCCATTGTGTAAAAAAAGCCCAACACAAAACACCGAAAGAATATGAAATCAATGTATTTATTTATTTTTCACTCCAGGATCAAGTGTTTCTCACTGAAGCTATAATTTTAAATAATGAGATAGAAAGTGTTACCCTATATTGATGTTTTCTTTCACATTTTCTAGTTCTAACGCTCTTCACCACACCACCAGTAAATCATTCAATAGTCTGTCTACATAATAACAGACTACATGCATACCATGATAACTAGCTGTTAAATGGCTGAGGATGTCTGTCAGGCAGAAATGGGATAATGACTATGGGACTTTAGCATTCACTTTTCATGTAACTGACAAGTTATTTGAAAGCATTTTACTAATGAATAGAAACATGAAGAACATGATATACAGATACAATATTTTCTTTTAAAGACTTTTGAAGAATTATGAAGCATAATTAGCCTGTTTAAGTTTAAGATTTGTATATAAACTTCCACATCTCTTGCAAAATTTAACTACTATTAACAGCAAAACATTACTTCCGGAGTGTTCAGTTTCTTTGACTTTCCTCAAATATTTGGTTCACATATAGGTAACACATATCTAAAATTGCATTCAAAGACTCCTAGTAAATTAGCTATATACTTTAATAACATGTATGCAGCACAAAATCATTGTGAAGCTAGCTGGGATACTATTAGACTGAGTAATTTAGGATCTGTCCAGGAAATGTCTTAAATACACACATTTGGTTCGTACTTCATTTCCACTTAGATTTCAATGAGCTGTCTGAATATATACCCAGCTGAAAGCCATAATGAAAGAATGAAACAAATCACTGAACTGGTGTGTCACCACTACCTCATGAAGAGAGTTAGTTAAAAAGTAGCTACTCAGTAAGGTTAATGTGACTGTTATTATACTCCATGACTTCCACAGCTCTTTCAGAACAGCATTATTCATCCCGCTACATGACTGAAAATTGTTAAATTAAAGGTCTCTTCTTGCAAATTTTGAATGACACCTTTTAAAAGCATGTAGATCAAATCAACTTTTATGTAACGTTTTATGGACTGCCTTGTGCTTCCTACCTAATCATTTGTTCAACTGTAATTCACGCTGTGTGACTGAAACTGACTGCAGGGACTTAGTTTAGATGATTCTATATAAATACAATAACTTTGTTGTAAGTAACATGCTTAATAAGACAAATGTATTACAAAGCAAGTAAGTAAAGAAATATTCATAACTCTTTTATAAGTACAGATATGCTTAATAAGAATGTATTTATTGACATGTTTATTATTTTAATGTATTATGTTAAAAACAACCTTGATGAAGTGGTCGCATTTTCTAAATTTAAAGATATTTATTAAAGGTAATGTTAGATTATATAAAATACTAATTTTTTCCTGTTGCATATGCTCTTAATTGCTATTATAAGAAAAGCTTAATGCTGCCATATTTGTATTGCTATTTAAAACATATTATTCCTCACCATAGTTCACATCTTTCGTCTGATGAAAAAATACTAGGCTGCCTGAAAAAAATCTCATTATTATTTGTCTGTACACCTGTAAATCTTGCTATGAAGTATTAAGAAAGAGGGCTGGCATAATGTTTAAGGTCTTTACCTCAGAGACACAAAGATATATGGTTTGATTCTGGCATTGGGTTATTAGTTGGACTTGAAACAGTCCTTCAGGGCAGGTAGTCTAGTATTCACCTATAAACCTATATCACAAAAAGCATGTTTGTGCAGCAAATTACACTAAACAGAGGGGAACAAAAAATGTCCCTGTAAAACTTTATTTTCAGTTTTCATGGGGGATTACTTATTGCATTTATAGCAAGTCCTGACAAAAAGTACTTTCTGTCTAAAGTCTGGCAGCTGATGTGGATATAATAGCCAACCTGGAATCCATCACAGCTCTTAACTTCTTTGCTTAAGAATCAAGGCAAAGTCAAAAATAAAGAGAAACAAACACTCTAAATCAGGGCCAATTTTAAAATATTATTTTATTTCACTTATAAATGTAATAAAGCAACAGGTTTTATATCCACATGCATTATCTGAAAAAATGCATGAAACTCTAATGTCTGGAATTATTGACTGAAATCCTCAGTAACTTACCAGAAATTATAACATTTTGTGAGGGACAGGGTAAAATACGTGTCAATATCAGGGACAGTTGAGAGCTATGGGATTCATAGGTGCATAGCTCTCAACCTTCCATCTCCAAAATGAGGAACATCACCTCTCATAATGTGGAACAAACGGGCAAAATGTGGGATACCTACTAAAAGCTTACTAACAACTTCAACTAGGAAGCTCACAGGATGGTTAAAATTTTCTAGTTTATAGTTATAAAAGTTCCTTTAATGAATTAATATGATTCAGTACTATTTACCATGGATATTAGTTAAAAAAATTTGTAACACTGAATTTAATTCAGACCCATTCACTGTGGAACTTGGAGGAACATGTGCTTTCTAATATCCAAAATGAGGAACGTTCCTCATAATGTAGTACACTTGAGAGGTATGCATAGGTGTTTACTAGGTTAACGACCACAAGGGCCTTTTTAAGCCTAGCCATGCATCCCAAATCACTAACGAGTTCTGATACCCTTTGTGATGAAAGGAGATACTGCCAGCATAGCTAGCTGGAATTGTATAAATAATTATATGTCATTGGTGAATATCAAAATGATTTATACAAGATGCTTGTGTTACAAATGTATTAGAACTGTATGTCATGTGTATATAAAACTGCTTGTACAGATGTTTGTGTTGAAAAGGTCTTTATAAAGTGGTGTGTTTAAAATGTATCTACAGTGTGCTGTACCAGAAGAGAACAGAAATATACCTGCACCATTGAAACTGTATAAATGTATATGCTTAACAGAGGCAACTGGCGGGTGAACCTCAGTCCAGCAAACTTTAGAGAATATCTGAGATTAAATTACTTTATAGGCTACACAATAAAGAGGCTATCTCTCAAGTTTTCAGTGCAGCTGGAGACACAAGGTCTGTACTAGGAAGCTTTCTGTATTGTCCTGGCAGTGAACTAATTGCTACGTTTGAAGCATGAAGGAATGCAATTGTTTTATGACTTCCAGCATCTGTCAAAGATCTGAGCAAAAGCCCCTGTCTGTATATTTTTACAGGCAGATGCTAAATGCTGCCAGCTTCTATCAATGGAGGTTTAGGACTGGGAACTATAGGTCAAATGACCAGAAATGATGTCATTCTGCAAGCTATCCCAGCAGTAATATTTTGGATATTGTTTTGAGAAGTCTGTTAGTGAGACAGAGCATTTTGTATTCGGTCTTGGACCTGACAAGTACCATTCACCACAACATCTGTCTTGCTCTAATGAAGTAAGTTTCTAGGGAATAGTCTCATTCTCTTAGATTCAGTCAGGAGTATAGTAAAGCTCAATTTAGATGTTTCTTTATTTGTGTGAGCCTGTGCTGCAATGTTATTTTAAATATTTCCTGTGATTTTGAACTCTGATGTCACTGTGAATATATAATATTTAGTACTGTCTTGTTCTTTTATTATTTATTATTAAATATATGTAAACCTTTCGATCTGTATAGAGACATTTAAGTTTTGAGAGTAGTTGCATATTTTTTTGGTGACACTGTGTGGGTCACTCCTAACAGCCTTGCTCTTGGTCAGACAACCATTTGTATTAATATTACACAGTAAGACTGGAGACCCTTTGTTAAGGACCCTAAAGTAGCTGATAAGAAGTGACTGGTGGCAGTGGAAACTACCTTATAGTCTGGGCAGAAGGGCATATAGCTAGTAAACCTGTGCCAGCCTTTCCCAGGTGTGTGTGTGTGTGTGTGTGTGTGTGTGTGTGTGTGTAAATCTAACCTCAAAGAGTGTGTGTGTGTGTCAGCTAATTGGTCAGGGACATGAAGCACTGGTTGGACAGAGAGGGTGCTGAAGGTCTTGGCTTGGTCACTTAGCTGAGATCTCAACTCTATAGCTGTACCAGTGGGGAGTCTTATTGGGGATCTGGAGAAAGAGTAAGAAACCATCCCCATACTAACTGTGGTCTCTGTGTGCTCTTAAGGGAAATTGCACTTGATGCAGAAAGCTGCATCTGGAAATACTGTGTGTGTACCTGTTATCCTCCCAGAGAACTTCCCCCACTCTTGCCAGTGGTTAGGACTGAGCCTCCTTGATTACTTGTCCAGTGCAGGATCAGCACATTTGGTTGGCAGTGGTGGGATCACCACATTACATACTGGGATTCAGTGGTGTGGATTTTGAACTCCTGTAGCCTGTAAACAGTGTTCACTAAAGAAGGTATTTGTACTGTCAAGCAGCCACAGGGTAGACATTCAGAGTTTCATATCACAATAGTTTTATTTATTTTTTTGTTAGCTTAGTTAGTTAGGGAGAGCAGGTAAGGATGTAAGCAGAGGATTATGGCAAGCTGAAAAGGAGCCAGTTGGCTGAGATGTTCCAAGCAAAAGGACTGGTGCATGCCAGCGTGACTTAAGTGGAAATTATTGCAGCCTTAGTCATAGCTGCATCACAGACCAGAAACCAGGAAGACAGCCAGACTGGCCTTGGGGATGTACAGCTCTCAGAAAACGGACAGTTCACATTTGCCTCAGAGGACTTAAAAATCCATTGGGAGTTAAAGAGACTTGAACTGGAAGCCAAACATTTGAAAATAGAATCAGCAGAGAGACTGTGGTGTTTGGAGGCTGAAGAAAATGAGAAACTGTGGCATTTGAAGGCTGAAGAAAAACAGAAACTGAGACATTTGGAGGCTGAAGAAAATGAGAGGCAGAGGTAACATGAAAAGGAGATGCTGACTCTTCACCAGGGTCATGGAGGTAATGCAGAATGGAATAACTGAAACCCAGAAGCAATACAGATCAGTAAATTTCTTCCAGAATTTACAGAGGGTGAGAATTTTGATAGTTTTATTCATATGTTTGAAAGGGTTTGTAAACAGTATAATGTTGACCAAGGACACTGGGTATGGTTCCTGACCCCCTTACTACATGGTAAAGCTGTAACTACTGTTTATAAAGTGTCTAATACTGATTGCTTAAATTACAATACAGTTAAAAATTGTTTTTTAGAGTGTTTTATGTTAACACCTAAAACTTATAGAAAAAAGGTTTTGTGAGCATGGACACAAGGCAGATGAAAGTGTGTGTGAATATATTGCTGAGTTAAGCACTTATTTTCATAGGTGGGTGAGTGGCTGTCAGGCCACCACTTTTGAAGGGCTGGCAGACCTTTTGGTGAGGGAACAAACCCTTACCACTTTGCCTGAGGGCATGAGAATCTGGTTGGAAGATACGGAATGCAATACCACAGATGAGTTGGGGAAAAAAGGAGACCTACACTTAGCAAGCAGTCATCACTGCACAGGAAAAGGATACCTAGTGTTGCACATGGGTCTAAGGGAACCCATGGTGGGCAGCCTAAACCACCCCCAACAGAGTCTCCCAGTAACAGGGGAAGCCACTAGTTCGGGTATATGGCCAGAATCCAGGATTAAATGTTTTAAATGTAACCAGTGGGGCCATGTAGCATATAGATTCCCACAGAGGCAAGGTGGGGAACAAAAAGTAGGGGAACCAGCAAGTGGGAATGACAGAATGCTAATGGTAAGTTGTCTGGAGACAACAAGGGTACCAAACTACCAGAAGAGATTATAACCTATCTTAGTAGATGGGAAACAGGCCACTGCTAAGACAGACAAAGCCTCTAACCTAACCATTGTGAAGCCTGCAATGGTTAAAGAGGACGACTATTTGCTTGGGCAGTTTTAGATATTATTTTGAGAAGTCTCTTAGTAAGACAGAGCATTCTGTACTCAGTCTTGGACCTGACAAGACTCATTCACCACAACATCTGCCTTGTCTAATGAAGTAAGTTTCTAGGGAATAGTATAATTCTCTTAGATTCAGTCAGGAGTATAGTAAAGCTTAGTTTAGATTTTTTTCGTTATTTGTGTGAGCCTGTACTTCGATGTTATTTCTAATATTTCCTGTGGTTTTGAACCCTGATGCCACTGTGAATATATATCTAGTATTGCCTTGTTCTTGTATTATTTATAATTAAATATATTTAAATCTTTCATTGTGGCTGATCTGTGAAGAGATATTTAAGTTACGAGAGTACTTGCATATTTATTTAGTGACACTGTGGGGGCCACTCATAACAACCTTGCTCTTGGTCAAACTACGATTTGTATTAATATTAATATTATACAGTATGATTGGACACCCTTTGTTATGGGCTCTAAAGTAGATGATAAGGAGTGACTGGTGGCTGTGAAAACTACCTTACAGTCTGGGCAGAAGGGGGCATAGCTAGTAAACCTGTGCCAGCCATTCCCAGGTGTGTGTGTGTAAATCAAACCTCAAAGAGTATGTACATCGGCTACTTTGGCAGGGACACAAAGCACTGGTTGGAAATAAAGAGTGCTGGAGGTCTTGGCTTGATCATTCAGCTGAGATCTCAACTCTATTGCTGTGCCAATGGGGAGTCTTACTGGGGATCTGGAGAAAGGGTGAGAAACCATCCCTGGACTGACTGTGGTCTCTGTGTGCTCTTAAGGGAAATTGCACTTGATGCAGACAGCTGCATTTGGAAATACTATGTGTGTTCCTGTTATTCTCCCAGTGCACGTCTTCCACTGCTGCCAGTGGTGAGGATTGAGGCTACTTGATTACTGGTCCAGTGGAGGGTTATCACACCCTTGATAACTGTAAGCAGGGACTTGGGAGATGAAACATTTATTTATTTATTTACGTTTGATAACCGGGCAGTGTCTGACTAGGCCAGAAGCCCGTTTTCAGTGGAGACCTGGGGAGAAATGCTCCAAGGAAGATTACATAATTATACATTTGTACATATGACAATTACAGTAGGAGTTCAAATGCAAGTTCCTTGACATTGTATCTAAAAGCATATAACAATGGTAGTACAATAAGCTTATATTATTTATACAGGCAAAAAAATTATATATGTATATATATATATATATATATATATATATATATATATGTGTGTGTGTGTGTGTGTGTGTGTGTGTGTGTGTGTGTGTGTGTGTGTGTTTCAGGCTAAAATATCACAAAATGAAGCTAAGAAGGCTCAATTGCCAAGAAATATTGACAATGGGTGGTAGAGAAGGAAGTTAGACAGTAAGGGGTTAAATTAGTTAGCCTGGTGGAAAACATGAGGAAAGCCTATGTTTGGTGAAATATTCCTTTAGGGACTGTTTAAATGAATGTGTATCATTGATGGACAGAATATGCTGAGATAGAGAATTCCAGTGTTTGTCAATGATATGTGAGTATAAGGAGATGCCGTGAGAGTTCTGGGTTTTGTTAACCTTCAACAATACTTTATCAGCAAACCTAAGAGATTTTAGGTTAGTGTAGGGTTGGACAAGGTCAGACAGAGCTGGGCAGTTGTCAGGTTTGTATAAGACTGTATGGGCACTTAGTAGGTGAGTCAGAGTAAGCAGGTGAGGAAGCTCTAACCAGTTCAGCTGGAGAAGGGCAGTGCAATGGTGAGATCTTTGAGCCTGATTAGTGGCAAATTTGTTATAGCAAGATTCAAGGCTATTCAGTTCAAATTTGCGAAGATTGGTAAATATTTGTGAACAGTAAAGCAGAGAAGATAAGAGATGGGTTCTGACTGTTGCGATTCTGGCATGGTCAGTAAGATATGATCAAGGGAGCCCGCAGGATTTTTTGCAGGGGGGTGCAAAACCAAGCCCCACCCACACAGCCCCACCCCCTCTGCTGCCCCGCCCACTAAGCCCCACCCCCATCCCCTGCCCACGCAGCCATTCCAGTGTCCCATTACTTGGCTATTTCTCCCCATTTGTCATAGACACTGTTCAAATCTCTCAGTGTGCATACTGTTTTATGCTTTACTTCTACAATGATTACAGATATCTGGATTTCATTTACAACTTTTATTTCAAATTTTATAGCACAAACACTGATAGACATTTACTAAACCTAAACCAAGCAATAGTCTTACAATGAAAACAAACAGCATTAAAACTTCTCTACCTTTGAAACCCACATTCAGAAACAGCATCGAAACCCACATTCAACGAACATGCATCTGGCCAGTGGCAGGGTAAGTTTACCTTTGGCCTGTTTCCAAATCATAGGCTCCTTGCACACATTTTAGAACCATGCAAAAGTTATTTGATTCACCTTCCTGACTGTATTAATTATACTACATAATAATTGAATTATATCCCTTGTATAATACAGCACCACTTGTTAGAGTGCATTTTAAATTTATAGTTCTGAGCATTTTTCCTTTAAGCAATGAAACAAATCATATGAACCAATAATGACAACCTGCCCAATTCAGAACATTTCAACCATAAAGGGCCACTCAAACATCTGTCATACAATCCACCAATATCAATCAATATGCAGAATCTCTGCAGAAGTAAAAGTCATCTGAATAATTCCACATTAAAGAGATCCGAAACCAATGAAGAGGTTGTTGCTAGAAAAAGCTTTATATTTCAGTGTTTCTTTTACAAATTCACTGCCTGTTGCCCTTGAAGAATAAATTGCCTGTGCTACATTAAAATAAATGGTAAGTTGGTATATTGCAATGGGGAATGGGTGGCAAGCTGAAAAACAGGTTCATAGTTATTAGGTGTCTCATCCAAAGGAGGACATACTAAGAACAGCAGTACCATACCCCCCCTTAAAATACAAATGTACATGCTGTATGAATAGAACCTACAGCCCTTTGCATCAAGATGCTTCCTACTGTCCTAACACTGCTTTAAAATTCTATACCACAATAATGATACCATTTGCTAAACAAAACAGTTGCACATTTTAAGCAGACTTAGCATGAGCAGCATTAACCTTTGCTTCCCTTGAAGCTCATAATTCCTTGAAAATGCACTTGAAAACAAATTCCACCTGTTAGATCTAACTAGGGCATTTCTCTCTCTCTCTCTCTCCGAATCTGTCACACACACCTCAACTTCTTAGTGCAAGAAATACATAAATAGATTTTTTCAAAGTTACAACAACTTTAAACTGTGTGTGACCATGGTGTGTGTTAGTTTTTGACAGAAAGGTATAAAGGAATTCATGTCTATGTATATAGTTGAATCTCTCTGTACTGAAGTACTCCCTACCATGATGCTGCTTTAATAAATAGTGTGTTTGCATTCAGAAACTGTTACAGCTTTTATACTGCATTTTATAGCTACATGAATTAGAAAATAACCAATTTCCTTTTCAGAGCCTAAGCTAAAAAGTCCACTCCTTACAAGCACTGCTTCCCCTGGAAAACATCTATATATGCATCATCACAGAGACCTAGTTCAAGATTGATGACAGCACTCCTTTAATGCAGAATTTCAATACCTGCCACAAGTTCAGGCCTACCACCTTAGATGAAAGGGTGATGGTGTCTACATATTCTTAAAGAACAATTCATCTCCAGACTTGCTAGGTGAGATAATGACGTGGAATCCCTCTGCATACAACTTAGCATTAACAAAACTCCTTACTGTGTCATACCTAACTCTCTATGTACCCCATCAGTCCATATCTCCTACCTAACTAATATAGTGTCCCTATGCATTAAGCCAACAACATTATTCTAGGAGACTTCAATCACGTTTTCTTCCAAAATTTCCATTTTGAGGAGGGATTATTAGGGGAGATCAACATTTTGAGCCAAAACTGGGGACAATGAAGAGGTTTGGATATTCCTAATTCTACAAAGCGATTTGCACATACCTCTCATCCTCTTAATGCAGGAAATCAGGACAAGGCCAAATATTGGGAGAACATACAAACACTACTAAAAATTGTTCTTGTACAAACTTAAGACAAGTGATAGAATAGCAGGTCTTGCATTAGCATACATTTTTCTGAAGGTTATGACATCTGAAACTCAATGTCCATCATTTAGTGACTTCATTCCTAAATTATTTGCTAGAAAATCACAAATTGTATGATGAACAAACCAAAAATAAGAAGCAAATATCTATTCATTCTACAAAAATATGGGCAACTGAGAGGTACAGTTCAATCGGGCTGTCTGAGATTGCTACCCCCTCACAAAATCATGGTCGGATGGAGCCTCCCCCCTGCAGCCATTCCAATGCTGCATTCCTTGGTTATTTTGCCCCAGTTACCATAAGCACTGTAATGTACATACTTGCTTTACTTCTGCGATGATTTAGATTTCATTTGAAAGTTTTATTTTGCATTTTACAGCACAAACCCTAATAGATATCTGTTAAACAAAGCAATGCAGTCTCACAATGAAAATAGACTTAGCATTAAAACTTTTCTGCCTTTGAAACTCACATGCATTGAAACAGCATTGAAACCCACATTCAAAGAAAATACATTTTGCCAGTGGCAGATAAATATTAACTTTGGGCTATTTTCAAAATCATAGGCCCCTTGAACATGAAACATACACATGCTCTTTGATACACCTTCCCGACTGCATTACATTATATTCTTTGTACAATATAGTACAGTTGTTAGAGGGCATTTTAAATTTATTGTTTTAAGCATTTTTCCAGTAAACAATGAAACAAAATGCATACACCAAATGACAAAACTGCCCAATTCAGAACATTTCCATCATAAAAAGTCTACTCAACCTTCTATAGTCCACCAGTATCAGTAAATATGCACAATCTCTGTAGTAGTAAAATCCACATTAAAGACATCTGTAACTAATAAAGAGGTTGCTGCTAGCAAACAACTTTATATGTCATTGTTTCATCTACAATAAAGTGCCTGTTGCCCTTGAAGAATAAATTGCCTATGTTGCATGCATTAAAAAAATAAGCTAGTAATACCACAATAGGGAATGGATAGCAAACTGATAACAGGTTCATAGTTACTAGGTATCTTTGCCAAAAGGACTGCAGCATCCACCCTTTCATAACACAGTACAATATCAGCAATGCATCTATCTACTGTGGGAGTAGAACCCACAACCTTGAGCATCAAAAGCAAATACACTAGCTGTTGTGCTATTAACAATGCAAGCAGACTAAGCATAAGCAGCACTAAACTTTTGTTCCCCTGCAGCTCTCAGCTCCTTGTAAAATCTACTTAACACTCAGCTGTATCTCTGAACTTTGCAGCACAAGAAATCTGGAAAAAGCCAAAATTTATTGGGGTGAAAAACCAGGGACACATTTTAAACATTGTTTGTATAATGTTGGAAAGTTGCTAGAATAAAATGCTGCATTACCACCATATATTTCACTGCCACGTCTTGAACCCAGGGGACCCTGTGCAAAACAGAGCAACATACCATTATGCCAAATAAGCTGTTTTGTGAAAGAGGAAGATGGAAACTTAAATGGCTACCATCTAGTGAATTCAGTTCTCACCATAGCACAGCTGTCAACCTCTTAGCACAAAACACCTGAACAAAGCCAATAATGGGTGAATACAGCCCCAAACATTCAGTGAATTCAGTTCTCACCATAGCTCTCATCAATCTCTTAGCAAAAAACAACCGGACAAAGCTAGTAATGGGGGAATATAGCCCCCTGCCCCCAAACATATTCAGTTCTTACCATAGCTCTCAACCTTAGCACAAAACCTGGATGAAGCCAATAATGGGGGAATACAGTCCTAAAAATAGGGACAAATTTCAAATAACCATCTTATACACTTAAAAATTGCTAGAATAAAAGCTTTTGTGTTACCATGCACTTTCTGAAGAATATGAAGTCTGATATTCAAATGTGTGTCATTTTAACATTTGTTAACCAGGAACGTCTGACTTGGAACAAAAGCTAACTTTTAGTAGGTAAGGCACCCCAGCCAAGAATCAAACCAAAGAACATGTAGCTGTCAGGCAACACTGCTACCACTGCATCAATGCACTACTGGCTTTGCAAGGGCACAAAAATACAGAAACCACAGATTTTATGAAGAACAGATCTTAAAATGCATCCATTCTACACTTCCTTTTATACAAATACAGAGGAAATACCATACTTTCAATTTAACAATCAATCAATTAATTAATCCAATAGCTACTTAAAGTCACAATTGCTTAGATACACTCAGTAATTAAACCTGAACTCTAGCTACAATTGCAACCTACAAGTATACATTATATTCGCTATGGGTTTGAGCACACTAGATAATGCATAGACATTTCTCACCACTACAAATCTATGAACATGAACTAAATATAGAATGAAAACACATTATAAAACAAAATAAAATAAAATATTAATAATCTCCGACAAAAATATATATAAAGTTAATATAATACCATTAAACAAAATATATGAAAACAAGCATATATACTATGTATGTGCATAAATATAAATGCATATTTGTACTTGTTGTGGAGTGACTTGAGTTTGTGCATTATGTGGCGGATCCTGGCACCCAACAGGCAGCTGATAGTAACTTTCTCCTTGTTTAGCCTGAGGAGTGGAACATCAGTGTGCCTGACTATAGAGTCACCAATGACTAGAGTGTTGGATATGTTGTTATGACTTATGGGCTGTGGTTGAGTGACACACTGAGTTTGTGAGCTATGTGTCATTTGGGTCGTGTTGGGGGGCTGGAGGTTGCTTGCATTGCTGCTTTGGAAGTCCCTGTTGCTTGGGCAGATTTTTATTGAGAGCCTCCATGAATGTAGGTGTGTGTTTTGTGTTTCTATGTGTGTGTTTTGTTGGTGTAGGTTTTGAGGGACTATGTGATGAGTGTGGTGTGGTGCAAGTGTTTACCCTCTCCTCTTGACTGTCTAGTCCAGTCTTGGTTGAAGAGAGCTTTGGTTCCAGTTTGGCTATATAAGAGCATCTCTCACAGGTTATAGTGTTGGGTGGTAGGAGGAGAGGGTTGTCTGTGTACATGAGGCAATTGCTGCATTGCCCCAGGATGCCCAGATTCATCAGGTAGATAGGAGAAAACACCGGTAGCTGACCCTTAGACATGCCTGGATAGGTGCTTATTTATTAAGTACTAAAACTTGTTTTCCTCTAGACAAGTGAGGAAAGTTGAGTGCTGTAGTAAATTGTAGCTTATTTAGTGCTTACAATGAGTTCTGAACAAGTGCTGAGCTCAAAGAAACAGATTTGAGTGCTACAACTAAAAACTGGCTAGTTCTAAGGGAAAATTTGAGGAGCAGACTTTGGCCTTGAGAATAGTTTAACCCTAGCTAAGCGCGGGGCTCAGAAGCTTACAAACAGTCCTGGATACAGCAAATCTGTATCTGGACTAGACTACTTAAAGGAAAGGCAGGAAACAAGTTTAGACATTTTTTTGGTAAAGTGGAAAGGGAATAAGGAGGAGCAGAAGATACAAAAATCAGAACAAACAAACCCAAACAGGTGTTTAACAAATATAGAAAAATTCCAGTTAATACCTCACACACAGTGAAACTAGCTAGAAAAGTATGCAGCAGACAATAGAAGTGCTATAAATAACCAGTAAAATAAACAAAAATAGGATACTTGTACTTGTTTTCTCTGGCCTTGTATGTACCTCTTATTTGGAAAAATGTGAATACGTGTCCATTGTCTGATGGAAAGAAAGTCTGAAACTGAAATGCCTGTCATTATTTCGTGACTGTTCCTCAATGATTTGTCAGAAAAAAATACATTTTATGAGAAACAAAGTCAAAAAATAATGACATGCTTTTTAATTTCAGAGTCCTTCATTCAGACTAGTGCTTGTCTAAGAGATAGCAATTAAAAAAAAAGTCTGACCACTCAACTGGACTTTTGCTGTTAGTATATGCTCAATTTACAATGGGCACACTGGTTGGGCTGACCAATCAGCGTGCTTGTTTCTGAATGTTAATGGCCAGTCACTGTATAATTCAGAATATTCATGTATTCCTAACTCAAGCATGATATTTGTATAAGTAGTAGTGGTCATGACACTTTCATTCATTACCTTGATTGTGAAAGGATTTCATTTAGATGGACTTCCTCATTAAAAGCACTAATTAACTAAATAAATTGGGTTAATTAAGAATTGCATTGTCTAATCTGCATCATTCTTTTTGGGAGAGTCACTCTTGGAGCAATATTGTTTACATCTGTACTTTTGAAAACTTTGAAAAATATGTGAAAATTTGAAGGGTTTCATTCTCTTTTTTTGGTCATCTGTATAAAACTCACTACCACCTGTCTGAGTGTCCATATTTATATTTTCTATGGCACATCTTAAAGCAGCTGAAATGAGTACTTACATAAAATGTGTGAATCTTTTATTCGAAGCGGTACCATTTTTACAAAATGAAAATTATTGCCTTTCTTTACAACATTCAAAGTCTCTTTTGTTGTGTTAAAATTTCCAAAATTGTGTTCCTTTGCTGTCTTACAGTGCAGCTTTGTACAAGTTAAAATACATTTTATACTCACTTCTAATTTCTAATTTTCTAATTATCAGATCTTGCATGACTGAATATGTATATATACACACACCTACCTCTCCTTCTACATTCATCTGGCGTTAATAGTCCAAACATCCTCTGCAATTCAAATCCCGGTAGGCGTAAAAGACGTAAACCAATGATCGCACAGACACAGAAGATGAAAGCGGGTCGCAAAGACCTGTTGCGTCTGTGCAACCGGAAAGGATGCAAAGGGCATTCTTAAAGGGGAACGCGATGCAAAGGGCATTCTTAAAGCGGAACGCCGCTTAAAAAAAAAACGAAAAAAAGTTTTTTTTTTTTAATTAAAATAAAATTGCATTTTCAGCCATCCGGTTCCAGGGGGGTGCAAGTGCACCCCCTTGCACCTGCCTGCGGGCGCCCTTGGATATGATTTAGTCCTCTAGAGAGAACCCAGTTTGACATGAACCTTTTTAATTGTTAGTGTACGGTATTTGTCAAACTTAAGTCCACTATCAATTGTGACACCAAGAAGTTTTGTATATTCAATGGATTCAATTTTTGTGCCATTGGAGGAGGAAATAGAGATAGGTGGTTGGTTGGCTGGTTGGTTGTTGTTGAGGTATTACAGAAGACCATAAGCTTGGTTTTATTGGGGTTAAGTATAAGTTGATGGGCTGTTAAGTAGTTTTCAACATTGTGGAGGGCTGTGTGAGTTTTTTCTTGGAGTTTCTTGATAGAGGGGGCAGAGCAGATTAGGAAAGCATCATCAGCATATTGTATGATTAAGGCTGGATTTGCTGAGGGGTTTAGGTCATTGGTAAAAATTGTGAATAAAAGTGAGCCAAGGATAGATCCTTGTGGGACTCCTACACATATAGGGAGCTGGGGGAGAGTTTATTGTCCCATAAAGTGGCTTGTTTCCTATCTGACAGGTAACTATGAAACCAGCTTAGGGCTTTAGAGCTGCAGTGGTAGAAAGCCAGTTTATTGAGAAGTATGTGATGAGATACAGTGTCAAATGCTTTTACCATATCTAGGAAGGTAGGAGAGAATAGTTGTTTTTTTGTTTTTGAGTTGATTTATGGTATTAGTAAAGCTAATTATAGCTGTACTGGTGCTATGCCTACGTTGAAAGCCATGTTGTGTATTAGATAATAGATTATTTGACAGAAAGTCATCTAAGATCTGTTTGTGTATTGTTTGTTTGTGTCTTTCGGCTTTTTCCCGGTTAGGGGTCGCCACAGCAGAACTCCGGTCCGCTAATGATTGGCAGTTGATTTTTACGTACCGGCTTGCCAGGCCTGATGCACAATCTTCAACGAAGGTACGCCCATTCATGCATGTCACCATGCAGAAGACACTCTAGCTGAGAATCGAACCGGACAGCATCTTATTGTGAGGCAACAACGCTACCGCAGCACCACCTCCGTGGGTACAAGATCTGTTTGTGTATACATTTTCCAAAGATTTTGGCAAGTGGTGACAAAATGGCTATGGGTCTGTAGTTGGATACATCAGTAGAGGGACCACTTTTATGTAAGGGTATGACGTGTGATATTTTCCAGAGGAGTGGTAAGTTCTGCTCAGAGATAGAATGGTTAATGAGAATAAATATAGGGTAAGCGATGGAAATAGCAACTAGTTGTAAAAAGTCACCAGGTAGCTGGTCTGCAGCTAGTGTGCAAGGTTTTAGTTTAGAAAGAAGATTTTTAACATAACTTGTTTGGATAGGTTTGAGATAGAGGAGGGTAGAATTTTTGTTGAAGGTTTGAGGTATGGACAGAGGCATATTAGGAGTTCTGTTTAGCAGAGACATTATTGAGTTAATAAAATGGAAGCAAAATTGAGTGGCTATGCAATCATTTGGTTTGGTCAGAATTGGGGCTGGGGTAGTGGGTTTTCCTGGTTGAGAAGGAGGTTTCTTGCCAGAGTCCTTTGGGATTTTTCTGTTATTTTAGCTGACTTGTTTGAAAGTAGTTTTTTTTGTCTTGTTTAATTATTTTTTTTGGTTTGATTTTGAAGTTGTTGGTAGGTAATGAGACTTTTTTTACTTCTATTCTTCTGAAAGAGATACCAGGCTCTGTCCCTTTGTTTTAGTAGAAGTGTTTCTTCAAGCTAGTTCCTGGGAGATGAACCATTTACAGATTGCCTGTGTCCATTAGAGACATAGGTGCCAAGCCAGCGATAAATTTCCTGTTCCCCATCCAATTGTCCAGGTTGCAGTTGAATAGGGTTAGGGAGGAACTCTGCTTCACATGGATGGGGAGCCTGTTCCAGAGATGGGGTAATCTCTGGGATGCATCCCTGTCTCTCCAGCAGGTCCTATTTATATGACAGGCAAGGTTTAAGTCTTTAGAATGGGTAATTCTGGTGCTGTTTGTTTTGTGGATATGCAGGAGGTCCATAAGAGTGGGATCTGATAATGTCCTGTAAGTCAGTCTTAGATCTCCCCTCAAAAGCCTGTAGGTGACAGAAAACAGAGATAGAGCCTTGAAGTGGTCTGCATAGGACATTTTACTTAAGCCCTGCACTCTTTTAGTGAAGAACCTCTATGAACGTTTCAGTTTTTGAATATGCCTGGTTAGGTACGTACCAAAGGGGGAATTGTACTCAATGATAGGTCTGATGAATGCCGATTATAGGCTCTATTTAGTGACTCACTCAACATCTCATCTACATGACACTGAACATGGTCTCATTCTGTCCTATTACTTTACTCCTAGACTTTTTGTCACATATTTCCCGAAAACAATCTGTCATCAATGCCCAGTCAAATGTATTTGTCAGGATGCGGGTATGGTAGGGCTCAGACCATTTTGCTAAATATTGTTTAACGTATCAGCTCTACGTGAAATAGGGGAAAATTCCCTAAACCCTTCTGTGGGGGGAAAAACCTCTCTACTCCCATACTAACGTATCACCTTCCAAAATCACACAACCTCTGAGGAAATTTGCTAACTTTGGCAAACTTCTCATCAGTGTTATTGGATTCAGTGACCCATACATATCTCATTTGTCCTAGTATCATAAAACAGTTTGGTAATATATGTGAGTAATGATAGCACTGGAATGGCCGGTGTGAGTAAAACCAGTTGGATGAAAATGTTTACATCAGAGCAATCAGTGTGTTTGTGCAGAATGCCACACTGATCACCAGGGTTTAACATTTAGTTTTCATAGCTTTCAACGTCTTAGTGCAAGATATTTGGACAGCACCCAACATAATGGGGGGCAATGACCCAGAAATAGGGACAGATTTTACATTGCTCTTTTAAACTTAGAAATGTGCTAGAATAACAAGGTTTGTGTTAAGATACATTTTCTGAAGGATTTGAAGTCTGAAACTCAAATGTATGCACTTATTCACTGACATCAATGTTGATATCATCCCAGTGATATGGCAGAAAACCAGAAATTTTATAAGAAACAGACCAAAAGATCTTTGCATTCTCTGAAAATCTGGACAGTTGAGAGGTATTATAGTTATGTATACAGTCCAAACACAGTATAGGACAGCGTATACTGTGCAGAGTATTGTGAAATCTTTGTATTTTTTAATGTATTTTCTGGTGCATTATTAGAACCACAATAAATGCTGTAAGTCTTTTTAAAGTATTGGGTTTGGGCTTTAACAACGCCTATGAACTTCCAACTTATTTAATTTAAACATAAGTATAGTGGATTAGCACCAAATATATGGTTTTGGTGTTGGTTCGCATCAAAGTTTTTGGACGAAGAATTTTAGGACACAAACAGGTATACAGGGAAGGGACAAAAACTTTGACTAGGTAATAGGTTCATAGGTAGGTTCATAGGCAGGTACTAGGCTATCGGCCCTAGGGCCCATACAAGCCTAGCCAAAAAATGTACCCTGGCTTTCGCCACCCAAGAAAATTATTTTCCTGTGCCCCTGTCGAGCAGAGCCACAGAAGTGATCCCCGGGGTGAATTTCCCATTTCCCATCCAATCATCAAGATTTTTCTTGAAGAGTGCTGATGAGGAGCTCTGTTTGACATAGATAGGTAGTCTGTTCCAGAGTATGGGAAGTCTCTGGGACAGGAATCTATCCCTCCAGCATGTTCTGTTTATTGTGGTGACAAGGTTAAGGTCCCTAGAGCATGTAGCTCGGAGGGATTGGGATTTCTTTAAGTGGAGCATGTCCAACAGCTCTGGGTTTGACATAGCTTTGTATGTTAGGCAGAGATCACCCCTGAGTAGGCGATATGCGATGGAGTAAAGCTGTAGTTTTTTGAGACTGTCTGCATAGGGCATCTGTTTGAGGCCAGTAATCCTCTTTTGAGGTATTTCTGTGGTCTTTCCAGTTGTTGTAGATGTCTTGTGAGGTACATACCTAAAGGGGCGTTGTACTCTATAATGGGTCTAATGAGTGATGAGTAGAGGGGAACAATGACCTCTTTTTTCTGGATGAGAATCCTTTTGTGATGAGATGAGCCACGTAGAAGGATTTCCTGACCACTGTGGCGATGTGATTATCAAAGGAGAGACTACTGTCCACCTGTGTCCCAAGGTCTCTTATCACATTTTTGGCATTAAGTAGACTACCAGCTATGTGGTAGTTCATGGGTACAGAGTTTTTACCAAAGGGGATGACAATACACTTTTTGGCATTGAGCTTCAGGCCATGGCTTTGACACCAGGTATCTGTCTCAGTGAGGCCCTTTTGTAGTTTGTCCACATAGTTAGGAGTTTTGATTATGGCTCCTAGTTTGCAGTCATCTGCAAACTTTGTTAGCCAAAGACCTTCTGTGTTGGCCTGCACTTCAGAAAAGTAGATACCAAACAGGAGAGGGCCCAGGACTGAACCCTGTGGTACTCCACTTGTCACTGGTCTGATGTCGGATTTGGAATCCGCTACTTTCACAGTGTGGGTTCTGCCCGTGAGCCAGTTGGCAATCTTGTGACATAGGGATTTATACCTAGTTTAGTGAGCTTATCTATAATTCCAGAGTGGGGGATGGTGTCGAAAGCCTTGGCGAGATCTAGATAAGCTGTGTGAACCATTTTACCCTCATCTATGGCTTTGGTGACTGCTTCAAAGAAGTCAGTCAGGTTTAGGAGACATGATCTGCCTTTTACAAATCTAAACTGAGTAGGGTCCAGAGTTTGGAGATTACCAATGTCTTTGTTTATGAGTTCCACGATGATACGTTCCATGGCCTTGCAGACCAGGCTCATCAGGCTAATGGGGTGGTAGTTCCCGGGGTCTGTCATGGCTCCCCCTTTGTGGAGTGGGATAACTGTCACGGTGTACCATTCAGTGGGTACAAAGCCTGAGGTGAGGCTATGACTGAACATGGTACATAGGTAGGGTGCCAGTTCATTCTGTAGTTCATGTAGAACGCAGCCTGGGATATTGTCAGGTCCCATGGATGCTGTGTTCTTGGCTTTGGAGAGTGTGTTTTTCACCTGTGCAGCTGTGATTATAGGAACTTTGCATTCTTCCGGTATAGAGATGGGCCCTCTAGGGGGTGAGAGGGGGGTAAAGTTAGCACTTAACCTATCTGCTAGGATGTTGGCAATATCAGTTGGTTCTGTATATTTTGTGCCATTATGCTGTAACTCAGAGAAGATCTGAGTGTTCCCATTTAGATTCTTGACATAGCTATAGAATGCTTTGTGGTTGTCTTTAGAGTAAGTGGCAATTTTGTTTTCGTAACTAGCTTTGGAGGATTTTATGAGGGATCTCAGCTTCTTACTGAGGTTAACCAGGGAGTTCCCCCAGTTATGGGATTTTACTCTTTTTTGCAACAGTTTCTTTCTTCTGTTGTAGAGTTTGTTTATGGCAGAGGACCACCAGATTGGCTTCCATTTTTTGGAGGATAACATCTTGGTTCTATTAGGGATAGCATGATCCATGCACTCGTGTAAGTGCTTATAAAGTGCATTTGTGTAGGATTCAGCAGTTATACCTCTATTGTCCGAATGCATGGGTGTCAAGAAGTTTACTACTTCTGTCTTAAGAAGTGTGAAGTTGGTTTTTGAGAAGTTTTTTACGATGGTTTCCCTAATTGGGGCTGAGGGTGGGATGTGGATGTCTAGGCTGATTAGCTTGTGGTCGGATCTGACCAACAAGGAATTGACCTTTGGTGTGGAACACCGGTTTCCCATGTTGGTAATGACCAGGTCTAGGATATTGCTGCCCCTGGTGGGGGTGTGAATAAGTTGATCCAAGGCGTTGGAATTTATGAATTCTAGAAAACGTTGAGCAAAAGAGTTGGTACATGAGTAGTTTTCCCAGTTAATGGTGGGGTAGTTGAAATTGCCCATTATTAGGGTGTTGGGTTGTACCCTAATACTTTCCAGTGTATCAAGCAATGAGGAGTGTGAATCCTGGGGCATGGTGGGGGGTCTGTAGCAAGCTACAATTTGGATTGCGGTCTTGCCCAGAGTTAGTTGTACTTGGATAATCTCGGATGCATTATGCTGTGCAACTAGCCTGGAGGTGTGGATATCCTTAATGAATATGGACACGCCTCCACCTTTAGTGCTTCTTTCTGGGTTAGGTGGCCAAAAGGTGTGGTATGAATTGAAGCCTGGTAATGCAGGGGTGCTCTCTGGAGCTTTGAACCAGGTCTCTGTCACTGCACAGATGTCAATGTTCTCCATTTTAAGGAGTGCCTTGAGTGAGTGCATTTTGAGGTTTAGACTTCTAGCATTGAGTAGCATTACCCTCAGATTTTGCTTGCTTGTACCTGTTACAGTAGTGAATTTGTCATTTGAACCTTGCCTAAAAAAGGCACTATAGGGATGGGAAGAGTCTTAGTCAGTATCCGGAATCCTAAGGGTGACAGGTGCAGGCCATCTCTGGCAAAGCATCGTGGGCTGTTGATCATGTCGTCCCAGGCAGACAAATACTGGATCCCCTTAGAATGACACCAGAAGCTTAGCCAATTGTTGAAGTCAATCATTTTGTCCTTGTACTGTGGTATCATTCTGGGTGATGGCAGGATGCTACTCAGGGTTAGGGTCATACCTGCCTGGGATACAAGATTGGAGAGCTCCTCCATGTCTCTTTTCATGTAGTCCAGGGAGGTATGTCTCAGGTCTTTCACACCAACATGTACAATGACAGTGTCATATTTGTACTTATTGTGGAGTGACCTGAGTGCATGCGTTATGTGGCAGATCCTGGCACCTGACAAGCAGCTGACAGTAACTTTCTCCTTGTTTAGTCTAGTAAGTGTAACATCAGTGTGCCTGACTATAGAGTCACCTATGATTAGAGTGTTGGGTACGTTGTTATGCCTTATGGGCTGTGGTTGAGTGGCACACTGAGTTTGTGGGCTATGTGTCATTTGGGTTGTGTTGGGTGTTGGAGTTTGCTTGCGTTTATGCTTTGGATGTCCCTGATGCTTGAGCAGGTTTTTATTGAGAGCCTCCACAAATGTAAAGTTTCTATGTGTGTGTTTTGGTGGTGTAGGTTTTGAGGGACTATGTGATGAGTGTGGTGTGGTGCAAGTGTTTACCTTCTCCTCTTGACTGTCTAGTCCAGTCTTGGGTGAAGAGAGCTTTGCTTCCAGTTTGGCTATATAAGTGCATCTCTCACAGGTTGTAGTGTTGGGTGGTAGGAGGAGAGGGTTGTCTGTGTACATAATACTGTTGTCATACTGGTCGACTGGTTTTAACCATATATTTTTCTATTTTTAACCATATATTTTTCTGTTTCTATTTATGATAAAGACTTTGCAATGTTCTGCTAATGTAAAGAGCTCAGTTATATTTAACTATGATGCAGTACTAGTGATGTAGTTTTTATTCCCATTTTGGCTTTCTTTGTTGCAATGTTTTCTCTGGGAATATCTCTTTAATTTAAAAAAAATGGTTTTAACTGTGTAATTGATATGGCAGTTTGAAAGTATTTAAACTGCAACTACATGTTATGTCATTTGTCTGATGAAGTTGGTGGAGTACACTGACGAAAGCGCTTACTCTATCTACAATAAAAACAGTGTTGCTGTGGTTCCACCGCTCCCGTTTTTCTGTTTTTCAACTGCCATGTAAAATAAACACACAGGGGAAGTGAGTGTATTGATCCAGAACTTTCACAGAATAAAGCCCCTTAAAGGGTGGGTCATTCAAGCATTTACCATTTACTATATCTAAATTATTAGCAGTTTGTTGTAATTCCCTCAGCTGCTCTTTTAATTTCTGCTGATTATCTTTTAAACTACTAATAACCGAATCCTTTTCTCTTTCTTTCGCCTCTGTCATCCAATAACTAAATGCTGCCCAGCACAACCCTGGTATTCTTCACCCTTTTCTCTTTAATTTCCCTTGATGATTAAGCAAAATATTTTTATTAAAACTACCATTTTCTGGAAAGGCGAGTTTACCATCACCCTCAGTGAGGGCGACCCACTGACTTATAAACATACAACTGTCCCAGGACACACGAAAATACATATAACCAGCTGGTGTACCTCTTTCTGGCTCTTTTATGGTTCCCACACTCACTCCCGTTTTCACACGATAAGCTATTCTGTATTTTACAGATGTAGCTGTGACATTTTGTAATCGTCATTTTCCCCACTCTCGTATCTCCTTTTACTCTTATGTCGCCAGTGTTTCATTTTAACCCACTCTCATACTGCACAATCAATAGCAGAGAGAAAAGAATGCATGCCAATTACCTCAAAACAACTGAATGAGAGGAATTATTACATTTCTATAAGATTATCAATACCAAATTTTTAAAGCAGGCAAGTACAGGAAATGAAAGAAACCCTGCCAGAACAGAAAATTCTGTCATGGGCCCTTTTACTAGCAGTACTTCGTTCAATCCCCAACTACTGCAGTCGTTATCAATTCAGATCCGAGTAAACTGCACCAATTGTTGCATTTAACATTTTACCTTAAATGAAGACAAGACACTTCTTCCTCTCTTTCAATGGTATTTATTACACATGTGTGGGAGCCTCATTGAAAGTACCAGGGAGACCCCCCGAACAAAGGAATGTATAAGCTTATATCCTGGTGATATTGCTGACAGTACAAAAATATAAACTAGACCAATTAAAATAGCACAAAAGACAATTAACCAATCAGTGGTTTACATGTAGGCTTAAAGCAGTTCACATTACTACATCTCTAGGCAGAGAAAGAAAATCGGATATACTTCCATATAAGGCACATTTCCTGCTTTTAAACAGGCTCTTGTTTTTCAGTACTTTTCCACTATTCACAGTTTACTCAATAGTTCGTAGTACAAAGTTCGTCTCAATGCATACAGGTGTTCACATACTCAATCTCCTTGAACACATGCTTTGACCATTCATTTTCTACAGACATAAATAATGGACAGGAAAGGCCTAGCAGATAGACCTGATGCATGAACCTGATCACTGGACCTGAGATATAGGTCACTTCACACATTTCAACATATTTAGATGCCACATATATGATACAATGGTCTCCCACTTGATTATATAGGTGTTTATGGCCACATCTGACAGTCTTGAGTGAATACCTCAGTGCAGATTTGTGTCAAATGCCTTGGGCTTGTCAAGTTCAAAAGGGTGATAGTGTCATCATGAATGTCATCAGATGACCTCTTTGAGGACATTTACCAGATGTAACAGACATGTTGTAGCATTAACAACTCACACAGGTCTGTTGCACACAGCCAGGATATTACTAATGTCCATTTAGAAAAGGTCCATGATGACATGTTGGTCTACCTTACAGATTAGGATAGTCAGGAAGTGGCTATAGATGCATGCATTGGGTGCTGTCACCCCAACTCACATGGATGTATGTTGATGTATACCCTTCTACAGAAACATAGTCTGTGTGGAGACTGTGTTAAAGTATGTAGTCAACCTTGTCAGGAAGGTATATGTGCTGAGTCATGCAATAGGCAATATGTGATGTTGTCACAGCCCATTGATTCTGTGTGATATGCCTGGATAAAGGTAAGACAGTGCATACTCCCTATCCTGATCTGTCCTGTGGTTTGGACACAATTCCTCATACAGATATCATTGAGAAACTCTCTCAGCTGGGGATTAACCCTTGCATCACTAGATGGGTAACCAATTGACTCACTGACAGAACACATACTATGAAAGTTGGTAAATCAAAGTGTACCAGTAGAGCTGTCACCACTGGCATACCACAGGGATCTGTGCTTGGCCCTTTACTGTTTGGAATCTATTTCTTGACAGTTCAGGCTAAAGTATATGGCTTTTGCCTTACCATGTTTGCTGATTTTTGCATATTGGGTGCAATCATTGAGTCCACCTATGAGGGTAACATACTACAGGAGGGGTTCACAATGACAAATGAGTGTGGGCAAAATAACACAGTCTACAAATAAATGCAAGAATGTGCCTTTATTTCATCCTTTTGCAAAGTGGAATTCCCTGCTAATTACAGCATTGACATTCTCTCTATGCTGAAACCCTGTGATGCAAGCAATGGGAACACATGTAGATAGCAATATGAACATCAACCACAAAGTGTCCATGCTGGTATTGAAAGCCTATGTTGTGCACATTATAAGTCACACCATCATATTCAGGTCTGAGGATTATATTACAGCACTGTACTCTAACCTCATTAGAACACTAATAGAGTATAATGCTCCCTTTTGCATGTATCTCACCAGACACATGCAGCAGCTGGAGAGATTACAGGGATTTCTCATCAGGAAAGCACAGGGCCTAAAAACCATGCCATGATGTATGTGGATAGATTGAAAACCATGTCACTGTAATCTGTATCGTATAGGATGAGATGACTTCTACCTGGCCTACAGGCCAGTCTCTGACCTTGCCCTTGTGGGAATACTGCACATCCACAAATCAGATATAGCTGATGACATCAGCAGTGTCTGGTGAGGATAATATGATAATAACAGTGTCCCACATGCTGGTGTAAAAAGCTCTCTGTAATGTCAGGCAAGTACACAAACACACACACACACACACACACACACACACACACACACACACACACACACACACACACACGCGCGCGCGCACGACTTCAGTGAACACAAACACCCCCCCACTTGACTGCAATGAGAACAAAACTCCTAAGTACACAGACTACAAAACTCTGTATTCAATGCATGCACCACAGCTCAAGTCTGACTTGGACTGTCTCCAACAACACTTCATAGCTGATGACATCAGCAGTGTCTGGTGAGGAGAATATGGTAATAAAAGTGTCCCACATGCTGGTGTAAAAGACTCTCTGCAATGTCAAGAAAGTGCACACACACACACACACACACACACACACACACACACACACACACACACACACACACACACACACACACACACACACACACACACAAAGTACACAGACTACAGAGCTCAGTACTTTATGTAAGTACCACAGGACAAGTTTAGCTTTTACATGGCTGTAGGACACATTATAGTGGATGACATCAGCACTAGATGCAGGAGAGAAGATGATGGGAGGCCTGCATAGGCTCATAGCTTCATAGGTTCATAGGAGGTTACTAGACTAATGGCCCTAGGGCCTTTACAAGCCTAGCCATGGAAAAACTCAAGTACCTTATTGAGAATAGTTAGATGGTTGTTGTTAGCAGAGAGATTTTGTGATCAACACCGACTGTCGCTGTCCATGAGGGACCTAGGTGCCACCCCTGGGATGAATTTATGATCACCCATCCAGTTGTCAGGGTTGCACTTGAATAGAGTCATTGAGGACCACTGTTTCCCATGCAGTGAGAGCCTATTCCAGAGGAGTGGAGATTGCTGTGAGATATATCTGTTTCTCCAGCTTGTTCTGTTTATGTCAAAGGCAAGGTTGAGATTCCTGGAGCTAGTTATTCTTGCCCCATTTGATTTGTGGGTGTCCATCATTTCCAGTAGGGCAGGGTCTGAGACTGCTCTATAGGCAGGCACAGACTGCCTCTTAGCAGCCTGTATA
This sequence comes from Protopterus annectens, assembly GCF_019279795.1. Taxonomy (NCBI): domain Eukaryota; kingdom Metazoa; phylum Chordata; order Ceratodontiformes; family Protopteridae; genus Protopterus; species Protopterus annectens. Next base: position 869,521,014 of record NC_056730.1, on the reverse strand, counting down.
ATACTGAGTACAGTGACAGGGCTTTCAGTCTTCCCATGTATGTCATGTTTTGGACGCCTTAGATTCTCCTGGTCAGAAACCTCTGTGGTTCCTCCAGTTGCTGCAGGTGTCTGGTGAAGTACACAGAGAAGAGAGCATTGTACTCATTTAGTTGTCTGACAAGGGTTGAGTACAGCGGAGATATGACTTCCTGGTCTTGGATCTGATGCCGTTAGTTATGAGGTGGACAATGTAGAATGTGTGTCCTACCACTATGGGCACTAGTGATTGAAATTTAGATTGCTATCAATCTGTATTCTCAAGTCTCGCACCCCTAAGTTTGAGCTTAGAAGGGTGCTATATATATAATAATTAGCAGGGGTACTTCTTTGCCAAAGGGGACAATAAGGCATTTTTGGCATTAATTTTCAGTCTGTGAGTTTGGCACCAATCATTTGTCTGTGTCAGCCCTTTCTGTAACATATTAACATTGTTGGGGGCTCTATATGATCATGCCCAGTTGACAGTCATCTGCAAACTTGATAAGCCACAGGCTATCTACCTTTACCTGAACTTCAGAGAAATAGTTTCCAAACAATAAAAGGGCCCAGCACAGATCGTTGTGGTATTCCAATGGGAAATGGTCTACTGGTGGAGATTGACCCCCAACTTTGACAGTGTTCATTCTATCAATGATTCTGTTGGCTACCCATCTAGTAATGCATGGGTGAAAAACTTTCTTACACTGTGAAGGACACCAATGAAGAAGAGAAAAGGCAAACACTACTAAAAACTCCTGATGTCCACCATGGCAGTAAAACTTAATAGTAAAATCAAAACTTTAATGAAAAGAATATAACATAAAATAAGCAGTCCTCAGTCTTCCGATAAGCGCTTTTGGCAAATAAGCCTTCCTCAGATCGTATAAAAAGGACTGTTCAGCTTTTGTATTTATAAGACATCACAGCCATTCCTCATTTAGTTCTCTGACACACCCTTGTTGCAAACCAAAAGGAGGCCAGCTAGCAGAGAGGTATAATTTCCTTCATTGTAATTAAAGGGGCAGTGCTTCTCTTTACTATAGGATTGTATATGAGAAAACTAATAGCTATGCATGTGAATACATTCAAGTAAACTTGCTAATCATATTCCTTCTATTCTTAAGTGCAGGTTTTAATTGAACAATAGTATTCAAGCCTGGTAATCTGTTCGCTCTTAAATTAATTATCCAGCATGTTTCCCTTAGCTCTGTGCGATTATGAACATCACCTCCTCTTGTGGTCTGACAGACTGCCACTATGGCCTTAAATACAAAGTAATGAGAAGGATACTGTGCTACGTGGGCTGCTAAGGGCCTCTATGGCCTTAAATACAAAGTAATGAGAAGGATACTGTGCTACGTGGGCTGCTAAGGGCCTCTGTGGCCTTAAATACAAAGTAATGAGAAGGATACTGTGCTACGTGGGCTGCTAAGGGCCTCTATGGCCTTAAATACAAAGTAATGAGAAGGATACTGTGCTACGTGGGCTGCTAAGGCATTATTGGGATCTTTCTGTTTGATGTCCCTCAAATGTCTGAGGATACGTTCCTTAAGACGTTGATCTGTTTTGCCAACAAAGAAAGCACTACATTGGCAGCAAGTTGCTAAGTATATGATGTGGGAACTAGTACAATCAGCATAAACATTAAAATTGTACTGTTGCCTGGAGTATGGATGTACAAAAACATTGGAGCTGTCAATGGAGTTGCAAGCTTTGCATCTTAAGCACTTGAAAGTGCCCTTTCTATTAGAATTGGGCCTATTTCTTTCAAATCCATCTTTGTTGCAAATGAGACATTTCAAATTCTTCTTATTCTTGTATAGGAATCTGGGCTGTTCACCTACAATGTCTCTTATTTTGTTATCAGTTGTCAATACCGGCCAAAACTTCCTAATAACTTCACATACTTGCTTATTGTCAGCAGTGTATGTTAACAAACATTTAAGTTGCTGTGATTGAGTTTTAGGATCCAGGCTCTCATGATGACTCGATGAGGGTTCAGAGAAGTAGGGACGTCCCTTTCCTCTCCTTAATTCTTGTGGATCAAGCTTCAATCTTAGATTCTTTCTTTTATAGGATCTTTTACTTAAATGTGTCTCAATATTTCTCTTGTCTGCTACAAAGTCTTCATTCTCAGTACATAATCTTGAGGTTCTTAAGATCTGATTCTCAAAGATGTTATCAAAAATATGTCCTGGGTGCATACTCCCCCTATGCAGATAATGATTTCTCCAGGTTTCTTTTTTATGAATTCCTGTACTGATACCTCTATCAGGATGCAGATGAATCTTTACATCCAGAAATTCTATGGTCTCCGAAGAATGTTTAACCACAAACTCTAGAAAATCAGTGCTCTCGTTGATAAAGTTGACAAAAAGGTCCAATTGTGTAGAGCTGCCTCTCCAAAGGATAAAGACATCATCCACAAAATGGCCGTAGTACATTAGATATTGTTTCCAAGTGCTGGGTATCAGTTCATTATGTTCCCACTCAGCCAGAACCAAATTATAGTAACTATTTGCACATGGGGTGCCCATAGCCACACCCCATGTCTGCAAATAGAAAGAATCCCCATACATAAAGATGTTATTTTCCAATACAAGTTCCAGCAAGGAACATATTGGTTCTGCTTCCATACTGTTCCTTGCTAGGAAAGATCTTATTGCCTGTAGTCCATAGTCATTCGGAATCACCGTAAACAAACTCTTGATGTCCATTGTCACTGGTAACACATCTTCATATTTCTTGAGGTCCTTAGTAACTAAAAATAGTTTTTCCAGAAAATCTCCTGAGTCCTTCAATACAGTTCCTGCTAGTGGCAGGGCCTTCTTTAATTCATTCTCCACATACATGGAAACAGGTTCAGTTACCCACCCCCTACCAGAAACTATGGGACGTAGGGGTGGGTCAACTGGATCCTTGTGAATTTTGGGGAGTCCGCTGATGTATGGAAACATAGGTTTAGGGCAATCAAAGAACTCATATAGTTCTTGTGAGATATTTGTCTCTATCAATAGATCATATAGATGGCTATGAAAATGATCTACCTTAGTCGTAGCTTCACTGCAACTTAATCTCTTATACGTTCTTTCATCATCCAGCATAGAGAGCATTTTATGCCTGTACCATACGGCTTCCATCACTACTGTACATCCTCCCTTATCAGCAGGCTTGATGACCAAGCTGTCTGTCTCCTTTAGCTGCTTCAGCATTTCATTCTCATTAGTAGTTAAATTGAAGAAATGTCCTAGTCCTTTGGTTGTATTACCCCTTAGTTTGAAGATTTCATCTTCACATAATCTCAAGAACATCTCCACTGGTGGAGGATTAGGGGGAACAAAGCTAATCAATTTTGTATAAGGTAGCCATCTACGGTCATTAGCTTGTCCAAAAATACATTTTAATGCAAGGTTCCTGCAAAACATTCTGATATCCAGCACAAATTCACTAATATCAGATGGTAAGGCTGGAATAAAACTCAGGCCCTTGTCTAACAAGGAAATCATATCAGGGCTTAAAATCTTATTAGAAAGATTCACTACTAAACTTGGTTCAGATCCAGTTAAAGTGTGAGCTTCTTCCTTTTCCGTTCTTGACTCTGTGTTCTTTGAGTCCTGTGATGGTTGAATTTGGAAAAAAACAGCAAGGGCCAATTTATCGGTGCATGCATTACCCCTTCTTTCAGTCTAGTTACTAGATTGGGGGCTAGGAGAGCATTTCTGTTGCCGGTTTCTGCACCCATAGTGGCTGTACTACTAGACGCTTCTCTTGAATCTGTTTCAGATATTACAAAATTGGAGGTCGGTGCTGATGAGTTAAGAATAACAGGGTTATGAATGGAAGGCTCCAGATCAGTTAAACTGACATGAGTAATCACATCTTCTCCATTAGGTCTAGAAAAAGATATCTTCTCCTTATGTGGTGGTAGAGCTCCCCGACCCTTATTATTGAATTCCTCTCTCGGCCATTCAAAGATATGGCCTCTCACAAAATCCTGATGGTCACTGGCTAGCTTTTTAACCTTCTGCTTTCTTAGCTTCGCTTCATAAGCATCCAAGTTAATCTGTAGTTGTTCTAGACTATTCAGATGTGAGTCATGCAGCTCTAAGCTTTCCAATTCAGTCTGCTTAGTTGATATAATCGCTGCAATCCTTTCCTCATCCGGCTTGAAAAATTCTATCAGCAAGTTCATGTACTTTCGACTTGTTTCAAGATTTATAATTTGCCATTTTGCGAGCAGATCCAGATAAGTGTTCCCATATGAGGGTAAACACTTCACTCGCATACCTCGAGGTACAATTTGATGGTGCAAGCACGCTTCCATACGGAAGCGTTGCCACTGCAGTCTCTTGAGCCGGTAAGCTGCATTCTCCACTTCCCGAAATATACAATTAAAATTATTATCAGGAACTGATGCAACAACTGTGGAAGCAGCTACATTACCCAGATTCAGATCTAAAAGTGGGTTCAATAAGTCTCCTGACAGATTAGAAATATTGCATGTTCTGAGTTTGTCATTCAGGTTCAATTGCTGGCTCGCCGTGTTCAGTGTAAGAAACAAAAACAGTCAATAGGTAAAAAACTTTCTTGCACTGTGAAGGACACTAATGAGGAAGAGAAAAGGCAAACACTACTAAAAACTCCTGATGTCCACCACGGCAGTAAAACTTAACAGTAAAATCAAAACTTTAATGAAAAGAATATAACATAAAATAAGCAGTCCTCAGTCTTCCAATAAGCGCTTTCGGCAAATAAGCCTTCCTCAGATCGTATAAAAAGGACTGTTCAGCTTTTGTATTTATAAGGCATCACAGCCATTCCTCATTTAGTCCTCTGACACACCCTTGTTGCAAACCAAAAGGAGGCCAGCTAGCAGAGAGGTATAATTTCCTTCATTGTTATTAAATGGGCAGTGCTTCTCTTTACTATAGGATTGTATATGAAGAAAATGAATAAAGGCAAACTCTTAGAAACCCAAAGAGCAGTTTATTTCGTGAGCGCTTTCGGAAATGGACAATGCCTTTCCTTCATCAGACACAAGTACAATACATCCCATCTAATTTAAAACATCAGTTAAATTGATCAATTAAGCAATTAATCAACACAATCAAAATTAAAGGTAAAAGCAACCACATTTACCAAAAAGATGAATGTGTATTAAAATGCTAGATATATAAGTTAAATTACATTCAATAAAAATTTTTTTAAAATTATTTCTATATAAAACCAACCACCAAAATACTATCTGTTCAGGGCTAGTAGTTTAAGCATACACTTAATAGATTGTATATGAGAAAACTAATGGCTATGGATGTGAATACATTGTATGAATGAAGCAACATTCAAGTAAACTTGCTTGTTTGTTACTCCAGGCAACAGTACAATTTTAATGTCTATGCTGATTGTACTAGTTCCCACATCATATACTTAGCAACTTGCTGCCAATGTAGTGCTTTCTATGTTGGCAAAACAGATCAACGTCTTAAGAAACGTATCCTCAGACATTTGAGGGACATCAAACAGAAAGATCCCAATAATGCCTTAGCAGCCCACGTAGCACAGTATCCTTCTCGTTACTTTGTATTTAAGGCCATAGAGGCCCTTAGCAGCCCACTTAGCGCAGTATCCTTCTCATTACTTTGTATTTAAGGCCACAGAGGCCCTTAGCAGCCCACGTAGCACAGTATCCTTCTCATTACTTTGCATTTAAGGCCATAGAGGCCCTTAGCAGCCCACGTAGCGCAGTATCCTTCTCATTACTTTGTATTTAAGGCCACAGAGGCCCTTAGCAGCCCACGTAGCACAGTATCCTTCTCATTACTTTGTATTTAAGGCCATAGAGGCCCTTAGCAGCCCACGTAGCACAGTATCCTTCTCATTACTTTGTATTTAAGGCCACAGAGGCAGTCTGTCAGACCACAAGAGGAGGCGATGTTCATAATCGCACAGAGCTAAGGGAAACATGTTGGATAAGTAATTTAAGAGCAAACAGATCACCAGGCTTGAATACTATTGTGCCATTAAAACCTGCACTTAAGAATAGAAGGAATATGATTAGCAAGTTTACTTGAATGTTGCTTCATTCATATAATGTATTCACATCCATAGCTATTAGTTTTCTCATATACAATCCTATAGTAAAGAGAAGCACTGCCCCTTTAATTACAATGAAGGAAATTATACCTCTCTGCTAGCTGGCCTCCTTTTGGTTTGCAACAAGGGCATGTCAGAGAACTAAATGAGGAATGGCTGTGATGCCTTATAAATACAAAAGCTGAACAGTCCTTTTTATACAATCTGAGGAAAGCTTATTTGCCCAAAGCGCTTATCAGAAGACTGAGGACTGCTTATTTTATGTTATATTCTTTTCATTAAAGTTTTGATTTTACTATTAAGTTTTACTGCCGTGGTGGACATCAGAAGTTTTTAGTAGTGTTCATCTAGTAATGCATGGGTTAATCTCAAGGTGGAAAATTTCCTCTATGATACCTGAATGGGGGATTGTGTCAAAGGCCTTGGCTAAATCAACATAGGCAGTATGTCCTGTTTTCCCTCATCCAGAGCTTTGGTGACATTCTCAAAGATGTCCATTAGGTTTAATAAGCAAGATCTACCCTTGACAAAACAAAGCTCTGCCAGGTCAAAAGTGTTGAAGGTCACCTATGTCCCTGTGGATAAGGTCCATGATGATTCTTTCCATGGCCTAGCAGATATGGCTGGTTAGGCTTATGGGTCAAGCATTCCCAGGGTCAGTTGATGGATGTGTAGGCATGTTCAACTGTTAAAGATCATTCTAATTTTGCATATTACAAGACTGATTTGCATCGCATATCACACAACATTTGATATTAATTTATGTAGTGTAGTTGATATATTTGTGAACAAGTAGTGAGACACCAGGGTTGCATTGCATGGGCGGGGGCAACACATGGCTGCACTGTAAATATGCGGCATATTGTTAGATAGGGCCTTCATTTTGTTATGTTTACACATGTAGTTTCATGGCATAAGGAGTAAATGGACAGTAAACAGCGCTAATACATGTTAATATTTACTTTGCACAGTCCCCTACATGGAGGGTGCAGGGTGGCTTGCCCCCCTGCCTATACTTGCAGAAGAGTAATATGTTTCTGTATGTAGTTCTGCTGCAATATAGTTGTGTTGCTGTACTGTGTTTTTTTTTCAATATTTTGAGTTTCGGTATTTTGAGTTTTCAGTATTTTGAGCTTTAGAGATTTTGGTCTCAGTATTTTGAGTTTAGAGATTTTGAGAGTCAGGATTCTGAAGTGGATCCATATATATATATATATATATATATATATATATATATATATATATATATATATATATATATATATCTTTTATATATATATATATATATATATATCTCCATACCACTTGCTTCCCTCATTCTCTCCATTTAAGCAGCATGAGCCTGCCTATTGATCTGGAGTTCGGCATTCGCTGGATAAAGAACAGAAGTGCATTATGCGTACTAGTCTTGCCTGTATTTAGCTTTCCAAGTATTACAAATACTTACTATACTTACTCAGCTGTGGAATGTCTGGAGTTTCAAACTGAGACAACCAATGGTTGAGGGTATCTCTCTTGCACCTCTGTAGGTCATTAAAATGATGCCTGCACTGTTCTCTAGTACGTGGGATGCCAGTACCACTGGATACAGCCTGAGCCAAACTACTCCAAACCTCAGACTTGTACTGGGAGCTAGAATAGTTCACCTGCAGAAGCTTTTGGCTGTGGTGCTTTACCATGAGTCCGATAAATATTCTGTACTCCTAGACACCCCACTTCTGTGCCATAAACTGGGCAGCTTCCCCACTAACTCCAGACATGTCTAACACCGAAATAGAGCAATTGCAACTAATGCTTTCCCGCCAATTCCAGTTATCATGTTTACTGGTATTGTTCAAATCTGAGCAACTATGCCAACCACGTTTGCACAATGTTGAGCAGAGAGCAGCAGTGCCAAGCAGGGATGAAATAAATATTTGAAATAGGAAGGTTAATCTGACACTTGAGTTGACCTTAGTTTGAAGGGTGTCTGCTGATGTAGCTTGGAAATATATACTGAAAATTGGAAGGCAGCTGTTAGGTGAGTGAAGTTTGCAGGCATGAACTAGGGGCATAAATGTCATGTCCTGACACATTTGTTTTTGGGTTTTTACACTGATAAGATTGATTTTCAAAGTGTGAGTTTCAAACCTAGGCATAAGGGACAAAACTTTATTTTCCACAGTGTTAATTTTCCATCTTTTCCACAGAAGAAGTGCTGCTCAGACATTGTCAGGAATGATTAATAAATGCAGCTGACATTTTGAGGTGTTACACATGTATGTGTGTGACCTGATATGGTTCTTATATATAGATCCAGTTGTGTGTGTGTCTAATGTAATTGTGAAGGCCATGCAAGTCCAAATAGCAGAATTATACTTACCTAAATGTAGTGAACAGTATACCCTCATTCATAAATCTGAAAACACAATAAGGGTGTATTATCCCTCATACATATAATTCATATCTGCTCCACTATCTAAATGCTATAAGTGACAGTGAATACAATGGAAGTAGAACAACAGTAAAAACTTCTGGAATATCCTGTATTAGAACCCAGGGCCATGTGTATGGCAGTCCTACACTTAAATCTATTGCCACAAGAATGGTGAAATAGCAAGTGTCTATTTTTCAGTTCATTACTATAAACTGCACTTTCACAGTAGCAAAAATAGGTTGCACACCCTGTACTAGAACACAGGACTATCTGTAATCCAGGTCTACACTTACACCTGCTGCTACAGGACTAGTTACTTGACATTTCCATAATTTCCTACTCATGCTTAAGTTCTCTGTGTTAACTGCAGCGCAATGCCGCTTAGCGTGTTTGCGAGGTGCCCATCAGAAGTAATTGAATGCATTCATTTTCAATTATTGCCTGTTTGCATTCTGTCTACAGGTGTTCGATAACTGCAGGTGTTAGGGAACCTTGCTAACCATTGCACAATGCTTTTAGCAAAAATTGCAACAATGCATTGTTTTTGACCTTTGCATTTTTACAGGTGTCCTGTCTTCAACTGTTCTGCAGGTGTTCTGCCCACTTCTTGTATGGGCCACTAGTCCATGTACGGGCACTGCTAAGTGTCGTGCAAATGAGACAAACAGAGTTAAACTTGACATTCATTTTCTCCATTTCCCTTGTTTGCACTAAGCTGTGCACTGTGCAAACAATGGCGAAAAATAAATAAAAGGGAAAAGTAGCTGAAATGAAGAAAAGCAATTTATGAAATAAACTCTACAAAATGTTTGTTAGTACACATGAAATATTTTTACATAGGTCTGGATATGAACTCTCACTCCAATGAACCATCAGCCTATTTTGTGACGAAAACGTGATGACACAGTTAACGCATTTATGAATGTCATGAATTTGTTTGTAATTAAAGTATAGTGTTTTCGAAACTGAACCTGCTTCATTCTTGCTGTTCTGTGCACTATTCAGTTTTGGTTTCAGCACTTTTTCCTCCATGTGGTATATCTTTACCGTGCTAACAGCCCTGAATCTACACCATAAATAGGCAACCATGTAGTTAGGAAATCTGAAGGTGAGGAGACGTGTTTGTTTATGTGGAGAACACAGAAGAGGCTATTACTTTGGGATATATCTGCACAGAAGACTACTGACCTTGGGAAGGTATGTATGCTTGCATTTTTCAGCTATATACTGCATATGCTGAAATGTCATTAAAGAAAAATCTGTCTTTTATATATATATGGGTCAAGGACTAATGATCACCTACATGTTTTAACGAAACTGAAATGATACTGTTATCTGTATGCAGTACCTAGAAGTGTACTGATTGCATAGGCATGATTGTCAGGGCATTTTACAGCTATATGTGATTGGCAATAGCTTAAACAGGAAAGTTCTGTGTTAAATCTGTACACATGTTTCAGGGGCAGTTTATTTGATGGCACTTTTAGCATTTCACTGATGGTTTGTTAGCAAAATGTGTCATTTACCTGTTCTTTTGGGGGTGGGGGTGCAAAGATGCAATTCTGGTTTGGCACAAACAATGATATGTTGCTATTGTTACTCTCCCTTGTTTTGCATCCAGCCTTGCTTTGTGTGGGAATGTAATATGTTATAACCACATAATTCCTGTTATTCATATTTTAGATATCTAGATTGTTTTATGTTTCTCCAGTGGGTAATACTGAAATGCTACCTTTTCTGTTTTATCTGGGAACAGGTATCTTAATATGTGATACTTATGTGTATTATCCTTCTGTTGTGTTTTAGGACACCTAGGTCTATGGCACTAGATGTCTCAGTCCCTGAAAATCACCCTTCAGTGACCCTGAGAATCAGGTCATTGTAAAAGTTTTTAGATGACATGGTGCCTTTCTGCTTGAGAGGCGGCATGGAGATATTTCAGGGAGAATGCACATTTGGCAGCAGATAGTTGCAGATGTGAATGCAGTAGGTGGCCTCAACAGGAGCCACTGATATGATCTCATCTGCATGGATGCAGCTGCAGTGGCCCGTGATCGGATGGGTACTGGGGGGCCTGCCACACAGCCACGACTAATAGCAAATGAAGAGTTCATATCCACTGTCAGGGATCCAGGCAGCTCCCAGGAAGGTGCAGAATAGCATGTCCTTCACATTGCTGCTACTGTATCAGGGACAACAAGTACATCCAGAAGGAACTTCCAGGTGGGCTTATGTATCTCAGTTGTTAAATACTCTTGTATAATAAGATATTTACATCAGTACATTAGTTCTGTTTAACAAGAAATTGGTCAGGGGATTGTAGATTGCTACAGTTAACAACACATTCTTATTGATTACACATGAGCTTAGGTTGGACTTGTCATCCAGGTTCTTGTTGAAAGTATAGCTAATGGGCATATAAAGAGCAAAGGCTTTACCCCGTGTGTTACTGTTAATTGTGATGATGTCCTTACCTTTTGCTTAACTTCTTCCAGGACCATCCAGCATAGGGAGCATAACATCATGTGCGCATGGTAAGCCAAACATTTTTATGTCAGTACTGATGAGCAGTTCAAAGAAATATTTTAGTGTGTGATGTTGGTGTCAGGACTGGTGTGTGTATTGCTGTATTGTCTGTAATAGTGCTACCACCTGTTAGTTTGTTAGCATATATTGGACTATAGAAGTGTAGGTAATCATTTATTCCTGTGATTGCTGCTTATTATCACAGGTGATCCTGACAGTGGAAGTGTGGGACTTCTACTACCTGACGTCAGAATATCAGCAGACTCTGATGATGATGGTGGCAAAACACAGGCACAGTCAGGTGGTGCAGAAGTTGAATCTGACATTGAGGTTGACATACAGCCATCCCCTGTAATTCCATTGTTCACAGCCAGTAGGCCTATGCCTACCTATTCTAATCAGCCCTCATATATTGGAGAGGTGGAGGGTGAGACAATTGATTAGAGAAGTGTGTTTACTGTGGCTTCAGTGACTGTTGATTCCGGCCATAGACAAAATGTGGGCAAGGTGCCACGCAAGAGGGTTGCTAGGGGTGCTCAGAGGCGACCTGCTGTCCATCCTCCACCTGATCAGGTGCCTCTTCCCGTACCACTCAACATATATTTAGGGACATCAGGGAGACACAGGCACTTTCCCATAGGTCCTCCATGGAAATGTTTAGGGTTGTAGATGTGGCACAGGCTGACATGCATGACTGCCTCTACCAAGTTGCCGATTTAACGGATCGGATGAATGACACATTAGAATGGGTGGTGTCTGTGATGGAATGTCTGCTGGGATGGGAATGGCATCCTCATGGACGTAGGTTAGCCACATCATCTGCTGTTAGCTGACATGCCATGTCCAATCAGGCTCCCAAAGTGGCAGTGCTTCCAGTGTTCCATCAGAGGTTGAACTGTCCACATCCAGACATGGTAGGCCATGGGGTCATGGTTCTGGGCATCCTCTTGAGGGGAGCTCATCCAGCAGACTTCTGTCACATTCAGGTAACAGCAGTGCATCTGACCGTGGGTGTGGATGTGCCACTGCAATTCCTGGCAGAGCCAGGTCTGGTGGTTGGGTACAACAATGATGAATTGCCACCTCTACCATCCTTGTCTCACACTTGTCTGACATACCAAGTCATAGAGCTAGCACAGTGCTTGGCTTTGTTCATGCAGGCACTCACACACAAATTTCATATGGAAGACCCATACAGACACACACACACAACAGTTACATGGTTCATCCATGAAGATTAAAACTCATTTTTGTCTCACTGCCCATTTGTTAGTTTATCTGAGTCTCTGCCTTCGACCCCTCCCCCACGCAACACCCTGTGCAAGTGATGATAACTGTGCCATATCCCTGTTTTCTTTCATCTGGATTCAGGGATACATAAGCTTTGTGTCTAATGCTCAGGGTGCATAGCTAACTTAGTGTTTAGTACATCTGCATCTGAGGTGTTGAATTGGTAATTATACCTTTGACTTATATTGGTCTTAGAAAGTTGATAGCATCAAACTTTTTTGCATCAGTATTGTTAATCATCTTGTGAGGATTGTGAAGTCTGAAATTGATAAAAAACAGACAAAAATGTAAACCAACAAAGATAAACTGCAGGCCATAGAGACTCCGACAGATTGTATGACCAATAAACAAGCAATATGCACCAAACTATACGAAAAACAATAGATTAGAGCTTCTGTTTATTAAGTATAAACTTCATGAGATAGAACACAGTATTTGAATTTCATTTTAATAACAAAAGATACTAGATCACATGATCACATGATTGCCAAGCTCCAAGCAAAGCAACAAATTTAAAGTGAGAAAACCACTTTTTTAAAAGAGAAAAAAATAAAGATAAAAATGTCAAGTTGAAACAGACTGCCTCTCCAAATCATACAATTTTTGTTATTTAAATGTAGATCAAACACTGTGTTTTATCATTTGTTGTCTATTGCTTGTTTATTGGTTGTACTGTCTTTCAGACTCTCTGTGGCCTGTGGTTTATCTTTGTTGGTTTACAGTTCTGAAACTGAAATATGTCGCATTACTATTTAACTTCTCTTTAATGATTTTCCATTACAAACGTATGGTGCTAAACTGAGGAGATTCTGTGACCATCGGTACTTTTGAGAGGTATGACTGTGTGAATCTTTGATGCCTTAGGCGTACTGCTTAATAATGGACACATACAAGTCACATAAATCTCTGCTGCCACATGTTAAAGTAATTTCTGTACAAATCACCCACATTTTAGTTGCTTACACTACCAAGTAACAACATGCAATGATATGCTATTCATTCATATTATTACACAATACACTCCAGGTTCAACATTTACCTTGTAAATGTAGCAGTTGAAACAATTTTAGTTCAGGGTTGACATTGTCTGATGCTAACAGTACACAGGCATTACACTGTCATTACATGGGTAGGTAAAGGTTGTGAGTGTTGCCTGACATCAATGTTATTAAATGTATGTATGTAGAAGGAAGGTTTTAGCCCCTTAAGTGATGAGTGAGTGTGCTATGCATTGCCTCTTAGCCAATATGAGGGTATATTGAGCATGCCTACATCTGCCTACACCCACAGCAGATGTTGGTTTCTCCTCTGAATCCTCACCTGGGTGTGGCTTCTGTGGCCTTGTCATTGTTGGTGGGATGTACGCCCCTTCCCCTTGTTGATCCTGCTGAAACTGTTTTCTCGGGATAATGCTGTGTAGCATGGCATATGCATGGAATGTTTCAGTACATGTATGTGGATTGTACTGCAGGGCTCCCCTAGATGTATTTAGGCACCAGAACCGTGACTTCAGCAGCCCAGCACATGCGCTATGATATTTCTGGTTTGAGCATATGCCTCATTATGGTGTTCTTCAGTGGGTGTGTGCACATTTTTGATGGGCGTCATCAGCCACGGTTCTAGTGCATAACCTGCATCCCCCAGTAAATGACCCTGTGGGATATCCCACCAGTGAACATCTGATACAGTTAGGAGGTGTGCCAGATACAGGTGGGCTTATGTATCTCAGTTGTTAAATACTCTTGTATAATACGATATTTACATCAGTACATTAGTTCTGTTTAACAAGAAATTGGTCGGGGGATTGTAGATTGCTACAGTTAACAACACATTCTTATTGATTACACATGAGCTCAGGTTGGACTTGTCATCCAGGTTCTTGTTGAAAGTATAGCTAATGGACATATAAAGAGCAAACGTTTTACCCCGTGTGTTACTGCCAATTGTGATGATGTTGTCCTTACCTTTTGCTTAACTTCTTTCAGGACCATCCAGCATAGGGAGCATACCATCATCTACGCATGGTAAGCCAAACATTTTTATGTCAATACTGATGAGCAGTTCAAAGAAATATTCAGTGTGTGATGTTGGTGTCAGGACTGTTGTGTGTATTGCTGTATTGTCTGTAATAGTGGCACCACTGTTAGTTTGTTAGCATATATTGGACTATAGAAGTGTAGGTATTAATTTTTTCCTATGATTGTTGCTTATTATCACAGGTGATCCTGACAGTGGAAGCTCAGGACTTCTACTACCTGACGTCAGAGTATCAGCAGACTCTGATGATGATGGCGGCCAAACACAGACACAGTCAGGGGGTGCAGAAGTTGAATCTGACATTGAGGTTGACATACAGCCATCCCCTGTAATTCCATTGTTCGCAGCCAGTAGGCCTATGCCTACCTATTCTAATCAGCCCTCATATATTGGAGAGGTGGAGGGTGAGACAATTGCTTAGAGAGGTGTGTTTACTGTGGCTTCAGTGACTGTTGATTCTGGCCATAGACAAAATGTGGGCAAGGTGCCACGCAAGAGGGTTGCTAGGGGTGCTCAGAGGCGGCCAGCAGTCCATCCTCCACCTGATCCAGGTGCCTCTTCCTGTACCACTCAACGTATATTTAGGGACATCAGGGAGGCACAGGCACTTTCCAAAAGGTCCTCCATGGAAATGTTTAGGGTTGTAGATGTGGCACAGGCTGACATGCATGACTGCCTCTACCAAGTTACTGATTTAACATATTGGATGAATGACACATTAGAATGAGTGGTGTCTGTGATGGAATGTCTGCTGGGATGGGAATGGCATCCTTGTGGACGTAGGTTAGCCACATCATCTGCTGTTAGCTGACATGGTCATGTCCAATCAGGCTCCCAAAGTGGCAGTACTTCCAGTGTTCCATCAGTGGTTGAACTGTCCACATCCAGACACGGTAGGCCATGGGGTCATGGTTCTGGGCATCCTCATGAGGGGAGCTCATCCAGCAGACTTTTGTCACATTCAGGTAACAGCAGTGCATCTGACTATGGGTGTGGATGTGCCACTGTAACTCCTGGCAGAGCCAGTTTGTTGTGGTTGGGTACAACAATGAAGAATTGCCACCTCTACCATCCATGTCTCACACTTGTCTGACATACCAAGTCATAGAGCTAGCACAGGACTTGGCTGTGTTCATGCAGTTACACACAAATTTCATGTGGAAGACCCATACAGACACACACACACAACAGTTACATGGTTCATCCATGAAGATTAAAACTCATTTTGTCTCACTGCCCATTTGTTAGTTTATCTGAGTATCTGCCTTCTCCCCCTCCCCCACACAACACCCTGTGCAAGTGATGATAACTATGCCATATCCCTGATGTTATGTAGTCCAATCTCGCCTACATTCTTACAAGTGGGTTCGGAGCTGAATATCGGCTCCAACTCGGCCAAACGTTTCTAGCTCAAAGTCTTCTATTGGCTGGGCTAAGAAGGTATCCCATGCTGCACTGCTCCATATCCCCAGATCTCGTTTGCCGCTCATGTAGCTCGGACATGGTCTTGCTCTTGGCTGTGGTTAAGTACCTTTTTCTTGTTCTTCTTGGGAGAATTTGATACAAACAAAAGCTATTTTAATAGCTATTTCTATTTGGTGGTTTTTGGGGTATAATTTGTAGTGTGATTGTTTTTGTGGTGTCCCACTAGCTGTTCCAATGGGCTAGGCCCGTTTCAGTTAGAGGACCTAGTCCATCCCCTTTCTCGTCCCTGTGTTAGTTTTTGCTGTATAAAACCGTTTAAATTAGAGGTTTTAGTGTCTGTCTTCTTGTTCTGTCCGTGAGCTTGGTCTAAAACCGTTTTTGTTAGAGGTTTTAGCCCTGGTCGTCGTAGTGTGTGTTCCTTCTGAGGATTGTGTGTGCTGTTATTTGTTGGAAAAAGTTGTTCCCGCGCTTAGTGGTGTTTTTGTGTGCTTGTAGTTGCTTTCCAGTCAGGCAGTGACTGCTTGTTGTTTCTGATTATTTGAGATTATTTCAGAGATAAATCTTGAAATAAAATGTATACTTAAGGGGTGAAGTGCCTCCAAAACAAAGTTATAAGTCCAGTAGAAAAAAGAGATTAGAAGCACACCACGACAATCGAAGCCAACTTAAAAAGCTGATGTATCCTTTATTTGTAGAAAGTAAGCGCTTTCACGCCTCACAGGGCACTTCTTCAGACTTTAATGAAAATAAAAAGTAAAAAACTCCCTTATATCTCTACTTAACTCTTTCTCAAGCCAATGAAAACTCTGAATGTTAATTAGCTAATTAATTCTAATTAATTCTAATTTACAGCATTTAATTTCCTTGTCTTTAGAGAGATCTTTATAAAGACAGTTGTTGACTGATAGAATTGTCTAATAAAACTGGCAGTCTACTGTGAGTTTCTAAAAATAATAATAAAATATTAATAAAATATATTCATACACATGATGTACCTATACGCAAACAGACATACATAAAAAATTCATATAGAAACATAAAAATATAAAAATACATAAACATATAAATATGAAAATGTAAAAAATACATACATATACATATCCATATCTGTATACTTATACGTGACTCAATCTATACCTCAATATTATGTATAAATATATGTGTGTGAAAGTATATATATATATACATGTGAATAAGTATGTATAAAAAAATATATATAAAAATATATATACATATGTTACTTAAAAAATACAAACACATATATATATATATATATATATATATATATATATATATATATATATGTGTGTGTGTGAATATATATGTGGACATGTGAAGTAAATTTAATATATGATGGAAATGTGTGTGAATGTAAATATAAAAGTGAATGTAAAAATGTATATAAAAAAGTATGTATATGCTTATATATGTATGTGAGAATTGCATGAATGTGTATGTGAGTATGTGGTGAAAATCAGTATGAATTAAGTGCAATATGTATACTTAAATGAGAGAAACTAGTGTATGCAAGTGAAGAACTGTATGGAAAGAGCAGTGTTGTTAATGTCTCAATGGTCTATCTTTCAAAAAGGGTTTTAAAGAAACTCCATCATTGAGACCATGTCTAATATCAGCTTGTAGTCTGATTATCCATTTGTTCTCTTCTTTTT
Source organism: Protopterus annectens (assembly GCF_019279795.1). Taxonomy (NCBI): domain Eukaryota; kingdom Metazoa; phylum Chordata; order Ceratodontiformes; family Protopteridae; genus Protopterus; species Protopterus annectens. The sequence continues at coordinate 869,503,537 of NC_056730.1, read as the reverse complement.
CAGTAAAGTTGCTTATGTTTCCTAGCCTTGTGGTGGTATGTATCAGCTCTAAAACCATGAACTTAAATTTATGTGTGGTATCATTATAAATCACATGTTTGGCTAGGGCATTGGTCTCATTCTCTTTGCTTATGGCATATAGATGTTCCCTAATTCTCTCTCTTAATGTTCTATTCGTTTTACCAACATAATACTGTTAGAAAAATATGTATTTAAATATATGTGAAATGCTAGTTTAAAAGCAAGGTAGTTTATAATGCATTTTATTCTATTAATCATATAACAGAAGGGATAAAATTCATGTGTAAATGCAAGTAGCTTCTGAAACTGCAGTGTGCTTTGACCCTTGACCCTGGCAGCTGCCAGCTCAGCAAGCTTAATGTTATGCTTTTCATAAGTGATTATCTGCTGGGTCAGGAAATTAAAATGTGTAAATCTTCCGCTTCTTCCTGATAAGATAACTTGCCCTTGTAAATAATTAAATCTTCCTTTCCTGATGTAGTAACTTGTCCCTGAAAGATAAAAACACAGCTGGTGGGAAAGTGAAACAGTGAACAAAGAGGTGAATTTAAAGTCTGAATCTGCTATTGTATTCGAACTGATATGAGACCTTCAAGAAGTAACTTTACAGAAAGACATTATGACTGGCCAGCTGGATAGCAAGGCCGTATTGTATCTAAAGGAAAAGTTTTTTTAAATGTACTGCATCAGCATTATTAGATGAATAGAATACTGTTAGTAAAAGTGATGTAGATGCCTTGTGACTAACCACGTCAGTAAGGTGGGCATAACTTGAATGTAAACACTATAAAATATTCTGTACTTCCTGCATCATAAAATTCTGTACTTGTATGGTTTTTTGCCTCCTGGTGTACACTAGTAAACTTTTGAATCTGAACCTCCTGTGTATTGAATTCTAATTTTTTATTTAACAGTTTGGTCCTTTCGAGACGGAATTCCCTTGGTAAGCTGCAGATCAGAGTGTATCGGTGGTCGAATACTGCGCAGGAGAAGTTACCAAAATGGTTCTTCTTGAGTGAAAAGACCTTCGACTGAATTGTCGTGTGTAAAGAGGCTGGTCACTTTCTGATCTGTGGCCGAAGAGCGGAATTTGACCATTTTCAAGACCAGGAGGCTCAGGTAGGAAGAATTTGCCTTTTTTCTGTTTCAGATCAGGGACTAGGTTTCAGTATATTATTGTCAAGATTTGTTTTGCAGATCAGGGACAAAAGGAAGTACTGTATATTTTGTCATAGATCAGGGTAACAGAATAAGGTAGACAGTTATTCTAGATAAACTGTAAACAGGAACTAAGAAATTGACATCACGTGATAAAAAAGGGTTACGTAACATTTTCTTTGACATGGGTAATCAGTGCACTAAAACCTCGCGAGATCCGCCCCTAACCGAAGACGCAAAATACATGCAATAACAGTGTGCTGATAATGTTAGGTATTATACGAAATGGGTTAACAAATATGAATTTGATGGTAAACTAGATAAACTTACACTAGTTAAACTCCTTAAACAGCTTAAATCTGATGCAGGAGGTCAGGCAAAAAAGCAACGCCAACTAGGCATACCTTAAGCACACAGGTGGATTGAGGAAGCAAATCGTAGGGAACAGAAGCTTAAAAATTCAAAAACATTATTTTTAGACAAAGAGGATAATAACTTGGTAATAGCTACAGCTCCTCCTCCTCCTCCCTTACCCCCTCCCTTACCCTTTTCAGGATATGAAGCGAGTGGACAGGCTGGTCCGCCTCTGCGTTATCCTGAAGTTTCAGTAAGACCACAACCATTTGTTAGAGATCCTATTGAGACTAGGTCTCGAACACGTAAAACACATAGGGACACAGAATCATACCAAATAGAGAGAATTCTACAGGATGAGAGTGAGGAAGAAATATGCCCACTTATAAAAGTTCCAAATCCTCAGGCAGGACAGGAAGGGCAGGATCCAACACTCTTAGTATATAGACCATGGACACCAGAAGATATCCGGAAGGCTACTGAGGAAATCCCCCATCCGAAAGTTAATTTTACGAAATTTTTAGAAGATTTACAAGGCATGAGGTTAAGTTACCACTTGAATGGGGAAGAAGTAGAAAAAGTAGTAAGACAAATTATAGGTCCAGATTGGCACATGATTTGTGGCACCTGGAATCCTCGTAATGCAGAACTTAGGCCACTCCCACATAGTGACGCAGAGTTAGACAACAGAGTGAAAGGTCTGGCAGACAGAATCTCTGAGAAATGGAAACCTAGAGCAGACTGGACTTGCATTAATCAATGCATACAACAGGAAAATGAGACAATAGATGGATATTATGCTAGATTATTAGAATGCTTTAATAATCATAGCGGTATGTCGGTTCCTGAGAACCAAACAACTGATTCCCCTTATGAACAACAATTAAAAAATGCATTTTTGAAAGGTTGCATTGCACCTATTAGTAGCTTCATTATGAAGCATATGATAGATCATTGAACAGGGAGGCTACAAGCCTTACTCGAATACGCTAGACATGCTGAGAGACATTTTAATAGTAAAAAGAAAAAGAAGGTGCAAGTCTTCACTGCTGAAGACGGAGTTGAAGTATTTGTATTACAGTCAGGTAAAAAGGGCAAGAAAAAGAATGCCCAGGGAAACAAACAGTCTGACAAACGATCAGAAGATTTTGAAGAGAGGAAAAAGAGAGGTGAATGCTTCAAGTGCGGAAAGAAAGGGCATCTAGCTAGGGACTGTAAACAAAATAAGAAAGCAACGACGGAAGATAAAGGGGATGAGGACTGACTATATGATAGTGAGGATACATCATATGAAAGTCAGGAATCACCAGTAACAGCTAGAATAGAAAAGACAAATGCCAATGTAGTAGAAGGAGTAGAGGAAGTACAAATTGACTTAGACGAAAATGGAAATGAAATTTTAGATTTAGCATTGTTGAGCCTGGAGCTCTACCTAGCAGATACAAAACCAGAAGTGACACTTCTGGTGGAGGGAAGGGAAGTCAAATTCCTGTGTGACTCAGGGGCATCACGGACTTTGATACACCCCTCCAAGTTACCAGAACATTCTGAATCACCTGATTATATATTAGTAAAAGCAGCAAATGGACAGCTATACAGGGAGCCACTCTCCCATGATATAGCAATAACTGACCCTGTTTCAGGTATGACCCAGAGAAGTAAAATAGTTGTTTCTGCAAAGTGTCCAGTAAACCTATTGGGCAGGGACCTTATGCAGATATTTGGCATAGCAGTAGTTCCAACTGTACAAGGTATGGAGGCACAGAGACAAATGGATACATTTGTAGTGCGATCGGAGGGTGAAACCTTTTATTGGTACAGCCAGGACCTAGTCACGACTGGTCCAGGGGCAGTGACTGAGGAGCTGATGAACGTAGCCATCAGTAAAGCCCCCTCCCTTGACACTGATCAACAGCATTTGTTACACTGTACTCTATATTACTGTACCACACCAGGACCTGATAGAGAGTATGAGCAAAAACTGTTTAGAAATCGTGCAACTAGATTGGTTTTGCGTACTTTGTACTGGGATACTGAGGGGAACAGTGTAGTTAGCTGTTCATTACCTCAAGAATTCCTTGCATTGTATAGATCAAATTGGTTGCCACATGTCAGCCTGACAAAGAACAAAAGTGTTAAATGGGCAGACTTAGGAGAAAAAGTAACAAGATGGGAGAAACAGACTGATTTAGAACTGTCAGGACAAGGGATACAAAAACAAAAACTGAATTAGTTGACACAGACACATCCAGCTGTACACTTGCAATCTAGCGAGGACAGCTGATTAGCATTTTTATTAGAAGAAGAAAAGGCCTTGTGTGAAATTCCAACAACTCTGTGGTCAACAGGCAAGTCAGATGTAGGACTTATTCGAACAGCAGGACCAGTTACAATTACCCCAAAGTCAGCTTTTAGACCACAGAAAGACAATACCCTTTGAGAAAGGATGCAGAAATAGGAATTAAGCCTATAATAGCAGCATTACTCAAAGGAGTACTGGTAGAATCTCCTGATTCACCATGTAATACACCCCTATTTCCTGTTAAAAAAGCAAACGGGGAATGGCGGATGGTACAAGATTTACAAGCTGTAAATAATGCAGTAATACCTAGAGCACCTACGGTGCCAGACCCACATACCTTGTTAAATGATTTAGAACCACAACAGAAGTATTTCTCTGTGGTAGATATTAGCAATGCTTTCTTTTCAATACCTATACATCCTGATAGTCAATGTTGGTTTGCATTTACATTTCAGGGTAAAAGGTATACATATACTCGACTACCACAGGGATATTGTGAGAGCCCAACAGTATTTGCACAAGAAATGGCTAGCAACCTGACAGGGTTTACCCCACCGGGAGGTAGTCAAATTCTACTTTACGTAGATGACATCTTGCTAGCAGCCCCCACCCAGCAACAGTGCAGGGAGGATACAGTAGCATTACTGAAATTTTTAGCAATACAAGGACACAAAGTAAACAAAAGTAAGTTACAGCTTTGGAGAAAACAAGTTAGATACTTGGGATATGTAATATCCAATGAAGGTAGAATACTAGATGAGGAAAGAAAAACAGCAATTTTGCAAGCACCCAGACCAACAACCAAGAAAGAAATGATGTCTTTCTTAGGTACAACTAATTTTTGTCGGAGCTGGATACCAAATTATGCTTTGGAATCTGCTCCACTGACTGATTTGATATATAAGACACCAATGGCAGCACAAGATATTTTACAATGGACAACAGAAGCAGAAACGGCTTTCTGCAGGTTGAAGCAGTTGATAGCTTCTTCATTAGTTTTCGGACTTCCAAATTATCACAAACGTTTTTTTCAGACCGTAGATTGTAAGCAAGGGTACATGACGTCAGTATTGACGCAACAACATGGGGACAAGCAACGCCCCATAGCTTACTATTCATCACAGTTAGACCCAGTGGCGCAATCTTTGCCTCACTGTGTACAAGCAGTAGTTGCAGCCGCAATGGCAGTACAGGCTTCGGCCTCAGTGGTGTTATTTCACCCTTTCACATTGAGAGTGCCTCATGCAGTTGCAATAATTTTACTACAAGAGAAAATGGCATACCTTTCTCCTGCTAGACACCTTTCATGTATGACTATACTGCTGAGCCAACCTCATATGACAATTGAACGATGTACGACATTGAATCCATCAACATTACTTCCAACTCCTGCGGAGGGCACACCACACAGCTGCCTGCAGGAAATTGAACAGTTAGCTTTACCTAGACCAGATCTTACAGATATGCCCTTGGATAATGCTGAGGTGACATATTACATGGACGGCTCATGCAGAAGGGGTCCTACAGGGAAGAATCTGGTGGGATATGCAGTAGTTACAGACGCTGAAATTTTAGAAGCTCAATCCTTACCACACAACTTATCTGCACAAGCAGCAGAGTTGATAGCTTTGACGAGAGCATGTACTTTAGCAAAAAACAAGTCTATAAACATATATACTGACAGTCAGTATGCTTTTTCTACAGTACATGTATTTGCACAACAATGGAAAAATAGAGGAATGATTACATCCAGTGGAAAACCTATTAATCATGCGCAATTTATTTTGGAGCTATTAGAATCTATTCAGTTACCTACCAAAGTAGCTATTTGTAAATGTGTAGCTCATACAAAACAACAGGATAAGATTTCAAAAGGTAATGTACGAGCTGATGCAGCTGCAAAGCAAGCAGCCTCAGACTCAGAAACTTTACTTTTAAATGAGGAATTACAACCCTCTGAGATTTTAGATTTAGACATGTTAAAAACAATGCAGAAGCTTGCTACAAAAGCAGAAAAACAAAAATGGGTAAAATGAGGTGCAATTCTTGAGAATGGACTGTACATTTCCAAAGAAAGAAAACCGATATTGCCGTCTAATTTATTTAGATATGCAGCTTTGTTGAGCCATGGGCAGTGCCATGTCTCAACAGGGGGGATGGTACAGTTAGTAAATCGAATATTCCAAACATACGGATACACAAACTACACAAAAACATTTTGTGCAGCTTGTCATACTTGTAACAAGCACCATGCACAAGGAGCATTTAAAACCAAGCAAGGAAGTTTTCCTATACCACCATACCCGTTCCATACTATTTGTATGGATTTCATAGAATTGAATAAATGTGAAGGGAAGAAGTTTTGTTTAGTTATTGTAGACATGTTTTCTAAATGGGTAGAAGCTTTTCCAACCAAAAACCCGGATGCAGCAACAGTGGCAAAAGCCCTGATAAAAGAAGTAATCCCTAGATTTGGCATTCCGGAGAGGATTTATAGTGACAATGGCACACATTTTGTGAATCAGACAATTCACCAGCTTGGGAGATTTTTTGGTATCTCCTTAAAGAACCATTGTGCCTACCACCAACAGTCAGCAGGACTGGTGGAAAGGTACAATGGTACCCTAAAAAGTAAACTTAGGAAGCTAGTAGAGAAGACCCAAAAGAATTGGATATACTGTCTGCTTTAGCACTGCTGAGTATGAGAACGGTTCCAAATGTAAAGGGTTTGACTCCCTTTGAAATGGTTTTTGGGAGAGCATATTATGTGCCTCAGTGGAAAGCTCTCATACCTGCAGAGCAGGAGGCTGAGAGTTCGTTAGCAGAATATATGAAAAAATTGTTAAGGAATAAATCTGTTTTGCAGTTTAACTCTTTTTCAGATAAGGAACAGACCAGACCGGTGGAAACAGTCGTGGGCCCTGGAAGTTGGGTGTGGTTGAAAGTGACGAAAAGGAAAAACTGGGCGAGTCCAAAGTGGGAAGGTCCATACCAGGTTTTGTTGGCAACACCTACTGCAGTCAGAGTAGCTGAGAGAACGTCCTGGGTTCATTTGACGCATTGTAAACCGGTAAAGAACTTTCAACTTGATAAAAACTTTGGGACTGATACACAACCAGACCGAGATGGCCAAAAGCAAAGCGAATAGAAGTTTAGATCAACCCCAGAGATGTTGCATAATCATTTTGTTGTGTGTACATTTATTAACTGTAATTGTGACAATTTTTCTCTTGCTGTGGTTCATCCTACACACAACCACACAAGTGAAAGTGGGAAGGCGTGATGAAACGTCTATAGACTGGCATCCAAATTTTAACACATACCTGGCCATGAAACGTGTGTATGCAGAGACTATGAACATTTCAAATTGCTGGGTTTGTACAGCTATACCAACAGCATATGGAGGACTGATAATGTCCGCTGTCCCTTTGGGGATAAATGAGACTTGGGAGAATTTACTTTTCGACACAGGAACTGTGAGATCACAGGACAAAATAGCTTTATTTTTACCTGTTACACAAAAGGGAATTGTGTGCTTTTTTAAAAATGATACCCTCCAAGTAGGATGGAGTAATTGTAATATTATGATATCCTACAAGTGTTACATTAAAGTTAAAAGTGGAGGTACTGTTTGTAATACTAACTATGATTCATATTTGAGCACAATGAAAACAACATTGAATGAAGTATGTAAAAACCCTGTTTTGTTTAAACAATTGTCAGTTATAGATCAGAAAATGTTTCATGCAGGGCTGATGCGTATTAGTACTAAAGTAGAAAACTGTTATTTTATTTGTGGGAAAAAGGCATATAAATGGTTACCTGAGAATTGGTCCGGCAGTTGTTTTTTGGGTTATCTGGTTCCAGCAATAAGACATACTGCAGAATTACCTTTGGGTAAAATACAAAACGTAAGGGAAATAGCTCGAAAATCTGAAGGTCCAGTTAAGAAACCTGTGAATCCAGTTGGGAAGATCGAAGCTGGTTGGAAAGACCATAATTCAGTAAAAGATATAAGTGAATTGACTCATATGGACTTGGGTGACAGTGTTATATCCTGGGCAGGAATACTACCAGCCTATGGAGCAGTCAAATCGATCTGGGAGCTGAGGAAGTTGTCGAAACTTCTCGAAGTAATGAGTAATGCAACTTTTTCCGCCCCAGAATTGGTGACTGATGAACTAAATGCAATGAGAACTATTGTGCTACAAAATCGGATGGCTCTTGACTTCACCCTAGCGGCGAGAGGTGGTACGTGCGCGCTTATCAAAGAAGAATGCTGTGCTTTCATCCCTGACAATCGCCACGAGATAAATAATCACCTAGAGGTAATTCAGCAAGTATCAGCCATGACTGAACCAGGCCCAAACCCACTGACGGACTTCTTCCAGAATCTGTTTGGGGGGTGGGGTTCCATCCTAATGAACATTCTAATTGCTATTTGTGTGGGTATACTCCTAATAGGAGCATGTGTTTGCTGTGGAATTCCCTGCATGAAAAGATTAATCAAAGATTTTGTTGATGTATCTGTTACTGAAACTTTCTACCAAGATATTGAAATTGAAAGATTGATTACAGATGACGCTTTTTCTGAAGTATAGATTAAATGACTCACCTAGCTGAAAATCCTGAGTGGAAAGGCTAGGAGATGAAATGACACTATGCATACTTCAAAATAGAATAAAAAGTATTAATAGGGGGAAAATGTTAGAAAAATATGTATTTAAATATATGTGAAATGCTAGTTTAAAAGCAAGGTAGTTTATAATGCATTTTATTCTATTAATCATACAACAGAAGGGATAAAATTCATGTGTAAATGCAAGTAGCTTCTGAAACTGCAGTGTGCTTTGACCCCTGACCCTGGCAGCTGCCAGCTCAGCAAGCTTAATGTTATGCTTTACATAAGTGATTATCTGCTGGGTCAGAAAATTAAAATGTGTAAATCTTCCGCTTCTTCCTAATAAGATAACTTGCCCTTGTAAATAATTAAATCTTCCTTTCCTGATGTAGTAACTTGTCCCTGAAAGATAAAAACACAGCTGGTGGGAAAGTGAAACAGTGAACAAAGAGGTGAATTTAAAGTCTGAATCTGCTATTGTATTCGAACTGATATGAGACCTTTAAGAAGTAACTTTACAGAAAGACATTATGAGTGGCCAGCTGGATAGCAAGGCCGTATTGTATCTAAAGGAAAAGTTTTTTTAAATGTACTGCATCAGCATTATTAGATGAATAGAATACTGTTAGTAAAAGTGATGTAGATGCCTTGTGACTAACCACGTCAGTAAGGTGGGCATAACTTGAATGTAAACACTATAAAATATTCTGTACTTCCTGCATCATGTCAGACAAAATTCTGTACTTCTCTCCAGCACAAGCGGCGTCTATGAAAAATGCTGAAACGCCAATGAACCGTGAAATACAATGTCACACCTTCCTTTGAATCAGACAGTCACGACTTCATGTACAATAAAAATTAACCTTTTATTACAAATACAAAGTTACTGGTTGAGCGCTTTCACCTACAAACAACGTAGTGTTCATCAGAACACACAACTGCTAGAATTAATTGCTTAAATATTTGAAATTGGCGCCAAAAACTTAATCCTAAGCTCTCAGTTAAAGTGATATTCACTAAAATATCTAAAAATGTCTACAAATGCTGTCATAAGTACAATACATCATAGCATTATTTACTCTGGTGTATAATATCATAAAATGAGTCCCAAGTACATTATAAAATAGAAATTGTTAATCAATAAAAATTTTTTTATGTACAATATATTACAAATATTCCAAAATACTTTTCATAGATATAGAGTCATTCAGACCTGGAGGGGTGGTAGCATCTGTTAATATCTGCCAATAGCTTTCTCTGAAAGCTAACTTACTTTTAGCGTTACCCCCTCTGGGGTTTTGTTTCACCACCTCTAAAATACCAAATCTGAATTGATGTTCATTGCCTTTATTAATAATATGTTTGGCCAATACATTTTTCTCATCTCTGATCTTGATACTGTATGTATGTGCGTATATCCTCTTTCTAAAATTCTGTTCCGTTTTACCTATATAGTATGACGGACATATTGTGCATTTGGCCAAATATACTAAAAATTTTGTATTGCAATTTCCCCTTTTAAAAAATATTTTTGTTCTATTGTAATTCTTCAATTTTAACTCAGTGTCCTCTAATATGTAACTGCACTGGTTACAACAACCACATTTCCTAGTGCATATATTTTTGTTTTTATTTTTATCCCTCTCCTCACATTTACTCCCTTTTTCTAATATACTTTTTAAATTTGGTCCCATTTTGTATACAAAAGTCGGATTTGAACCCAAAATCTCAATCATCTCATTGTTTGTTAACAAAGTGTACCAATATTTGTTTAATATATGCTTCATTTTATTACTAAAGGGACCATATTCAATAATACAAGCTTTACCAAAACCATTAATAATACCTTTCCCTTGTTCATCTATATTTGTCTTTAAATTTTCTTTATTTTTTGTTCCTAATAGTGGAACTATATTGTTGCCCCATCTTTGCATTAACTCAAAACTAATGTTGTTCATCATTTTTGCACTGTAGCCTCTATCTAAAAATAAGGAGGTGACAAATTGTATTTCCTGTGTCACCTCCTCTAGAGATGAAGTCATTCTCAAGGCTCTAATGCATTGACCTTTAAATATATTTCTCTTGGTTTTGGTAGGGTGACAGCTTTCATAATCTAAATACGAATTTGTGAATGTTTCCTTCCGATGAATTTTGGAATGAAAGGTATTGTCTATCCTAGTCACCATAGTATCCAAATATGGTACTCCTGTACCATTACTATTGGATGTGAATTTCAAAAAATTGCTACTATGATTCAGATAAAATAAAAAATTATCAAACGTTTCCTGGCTTCCTTCCCATATAATGTATATGTCGTCAAGGAAGCGTGAATAATATTTTATATGCCTGACATATTCACTCTTGAATATACTATTCTCCTCCCAATTTAACATGACTAAGTTGGCATATATGGGGGCACAAGCGGCCCCCATAGCTACGCCTCTAACTTGTCTGAAGATCTCTCCTTCATAGTAAATAAAGTTGTTCTCTAAAACAATAGACATTAGATCGTATACTAACTGAATTCTGTCCCTTGTCAAATTACTATGTCTGTGCATACAATCAAAAAATGCCTCTAAACCTTCTTCTTTAGGTATGCACATAAAAAGATCTATCACATCTATGGATGCAAATAGTAACTCTTGAGTAGTTAGTGTGGTAGGATAATGTTTTAAAAATTCCCATGAATCTTTTACTATATGTTCAATATTTTTATATACATGTTTTAAAAGGAAATCTATAGCTATACCCATTGGGAACGTTTTTGATTTACTGCCCGAAATTATGTGTCTAAATGGAGGGTCCAAAAGATTTTTGTGGATTTTAGGGATTCCAACCATGGTTGCCAATATAGGGTGATCCACCTTAAGAAAATTGTACAGTTCCTCTGTAATTCTAGTATCCAATAAAAATTCTTAAATAAACCAATCTATCTTCCTATATGCTATGTTTAATTCATTTTGTGAAATGATCTCATAATTTCCTGTATCATGCAATATCTCAAATATTTTTAGTGTTGTAATCCATTTTATCATATACCACAACTCCCCCACCTTTGTCGGGCTTCATAATTCTTATGTTGTTACTAATTTTTAAGTCATTTAAAATTCCTATTTCTTCATCAGTAAGATTCTTCTTGGGTTTTTTTGATTTCCTGTTGATTTTGTATATATCGTGGGTAACCAACCTCTCTTATCTATGGACATCTTGGTTCATTATAGGCATAAAACAATTCTTTTTCTTTAGTGTTTTTATACTGGTCCCGGTTTCGGAAACCTTATTATCCTTAAACATAATAGCCAGATTTAACTTTCTAATATATTTTTTGAATTCACAAATACTATCTACAGTCCTGAAACTTGGAGTTGGAACATATTTCATACCCTTTGAAAAAAGGCTAAAGTGTGCTTGACTCAACATGGTATTGGTATAATTAAATATCTGAAAGTTATTAAACTTATTCACAATACCATTCTGTGCAATACATATATCACTATTATCAGATTCTAGGACCAAATCAACACTTTCTACCAATCGTTCTTGTTTCTGTATTCTTTTTTTCTCCATGTGATGTTCTTGGTCCATTTTTTGTAGCCCTCTCTGGTGTGTACCTGTTGAAAATTTCCATTGTCCTTAGTGTTGGCATCTCTATATAACTGTCTATCTTGTGTATACTGAATGGAATTTTTCCAAATATATGCCTTCCCAGTCTCATATTGTTCAGTATCCCTGACTAATTTTTTACTTTTTCTTCCAAAAGCAGTCTGTGTCTTATTCTCTGCCATTTCAAATTGCCTATGATATAACTTTTCCCAGTTCATAAACATCAGGTCTGACAATATAATCTCATTCATTTGGTTAACTTCACTCAAAATCATACACAATTTAGCATCATTAAATTTGATAAGTTTTTTCATATATTCGATGCCAAAACTATCAAATAATTTGTTGAATTCACTTTCACATTCTTTCGTTAATTCAATTCCCATGGGCAATTTAAAAAAACGTAAGCCCATAGGTACAATACCTAAATTGATACATTGGGATAAATAAGCATTGTCCAATTTGATAGAATTAATCACATTCAATTTTTTACCAAATTCATATATTAAATCTTTTAATGTCCCATTAAATTTATAATGTGCGTTGTGGTTTTCTCTGTGTTTGCTACCATCAAACACACAGTCATTATCTAAAAAATCTTTAAGCAAACACTCTTTGTTTTTCTCTCGTGTTTTGTTAACAGTTTTTGATTGAGTATTTTCTTTTACAGTACCTTTTTGCTCTCGAGCATTTACTGTAGCGTTGGCATATGTTCTCATATAATTACTCATTTTGGGTCTGGTACCTATCCTTCTTGCTTCGTTGGCAGCGTTGGCAAAAGAAAAGTCAAAAGTGAAGTCTGTGGGCGCCAATCTACTATGAACATTGTCCATTGACTCCACTGCTACCGGTAAATCAATGCAATGCGTCACACGGGACGCTGGTATTTGTCCGTTTGGAATCTCTGGGGAAGAAGTGATTAAAAGTTCCGTTTGTGTGTCTATTTGATCAGTGGACCTGATCATCCGACTCCGATTAAGCACAAACACGGCATCATCTTTCTTATCACTGTCTGAGGAGCTATTGTGCCTGACAGATGCTTTCTCCATTGCACAATAAAATATCCCTCCTCTATTCTGCATCAAGGAATTGACAACATCCAGAAGCTTACCGACTTCACCCCTCAATGACTTTACTTCAGCCCGAATGTCCGACAACTCGTCATGTTGAGTAGGGGATGCTGCTCCTGAGGATTCACGGATATTGTCCATAACTACAGAAGAAAAACAGCGAATGAACTAATCTCCAGCACAAGCGGCATCTATGAAAAACGCTGAAACGCCAATGAACTGTGAAATACGATGTCACACCTTCCTTTGAAAGAAAACTGTTATTTTATTTGTAGGAAAAAGGCATATAAATGGTTACCTGAGAATTGGTCCGGCAGTTGTTTTTTTGGGTTATCTGGTTCCAGCAATAAGACATACTGCAGAATTACCTTTGGGTAAAATACGAAACATAAGGGAAATAGCTTGAAAATCTGAAGGTCCAGTTAAGAAACCTGTGAATCCAGTTGGGAAGATCGAAGCTGGTTGGAAAGACCATAATTCAGTAAAAGATAAAAGTGAATTGACTCATATGGACTTGGGTGACAGTGTTATATCCTGGGCAGGAATACTACCAGCCTATGGAGCAGTCAAATCGATCTGGGAGCTGAGGAAGTTGTCGAAACTTCTCGAAGTAATGAGTAATGCAACTTTTTCTGCCCCAGAATTGGTGACTGATGAACTAAATGCAATGAGAACTGTTGTGCTACAAAATCGGATGGCTCTTGACTTCACCCTAGTGGCGAGAGGTGGTACATGCACGCTTATCAAAGAAGAATGCTGTGCTTTCATCCCTGACAATCGCCACGAGATAAATAATCACCTAGAGGTAATTCAGCAAGTATCAGCCATGACTGAACCAGGCCCAAACCCACTGACGGACTTCTTCCAGAATCTGTTTGGGGGTGGGGTTCCATCCTAATGAACATTCTAATTGCTATTTGTGTGGGTATACTCCTAATAGGAGCATGTGTTTGCTGTGGAATTCCCTGCATGAAAAGATTAATCAAAGATTTTGTTGATGTATCTGTTACTGAAACTTTCTACCAAGATATTGAAATTGAAAGATTGATTACAGATGACGCTTTTTCTGAAGTATAGATTAAATGACTCACCTAGCTGAAAATCCTGAGTGGGAAAGGCTAGGAGATGAAATGACACTATGCATACTTCAAAATAGAATAAAAAGTATTAATAGGGGGAAAATGTTAGAAAAATATGTATTTAAATATATGTGAAATGCTAGTTTAAAAGCAAGGTAGTTTATAATGCATTTTATTCTATTAATCATATAACAGAAGGGATAAAATTCATGTGTAAATGCAAGTAGCTTCTGAAACTGCAGTGTGCTTTGACCCCTGACCCTGGCAGCTGCCAGCTCAGCAAGCTTAATGTTATGCTTTACATAAGTGATTATCTGCTGGGTCAGAAAATTAAAATGTGTAAATCTTCCGCTTCTTCCTAATAAGATAACTTGCCCTTGTAAATAATTAAATCTTCCTTTCCTGATGTAGTAACTTGTCCCTGAAAGATAAAAACACAGCTGGTGGGAAAGTGAAACAGTGAACAAAGAGGTGAATTTAAAGTCTGAATCTGCTATTGTATTCAAACTGATATGAGACCTTTAAGAAGTAACTTTACAGAAAGACATTATGACTGGCCAGCTGGATAGCAAGGCCGTATTGTATCTAAAGGAAAAGTTTTTTTAAATGTACTGCATCAGCATTATTAGATGAATAGAATACTGTTAGTAAAAGTGATGTAGATGCCTTGTGACTAACCATGTCAGTAAGGTGGGCATAACTTGAATGTAAACACTATAAAATATTCTGCACTTCCTGCATCATGTCAGACAAAATTCTGTACTTGTATGGTTTTTTGCCTCCTGGTGTACGCTAGTAAACTTTTGAATCTGAACCTCCTGTGTATTGAATTCTGATTTTTTATTTAACAAATACATATTGCATTTCTGACAAACACCTAAATAAACAACATTTCTGGAAGCACAACTAGCATAGAAATCAAACTTATAACATACTTGTGTGTCAGGATGTATAAAAGTATTTCTATTATATATATATTGACACTGGTTACAATTGTAACAAGGAAAAGTTCCCTTTTTTACTGAAAGTATTCTAGTCTGTTTGTGCTCATAGCATAGTAGTCTCTTCAAGGACCTAGTGTTCTTATAACTGAAGCTCGGTTGTTGACCTACTATCTTACTAATCTCTTCATCTAAAGTCAAAATTCCCCAGTTCTTTCTAATAACATCTGTTATCATTCTATTACAGTTTGTATAAGGGATATTAACTCTTTGTCCAATCTTGTTATTTCTTTTCTGATGAACTACCATATTATTATTCTGTTGTTCAGCACCTTCTATATATGGACGTCCTTTACCTGTTCGAGCCACATAATTTCGATTCTCTAAATCTTTTTTATTATAACCCCTGTCTGATAAATCCTGTTCTGTGTCTAATAAGGCTTTTTCAAAAATTTCCTGTTTACTAGTTAACCTTGAACATCTCAATGCCTGGTTCTTTACCACGTTTTTATATATATGTGGGGGATGCATACTGGTTCTGTGTAAGAAGGCATTTCTTCGACAGGGTTTCCTATAGATAGATGTATGTATCTTATCTCTATCTTTTGAAATCAACACATCTAGAAACTCTATAGAATCTTTTGAGCAGTTACTAGTTAATGTTAAAAAGCTAGTGGTGCCATTTATATAGGTAATAAAATCATTAAGTGATTCATAGTCTCCTCCCCAATTCAAAAAGAGGTCATCCACAAATCTCTTATAAAGTCTAATATATTTAGAAAAAAACAGTATGTTGTAGAATGTATGTATGTTCCCAGTAAGCAAGTACTAAATTTGCATATGAGTTGGCGCATGGGGTACCCATTGCCACTCCTGTTGTTTGCAAAAAATACTTATCAGCAAATATGAAAACATTATTATTCAAAATTATTTCCAATAACATTATAATCTTAATTACTTCATCCCTTGTTATATCTTTCTGAATTAGGTTAAATATTCTAGACCTACATCATTGGGTATACATGTAAATAGGGACTTTACATCCAGGGTTACTAGATAATCTGTTTCCATCAAGAGCCCATCATTATTTAATATAGTTAGTGCTTCTAAAAACTGTTGCGTGTCCCTAAGAATAGATGTAGTTGTTTGTACAATAGGTTTTAGCTGTTTCTCTATATAGATGGAGATGCTCTCAGTTAACCATCCCTTACCTGAGACTATAGGTCTCAGAGGTGGTTTTTGAAGGTTCTTATGAATCTTTGGTAAACCTCTAAACATAGGAACTAGTGGTTTCTCAATAAGAAATTATTTGTAAAGATCATTATCTATAATAGAGTACATTAGCATATCATATAAATCTGTGTATACATTCTTAATTAAAACATTCAATTCCATAGGAGTTAGGCACTTCTAGGTAGTCTGTTCAGACAACATGTCAGTTATTTCTTTCTCATAAAAATCCTTATCTAATATCACAGTGGCACCTCCCTTATCCGCAGGCCTAATCACAATATTTACATTATGCTGTAATTCATTTAAAGCTTGTCTTTCTTCACTAGTTAAATTAAAAAACTGTGTTTTTGGCTTACAAGATCTATCATTAAGCAGTGCTAATAAGTCCGCAGTACATGCTTTTTCAAAACATTCTAAATAACTGTGTAGTGGAGGTATAAAAGTTGATGGTTTAGAAAATACACCGACATTGTTATTTATTAAACCTTGATCATCATTATTGTATAGTAAGCCTAATGCTACATTTCTAGTAAAGCACTTGAGGTCAATTATAATATTAGTTACATCAACAGACTGTGAAGGAATAAAAGATAATCCTTTATTCAAAACAGTTACCTCCATTGACGTTAAAGTATGTTTCGATAAGTTCACTATTAAGTCCTTTGTGCTGGCTTCAGAATTTTCTTCTGGAATTCATATGGCTCCTTGGACGTCTGCCTCTTGCGCCCCTTGTAAGTCGGACTCCATTCTTGTCTGTTCATAGGTTTGAACGAAAGGGGAAAATGGAGCTCTTCATGTAATTCCTCTATGGTATCTATTGCTGTCGTTGTTGTTAGCGTCGTTTTCGGTCAAATGACCGGTTGAGGATTGTCTTTGAATGAAGAGACAGGCTCTGGATTGTCCTTGAATGTAGCGACAGGCTCAGCATGTATCTCCACCACTACCTCTTTCTCGTTTCATATGCTACGATTATTTGAGATTATTTCAGAGATGTCCAAAGATTCCAAGGAGCACAAACCTTCAGGTTTTTAAAAGTGCTCTAAGTGTGGTTACAAGATGTCCATCACCGAGGGACATTCAGTATGTGTTTATTGTCTGGGAGCAATCCACCTGCAGGAGTCCTGTAGCTTCTGCCATGCTTTTAGTCCCAGGGTGCTCCAAGAAAGAAAGAATAAGTTAATCCTTAAGGGACTCTTGAAACCTCATTCGAAGAGGCCATGGATCCTGCTTCCAGTTCAAAATCTAAATCCACAAAGTCTAAAAAGAGATCTCCAGCTCCGTCAGTCTCCTCTGTGCCACCGGAGAAAGTTATGAAACTGGCTTAGACCTCCTCGGTTCCACTGTCCTCGGGGCCGCAGGAAGTGTCGGTGTTGATGGAACCGGCGTCGGCTCCAATTATATTGGAACCTCTTCGGAGCCGACCACCCAGTACTAGACCAGTGTCACCTGAGAGGATATCCCGATCTCCCTCCCTGTCCTCCAAATCCTCCAGGACACTTTCAGATGTGGATGTCAATAGGGTGGTGCAGAGGCTCCTGCAATCACCAGTTTTGGCTAAATTGTTCTTGGCTCCATCCCAGTCGGCTCCGGAGCCCGCCCCGATATCTTCTTCGATTATTCCTCCTCCGAGCGCATCTCTGTCTTTGGAGCCAGAATGCTCCACTCCATGTGATGTTTCTAGGTCAGTTCTGATGGCCCCTCTGGGCTCATCTGTGCCGATGTCAGCTCCGACCCCGTTGGCACCATCCACAGGGTTCGGGACTCGGGATTCTTCAGTCGGACCCGAGGGGGACACCTCGGGACATCTTTCGGTTCCTAGTCTCCCTCTCAGTGCCTCGGCTCGTGGAACCCTGACTCCTGTCATGATCTCGGAGGCTGGCCAGTCCTCGGACTTGGGGGGGCCCAGCCTTTGAGGCCATGCAGAGTGCGCTGGCCAGATCTTCAGCCACATCATGTGGGTCGGTCATTCTGTCCCCTACCACTCCGGTGAGAGCCTCTGATCACCACCTATCTGTAGACAGCAGAGCCCCAAGGCCTAGGGATACCCCCATGAGTGGTCCCCAAGTTTCTGAGGGCCCCTCAGAGTTTTTGCCTGAGGAGCCCCCGAGAAAGAAAACGTGCAAGAGGAAGCACATAGACTCCCAGGATGAGTCTCTCACCTCAGATACTGAACTCTAGGAATCGGAGGGGCCCCCCAAGTCATCCTCTGATGATGTTTCTTTCTCTGACATCCTGGAGATATTGAAACAAAGAGGTGACTGGCCATCCATAGCCCCCTCCGAGGAGGAGTCGGTCTTCCTGAAGGCCTTTGGTGCTCAGCCCTCTGCCTCCTGGGTGTCCCCACCCTTCGACGAGCTCCTGGATTTAATTTGTTGGAAGGTGTGGGAGAACCCTGATTCTGTGGAACCCGTACCCAGGAGATGCAATAAATTTCTGTCTGCTCCCCTGGGTAAGGAGTTTTTGTCCAAAGGAGTCCCTGTGGATGCCATGGTGGTGGTGGCGGCCACTCAGAAGGAAGTACCCTCTCATCAGCAACCTTTACCTTACGGTCGCTGAATTACCTGTCTCATTTTACTCGGCTCCAGAGAGATCTCCTCAAGGAGTTAGGAGATACTCTCATGGGTAACGTTCCTGAGTCAGTGGCCCAGATGGTTAACGCCCAGGTGTCTACCCTCAATTCCATCGTTAACTCCTCCATGCGGCTCATTTCATATGAAGCCGAGGGAGCGAATAGGGTAGCAAGGTCAGGAGTCACCCTTAGGAGGCAAGCCTGGATACGCCTTTGTCATTTTGCGGAGGCCTTCAAGTCTTCTTTCACTGATGCCCCCTTTGATGGTTCTTCTTTGTTAGGAACCAAGGCAAAAGACACCCTCACCAGGTGCGAGCAAGAGGGAAAGACTCTGTCTGCTGTAGGGGTCCGTTTTTCCCTTCCCTGTAGGCCTTACCCAAGGCCCAGAGAGGTGGGAAGATGTGGTTCAAAAAATCACAGAGGTTTTTTCCCAGCGCACAAGGTGAGCCCCCTTCCAGAGGCAGAGGAGGGGGAGGCTATTCAGGGAGACGCCGCCCTAGAGGCAGAGGGGGCTTCCACAATTTGGGAGACTGTGATTCCTTCTGTGGCTCTCCCTGCCATCATTCCTGATGGGATACTCGACTGTGCGTTTCTGGAGCCAGTCGGGGGTCGAATATCGTTATACCCGGAAGCCTGGCAAAGCATCACCCAGGACCGATGGGTATTACGAATAATTTCCGGAGGTTATGTCATCCCCTTTTCGTCAGACCCCCCCCCCTCCAGTCAGAAAAATCCCGGACGTTCCACCCAGTCAAAGGGATCACGCAGCTTCAGAGGTTTCAAAGCTGCTAGAAAATGGAGTCATCCAGCATGTCCCCTCAGACCAGATCAGATTAGGGACTTACTCAAGATTCTTTTTGGTGCCGAAAAGAACAGGGGACCTGTGACCCATATTAGATCTCAGCCAATTGAACAACTATGTACAAAAGTCCAAGTTCCGTATGGTCACAATACAGTCAATTCTCCCATTGTTGGGAAAAGAAGTATGGATGTGCTCCATCAACCTCAAGGATGCTTACTACCATATCAAAATGGACAGGGCATCCAGGAGTCACCTACGGTTCTGGCTGGGAGCCAGTCATTTCCAGTTTCGAGCCCTGCCCTTTGGTCTCACCACAGCCCCCAGGGTGTTCACCAAGTGTATGGCGGTGGTGACAGCTCACTTGAGACGTCAAGGATTCCAAGTGTTTCCGTATCTGGATGACTGGCTCCTCACCGCCCCCACCAGGCATCTACTAATCCAAACCAGGGACGCTACCATCACTCTCTGTCAACAGTTAGGTGTAACACTAAATTGGGAAAAATCTGCCTTGTTGCCCTCACAGCATGTCATTTTTATAGGTGCAGAGCTAGACACCATTCAAATGTGAGCCTTTCTACCACAGGAAAGAATCAGAATCTTACAGCAACAGGTGCATGCCCTGCTACCCCTGAGGAAAGTGAAGGCAAGATGGGTTCTCCAACTCCTGGGGACTATGGCAGCAACAATTATGTTAGTTCCTCTAGCGAGATTGCACATGTGACTCCTTCAATGGCTCCTCTTTGCTCAATGGTCTCTCCAGTGACTTCCACTTTCCCACCCTATTTTGCTCACAGACAAATGCAAACAGGATCTCCGTTGGTGGCTTTGCACCAACAATCTGGACAGGGGAAAACCTTTCGTTCCACCACCTCCAGTTGCCACAGTGACCACGGACGCCTCCCAGATGGGGTGGGGGGGCATTATCTCGGCAGGATAGTCCAAGGCACGTGGCAAGATCACGAGATACATCTGCATATCAACATCCTAGAGATGAGAGTGGTGCTACTTGTGTTGCAGGCCCTTCAGAGCTTTCTACCTCTCGGGATGATCGCAATACACTCGGGCAATGTCAGTGGTGTGGTATCTGAACAAGCAGGAAGGAACCAGATCATACCCCCTGTGCAGAGAGGCCCTGCGAGTGTGGCAGTGGGCAGTATCTTCCCAATGGTTTCTGGTGGCAACACACATTCTGGGGAAGTCCAACATGATAGCAGACAGGCTAAGCAGAGCTATTCTGATGCCTTACGAGTGGTCCCTGAATCGTCTAGTTGCAGAACGAATCTTCAGCAAATGGGTTCGGTCTTGCTGCAACCTTTTTGCCAGCCCCCTCAATGCCAAATGCAGCAACTACTTCACGCTGATCCCCCCACAGGGAAAGTCACCCAGGGACGCTCTAGTCCATGATTGGCCCTCCGGTCTGCTTTATGCTTTCCCTCCATTTCCCTTGCTATCAAAAGTGATTCAGAAAGCGCAATTCTTGGGAAGCAGAATGATTCTAATTGCTCCACACTGGCCTCATCAGGTCTGGTTCCCCTTTCTCCATCCCTGCATTGTGGACACACCTTGGACTCTGGACCCACAACCAGATTTACTGACACGCATGTCAGGACAGTTCCTCCCCTCTCTGCGGACCCTCGGGTTGACAGCCTGGCTACTCCACTTCCGTCGTTAGTTAGGCTTCATCATTTTTCACCTGAGGTAGTTCACATTTTATCTTCCTGTCATAAGCCCTCTACTAGGAAGATTTATTCCAGCAAATGGAAGAGGTTTTCTATTTGGGCTCATAGCCAAGGAATTTACCCTTACAGAGCTCCAATTGCTTCCATCTTGGAGTTTTTGTTTATGCTTTTCTATCAGGGCTCAGCTTCCGCTACCATTAAAGTTCAATTGGCAGCAATTTCTAATTTTCATGTTGCTAATGAGCCTAGTCTGATGGCTCACAGACTCTGTAAGGCTTTCCTGAAGGGCGCTCTGTTACTCTGTCCTCCTCTCTCAGAACCGATCATGCCCTGGGATCTGAATTTTGTTCTGCAAGCCCTTACTTCACCACCCTTTGAACCTGCAGCTACCTGTGACTTAAAATTCTTGACCTGGAAAACTGCCTTTTTAATAGCCATCACATCAGCCAGATGTGTTTCAGAAATCCAAGCTCTTTCTATCAAACCTCCATACTTAATCCTTCATAAGGACAGGGTTTCTCTTAGACCAAACCCTTCCTTTCTTCCTAAAGTATCGTCTATATCTAATCTTAATCATTCTATTGAGTTGCCAGTGTTTTTTCCCCATTTTCCAAACAAGGCAGAATTTAAATTTCATCAACTGGATGTACACAGACAGTTGTGTTTCTATCTGCACAGAACCAAAGATCTCCAAAAATCTGATCAGCTGTTTGTCTCCTTTTTGGAACAGAATTGGGTCCCCTGTCTCCAAAATCACCCTATCCAAATGGATATCAAATTGCATCTCTTTCACTTATTCCTCAGGGAGTAAAGACCTACCGTTTCCAGTCAAGGCTCACTCTACTCGGGCTGTATCTACATCTACAGCCTATCAGGCCAGATTGTCAATGGATGATATTTGTGCTGCAGCTACCTGGGCATCTCCTCACACCTTTGTTTCTCATTACAAGCTGGACGTGGTATCTAGGGGCAGGTCTTCCTTTGGTTCCACAGTACTCAGGAGTATCTTCCTCTGAGCCTCCCAGGATGTAGGTGCTGGGGACGCTGTCCCACGGGTAAGAATGTAGGTGAGATTGGACTACATAACATCAAGAAGTTATGTACTCACCATAACGTTCGATGTATGTAGTCCTTCTCACCTCACATTCTTACTTACCCTCCCACCTTCCCCCTTCCTGGAGGATCTGGAGGTTAGGTCTGTTTTTAGAGCTCCCTTCACCTTTAGTTTTTTTTTCTTTACTTGGATGTTGTTATGCATGGGGTATGAGTGTGGTGTTCGCAGCAAACTAGATCTGGGGATATGGAGCAGTGCAGCATGGGATACCTTCTTAGCCCAGCCAATAGAAGAATTCAAGCTAAAAAAGTTTGGCCGAGTCAGAGCTGATATTTGGCTCTGAACCCACGGGTAAGAATGTGAGGTGAGATGGACTACATACATCGAACGTTATGGTGAGCACATAACTTCTTGTTTTCTTTCATCTGGATTCAAGGATACATAAGCTTTGTGTCTGATGCTCAGGGTGCATAGCTGACAGTGTTTAGTATATCTGAATCTGAGGTGTTGAATTGGTAATTATACCTCTGACTTATATTGGTCTTAGAAAGTTGATAGCATCATACTTTTTTGCATCAGTATTGTTAATCATCTTGTGAGGATTGTGAGGTCTGAAATTGATAAAAACCGGACAAAAATGTAAACCAACAAAGATAAACTGCAGGCCACAGAGACTCCGACAGATTGTATGACCAATAAACAAGCTATATACACCAAATGATACAAAAAACGATATATTAGAGCTTTTGCTTGTTAAGTATAAACTTCATGAGATAAAACACAGTGTTTGAATTTCATTTAAATAACAAAAGGTGCTAGATCAAAAGATCACCAAGCTCCTAGCAAAGCAACAAATTTAATGTGATAAAACCACTTTTTTAAAAGAATAAAAAATAAAGTTAAAAATGCCAAGTTGAAACAAACTGCCTGTCCAAAATCATTCAATTTTTATTATTTAAATGGAGATCAAACACTGTGTTTTATCATTTGGTGTATATTGCTTGTTTATTGGTTGTACTGTCTTTCAGAGTCTCTGTGGCCTGTGTTTTATCTTTCTTGGTTTACAATTCTGAAACTGAAATATGTCACATAATGATTTAACTTCTCTTTAATAATTTTCCATTACAAACGTATGGTGCTAAACTGAGGATATTCGGTGACCATCAGTACTTTTGAGAGGTATGACTGTGTGAATCTTTGATGCCTGAGGCGTATTACTTAATAATGTACACATATAAGTCACATAAGTCTCTGCTGTCACATGTTAAAGCAATTTCTGTACAAATCACCTACATTTTAGTTGCTTCAAGTAACAACATGCAAGGATATGCCATTCATTCATATTATTGCACAATACACTCCAGGTTCAACACTTGGCCGCGGTGGTGGTGCTGCGGTAGTGTTGTCGCCTCACAATAAGACGCTGTCCGGTTCAATTCTCAGCTAGAGCATCTTCTGCGTGGAGATATGCGTGAATGGGCGTGCCTTTGTTGAAGGTTGTGTGTCAGGCCTGGCACGCCAGTACGTAAAAATCAACTGCCAATCATTGGCTGACCGGAGTTCCGCTGTGGCAACCCCTAACCGGGAAAAGCCGAAAGACACAAACAAACACTCCAGGTTCAACACTTACTTTGTAAATCTAGCAGTTGCAACAGTTTTAGTTCAGGGTTGACACTGTCTGATACTAGCAGTACACAGCCATTACACTGCCATTACATGGGTAGGTAAAGGTTGTGAGTGTTGCCTGGCATCAATGTTATTATATGTATGTACATAGAAGGAAGGTTTTAGCTCCTTAGGTGGTGAGTGTGCTATGCATCGCCTCTTAGCCAATATGAGGGGATGTTGAACATGCCTACATCTACCTACACCCACAGAAGCTGTTGGTTTCCCCTCTGACTCCTCACCTGTGTGTGGCTTCTGTGGCCTTGTCATTGGTGGTGGGATGTATGCCCCTTCCCCTTGTTGATCCTGCTGAAACTGTTTTCTCAGGGTAATGTTGTGTAGCATGGAACATGCAGGGAATGTTTCAGTACATGTATGTGGATTGTACTGCAGGGCTCCCCCAGACATATTTAGGCACTAGAACTGTGACTTCAGCAGCCCAACACATGCACTATGATATTTCTGGTTTGAGTGTATGCCTCATTATGGTGTTCTTCAGTGGGTGTGTGCCTATTTTTGACAGGCGTCATCAGCCACAATTCCAGTGCATAACCTGCATCCCCCAGTAAATGACCCTGTGGGATATCCCCCCAGTGAACATCTGATACAGTTAGGAGGTGTGCCAGATATGTGAGTTGTGGTAACTGTCTGGGTTGCCAGCACACACAATGAAGATGATTCCCTTGGCATTATGCACAACTTGGAAGTTAATAGATTGTAAGTCCTTTCTATTTATATAGATCCTTCCTTGTTCCCCGGATGGTGCCTTAACTTCTGTATTTGTGCAATCTATGGCACCCAGTACTTCAGAGTTGTGTGCTCCTGCCTATTTCTGGCCCTCTCCTCAGGAGTACGGGGAAAATATATGTGGTCACTGGCATGCTAGAGCATACCATTCAGGAACTGATTGAGGATCCTGGATGTTGATGCTTATGGCACCCCCAGCATGTCCTCTGTTGGTCTCCGAAAGGTAGTAGGTTTTTACAACTGGATTATGCTTTTTATTTTTCAACAGTGGAACATTTCATAGCTGGAATACTTGGTTTTCCTTTGGATTTTTTCTGGACTTTGTCTGGTTTATGAAAGGAATACTTAGTTTTCCTTTGGATTACTTCTGGACTGTGCCTGGTTTGTGAAGGGGTCTATCCATTTTGGAGATTTTCAGGTCTCCGAAAGGTAGCTGTAGCTAAAATTCTAAGTGCTACACATACCTTTGTCTCCATTCATATGTGTTCCCCTCAGTTTGCCCTGGCTCTGAGTTGAGAACGACAGAGGTTGCAGAGTTCATGTAATATGTCTGTAGCCACCCTGTAGCACTCTGCAATTTCCACATCATGTAGATAGATTGTGATAAGTTAAATGGGTTCTGAAAACTCTTCTTTTTGGCCTTTGTCTATTAGCAGCAGCAGCAGCATAGACTTCAGCATAGACTTCAGCCTGTTGCACACACACACACACACACACACACACACACACACACACACACACACACACACACACACACACACACACACACACACACACACACACACATGAATTAAAACAACAATAGCTCCTAATATTGTTTCTGTGTAGACTCCTTTTCTTGGCTGTGTTCCAGTAGGTTTCGGAATTCATAGGGAAAACCAGCACTGAGTCTACACTGTTGCTTTATAGCTTGTTAAATATCTTCTCCATGTTGGATTTGTTGATTAGTATATATTTCAGCTGTAATTAGCATGCAATGGTATTTACCTTGTTTGTGTGGCTCTACATACCATATAGAGCTGCTTACTGAATCCAAAACAGTGTGCTGCCCTGCATGCACCATGGAGTGATGCGTACATGGTGTAAACGGACTGTGTAGGGTTTATTGAATCTGGCCATCTATCTTATTTATTTATTTATATTTGTTGACCGGGAGTGTCTGACTGGACGTAGGTCCATTTTCAGCAGAGGCCTGGGGAGAAAAGCTCCACAGTTAAAATAAATGTATGCCCCTTCCCCTTGTTGATCCTGCTGAAACTGTTTTCTCAGGGTAATGTTGTGTAGCATGGAACATGCAGGGAATGTTTCAGTACATGTATGTGGATTGTACTGCAGGGCTCCCCCAGACTATTTAGGCACTATCTTATTTCATGGCAATGTAAAGTACTATATTGTCAATGACATGGGGGTGTAATGCTTGTAAGATGACCTATAAACACCACCAGGAGAGTACTGGGCACAGTGACAGGTGCCTAGGAGTTATATACAATTTAGTTTTGAATTTTACATATATACACATTTTGTGAAAATTCTGTGGGAAGCATTCATAATGTGAATTATGTGTTATTCCTCGGATTCTACAAACTGTCATTTTCCTGTTGTTTTTGGGGTGGAGGAGTCAAGTACTATTTCTGTGTTTCCACATCACCACTTTGGTTTCAAGAGTTTTGCTCTTGCAATTGTGTAGTCATCCTGTTATTTCCATGTGTGTTTGGGGAAACTTGTGTGTAATCAGTGGCATGTTGTGTCATAGCATTCAGGAACTGATTAGGATCCTGTATGCTGATGCCTGTGATATCCCCAGCATATGCCCTGTTGGCTTCTTAAAGGTTGCTGTAGCTAAAACTCTAAGTGCTACACATACCTTAGTCTCCACAGGTATTGGCTCCCCTTGGTTTGCTCTTGCTGTCAGTTGTGGATGACAGAGGTTGCAGAGTTCCTGTAGTGTGTCTCTATCTACACTATAGCACTCTACAGTTTCCACATCATGCAAACCGTAGTAAGTTAACAGTGGTCTAAATACCCTTTTCCTTCTTAGCTGGGGTCTATTTGCATCAGCAGCAACATAGACTTGTGCCTGTTTCACATACATACATATGTACAACAGGAACTGCAGCCCTTAACAGTGTTTCCGTGTAGAGCACCTTTTGTGGCTGTATTACAATAGGTTTTTGGATTCACAGGGAAAACCTACACTGAGTCTACATGACTTCTTTATAGTTTGTTGAATAGCTCATCCATCTTGAAATGGTTGATTAGCATTCAGTTCAGCTGCTTATGAAGTTATTAGCATGTCTCAATATTTACTGTGTAGAGCCACTTACTGAATACAAAATGATGAGCTCCCATGTGCGCATTGTGACACACCATGAACATAGTTTTAGCGGACTGTGTAGGCTTTATTGAATGTGCACCAAAGACTATGCCATATTAGCAACATAGCAAAACCCAATTAATGCTGTTGTGTCTTTCGGCTTTTCCCGGTTAGGGGTCGCCACAGCTGAACTCCGATCCGCTAATGATTGGCAGTTGATTTTTACATGCCGAGTTGCCAGCCCTGATGCACAACCTTCAATGAAGGTATGCCCATTCACACATGTCTCCACGCAGAAGACGCTTTAGCTGACAATCGAACCGGACAGCGTCTTACTGTGAGGCGACAACGCTGCCACAGCACCACCACTGCGGATCAGCAAAACCTGATTAATAATCTTATAAAAGAGGCAATGTAGTAACCATAATTTTTAACTGCATAGCACACGAGGCATGCATTGCTGAAATCTGGAACAGTAAGCAAACTGTAGAAAGGCAATACATGTACACCGTGGACAAAACATAAAGTGTAGAATAAAGCATACTTTAGCGAGTAGAGCATAAAGCACACACTGCAGAATAAAACATGACTTAGTAAGTAAAGTGATTGCTAGCTAGTGAACCGGATAGTGTCAGTGTCAAAATTGTATAAGAATTGCAGAGGTACCTCAGCATGCATGCATTAACAAATATGCCCATGCATGATATTGACATGTATGCTGACCATTATGGTCAAATGCATAAAAGCCATAGAAGCAAACATCTCAGAAAAGTATGCAAATATAAGCCACTAGAAGTCTGTGGTGTGCTACAATATTAAGCAACATGTATGCTATAAAAACTCAGAGCTATGTAAACCAACACACACTTGCAACTGAAAACCATAACTAGTGTTTAATATATGGTAAGGAAAAAGTGTATATGAGTATAAATGATCCATTGTTACAGAAACAATAAAGATCAACAATGAGGGGTCTGCAAATCCCACAGACTCAACATATAAAATGGACAAAAGTATCTGTGAAAAAAAATTATATATAAACTAAATGCAATAATGACATGACATTACATTATGCAACCTTTATCTAATGGTAGAAATAGAAAACTTGCCTATTCAGTATGTGATGTGCTTTTGTCTAATATAATGCATCTTTTTATCCTTTCCTTTCTTTGTTCCATTTCACCACCTTTTAATGCATCCATATATTCTTATTCCAAAGCCCATTTTGATATTCTACTGCATGCATCCACTACAGCCTTAATGAAGGCCATTATACCTGGGCATTAAATGCAGAGCAGTTGAAGAAGCTAGAGGTGATGGAGATGAAGTGCCTGAGATGGGTGGTAGGATGCACACTGTGTGACAGACAAAGAAATGAGGACATAAGAGCAGAAGCCAAAGTATGATATAGAAGTAACATTAGCATGGATAAGTTCTTTATGCATTAATATTAGCTCCACTGACTATCTGGTACGCACACCATTTGCAGCCTGTGTTCCAGCTTTCCCACCCTGTATTTCCTACTTAAAATGACTGCATTATATCTCTTAAATACCATATCATGTACTGCATGTCTCTTCTGGTTTCAACTCGATTTCAACTTTTAAATCGAGTTGCTGGCTACTGAGACTTGTCTGCATGTATCAACTGGACATAAACTGATTTAAGTCTATTTTCTGCACTTATTTAAGATTTGAGTGAGTAAATATTGTGCGTCTTGGATTCAGTAAATATTGTGTCTCTGAATCTCTGCAGTTAGTCATCTGAGCTCACTGAAAGTTGTTAGCCTGCTTTGAAATTCCTTTGTTAGTGTTAATTAGCTTGGGGGTTTCTGCTAGCATTAAAATCTGTGTTGGTTACATTTCTAGTAATCATTTTAAATTGAGTTACTGGCTACTGAGACTTGTCTGCATATATCAACTGGACATAAGCCGATTTAAGTATATTTTCTGCACTTATTTAAGATTTGAGTGAGTAAATATTGTGTGTCTTGGATTCAGTAAATATTGTGTGTGTCTCTGAATCTCTGCAGTAGTTCCCCACCCACCTTCCCTGTTTCTTGTTGTGGTGTTAATCTTGGTGGCTTTGGAATTGCCCGCTCCTGCTGTAAATCTCTTTTTGCACACTCCTCCTGGACCCATCTCATTCGCTCACTCAACTGAGTACAGTGAGATCATATTTTGATTTTGGATACTCTTACCAGTCCCATCTCCTCTGCAGTGTACAGAGAGAGCACTTGGGAAGGGCATTCCCCTATAGTATCTTAATCTGCTCTGTTTCCTCCATCTCAAAAAAAAAAATTTTTTTTGCACTTTATCTGCCGTACTGTATTTGTGTTTCTTCCTACTTTATTACCTTATTTTGCTTTTGCCTCTTTTAAAAGTACTCAATTAAATTTATTCTTCTGCCTTTATTACTGCTTGTTAGTGGCCTGATTAAATTGTAACTGTTATTCCAAGGCCCTTGATTTAAGCACTTGGGCTTCAAACCAGTTGTTTTACATTAGGAAGGTTTGTGGCCTGCACTGTTGTGGCAGGACAGGTAGCGTACATCCTTTTAAGTTAGGAACTGCTGATTGAAGGCTCAGTGTCTGTTATTCTAAAAGTGTATTAGTTATAGGTTAAGGACTTGGGCTTCAGGCCAGTTATTTTACATTAAGAAGGTTTGTGGTCTGCACTCTTGTGGGAGGAGAGGCTAGATTCTGCCCTTCTGAGCTCGGAATTTCTGGTTAAAGGTTTATTGCGCATGCTTACTTGAACTGTTTCTTTCTGAAATCAGTACGCCTTGTTTGCTGTAGCATAGACTAGATTCAGGCCGGCTGGATCTAGCTTTGTTTGTATGAATTGTGCACTGACCCAGGCCGTCTTTTTGGAGAAGGTTTCTCTGTACCCTAGTGGCAGGACTGTGCAGTTAGAACTTGTCTGATTGAAGACTGCTGGAACAGAGCTCAGTTTTAAGCTTTTGAACTGGTCAATTGGGCAAAGTGATATTTTGATTGTATCTGCTCTATTTTCTGGAAAAAAAAAAAAAATATATATATATATATATATATATATATATATATATATATATATATATATATACTTCTTTCTCGCCTTTCTGAAGTAGTATAGTCCAGTTTTCATGTTATTGCTGAATCCAGGGTTGTGTTACAAGTTTCTGTGTTGCCATACCTTACTTGGATAGAAGGAAGTTTCTCGGTTCACCTGTGAGAGAGGGGAGCTTTGAGCAGGCTATCTGTCTCTGGAGGAGTGGTTTCAGCCCAGAAGTTGGCAGTTTATTGGCCTTTTTGGGTTAATTTTGATTGTATCTGCTCTATTTTCTGAAAAAAAAATGATATACTTGTTTCGCACCTTTCTGAACTAGTATAGTCCAGTTTTCAGGTTATTGCTGAATCCAGGGCTGTGTTACAAGTTTCTGTGTTGCCATTACCTTACTTGGATAGAAGGAAGTTTCTCTGTTCACCTGTGAGAGAGGGGAGCTTTGTGCAGCCTATCTGTCCCTGGAGGAGTGGTTTCAGCTCAGAAGTTAGTAGTTTATTGGCCATTTTGGGCTAATTTCTATCTGTTTCACTTCCCTGTAATAAAAACCTCATTTGCACAGTTGTTACGCTTGTATTCTGCTCAGCAAGTACCTTCCAGGTGTTCTGCAGAGTCTACAGCAGCAGAGAGACAAAAGAGTGACTTGGAGTGATTAAGTATCAGTTTTCTGCTTTTCTTGTTGTCTTAACTAATTCTGCCTAAAACGCCAGTTTTTTTTTTTTTTTTTTTAGCGAATCTGTGATTTAAAAAGTTTGTTATTGTATACAACTCCGCACAGCTCCTCATGGTGTCCTGCAGAGTGATACAGGCAACTGGTAGGCTACACACTCAAGTGCGTTAGCCGAATTAAAGCATTTACTGTGTTTCTGTACCTAATTTCTGCTACTTAAAAAAAAAAATATATATATATATCCTTGTTTCCCACCTTTACTGAACTAGAATAGTCCAGTCTTCAGGTATTGCTGATCTCTGGGCTGTGTCATAGTTCCTGTGTTGCCCATATCCTTATTTGGATAGGAGGAAGCTTCTTTGTTCACCAGTGAGAGTGGGGAGCTCTGAGCAGCCTATCTGTCCCTTGAGGAGTGGTTCTAGCCTAGTGACTTGTAGCTTATTGGCTGTTTTGGGCCATTTCCTATCTCTTTCTAACCGCCTGCTTTAAAGCCAGCTTTAGCGTGCTTTTGCACTTGTAATTTAAAGTTTGTCCTGTTTGTTGCATTTACCTGTTGAGGCTACACACTCAAGTGTGCTAGCTTATGTTACATATTTATTGCATTTTCCTGCTGTTTGTTGCAAAAAAAAAGAAAAAAAAACAAAAAAAATTATCCTTGTTTCCCACCTTTCCTGACCTAGAGTAGTCCAAATACAGGCTTTGCTGTATTCTGGACTTTTGGAAAGTTCCTGTGTTGCCCATTTCCTTTCTTGGATAAAGGGAGGCTTCTTTGTTCACCAGTGGCAGTGGGGAGCTTAGAGCAGCCTATCTATCCCTGGAGGAGTGTTCCCAGCACAAGAATCTGGTAGTCTATTGGCCGTTTTGGGCCAATTTCTAGCTCTTTCAAGTCCCCCTGTATAAAACCCGCTTTAGCACGGCTTTGCATGATTTTGCGCATAGCGCAGCATCAGGCAGCGCTGCTTAATTGGGTTTGAAACTTTCTCGGCTCCACAAAGTCTGCTCTTCACTTTTTCCCTTAGAACTGATCTAGCTCTCATAATAAACACCCTATTCCTACTCTAAAGCCTGGCACTTGCTTACTAAAGCAATTATATGTCAGCACTAAAAAATTAAAAGCACTACACCCTCACAAACTCCCCTTGAGTACCTTGTTCCCCATTGGCCCTTTTTTCAATTATAAAGGAATTCCCAATATTATTCTAGCATGTCCAAAGGTCAGTTGTCAATCTCCACTCCAGTCCAGCTGGTGAATCTGGGAATCCTGAGGCAATGTTACAACTGCCTCATGTACACAGACAACCCTCTCCTCCTCCCAACAAATTCCAACACATGTGAGAGATGCAACCATATAGCCAAACTGGAGGCTAAGCTCTCTCAACTCAGTACTGGTGTAACCAGTCAGGAGGAGAAGGAAACCACACTCACTACAATTCCAGTCTCACATAGACTTACCAAGACAGCCAACCAAACACATAAACACACAAAAACATACTCAGAAGCTCTAAATAAAAATCTGCCTAAGCAGCAGAGACCTCCAAAGCAGACACCCAGGCAACCACTGCCCCAAAACAAAACACGTGCAACACATAGCTCACAAAGCCAGTGTGCCGAACAGCCACAGCCCTAAAGGCTAAACAACACACCTGATACACTTGTAATAGGTGACTCTATCGTCAGGCACACTGACGTCCCGCTCACCAGGCTGAACAAGGAGAAGGTCACGGTGAGCTGCCTGTCGAGCGCTAGGATCCGCCACATAACACAAGCACTCAGGTCACGCCAAGGCAAGTACAAATATGACTCTGTCATTGTCCATGCTGGTGTGAATGACCTGAGACGTACCTCCCTGGACTACATGAAAAGAGACATAGAGGAGCTCTCTGAGCATGTAGCCCAGGCTGGTATGACCCTGACCTTGAGTAGCATCTTACCCTCACCAAGAATGATGCCACAATATGAAGACAAGATGATCAATTTCAACAATTGGCTTAAGTATTGGTGTCATTCAAAGGGGATCCAATGCCTGTCAGCCTGGGATGACATGCTCGACAAGCCACGATGCTTCGCTAGGGACAGCTTGCACCTATCACCCCTGGGCTTTCGGATATTGGCAAAGGCTCTTGCCAACCCCATAGTGCCTTTTTTAGGCAAGGCTCAAAAGACAAACCCACCTCCATAGGTATCACAAGGAATAAGAAACTAAGAGTAATGCTACTCAACGCCAGAAGTCTAAACTTCAAGATGCACGCACTCAAAACTCTCCTTAGCATGGAGAACATCGATATCTGTGCAGTAACAGAAACCTGATTCGGGGCTCCCGAGAGCACCCCAGCACTACCAGGTTATACCTCATACCATGCTTTTTGGCCCCAAAACTTGGACCGAACCACAAAAGGAGGGGGAGTATCAATATTCATCAAAGATACCCACACCTCCAAGTTGGTGGCACAGCACGAAGCATCAGAGACTATCCATGTGCAACTAACTGTGGGTAAAACTGCCTTTCAGTTTATAGCCTGCTACAGACCACCCTCCCAAAACCAGGAACCCCACTTTGCCTTCCTGAGAATACTGGAAAATATGAAGGTCTCTCCAAGCACCATTATATTGGGCGACTTCAACTACCCAAACATAGACTGGGAGCATTAATCTAGCTCCAACACCCTAGCCCAAAGGTTCCTAGAATTTATAAACTCAAATGCTATGGAACAACTTGTTACCACTCCCACAAGAGGGGAAAACATACTGGACCTGATCATCACCAACATGGGGACTCTATGCTCCAGACCAGAAGTGTATCCCTCAATGGTAAGATCAGACCATAAACTAATCTCACTGGATATTCACATCCCGACCCCACCCCCTGCCCAGAAAACCACAGTGAAAAACTTCTCTAAAGCAAATTTCAGACTCCTCAAAACTGAGGTGGAATCCTACAAAGCCCCCGGGCCTGTGTAAAATACGGCCCAGACCACAGAATCCTTTATAAATGCATTCTATGAACACCTTCAGGAATGCATGGATCATGCAATCCCAAATAAAACCAAGACCCAATCCTCCAAAGGCAGACGTCCTGTCTGGTGGACCCCAGCCATAAACAAACTATACAATAGATGGAGGAAGCTACTACATGATAGAGCAAAATCCCAAAAAGGGAAGGCATCTCTGATCAGTATTAGCAAAAAAATACGGGCACTCATAAAATCATCTAAGGCCAGCTTCGAGAGAAAAATTGCACAGGACACTAAGGATAATCACAATGCTTTCTTTAGTTATGTTAGTAACCTGGGTGGGAATTCCCAGATATGCTCAGAATTAGTCCAAAATGACAAAAAATACAACGAACCCACAGACATTGCCAACATCCTAGCTGACAGGTTCAGTGCAAACTTCTCCCCCCCACACCAAAAGGGCAAATATCTATCCCACCAGAGTGCTGCCCCCCTGACATCTCAGATGCTCAGGTAAGAGCCGCCCTCTCCAAAGCAAAAAACACAGCATCAATGGGACCAGACGGTGTCCCGGGCTGCGTCCTACACGAACTCCAAGAACAGCTAAACCCAAACATAAAACTACTGTTCAATCTCAGCCTTACTACAGGATATGTACCCAAAGAGTGGCGTACAGCAACAGTGGTCCCTCTCCACAAAGGTGGTGCCTCAACGGATCCTGGAAACTATTGCCCCATAAGCCTGACTAGCTTGGTCTGCAAAGCTATGGAAAGGATCATCATGGACCTCATAAATAAAGATATTGGGGACCTACAGACACTGGATCCTACCCAGTTCAGCTTTGTTAAAGGCATATCCTGCCTCTTAAACCTAGTCAATTTCTTTGAAACAGTCACCAAGGCCATTGACAAGGGGAAGGTGGTCCACACAGCCTACCTGGACCTCGCAAAAGCCTTCGATACAATACCCCACTCGGGCATTAAAGATAAGCTCACCAGCTTAAATATAAACCCCTATGTCACTAGATGGGTTGCAAACTGGCTCAAGGACAGAACCCACATGGTTAGAATTGCTGGAGCCATGTCAGACTCCAAACCAGTTACAAGTGGCATCCCACAAGGCTCAGTCCTGGGACCTCTCTTGTTCGGTATATATTTCTCAGAGGTACAGGCTAACACAGAAGGACTGTGGCTGACCAAGTTTGCAGATGACTGCAAACTGGGCGCCATAATCGACTCTCCAGCCGACACAAGCATCCTACAAAAGGGCCTCATAGAAACAGACAACTGGTGCCAGAGCCATGGCCTCAAGCTAAACGCCAAAAAGTGTATAGTCATCCCCTTTGGCAAAACAAAGTGCCCACAAATTACCACATAGGTGGTAATCCATTAAGTATGGAAGAAGTAATTAGGGACATGGGGACCCAAGTTGATAGCAATCTCTCTTTTGACAACCACATGGCCAAAGTGGTTAGAAAAACATGTTATATAGCCCACCTAATCATGAAGGGATTCACATCTAGATCAGGGGAGGTCATCGTGCCTCTTTACTCATCCCTCATCAGGCCCATAATTGAGTACAATGCCTCTTTTGGGATGTACCTTACCAGACACCTGCAGCAACTGGAAAGACCCCAAAAGTACCTCACCAAGAGGATCAAAGGGCTCAAACAGATGCCATATGCTGCCCGGTTAAAAAAACTCCAGCTCTACTCAGTGGCATACCGCCTGCTCAGAGGCAATCTGTGCCTGATGTATAAAGCCATGTCCAACCTGGAATTAATGGACATGCTGCACCTCAGAAAATCCAAATCCCATTGAGCTACGTGCTCGAGAGACTTGAACCTCAGCACTGAAATAAATAGGACATGCCGGAGGGACAAATTCATAACCCAGAGGCTCCCTTCACTCTGGAATAAAATCCCATTCCAGGTTAGGCAGAGTCCCTCATTGACTCTCTTCAAGAGGAATCTTGATGAGTGGATGGGAAATCGTAGGTTTACCCCGGGTATCACTTCTGTGTCATTGTTAGACAGAGGCACAGTATACTAACCTCGAAAAAGGGCATAGCAAAATTCATTTAAAATGGGTGGCGAAAGCCAAACACACTCTGGCTAGGCTTATAAATGCCCTAGGGCAGATATCCTAGTATGAACCTATGAACCTATGAACTGAAAAAAGTATGAATTCCTCTGAACAGTAGCCATGCCCTTCACGACCATTCCACACAGCCTTCAGGTCACTCTTCTCCGGACATTATCCATCAGCCTAATGTTATGACTCATCATCATCATCCTCAACACCCTTTTTCCCATTTTCTACATGGGGTTGGTGTGTTGTGTCAACTGTTCCCATCTCTGTCTCTGTTCAGTGCCACTCTCCTGCCTTGTTCGACATTCATGCCCTACTGTCACAGGTCTTGTCTGACACGATCCATCCACTTCTTTGCTGGATGAACTCATTTCCTCTTGCCTTCTTCCTGTCTGTTCCAAATCTTCTTCACCAGACCGTCTTTTGGTTTTCTGCACATCTGCTTGAATCATCATAATCTTTTCTCTTTGACCTTTTCGGCAATTGGAGCTACTTTGGCTTCTGCTCTTATGTCCTCATTTCTTTGTCTGTCACACAGTGTGCATCCTACCACCCATCTTAGGCACTTCATCTCCATCACCTCTAGCTTCTTCAACTGCTCTGCATTTAATGCCCAGGTTTTTGTACCATTTAGTTGTACTGGTCATACCACTGTTTTGTACACTTTACTTTTAAGCTTCTTTGGTATTCTTCTGTCTTATACTACCCCTAACATTCTGTGCCAGTTGATTCTGGTTTTGACATCCTCATTCAGACCCTTCCCAGATACTTGAAGCTGTTAACCTGTTCCATTATTTTCCATTCTATCTCAAGTTCTCATCGTCTTCTTATTTTCTCCATTTGCTGCCATTGCAACTCTCTTGTCTGTACCCTGCTTCATTTTTGCATTCCATTCCCCTATCTTTTGCTGAAATTCTTGCTCAGAGCCTACCTATAATGCCACATTGTCTGCATACAGAAACTTTATTGATCTGTCCCATCTGGCCTGTATACTAATCTAATCCACCACCAGTAAGAACAGCACTGGGCTCAGAGCTGAACCCTGATGCACACCCACTCCCAGTGGGAACCCCTCTGTGAGACAGAACACTGTTTGTACGTGAGTCATTGGGTCTTTGTACATAGCCAGCACTAATTCTACCAATGTTAACTCTGAACCACCACAGGCCTGCTCATATCAGCATTCTTGGGACACTGTCATATGCTTTCTCCAAGTCTAGGAATGCCCATTTGGACTCTTTCCTCATTTCTAGCTTCTTCTCAACTATCTGCCTCACTGCAAACATCAGGTCAGTTGTGCTGCAACCTGATCTGAATCCGAACTGCTCAGCTCCCATCTTACTTTCTACTACTCTGCAAATTTGCTTATCAATCACCTGCTGCAGAACTTTCATGCAATGTGACAGGAATTTGACACCTCTGTACTGCCCACAGTTGTGAATGTCTTCTTTGCTCCTGAAAATTGGCACTAGTATGCTTATTTTCTAGTCATCTTGGATACACCTTTCTCTTCACACTGCTATGAGTATCCTCAGGAGCCATTTGTCTCCTGTCTCACCTAGCATCTTTATCATATCTGCTGTGACCTCATCTGAACTTGCTGCTTTCCCTGACTTCAGTTTCCTTAGTGCTATTTATTTATTTATTTCCAGTTTGATGACGGGGGAGGTCCACTGGGCTCAAAGAGCCCATTTTCAGTGGAGGCCTGGGGAGAAAAGCTCCAATAATATGGGTCTGTATTAGAACATCGAAGTTTCACAACTTTGAGCGAACGCTAAAAACATCGAACATGCAAAACAGCAAATTTTTTCCTAGGGAAAAAATTTGCTGTTCTGAAGCACACACACACAACACAAGCACACCAAACAAACAGCAATCCACACACATACACCTAAAATCTTACATTTAACCCTACACTAAACTGTACATACACCACTATCTATCCACTTACCTTAACCCAAACCCTAACCCTAAGGTCCTTCACTATCGCACACTCACCTCACCAGCGCCCTAACCCTAACTAACCTATACCGTGCCCAATCGCACACTTACTTGAACCCGACCCGTAACTTTCCACCACAGTGCTGAAAATAGTGAAGCGACAGAAACGGACAACTGAATTCTTTCCCTAGGAAAAAATTTGGCTTTCTGTAGCTTCGCTATTTTCAGCGTTCGCTGAATAGGGATCAATATTAGAACATTCGAAGTTGTGAAACTTCAATGTTCTAATATAGACCCCAATAATACATAGTACAAGCTCCACAATATGAAGTACAATACATAGTGGAAACAGAAACAAACTAAGCAAATTTTACATACAAAATAGCAAAAACTAAACAAAAGTTAAATAGCAGCTTGGAGAAGGATGTAAAGCATATTTACATGTTTAGTGGTTAAGAACAGTAGTACAAGGTTAAATTAATACAGAGGTTTAAATCATCTGAGAATGATATAGAAGTAACATTAGCATGGATGAGTTCTTTATGCATTAATATTAGCATGAGTTAAATTAATACAGAGGTTTAAATCCTCTGAGAGTGGTAAAGAGGTAGCATTAGCATTAAGGCAGTACCTAGGGTTAATCAATACTGTGTAAGGAAGAACAAACTTTGTGTGTTATAAAGTATTTATGTATTAAGCAGGCTATTCTTACCTCTTCTGTGGTGGGCTCCTACTATTCTCTCATTGTAGGATGTGTCTACGGCAGTAAAGCTTCTGTGAGGTTTTCTTCATTCAGAAAATGCTGGAAGTACTCTTTCCATCTGACTTTGATGTCCTGTGGACTCATAAGCAGGTTGTTGATTGTATCCCCTATGGAGGATGTCTGACTGTTGTGCTTTCTCTCCAGTCAGCTTCAAGGTCTTCAGTGGTCTCTACTGACCACAGAGCCTTGTCTGATCACTGCTTGCAGCTGACTGTGGCAACCAGTACTTTATACTGTGGGCTGACTCTTTCACTGGGGATGACTTTACAATCAGTGACTCTACACCATTGCACTTATCATGTTGGCCACTCGATCTTGTGACTGTTTGTCTCTCTTTGTGAACCATGTGTTGGCTCCTGTCAAGCCATTTACGAGAAGTCTAGAATTCTTTATTTCTGTTGCCCCACCCATGTGGACCTAGGCCGTCCTCATATCCTGTTCCGTCTGTTCCGATATGTACATTCAAGTCACCCATTATCAACCATTATCAACATCATGTTGTCCTGCTTTATTTAATAGGTCCTTCAACTGCTGTCTGATCGCATTCTTTTCCTCACTATCACAACCCTACTGTGGGGCATAGACTGTGTCTGATTGTCATGAGTCTGTCACTAATTCTGAGAACATCCCTCATTACTTTCTGAAGCCTCTCCCTCACCACAGTTCCCATACCCTTTCTAGCCTGCCTCCTCCTGAGTAATAGAGTCTGGACCCAAAGCCAAGTGGCTTTGCTGTGCTGCCCTTCTGTCTAGTCTTCTGAATATATAGGATGTCCAATCTCCTGCTTATCATCATGTCTTCTACTTCCAAGCTCCATCCTATCAGTGAACCTGCATTGAGTGTAACAATTTATAGTTCATGTTTGGCAGGTTGATTGGTTTTACATCCAACTTTTGCTCAGCTGAGCTATTCCTGGTAAGCCACACCAGCCACACCAGCCAACCAGTAGCATATTGATCAAGGGCTACTATGGTGGGCATGCACTGGCCAATAAGGGCACATTCACCATAGGCTAGAGTAAGCCAGGTTTTCAACCCACTTATTATCGGCAAATATCCATGCCATTGACAGCAGTAGCCATCAGAATCAGATCACCTAAAGCCATATTTTACACTGTCAAGTAGCTAATTTGTGGTTCTTGTTCTGCTATCCTGAGGATGCTGAGCACCACAGTAGATGCCCAAAGTGGTTGGTCTATATAACTCCTCCCCCTATAGGGCACCATGTAGAGTCTGCTGCTCACACGTCCACTCTTGGGTGAATTTGAGATGGAAACACTCAGCATGTTTTTCAGAAGGGAGAGGAACCCCACAGAGAGAACATGCAAACAGCAAACAAACATTGTCCGGAGGTCAGGATAGAACCTTATACCTTGTGTATTAGAGGTAAGGACTATAACCATTGTGCAACTGTTTTGATGTTCTGGATATTCTGTTGCTTCTAGAACATTACACAGTACCAAGACATTCACAAACCATTACCTAGTGCAGTATGAGCATTACATATTCTTTTCTGGAATCTATCATGCTGAGAAAGTGCTCTATTTCTCTCTCAAACTGGTTGTTGCTGTCCCACTCATCATACAGTGTTCCTACCTGTTCAGTTGGCATGTGGTGCACACCTCCATGGCCTCTTCCAGATACATGGGCTTCAGTGTTATTATCCCCTCAGCTGATGTTGCACATCATAGATGTTGTGGTACTAATGTCGTAAAACAAATATGCCATGTAGACTCAGTACCATCCTGTATTGTTACATTGAAGTTTTGTATAATTTAAGAATGAACTAATCCTGTTCTTCATTTCCATTGGTATGTCTGATGTGAACTCGCTGAAAGGTACAGGTCTCTGGGAAAAGCCATGCTATACAACCCATGCTTCTATTCCCAATCCCAGACAATAACTCTCTCAACACAAGTTGCATTGTCCTACCTTTCAAGCATGCTGCAATTCAGTGACTCAGTAGCAATCATCCCCACAACACCTGTAGTTAACTCAGTAGATGTCTGTATTGGACTGACTCAAAGGTCTTTCTTAACTCCATAGTCATACCTATTGGGATGTCGCTGTCAAGTTATCCTGTAAATCAGTAATAAAACTGGATTAGATATCTGAACGTAACCTATATTGAATTCTTCTGAGAGATTGCTTCATTATAAGGAAGCAAGCAAATGCTTACACTTAATATTTCACATGAGTTAAAGCCAATTGAAGAAGTGCTGGAAATGCATGTGGGAGTGTTTCATAAGGAAGTAAGATGCACTGCATGGTGTGAAAGCTGTTATTTTGATGAATTATTTTGGTGCGGGCTATGAGCTGTTAATGAGTTACATCCTGTAACCCAGGGTTTGATTCCCTCAGCTCCATTTACATACTATGCAAATCTGAATATTTATTTATTTATTTACATTTGTTTACAAGGTAGTGCACTAATCAATAGTGACCAGTTTCAGGTTCAACGTTGGTGAAATACAAAACATTTCAAACAAAAGATACAGAAATATAAGCGATAACAAAGTTGTTCAGATGAATTACATCGTGACCTAACCAGAAAATGCTCCTGTGTTAAGTCTGAAAATGGTCTGTGTGGGTCAGTGCTGTACCCCAATTTACAAATGCAAATGAACAAATGAATGAAAAGGTAGATAGATACATAGATAGACAGATAGATAGATAGATAGATAGATAGATAGATAGATAGATAGATAGATAGATAGACAGATAATCCAAATGTTTTACCAAACTTCTATAAAATTTCACCCTTATTTGCAGTGAAAGAGAAGGAGGTATCATCAGCGCAGTGAATCACAGTGAATGGACTGGACCTATTATTACTGCAGTAAAGAGTGACATTTCACTTTACCTATGTGGTGATTACAGGCCAACTGAAATATAAGGCGCTAACAAGGAAATACATCCATTACAAAGAATGGAAAAATGAATAGTTATGATAAGTTTGGGAACTGTGTTGTTAAAAAATGATTTGGAATTGATTTATTTAACAAGTACCATTTGATGAGGATTTTAGGAAATACATAATAATATGTATGCACACAAAGTATCATTTAGCATGAGTTTTGCATCTTCCATTTTTCCAGAGAATTATAGAACATCTGATAAAATATTTAACTGTAGTTAAACACCCAGATGATTTACTATTTACTGGTAGGGCAAAGGACAAACATTCAGCAACCTGCTGAAAGCATTACAAAGAGTGTAAGTGTGTGGCACGATACTGAAAAAAAAATAAAAATAATTGGAGTTTGCTACATCACTACAATGTAGTTATGATGTATGTTTGGAAAAGGAATGTGTCGTTCAACAGAGAAAGTGTAAGCAATTTATCTTGCCCCCTCATCCCCTGTTTGAAAAAGCTACATGCACATCTTGACTTAGTGAGGTGCTATGGCAAATTGTACTTTATCAGAATACATTTTTAGCACTCTAATTAGGTTGCTATAGGAACACATGCCACAGCAATGGAAAAATAAGGAAGAGAATGCATTTAAAAATGAAAAGAGTTACTAATGTTTGATAAGATGCAGGTACATTACGCCTAAATCCTGTCCCTAGCACTTGCATGTGATACATCTGCATATGTGACTCAACATGTAATGCTGTCTGGGTAAGGAACAATCAATTGCTTATGCTTCTAGATGTGTTTCCCCAGCACTTAAAAATATCACAAATAAAAAAAGACTCTGCCTTTAATTTTGGAGTAAAGAAATTTTGTCAGTACCTTTGGGATAGAAGATTCAAGCTGGTTATAGGTCATAAAACTATTCTTAATATTCTTTAGTGAATATAAAGGATGCCCACCATGGCAACAGTTCATATTCTGAAAGAAGCAGTAACCATATCAGTGTATGATTACAGTGTTGAATACAAAATGAGTAAAGATCATAATAATGTAGACGGCCTCGCAGAAATACCCTTACTAGAAATTACTGATATTGTAAACGAAGATATGACTGAATGTGTAAGTACTCTTATAGCAGGGCATTTCCAAAAAATTCTAGTGAAATGTGAAATGATAGCTCTCATGGGTAGAATTAACAGGGAGCTGTCACAAGTATAAAATTATACAAGTTCTAAGGTTTATGATGAAATGTTTGGTTTTAGAGTTAAACTGTGTGAGAAGGTTGGCCTTGTACAGTTGTTGAAAGCTTAGAACTGTATCACAAAAGGTATGAACTTTCAGAACACTGTTACATTACATTTGTTTGACAACAGAAGGAGACTATAAGTCTGTTTAGTCTGCTCTTTAAGTACCTTAGCATTCTACCTTTCCACCTGCCCCATTTTCTGTTCTCCTCAAATTATGGTGCTCCATTCCATGGTTCCACAGCTCTGCCTGTGTGAAAGTACTTTTGGAGATCCAGGGAGCAGTTAGTTCCATCAGTTTCCTGTTGCTCAGAAAGACCCCTCACATCTCCCTGACATTGATCATGTGTGCCAGTATCCTGTTCTCCTGTTTCCTCTAGTTTCAAGTGAGAAGAGATCTAGCTCCTTTAGCCTGTGGCTATATTACTTTCAATCCATTCTTTGAATCTTTCCAACAACCCAATGTCCTTTTTGTTATATGGCCTCTAAAACTACTTGCAGAACTCTGAGTGTGATTTGTCTAAGGCCCTATAGAGTGGGTGTATTACCTCTTTGCTACTGGAATATATCCCCTGAGGATAATCCCCAGCATTCTGTTTGCTGCAGCCACTGTCCTCTCAGTCTACTTATGAAGGCTCGGTCCAGGTATTCCTTCTGCTTTGTGGCCATCAGTTCCACTCCTCCCTGCTCAGATGTCACACTAGGGTTGTTTTTGCTCAAATGCTGTACTTTGTATTTGTTTGCAATGAACCTCATCTGCCACATTTCTGTTCGTTTGTTCAACCGTTATAAATTATTTGCTACGTTATTCCCCCATTCTCTGATGCTGCACCTGTTTTTGTGTCATGAGTAAAGAAGTTGATCTTATTTTCTATTCTGTCAGGGCAGACCTTAGTTACTGTGAGACACAGGTGTGTGGACTATGTGTGGTGTGTGGTGTGGTGGGCTGTGGAGTTTGCGTGCGTTTTTGCCTTGGAGGTTTCTTTTGTTTGGGTATGTTTTTGTTGAGGACCTCTGCATATGTGGGTGTGTGTTGTGTAGGTGTGGGTGGTGTTTCAGGTGTGGTGTTTGTGTTGACAACTTTCTGAATGCCAGATATACTGGCTTGTGAGGGAGAGAGCATATATTCTAGGTACTTGATGTAATTGCATCTCTCACTAATTGTGTTCCTAGGTGGTAGTACTAGACGGTTGTCCGTGTACATGATGCAGTTGCTACGCTGTCTTGGGATGCCCATATAAACCAGACCCAAGTCCCTCCATGTCCCGTCCACTCTTGTTATTGAGGCCATGTTTCTGTGGTGCCAGCAATGTCCAATCACCTCTCATGCATCATTGCATGCAGCTCCCCCATC
The DNA here is from genome assembly GCF_019279795.1 of Protopterus annectens. Classification (NCBI taxonomy): domain Eukaryota; kingdom Metazoa; phylum Chordata; order Ceratodontiformes; family Protopteridae; genus Protopterus; species Protopterus annectens. Next base: position 869,459,412 of record NC_056730.1, on the reverse strand, counting down.
TTACTCTTTAGACTCCTTGCACTGCAGAGTAAGACTACTAGCCATGGGCTGCGTCTTGTCTTCTGCTTAAACACTTAGCACCCCTTTCTGCTTCTGTTAAAGTACCGCCCCCTTCCCATCTTATTTTAAAGGTATGATCATTGAGATGCACCTTTCCAACACAGTACAATTACAGCCGCCTCTTCTGGGTTAAGATAGACATGAGCATGTCACTTGCATACAGCCAGTCTCTTTGCCAGGTCTATTACATTCATCTGAAAATCCTAAGAATTCTTCCCACGTGCACTGCTTTACATGGTCATTATTCTTCTTAATTCTCATTTTCCTCTGTGTGCTAACTTCTGTTATTGGTAGCACATTTGAGAATGCTGTATCCAACTCCCTGTCCTGGAAGCTCCCTGCCACCTGCTTGGCCTGCTTACTGCCACTTCCGCTGTCTCCTATTACAGATCATTGGTGCCTTTATTCACCACAACATGCATCCATCCCTCTCCTTTGTCACTTTCTTTATCTTCTCCCACTTCTTAGTCTAAGACTTAAGACCAGTTTCAAGAAGATCTGATCTGTACTTTCTTGCTTGCATAGATTCCTAATCCTCTTTAAGACTGAATTTCTAACCACCAAAATCATCTTCTCTTTTCCTACCCTGGCACTCCCTTCCTTTACTTCCTGCCCCACATCTCTACTCCACCTACCTGTAACATTTTGACCTCCACTTTCAGCATTCACAGTGTTCCTCACTGTCAGTGATCAATGCTTTCCTTACTCCCTGCGGTGTATGTAAACTCTTCCACATTCATCTAGCAGTCTTCCTACAATACCTCTCCATGTTTCTGTCTCTTTTTGTCCTCTGCCTCTCTCATCTTGCTGAGTATCCCTCCCTGCCCATTTCCCTCCTGCTTACCTCATTGTTTTGGTTCCTGCCTAGCCCCATCTTATTTTTTCTCTCACTTATCACTTGCCACTACCCTTTGCATTTTCTTTCCACACTTACTTCCTTTTCCTTATCCTCCATATGATGCTCACCACTGCTAGCAATATCTGATGGCCACCAATATGTGCCGTTCCCACGCTGGGCCAGTAATCAAGGACACACCCTCACTATGGAGTCCCTTGGTGCTGGCTTTTCTTTTTGTTTTATCAGTAATCAAGGAGCCTGAATCCTCACCACTGACACTGGAGAGAGATGTGCACTTGAAATACAAATGGATACACTCAGTATTTCCAGATGCCTACCTCTCTCCATCAAGTAAGATTTCCCTTAAGAGCACATAGGAAACACACTCAATCTGGGGTATGGATATCTCTATAGCTGTCTCCCTCCAGGTCCCCAGTAAGATTCCCCAGTGGTGCAGCTGTAGGATTAGGTCCTCAGCTGAGTGTCCAAGCCATGTCCTCCAGCATCCTCTCTGTAAACCCAGTACATCATGTCCCTGTCTCACGTAGCTGACATACACCCTCTTAAAGACTTAATTTTCACACACACACACACACACACACACACACACACACACACACACACACACACACACACACACACACACACACACACACACACACCTGGGAAAGGCTAACACAGATTACCTGCTCTACCAATTTTGCCCAGACTATAAAGCAGTTATCACTGCCACCAGTCAGTTACTATAAGGCTCTTAAAAGTGTATCCAATCATACTGTGTAATATTAATACTAATACAAATAGTAGTAGTTCACCAAGATGGCTAGGCTTTCTGGAGTGGCCCACACAGTGTCAACAAATAAATATAAATACTTTCAAAGGTTAAATACTTTCTGCAAGGATCAGCCACAATAAACATTTTAAATATATGTAATAATAAATAATAAAAGTGCATGAAAATAATGAATATATATTCACAGTAAACCACAGAGTTCAGATCACAGGAAATGTTGAAAAGAACATTGATGGACAGACTAAGACAAATAAAGAAAGCAATATCTAAACCAAGCTTCACTATATTCCTTACCAAATCCAAGAGAATTCCTGCTCCCTAGTAAAGTTACTTACTACTGCAAGGCAAGATGCTGTGGGTGAGGGTCTTTTTAGTCAGGCTTTCCAAACAGAATACTTAATCCTTTGAGATGTCTCTTGTAATATCTAATATATAATTTCCAAGAGGGCTGGCAGAATTACATCATCTGGTCACCTGACTCTAGGTTCTCTCAGTATTCCCCTCTGAAGCTGTGACAGGAAGTTAGCACAGGTGGCCACAATACCCATGCAAAAGTTTATGGCAGTGCCTGGGGCCTCTCCTCTTTTCACTGAGCTAATTGACAAAGGATGTTTTCCAGACCCAGCATCTCCAGTGCTATTCAGCTCTGTGGGGTACCTTTTAAGGTTTTAACAGCTCATTTACATTTCCCTTATTTTTCTTAAAGTTAACCTCTACTGTGCCAGTATCCCCTATTAAAACATGTACATTTAATTCAGCTACAATACTACATGTACATTTTTCTTCATTTCAGCAGGATGTACCATTGATACATTTCAGCATAAGCAAAGCTCACAAATACATTTTCAGCACAAGCATATGTAGAAAACCAGTGTGATATACAAATGACATACAGTTCTAATACATTTGTAACACAATCACCTTGTATAAATCAGTTTGATATTCAAAGGATATATCATTCTTTACAAAACTCCAGCTGGCTATGCTTGCACTTGCCTATATCATTACACCCCCCAAAGACTCAAGATAGTTTTACAAATGACCCTTGAGAAACATGGCTTGAGATAAATAAGCCTATCTGAGAATATTTTACTCCATTCCCTGTCTTGAGATCCCATCTGCGTTGGCATTGCTGACCCTACTACAGTGTTGCACTGTCATGCCATATGCCTGCAATTCTAAGCTCCACTTTAATAACTTGGCATTGTCCTTGCTGACTCTGTGTAGCCATGCTAAGGGAATGTTGTCTGTAGCTACAGTGAATTTCCTTCCACACAGATAAGGCTGACATTTCTGTAGTGCCCATACTATGGCAACACATTCCTTCTCTACAGCTGCATAACATTCCTCCCTGTGTTGGAGTCTATGGCTGAGATATACTACTGGGTGCTTTTATCCCTCTGAGGAAACCTGGCTAAGTACAGTCCCCACCTCATGGTTTGAAGCATCCACCTGCACAACAAATTCTTTGCTGTAATCTGAACTGGCTGACACAGGGGGTCCCTCCAAAGCTCCTTTAAGCTTTTGGTATTCCTGGACTCTTTTTCCTTGTCAGGTCTGTGAGGAGAGCAGCTATGGTACTATGATTGCGGACAAACTTTCTATAGTACCCCGCTCTCCCAAAGAATGCCCTCACCTGCTTTTTGGGTACAGGGGCAGGCCGTGCCTGAATGGCTTCCACTTTGGCAGGTTCTGGCCTGATCTTTTCACTCCGTACTCTATGTCCCAGCTAGGAGATCTTTGCCATACCCACCTGACACATACTGTGTTTAATAGTCAACCCTTCCCTCTACAGTCTGCACAGCACCTCTCTGACATGCTGAAGGTGCTCTTGCCAAAAATGGCTGCAGATGACAATATCATCCAGGTAAGCAAGGGCATAATCTCCTGCTCCTGCTAGAATATGATCAACCAGACTCTGGAAAGTTGCTGGGGCATTTTACATCCCAAAGAGCATCTTCATGAAGTCATACAAGCTGAAAGGAGTCACAAAGCGCTGGGAGTCAAGGGCACCTGCCAGTAGCCCTTGTTAAGATCAACAGTGGTCAGATATTTATCCCCACCCAGCTACTATAGGGCTCCATCTGTCATAGGCATGGGGTAAGCATCTGACTCTGTGTGATTATTTAGTTTCCTGTAGTCCACAGAGAACCTGGTGCTGCCATCCTTCTTTGGTACCAGCACCACTGGAGAGGCCCATGGACTGCTGGACTCCTGGATTACTTCCAGTTCCAACATCTCCTGTATCTCCTTTCTCAGAGTCTGCCTGACTCACTCAGGCACCTTGTAAGTGGCCTGCTTTATAGGTCTTTGGGGCCCTGTATTCACATGGTGCTGCACCAAGTGGGTGCACCCTGGCTTCCCAGTGAACATGTTCCCAAACTCCTGTAACGCTGCTCAGATTTTTCAAACCTGGGTAAGGGATAGCTGCTGGGACATTGCTACCCCTTCCACTTAGGAGTCTCACTGAGGAGATCAGTCACCAGATCCCCCTCAGACTCCTCCTGCCATCCACTGCAAATACTCAGCACAAGGGCTTCTCTATCTTGGTAAGGCTTCATCATGTTAACATGGTACAATTTGTGCCCCTGCCTCTTGCCTAGCAGTTCTACTATGTAGTTAACATCACTGACCTTCCTTACCACCTTGAAGGGTCCCTCCTGAGCTGCCTGCAGTTTATTCTCTCTGACAAGAATGAGAACCATCACCTGCTGCCCCACAGCATACTCTCTGGCACAAGCATTCCTGTCATACCAGACCTTTTTCTGCTGTTGGGATTCTGCCAGGTTCTCATGGACCAAGCCCATGAGCACCCTAAGCCTCGTCCCGAGGTTTAGGACAAAAGATTCCTTGTGAGATTCACACTCACCCTGCCACTCATCACAATTCAAACCTAAAGGCTCCCTCAACCTATGCCCGTACAGTAACTCAAAGGGTGATAAACCTTTGAATTCCCAGGGCACCTCTCTGTAAGCAAAAAATAGAAGGGGCAAATATTTGTCCCACTCCCTCTTAAACTGGTCTGCAAATGCCTGTATCAGGGTCTGTAGTGTAGAGTTTAACCTCTCCACAAGACCATTAGTCTGGGGGTGGTAGCGAGTTGTTTTAAGGTGCTTAACCCCACAGCACTCCCACAGACAAGCCAGCAGGTCTGACATGAAATTGACATCTCTGTCAGTCAGTATTTCTCTTGGGGAACATACCCAGCTAAAAATCTCTAGCAAAGCATTTGCCACCTTCTCTGCCTCAATGGAGGACAGAGCCACTTCCTCAGGGTATCTAGTAGCATAATCTACTACCACTAGGATATACTTCTTCCCTGTGGAACTTGTGGTACTCAGAAGCCCCACAGTATCCATAGCTACCCTATGAAATGACTCCTCTTTCACAGGCAAAGGCATCAAAGGAGCTTTGACCTTGTCTCCTGCCTTACCTACTTTTTGGCACTGCTCACAGGCCCTGCAGGACCCTGTTACATCCCTGGAAATCCCAAGACAATAAAAGTTCTGCATAATATATCTCTTGGTACACTTTATGCCCATATGACCTGCAAAGGGAATGTCATGGGCTATGGCTAGAAGTGCCAGATGGTAGGTTCTAGACACTACCAACTGCTGTATTACTTCATCTTCTAGCTCTCCCTCAGGGGTCCACTGTCTGTACAGTAACCCTTTGTTCCAGTATACAGAATCCCTTTTCCTTAAGAATCAGGTGCTTCCCTAGCTACCTCCATCAAGCCTTGTAACATAGGGTCTGAGAGCTAAGCCTGTCTCAACTCTCTCTTTGTGAATTTTCCCAGCTCCCCTTCCACAGGACGTCTGGTATCCTCTGACAACAGTGCCTCACTGTCTGTCTGGGTACTACTACTCACCTCTGCCCTTGCAGTCACTCTGTCCAAGGGAACATCAGTGCCCACAAGCAGCTATGCCTCACCTTCAGTCTCACTGCTACACGGTAGCTCTCTCCCTGAAGTAGCCACATCACTAGTCCTGGCTTCAGGTGTGTGGTCTGTCTGGGTTTCCCCAGATGTGCGGTTTGTCTACATCACCCCAGGCTACCAGACCCACATGCCTGCCCCCAAGCCTGACAGCTTGTCACTGCATGTGCACAAGGTACTGCATTATCAAAATAATTCCCTATCAAGACATCTGCAGGGATATCCTCAAACACACCTACTTGCTTGCTTCCTTTTCCAGCCTCCTAGTCAAGGTGAACAATGCTCAAAGGCATTTGGAATGGGATCCTTCCTAAAGCTCTGACTGGAGTGGACTGCCCAAGTAAGTAATGCTCCTCTTTAACCACTGCAGGCTTCAAATTGGTTGTATCAGATGCTGTGTCTCTCTTACCAGCGGCCTGTTGTCCATCCACAAAGATCAGATATAAACTCTGCTGGTATTTTGGTACCCCTGTTGTCTCCAGACTCCCACCTTTTGTTCCTCACCTTGCCTCTGTGGACATCTATATGATACATGGCTTCGCTGGTTACATTTAAAACATTTAACGCATGATCCTGGCTGTGTACCTGAACTAGTGGCTTCTCCTGTTACTGGTGGGCTCTGTTGGTGTGGTTTAGGCTTCCCACCATGGGTTCCTTTATATCCATGTGCAGCACTGCGTATCCCTTTCCTCTGCTGTGATACCCTGCTTGCTAGGTATAGGTCTTCTGTTTTCTCCAGTTCATCTGCAGAGTTGCATTCCCTATCTGCCAACCAGATTCTCATATCCTCAAGCAAAGTGTTAAGGGCTTGTTCCCTCACAAAAAGGTCTGCCAGCCCTTGAAAAGTGGTGACCTGACACGCACTCACCCACCTATGCAATTAAGTGCTTAGTTCAGCAATATAATCACATACACTTTCATCTGCTTTGCATCTATGCTCACAACACTTTTTTCTGTAAGCTTCAGGTGTTAAATTAAAAACATTGTAATAAACAGTGCTTCATTTTTTTATAATCTAACCAATCAGTATCAGACAATTTAGAAACAACAGTTACAGCTTTATCATGGAATAAGAGTGTAAGGAACTGTACCCAGAGCCCTCGGCCAACATTATACTGTTTGCATACTCTTTCAAACATATGAATAAAACTATCAAAATTATCAGCTTCTTGGTATTGAGGAAGATGTTTACTGACCTTTATTGCTTCTGGGGTATGGTTACTCCCTTCCCCATTACCTCCATGATCCTGGCCAAGAGTCAGCATTTCCTTTTCACATTGCCTCTGCCTCTCATTTTCTTTGGCTTCAAGACATTTCAGTCTCTCTTATTCTTCAGCCTCCAAATGCTGCTTTCATTCTGCTGATTGTAATTCCAACAGTTTGGCCTCCATTTCAAGTCTCTTTAACTCCAGATGGGGTTTTATGTTCTCTGAGGAAAAGTTAAACTGTCCTGTTTCTGAGAGCTTCAAGTCCCCATCAACAGACGGGTTACCTTCCTGGTTGCTGGTCTGTGCTGTAGCTATGATTAAGGCTGGAATAATTTCCCCTTTAGTCAGGTTGGCATGCCCCCAGTTCTTTGGCTTGGCACATCTCAGCCAACTGGCTTCTTGCCAGCTTGCCATAATCCTCTGCTGACATCCTTGCCTGCTTCTTCCTGACTAACTAAGCTAACAAAAAGTAAATAAATAAAGCTATTGTGATATGAAACCATGAATGTCTACAGTGTGTCTGCTGAGAGTACACCTTTCTTTAGTGACAGCTGCTTACAACCTATAGGAATTCAATATCCACATCACTGCTCACCAATATGTGAGCATGTGATAATCCAACCACTGCCACCAAATAATGTGATGCCCACCACTGCTATCAGTATGTGATGGCCACCAATATTGTTGTTCCCATGCTGGGCCAGTAATCAAGGAGCCTGAATCTTCACCACTGACACTGGAGAGGTATGTGCACTTGAAATACAAATGGATACAGTCATTATTTCCGGATGCAGTCCTCTCTGCATCAAGTACAATTTCCCTTAAGTGCACTCAGGGAGCACATTCAACACTGGGTCTGGATGTCTCTATATCTGTCTCCCTCCAAGTCCCCAGTAAGACTTCCCACTGGTAAAGCTGTAGGGTTAGGTCCTCAGCTGAGTGTCCAAGCCAAGTCCTCTAGCACCCTCTTTGTAATCCCCGTTCTTTGTGTCCCTGCCCCAAGCAGCTAACACACACACTCTTTAAGATTTAATTTTCACACATACACACCTTGAAAAAGGCTGTCACAGATTACCTGCTTTACCAACTTTGCCCAGACTATAAGGAAGTTATCACTGCCACTAGTCAGTTACTATAAGGATCTTAAAAGGGTATCCAATTATATTGTAATATTAATACTAATACAAATGGTAGTAGTTCACCAAGATGGCTAGGCCTTCTGGATGGCCCACACAGTGTCACCAAATAAATATAAGTACTTGCAAAGGTTAGATACTTTCTACAAGGATCAATCACAATAAAAGTTTTAAATATATTTAATAATAAATAATAAAAGTACATAATACTGAATATATATTCACAGTAACCACAGAGGTCAGATCACAGGAAATTTTGAAAAGAACATTATTGGACAGACTCAGACAATAAAGAAAAACAATATCTTAACTAAGCTTCACTATATTCCTGACTGACTTTACGAGAATTACTTTTCCCTACTTAAGTTAGTTACTACCGTAAGGCAAGATGCTGAGGGTGAGGGTCTTTCTACTCAGGCTTCCCAAACAGAATACTCAATCCTCTGAGATTTATCTTTGTAATATCTAAAATATAATTTCCAAGAGAGCTGGCAGAATGACCTCATCTGGTCATCTGAATCTAGGTTCAAACAGCATTCTCCTTTGAAGCTGAGACAGGAAGTTAGCACAGACAGCCACAATACACATCCAAATGTTTATGGCATTGCCTGGGGCCTCCCCCCTTTTCACTGAGCTAATGGACAAAGGCTCTACCCCAGACCCAGCATCTCCAGTCTTATTCAGCACTCTGGGGTGCCTTTTTAAGGTTTAACAGCTCACTTGCATTTCCCTTATTTTTCTTAAAGTTAACCTCTGCTGCGCCAGTATCCTCTATTAAAACATATACATTTAATTCAGCTACAATAGTAGATGTACGTTTCTCTTCATTTCAGCAGGCTGCACCGTTGATACATTTCAACACAAGTAAAGCTCACAAATACATTTTCAGCACAAGCATCTGTACCAAATCAGTGTGATATACAAATGGCATACAGTTGTAACACAAACATCTTGTATAACCAGTTTGATATTCAAAGGACATATCATTCTTTACAAAACTCCAGCTGGCTATGCTGGCACTTGCCCATATCATCAGATTCCCTTTCATGGGTACATCTCCTGCTTTTTCTTTTCATATTGCTCTACACCACCCCTTTCATTTGTACGCCTCTGGCAACTTCTGCCCATACTTTTCATCCTCTGCCTTTCTTCCCAGTAACTTTTTCTACCCTATTCTGTCTGCAGGTGTTCTGTTGTCTCTTCCTGCCCAGCCCCACTCTACCATTTCATGCCTAATTAGCTAGTCAGCTATCATCTCTATCTCCCATATGTTACAATGAAGGTGTCCCATTCTTTTGTAGACCACACATCCTCTACTAAGCCAAAAGCTTCTTGAGCCAAACAGCTGGACTGCATCCTCAACCTCTCACAAATCCAAGATTTTTCCATTTGTTTTATCTTTATTATTTTTTTCTGTGTATATCATTTTTTACCTAGCCAGGCCATTTCTTCTTTGTTTGTAGCATAGTAGCAGAATCTAAGTCAGATATTTAAAATTAACCTAAAAAGGGGGTTAATTTTTATAGGTATTGCAGTGTGCACCTGATTGGTGGGAAGATATGAAAGTGAGAGTAAATTAAGTTTAATCATTGTAAGGGGAATACCTTCCCAGTATTTATTTTATTTATTAATTTATTTGACATTTGTTGACTGGGATAGTCCGATTGAGCTTGCATCCTTTTTCAGTGGAGGCCCATGGAGAAAAGCTCCACAGTACAAATTATGCAAGTAAAAATTCACAGTATAAATTATGCAAATAAAAATTAGCAGGAATAAAGTAAAATATAATAAACGCAATAAAACATAAACAGATGACCAACTGCAGTACAAGTAAGAGAGCTCAACAAATTAGGCATTTCAAATAAGTAGTAAGCATTGAGGAGGTAGGTAAGAACAGATTGGCAAAAAATGCAGAAGAATTATTGGTGGTCTAGTATGAGAATCATAGCAGTTAGTTTGACAAGTTACAGCGTGAGGGGAAGTAAGAGAGAAGGGTAGAAGAAAGAAAGGAAATTATTGTCAGATTACTGGGGGCAGGAATTTGGAGGGGTGTGGAGAGTATTATTGTTATAATACACAGGAAGTTAGAATAGATAGCATAATTGTGGGTAAGGAGGAAGTAGGAAGGAAAGTGAAGGAGGGAGAAGAATAAAGGAGGAAAGATGTATGATCTTATAGTGCTCACTATACAGGTAAATTAGAAAAGACTGGAAAGGGTTTCTAAAATCAGATTTACATAAGGGACAGAAAGCTCTAGCATCATTGGGTTTAAGTGCACAATATAAGCAGGGTGTGTAGGGTGGAAAAATTATAGTCACAGAGCAATTTTACCTGGAAGCTTTTACAGACTAAACTTTTATCTGTTCTGCTTACCTTAAATAAATGTTATGTTTTAGCTCCTCCCACAACTCTGATATAGTTAACCCTTTTGTAGTCAAAGAATGCAACACAAATATTTAACAGGCCCTAACCAAGAACATTTTAAAAACTCTTTGAAAAACAAATTTAAAGTAATGTAACACATTTAAAGTAAAATAACAGTGCAGTAAAACGAGAGCTAAAAACAAAAAAAGTATACAAATTCAAAATCAGAAATAGTTACAGAGCAATTTTATCTGGCAGCTCTGTCAGAAAATAAGAGGCAAGAGACAAGGTGGTGTACTTTGAGGAATCAGTCATTATTCTATGGAAAAGCAATGTTATAGTGAAAGAAGTGCATGTTGGGCACCCTGATATTACTAAATTAGAAACTTTATATGAAAGTTTGTGTGGTGGCAAAAAGTCGATGATAATACTGAGTACATGAGTAAAGATGTTTCCCTATGGTTTGTTGAGAGTTGTTTTGTTGATTCTCGTATAGCTACAACTGTTTATGTTCTTGTGGTGTCAGTGATTCAAATGAGTGCACTGTTGTAAGTCATTAATTTTTCACCCACCCTCCCTGGTTCTTCCAGCTTCCCAAACCACTAATTGATCTTTGGTCATCTGGGTCACAGTAATAGTTTTGTATTACTGTGCCACAGAACTGAGGTGCAATCGCACCTTTAACATCCAACATCAGAGTTCCAGGAAGCTCATACCTCTTCCCTTGCAAGTCTACTTGCACTAGGATTGCTGAGACAGTGTATCCACTGTGTTATGTTTACTGACACTCCTTTACTTCTAAGCTTTCCTGTCATCATTGTGTGAGAGATGCACTTACTTAAAATGGCGGCACACCTTTCCACATCACTTATTATCAGTAAACAACATCATCATACCAAACATATGCTTAGCAGGTAAAAAAAATCCTCCCTAAGCCTCTCAGGCACTCATCTAATAAACATCAGCAGAATAAGGGCACATCTGCACTTGCACCAACACCTGCTCCTACACATACCTCTATCATTAGTCACTGTCATTGTATGACTCCTTTCTTAAGGCCACATTGGCCAATAGTAAATCATAACGTTTTGGTCATCTGTGATTCAATTATTATACACATTGAGTCTACACTTTTTTCCAAGTGCTATTTTTTCAATAGTCAACCAGATGGGTTTACACATCTGATTTTTAAAATGTCTCACTGTTGTTAAAATAACTGCTGCATTGTGGTACCTGTAAAACAATCTCAAAATTAAGAGCTAGAATGACATTACAAGCAACCTCAAACCCCTTCTCAGTCCCAGATATGAATACAGCTTTGTGTTTGCCCACATGAGGGTGAATGATTTCACCCTAAGAGTGATGCAGACAGATGCTATTGAGTTCTCTACCTATGTTCACAAGGAGGGAAAGCCACTGATCATGAGAAGCATACTACCTTTGCCAAGAATGATAGCTAAATACAAGGACAAGTACGTGGTTTCAGCAACTAAATCATTAACTGCTGTCATTCTAAGGGGATCCAATGTGTGTCTGCCAATGATCAGATGGTAGCTAGACCTTCCTGCTTTACTAGGGATGGATTTCAGCTCTTACCCCATAACTTCTGTGTACTGGCTAAGACTTTCACTTTCCACATAGTGTCTTTTTTAGTCAGAATTCATCTTATGGGCATACCCACATATGAAATTCTAACAAACTGTATCATGGTAGCTCTATTTAATGCCAGAAGCTTAAACAATAAAATGTCTGAGCTAGAGGACCTCCTTATCCTTGAGAAAACATTAAAATGTGTATAGGTTCACAGATTAGTACTAGGCTAACTGCCCTTGTGGGCCATTTTAAACCTAGCCAATTACCCATGGGAGTTAAACACTGCACCTTGCATTTATAAGTAAATACCTTGACCATTATGCTGATGTTCTGAAACACCACAGTAGATGCCCAAAGTGATTGGTCTGTACAAGTCTTCCACTTATATTGTACCATATAGAGTCTGTGCTGCTGCCCACAGCTCCATTCTTTTGGTGGGTTTGAAATGGAAACACTCAGCATATTTTTTGGAAGGAACCCCACAGAGAGAACATGCAAACAACAAACAGGTGGGTTGAGGTCAGGCTTGAACCTTGTACCCGGAGGTGAAGACCTTAACCATTGTGTCAGCTGGTCAGACCAGTAAAATTACAGAAACCTAGTTTCAGAATTGTGACAGCACTCCTTTGTTACCTTGGTACAATCCTAACCATGTATTCAGGTCCTTGGGCAGCTTTGGAAGTGTATCAATATTTACTAAGAACCCCAGAAAATTATACCATGAACTTTTTGAAGTACTTGTGACCCTCATTAAAGTCACCTACCTCTTAATCACCAACTAGAAGCCTTGTCTGTTACATATCAGATTGCATTGATTATCTAGCCCAGACTCGCCTTTTCCCTATCTTTCACAAATGTATTCTTGACAGTCTTCACTTTTAGAAGCTATTCTTATTGTAATTACTAAAGCTGACCAAGATATCTGTTTACCTTCATCTAATAATCAACATGGAAGCTAAAATTTTTATAGTCTTTCATTTCATACGAGTATGGATTAGGCTCTTAAATCCAGAGCAGCTGATTTTTTCAAAGGTTGTAATCCCAGTCAGGGTCATGTATCCCTATATACTTCTCACTTCAAAGTTTGTCTGAGATTCCTGGTTATTTGTATCTTTTAATACAGAAAAGCATATGGCTAAGTTCCAATGGATTCATTGTTTTTGATCCTTGAAGTTAAGAGAATTTCTCTTCCCTTAACTGGATAAGAAGTGTTTACTCTGACCCAATTACCAGTGTAAGGACTGGCAGTGTTTTGTCAACCTCTCCTCTTAACTCAGAAAGAAACCAGGGCTATCCTTTATCTTTCTTCTTCTTTAACATAGTTTTGGGCACTATATGTAAACTTACCCTTAGCTCTTCAATCTCTTTGACTTATATATATATATATTTATTTTACATTTGTTAACCGGGGGTGTCGGACTGAGCAGAAAAGGCCCTTTTTCAGCAGAGGCCCAGGGAGAAAAGCTCCGCATAGAAAAATTACATATGCATTTAGTTATTTAGACATGATCAGTATCCACACAAATTACAAAAGACATGTTTTTACAGTGGTATGCAGCACATCAACAGTTACAGTGGAGAGAACAAACAAAAAATATTAATTTAAAAATAAAGGTAATTAATAGATTTGTGGAGTACAGCTGAAATTTGGAACATAGGTAGAATACATACATAGTACACAGATACAATACATACATTGTAGATTAGCCATTGTTTGTGAGTAAGACTGAAAACTATTATCAAGTACTCTAGGTTTAGTATGTGTACCTAATCCACTTTCACTAGCCTGGGAGCAATCATGGCCCTGCCAACTTCGCTTGAGATGTTGCCTGATGAGGTCTTTAAAGGAGGCTTTGGATGATGTGTTTTGAATGCTAGTGGGGACAGAGTTTCATTTTTTAGTCACTGAACTACTATATAGTGCATCTCCAAAGCTATTGTAGCTGTTGGTGACTTCTAGTATTAGTAGTTTGCTTGATGATCTAAGAGGCCTTTTGGCTGAGTGATGTTGTACTAGGTAATAGATCAAATGACAGAAGCAGAGCTGATTGTAGCTGATTGTAGGTTAGGAGGTTGGGCAGTTCAAGCCAGTGGAGCTGTCTCAAAGCAGTACAGTGATGAGTTCTATATGAGAAATTTTCAGCAAAGCGGGCAATTCTGTTATTGCAGGCTTCCATTTTGCTTAGTTCAGTTTTGCTGAGATTAGTCAGAATGGGAGATGTATAGAGTAGGGTGGATAGAAGTTGGGAGTGACTAATGGCTGATCTTATGTTGTTGGTAAGAAATGGTTTGATACGGTAGAGTGATCTCAGTTTGGCATGTACTTTTTTAATAGTTAAGTTGAGATGAATATTAAATTTTAGCTGGGAGTCTATGGTTATTCCCAATAGCTTAGCCTGTATCACTGGAATGATTGGAGTAGCATTTGTGGAGTAGATAGTGCATTGACTGTTATCAGTGTTTTTGTTAGAACTGGTTATAATCATAAGCTGAGTTTTCTTTGGATTGAGGATAAGTTGGGCTTTGGTAAGGTAGTTTTCAACGTCAGAGAATGCTAGTTGAGTTATTTGCAGGAGGGTGGGAATGTTTTGTGCAGAACAGATTAAGGTAGTGTCATCTGCATATATATGATTTAAGTAAAGACCATTCTACTTATTTCAAGAGCTGGTCTTGTGAATGACCTCATTACCTTGCTTATGATATTTTCTTTGCACTGTTCATATTCTGCTTAATAGAGGTTTGTCATCCCATTTAATTAGGGCCATCAAGCACTTTCTTTGGAAAAATGAGGGTCTCAGGACTGCATACATCAACTTGTGCCACCATGTTCCCAAAGTGTCATTCTGGCCCTTAATTTTGAGATTATTTTATAGGTACCACAATGCAGCAGTTATTTTAATGACAGTGAGATATTTTACCTGTAAACCCAGTTGGCTGGGTCAGTCACCTTTAAGTTATAGGATTATCATCAATGTTATTTATCACGTTAAACCTCACCATTTACCTGTGAATCTGAATCACTTCCTTGATTGGTATATCAAATACTGCTTGGTCCCATCTATGCAACCAGTTGCATTTTGCTCCCCCAAGATGGACATGAGGCATACAGGCTTTCTGAATCATAGCTTTGTTTTAATTTTAGAACTTTACATTTCATATTCTAATCTGCACTCATTACATGGTATCAGACCTCATGTACATGAGACATGTTTAGGTTTAGCTGAAATCCAGTCCCATCTAGATTTAAGGGTAGGCATATTCTTCTATTTTTTATACTCAAAGACACACTGTACTAGTTGCTATGTCAAAGGGCAAATAGTCTAATAATTTGTCAAAAGTGGCTGTGGACAGGGAATCAGAATTAATTGCTGGACTTTAATTGCATTGGCTTTTGCAAGCCATTTACCTTTGAGTTTATTCATCTAAATCACACTGATTTGGTTGGTGCCCTAATATTATTTTATCTGTATGTCTCAACTGGTCCACTGAGTGGGAACCATTTTTTCAAAGCAGTTTCTATACTACATTTGAAATCTGTGATATTAAAAGTTTAGCATTACACTTATTTCACTCCTAAACGTACAACTGTGATTTATGTTGTTGCTAATACATGTTGTACTGTACATAAAGTGGTCTCTTAAGTATTGCCCTTGATCATATAGTCTGGTCTTAAAGTACTACGCAATATATATCGCATATGACTCAATCAGCTGATAAACCTGCTTTGAATTTGAACACTCTGTTCTTTAGAGTCATGAGTTTTAGGTATCCTTCAGTTTCATCTCACTGAAGACATAAAATGGTGCTGCGAACACTATGGCTGTTTCTGCTCTAGTTATAATGCTAAGATCATGGACACAAGCTAATCTGGAAGAAAGGATGTCTGAACATGAAACTGACTTTCTTTCAACACAACTAAATGGGAAAATGTTTCTTCTCCCATTCCAGAGAATGGCTGTATTAGGTCTGTTTTAGTTGTCTCAGTAATCTCACAGCTGGGTGGAAACAGCAAGTGATAGAGTAAGTTTGGCGATGGGATATTAAGTGTTACCCTTCTCCACTTGTTCCTACTGCTGGGAGAATATGAGCATGTGTGGTCATTATTATGATGTTACATTTATGCACTCAAAATTGTCTTACTTCTTCCCAGACTCATCCTTTCATTATAATTTTTCTGTTATGCCCCTTTTATTTTGTTGTTGCTCTATTTACACTTTTTGATTGAAATGCCAATAAATCATATGATATTAAAATATGCAATAACTGAATAAATACTAATTTACATATACTGAATAGTCACTATACAGTCACTCTGTGGTTTTGGCATTCACATTCCAGATTAAGTAAATAATATACATCTGGGGGCTCTACACAATATTCAGATGTAATTATATCTAATATCAATAATTCTTATATATATATATATATATATATATATATAGTCAATGGCAAAACAGCCTCATTGGAATGGTTTTATGCTGAAGCAACCAGAGTGAAATGTGAAATGAAACTTGTGGCTTAAGCATCTGCTTCTTAACTCTATATGTGTCTTTATTCAAATCCAGCTTTATTAACGCAAAAATTAAAAGAAACAGGACTATGTCTTAAAAATCTTCAGCTGCAAACAGTAAAAAAATAAATAAATAAATCTGAGCTCACAGTGCACAGTGCACAGAAGCTTCGCAGACAATGTCTCAGAGTTGGAAACCATCAATGCTCAGAAAAATAAAAATGAGCAGATGCTGAATAAGAGCCTCATAACTTTTCAATTAAAAATGTACTGCTTCCAGACCAAAGACCCCGCAAAATACATTCACTAACAAGACTTCCACTGTGACCACAAAACCCCATGAGGGCAACTACTTAAAACAATGAGGGCAAACTAAACCAAACAGAGTTTAAAAGAGACACAACAAGTAAAGATCCAAGTAAATAATGTCTGAACAGTTACAAAAAGGACACCATTATAAGGACCCGAAGTTAGAGAGCAATGCAGAAACATTGAAGGTTCACTTCAACAATTTGAACTTTAGCAGCTCAAAATTTATAGGGCAGCCAAAGCAAAGAAAGGTTCCAGGGGGTTGTTGAGTAAAACACTAAGAGGAACTGAGAACCAAGATATGACAAATCTGTGAAATAGTAGTGAAATAAGCTTTCACATGACAAAAAGAAAAAGCAAATTCAAATACTTGAATTGAGAAAAATGTTCCAAAATATCAGACTGGGAAGGTAAAGAAGAGAGACAATGTTTAGTATCCAAGGGAAATGGTTCTATAATACAGCTTGGAGTAAGCAGGAACATCATGCCAAAAGAGCCACATAAAACTATTAAAATCCAACACAAAGCCAGGTACTACAGACAACAGTCACATACCACCATTGTTTATGTACCTAATAGCCTGAATACAGAGGTAATTGATCAAGCCTTAGCCACTTCATCTGTATGCCACAATATATGATTTCTAGTTACATGAGTAGCTTTCTCTGCTTCTTTGTGCAAGATCAGCAGACCTGGAACATACTCTAGCTGTGTTTTGCTGCATTTAACCATTCCAACCACTTCTCACCTAATATTACGCTGCTCCTTCCCTCAACCCTAACCCTACACCTTACCTTTATAAAAATCTTCCCATAACACTGTCACTACACAAGACACACTTGAACATGCAAACATTCACAGACAAACAAACAAACAAACAAACAAACTATTCCCAGGATTCACTAATCTTCCATGTAAGACTAAATTAGTCTTACACGGAAGAGCCAGTCTAAGAGTAAGACGACAGCATGCCATGCATATTAATAAGGACCCGCTGCCTCAACTCTAAAACTAACACGGAGTGTGGACGAGTGTAGGGGGCGTGTCGGACTGCCGATCAGTCCAAAAACCCTCACCCCTGCAAGTTTGAAACACGGGAAATGTCTAGTTACATGAGCGAGTTCGCTCATATGTGTACATTCTAACATTAAATTCCCCCATATAGTAAACCCCGTACAAATATAAAAAGTAGAAGGAAATTTTTTTTCATTTCTGATATAGCTGCCAGTATTTGCGCGTGTTTGCGCGTTTACCCATTGCTTAGCTACAGTTAGCAGTTTAGACACCGAAGAGGCTAATAAGAAAAATATATGCAAATTAAGTGAAATAGCGATAGCGTAGTGGTTAGAGCCTTCGCACAAAAAGGAATCATTCCCAGTTTGAGTCCCACCGCTACACTTTTCATTTTTTTTTGGAAATCTGTATACAAAAATATTTCCTGACATGTATTATTTAAAGTTTTGTAAAAAGCATTGAAATGTTATATGTAGTAGTGAACAAATTTTATATATATATATATATATATATATATATATATAGAGAGAGAGAGAGAGAGAGGAAGGTGAAATGGTTATGCATACTGATGCATGAGTAAATTATTTTAAGCAATGTAAAGCACTGCTAAGCACATTTTACCAGTATTGAGCATATTTATATTTAATTGCTTGTAGCATTAACTGTGTTAACTAGCGCAATGTCTTTGCACGGAGCTGTGCATCGCGCAAACTAGCACAAACAGAACATGTTTGCATGTAGCTGTGCACCGCACTAACCAGTGCAACATCGGGCAACGTAAGGCAACATCGAGCAACGCTGAGCAACGTTGGGCAAAGTTGAACAAAGTCGGCTAAACATGGCCACACCTCCTTCACTGTACCTTAACCATTGAGGTCTGGCCAGTAGGAAAATAAAAAACAGTGACAGGGCTCGAACTTGGGATACTGTGCACTATAGGCACAGTACATAACCACTAAGCCATGACAGCATTTCATAATCATGCACTTTCAACAGACACATATCTATCAAAGGAATATTAAACATTGCTAACATCAGCTAAGCTGGTGTGCCTACAGCTGAGTTTTTTCCAAACTGGCCAATTACAAATAAGTGTGGGAAATGAGGCATATTTAAGCTTCACAGGTGGAAATACCTGCCATAACTGGTTGTAGCTCCCTTCTGCTGTCAGCATGGCCGGGGTTGGAGAAGGCACTCAATTTTGAGCGCAACGTTGGGGCATTGAGGAGACCAAAATAATGATTTGGCTCCTTGTCCACAGTCACGAGGAAAGACTCCTGCGGGGCCAGTACCAGGGCACCCAATACAAAACGGAGGCCTGGAACTGTCTAGCTCATGATCTCACCAGTGCCACTGGCATTCCTTGGACTGGTGAGCAGGTCAGGCACCATTACTTTGACCTGAAGCGATGCAAGGAGGATCAAATGGACCAGTGGATCCAGGAGGCCCGTGGGATGGCAAATGTCCCAGTACTGAGTAAGTAGCCATTGTATTAAGTATTTAAGAATTGCTATTCTTGTCTATGCTATGGATAGGTATGTCTCATTATCACTGCATTTACTTCACAGCTGCAGGTGTCCAGGCTATGAATCAGCAAGCCCATGAAGATAGGCTGCAAAGGCTGCATCACCAGGCAGGTTAGTAATTATTCTGTATGTACTGTTATATAAAATAAATGAGCGAGCCTTCAAAAACATGTTTTAAACCAATAAATAAAGGTATAATAATTATTTAATAATTATTATGCATGTACTGTTATATAAAATAAATGAGAGAGCCTTCAAAAAAGTATTTTAACCCAATAAATAAAGGTGTAATAATTCTTTAATAAAGGTATAATTCCTGGAGTGCGTCTGTGTGATTTTACTTGATATGTTGTTGTACTGTTGCATTTTAGAAATAGTACTGTTGTATTAAGCAGTGTTAGTTAACCCACACTTGGGTAGGCCCATATAAAGTGGATGAAGGAAGTGCCAGTAGCTTTTATGCATATTTACAGCCCTTAACTGTTGGTTCATGCCCAGCATGTACAGGTTAATCTGGCACATGAGTAGCTTGGTATTGTGTTTCCCAGAAATGTCAGTGTGCTGCCAGAAATGTAGGGAGCTGTTAACATATAACTGATAATTTCACCTGAACATATCTAGATAATTATATGAAAGTAGAGCTGTCAGTGTACCATAACAGCAGTGGTGTGTGTGAGCAACTCTCAAAATATGTAGCAGTAACATCTGCATCCTGGACAGTTTGTATGTCAGATACAGCTCATGTATATAATGATCTATCAAAATCCAATTGCACAATAGAAGGACATTGGGTAGTGTAATAATACATGTAAGGGACATATAACTGCAGTTAATAGGAATGTAGTGTAAACTAGAAGGGTATATAAGTTGTTAATTGAGCTATCTTTTCCACCCTACTGTATGTGTATAAAAAATGCAATTCCACACCTCAATGGGTATGTCTAATCTCAAAACATTTGTTGGGACATATGTCCTATTGGTTTATAAATATTTGCATTAATTTCTATGCATGTTCCCCGTTCAAATACCACAATATTGGTGGCCTGTTGCCATCAATTAAACCTGCATGCTGTTGTAATGTCCACTATTGTTCTATATATGCATGTGTTATGCTTGCTTTTCAACTGTTGAAACTCTGGTGTGTTGGGTTAATGGGAATACTTCTGCATGCTGTTATAACTAACTGGGAATGCTGTTGGCTGTTACTAACTCATATCTTAATTAAATTCTCCAAAACATAGTTCGTATGGGAAGGACGGTCCCAGTGGACCCACCTGTCCCACCTCAGCTGGCCATGGCACCTGGCACCAGCAGGTCCGGTGCCCAGCCAGGGACCTCCTCCTCCATTGGCCCCGTGCCACCTTTGGGTGGAAGCACTGCAGGGGATGGGGCTTGCCCCCCCCCCGTGCAAGTGTGGGCAAATGAGGGCCACCTATCACCCTTCAAACGGTCCAGGCTGTGGTGCATAGAGAGATTGAGCGTTCTGTTGCAGAATCTCTACACCAGCTTAAGGCACGAGTGGCACAACTCCTGGGTCAGCCTGCCCCTCCTACACAGCCCCCAGCACAGCCACACTCTGGGCTGTGAAGGTGCAGTGGTGACTGCCCATGGGTGGGGATCTCAGTTCCACTTTTGCCATCTGTGGGCTCATGGGCTTGCGATTTCCAAACATCCCTCCCCATCAATGGTGTTCACCCACCACATGTGTCATATTTTGCCCCTGTATGCGTCTTGTTTGTCTTGTCTGTTTACCTCCCCAACCTACCTCCCCAAATATACCTACTTCCCCTACCCCACATTCCACTCTCACCTAAAAAAAAAAAAGGGCAATCTGCTCCCAAAAAAAAATAACGCCCCATACATAGCTGCCTATTTTGCACACATGTCCCCTGGACACACAAAATGTAATTTAATTGGCATTACAACATACTTTGTTGTCCTCACCCCTCTCTCAGGGGTTGAAGGTTTCATATTTACCTCCAAATTTATTCCATATGCACAGCTGTTGCTGTTAAAGAAATGGGCCGCTATGTACCTTCCCTACACCCATCCTGCACATCCTGAGCTATTTTCCCCTACTGTCTTTCCCTCTTTGTGCCCCTTTTTCACCACTTTCCTATCTCCCCATTTTCTTTTCTTTCAAAGAAATGAGTGTGGGGGTTAGCGGGAATAAGCACTATTAAGTAGTAGTTAGCGGGTTTGTGTGAGTGTGCGTGTGTTTGCGCTTAGCTAAGCATTGCACAAACCTGTGCAAACCTGCTTACAACTGCTTAAAAGTGCCTTAATCACTCTGTATGTGAGGGCCCTTGTTCTGCTCAGCAGCAAAATAAAACACCTCTATTAGTCACAAACCCAAGACCTTGTACACACTACACTGCATGAAGTACCACTAAGCCACGGTAGATATATGACAAGCTGGTGCTGAAATAAATATATCATGTATCAGAATGAGTGAATGTAAAGGAAAAATAGGAATGCCATACCACACAACTTGTTCTGTGGATCTTTATCAACAGTTGTTGTGGGATTACATTACATGACTGTGATAAGAGAAGCAGCCATTCTAGCAGGAAATAATGTTACACCATCACTTTACAAACCCCACACAGTATCACAGCAGGACAAACACTGGCATATCTGTTTAGGGCAGAGGCCATACCTCCCAACTGTCCCTAATTGTCAAGGATGTCCCTGATTTTGAAAAAAAAATTAGCTCTGTCCCTCTGAATCCCTCTGAAAACTACTGACTTGGGTCAGAAAGGTGGTGAATTACACGTAATGAGTAATGACAATAATTAAAAGTTAGACACTTATTTTACTTCAGAAAAGGTGTATTAATCCATATGCTCTGATTCTCTCAAAGTCTCAACTTAATGGCACTAATATTTTAAAGGTGCCCCTGACTTTTTTCTACTTTTCCCTGAGACTGTTCAGATATGTACCTGAGTGTTTGAGAGGTCTGGCAGAGGCAGAAACACAGAGGCAAAGCAGCCTTTCTGCTGTTACACACTGTGCAAATAGCTTTGGAAGGAGTTCCGGAAGCATACCCTTATGTAGGAATACATCACTGAAATACAAAAGCATGTAGCCATGTACTGGTAGCAACCAACTGTAACAATGCCATTGCTCTAGTGCTGAAAAGACCTGTGTGGTGCACAGACAAAGAATAATAGGCTATTCTCTGGCTACCATGTGGATAGGTCCACAGTTGGGAGTTACGCAGGCAGACTACTTGCCTTGATAAACTAACATGTACACAGCAACCCTGTAAGTCCAGCAAGATAAAATTCACACAATAATATATACACTCTCTGTACTTCTGCACCCCTACCCAAATGTAGAATATACCTGTGTGTGCACGGTCTACCAAGGATGTAGGTAAGCATACTCACAGTACTGAAATGTGTCCAATTTTCTTGAACAGCTTGTGCTAATGTCAACACTAAAAAAGCACAATCTGTTTAGAACTGAGTAAATGAATATTCACAGTATAGCAGTTCTCAAACAATTCTTGTGCCAAGGGAATACATTTCAATAACTAGCCTTGTATGGCAGTTAATTGTAAAATTTAAAAAGAAAGTACATCCTCCCATGTATCTTGTGTTAGCATTTTGAGGGCGAGTACATTTCTACACTGACAAGTGTGTACTGGAAGCAGCAACATTTAGGTCTGAGTACAAAATGTAAATCACTGGCTACACCCCTGGCTTCTGATATAAGAACTATACCAACCTTCTGTTTTAAACAATGATGTCCACAGCAAACAAGGATGATCTCCATCTTGGAAAGATGAAAGGGCCACGCCTACCTGAGTTAGCAATTTATAGTACTGGGTTGGTATGACAGTGATCACTGCAATTACTACACAGCAGGCTGCATGCAATTAGCAAATGGTGTCCACTAATTGGTGCAGAGGCCATCACATGATCATGTGCAAATACCTACAAAAGCAGGCTGGAATTGCTGCC
Organism: Protopterus annectens; assembly: GCF_019279795.1. Lineage (NCBI taxonomy): Eukaryota > Metazoa > Chordata > Ceratodontiformes > Protopteridae > Protopterus > Protopterus annectens. The sequence continues at coordinate 869,436,156 of NC_056730.1, read as the reverse complement.
AACAAACTCAATCACTCTATTGCAGAGACTGACAGAGAGAGAGAGAGAGAGACAGAGAGAGAGAGAGAGAGAGAGAGAGAGAGAGAGACAGAGAAAATGAAAAAGAAAAATAAATAATACCAAATCATACAAAGGAAAGGTATGTGACACATATGTATTTACTGGCATGTAGGAGATGTTTTGAAAGAGTATTCTACATAATGTAAATTATTCATATGTGGCAGCAGTACTTATCTATGCACAGATGTCCTGCTTAACTACTGCTATGGACAATACAGTGTGTACCTGTGGGCAATGGGACATACCTGTGAAATGTGTAGCTCAGCATTAAATGTCAAAAATCTGATCCATGTTATCGGTGTTCTGTACAGTACTGTGGCCAATGGCTGTTGGGGGGATTAGTGCTGCCATTATATAAACATGGGTATGACAGAGCAACACATGCATGATAGTCATATTAAAGTGTAGCTTAGCATTGGCAACTCCTGTAGCAGTCTAGTATGCTTATCTAGCATTTGTAGCTATATATACCCCCTCTAATGTTAGTGTGTGTTCACATGTGACACCTGTTTGTGTTGCAGCAAGGCCCAACAGTTCAGCTGTGAGGTCCAGAGACTTACAACAGTCTGGACCCTGTGTGTGTATGCCATACACATACGGAGAAATATATATGTGTCATATATATTCACATCTGTATATGTGCATAGAGCAGGGGACATATTGCAACTGTTCGTGAAGGGTGGAAATATATATGATGGTGAAGGTTAGCATGCACATATTTGTATGTAGGTTTAAGTGTGTGATGAACAAGACAGCATACAGTGCTGGTATATGACATGTGGTGGTTAAACAGTGTGGGTGGTTTGTTCAGTTTGCAATGTTGAAGCCAGTGAGGCCTGCTAAAGCTATCTGGGCTGTGAACACTTTCAATGCATTTATCACAAGACTGTGCGATATTATTACATTACTGTACACCTCACATCCTTTGTATAATTGATATTCCCACTATGAAAGGTGAAATGTATATGTGCCTACATATATATGTATATGTACACCAATGGATGTGTATATGTATATATACATGTATATATATATATATATATATATATATATATATATATATATATATATATATATATATATATATATATATATAGAGAGAGAGAGAGAGAGTCATATATACTCATACACACCTACATCTACTTGTTGCAATAGATTCTCTGTACTGTTGACTGTGATGGTCAATGTGTTTGTGAATACATCAAAGATATGTATTTGTGGGATAGCTTAGTGGGAAACCGTTTGTGTCATGGTATTATGGGTCCTTGCTTTGATCCTAGCAAAAGCTGTATATTCTGTTGCTAGGCAGAAAAAGTGCTATGGCATACAGTGTGATTATGTCCCTTGATTTTAACTGGGGTGTGTCATCGGAGGCTAAAGCACTACATCTATGATTATTGATTGGTACTGATGTTGAATCCAAATCCTGTGTGTACTGTAGTACTACTTGAAGCTCTGGGCCTGTAGAGCAAAGTATGGTGTATGTCCACATTGCTTGCATCCACTGTTTTGTGTGGTCCCTGTATTCATCACAGATTACATTCCCCAAGATTATTGTTTTCTAAGTACTGACACACAGTACTGTATAGTGCACACGTAAAGCTTATCTGGGTTGCATACCTTTGTGTCCTGTAATTATGTCAGATGTGTGTGTGGGTATGTCTATAACATGTCCTCTGTCATATGTGTGGCAAAACATATAACTGTGTATCTAGCAACATTTATAGTGGACTACAGCAGTATGCAGCCTATATTCCCAGTTGTGCACATATTTTGGCCACGGGTTTGCCATTAACAAGTTGTGTGGTATAATAGTAATACATTTACTGGACCTTACACTCATTGTGATGGATGACATATTTCTTTACACATCAGCTTGATGTATATCTGCTGTGGCTAGGTGGTGCATTGTGTTGCATACAGTGTGCCAGGTACTCTTGTATAGTCTTATATAGTGATTTTATTTTGCTGCTGTGCAGAACATGGTTCATTAGATTGAGAGTGAGCCAGGCACTTTCAAACAGTTGTGGGGTGAGCAGTGATAAGTGGTAGTTAAAGTGTTTCACTATCAGTTAGCTGATAGGTTGCTATATATGACAGTTCAGTGATATCTGTACTGTATAATGTTAAATGTGCCATATGACATGCTCAGACATATTTTTCTTTATGTCTTCCAGGGATCATGACACATCACAGAAATCCCAGCTATAGTAGTGCTGAAGATGAGATCATTACTAGCTGTACAATTCAGCACTACAGTCTAATGTTCTCACAAACCAGCCAGAACCAGCAGGAGCATACTGCAATGTGGCAAGATGTTTTCCGGAGGGTCAATGGGGTAGGCCTACATAACCAGACATATAAGCAGGTACACCACCACTGCAGTGATTTACTCAGACATGTCCATTAGCCTGCTTCTGATTTGCAGAGACAACAACTTGCAACAGGAGATGGTGTTAATATCCATCCCCCCTCACCAGAGTGGAGGAGCTGCTCCTGATCCTCGTGGCACCTGCCCAACAACAACAGCAGCAGACATACACCATGATGGAGGTTGGAGCCACCAACAACCACACATAGAGCATGCAGGTAACATGGCATATCTGTAGACTGCTGTTATCTGTATTGGTAGATCATGCATATGTGAGATGTGGAGTGTGTAGTTAGAAGATGTGGAGCCTGTTGTTGTGCAATACTGATCATTTGGAACATAACCTGCAGCCCTGTGAATGTAAACTGTTGTTGTACTGTAAGATTGCAAACACACAGTAGCAATGCCACAGTTGTGGCCACTGACAAACTGTCTCATCTCAATGTAGGTCCCTCTAGGGTGACATCAAGGCAGCAGACAGATGCTGGTAAGTGTGTTCTACATTTATTATTGTAAATAAAAAGTGCATGTCATAGTTAAGGTGTAGGCCATGTACACATGTAACACACCTACCCCAAATGCATGCTGTGCATGTTTGGTGTAAGACCACGCACATCCCACTAATGTGATTAGCTGCCTCAAACACATGTAATACCCAGATCATCTCAAACAAATGTGGCTACACTGTAGTGACCATTGGATAGGCAAAGTTGATACTCAACATGCACATAACATACACATCTATGTCATACACAGATCATTTTAACATGCTACACATAAAGGATATACAAACCCTCTCTAAAGACACACTCCAGTATCCAAAATCTGATCCACACATTACACATAATATACCTGAGGGGTAGATGCCTATCATGGGGCATTTAAACACTCTGCAACACACACATTCATGTCAGGGAATGCTCCTTATTGGCCTCCTTAAAAACCCATGTAACAACTTGTTGTGAAATGGTGAATGTAGCCAAGGTAGTACAGTTCTGGTACATCATGATTAGTGCTGGTTTAGGAAACATTTGTAGCCTTGAGTGACCACATGACGCTTCATGATGATGGCCTATGGTACTATACCCCATCCAGTTATTGTAACCACAGTACTACATATAGCTTTCATTGCTATACACCTCAATGTTGTGTATGTGCAAACATATGCACCTGTAAACAATATGCATACCAATCACCATTTGCACAACTGACACATATATGTATTGTGATGCTCTTGAGTGGCTAGGTCATATGACACACATTGGGTATGTGTGATGTTTAAATATGCAGTTGTGTTTTAGCATGCCATGTCATGGATGACACTGGCATGTCCACAATATGATCTACACTCACCATAACTACGGTACATTGGGTATGTGGACAAATGGTATTCCATCAATTATACATGCACCACTGATGATGTTGTGTCAATACTCATCATGCATGTCCTAAAACTGTGTCCACAATTATTTGCTAAAGACACAGAGGCTGTAATCAGCATTGGATACCTATCTGACACACAGATACACATCCAGCCATGGTATGTAGACCTGTGAGGTATGGTGCACAGTACATTACAGAGTTTTGAATACTTGCACAGCAATGTTGTGTCCGTGTATGCATTGCAGTCCAGGGGGAGGCCAATCACCTAATAACAAAACACATGCATCAAAGCCATGTATAGTGTTAGCAACAAGGACTGTCTACACTTGCACTGCATGCTGTTGAGCAATACATGTCCTACATGCTGACGTGTGATATGAGATTGCTGGTGTGTTTGTGTGTGTGTGTGTGTGTGTGTGTGTCTGCTTTAGGGAGTAGTGTATTTGTGTGTGTGCATGTGTGCATGTGCATGTGTGCATGTGCACATATGCATGTGCGCATGTGTGCATGTGCGCATGTGCACATATGCATGTGCACATGTGTGCATGTGGGCATTTGTGCACGTGTGCATGTGCACATGTGTGCATGTGCATGAGCGCATGTGCACATATGCATGTGCGCATGTGTGCATATGCATGTGTGCATGTGGTCTGACATCATGTTTAGGTCTTAAAGTGTGTTTCCTGTTTTCCTCTCACAGGTGGTGAGGTGGGGCTGGTTCAGTACAGCAGGGAACCTGATGTCACTGAGACAGACAGTGATCATGATGATAGGTGTGTTGAGCCACAGGCAGGTTTATCAGGGTCTGTTGTTGGACCACCAATTGACAGTACCCAAGTCTCCACCCCATCCATGCACACAGTCATACTGCCTGTACATCCATCATCACCATTACCCTTAGATGAGGGACAGTGTATGGATGGCACCGACCAGGACAGTGTGGTATCTATGGCACATGTATCAGGACACAGCAGCCATAGCCAGATGTCTGGAACAGTACCACATAGGCAGATGCCCAGGGGTTCTCATCAGAGCACTGCTGGTCGACATGCCCCTGGCAGACGTGCCACAACTCTTTCAACCACATGCATGTTCCAGGCTATCATGGAGGCACAGGCATGAATGGAGCAGTACACCAGACAGGGACTAAGGGCACAGAGGGATCATAACACCTCTGTAAATGACAGTATCCGTGACCTAGCAGGTGCCATACGTAATTACACTGAGGTCATTGATAGACGTTGGGGTGAGACATTGGATGTCCTACACAATGTCATGTCCATGTGTCAGGACAGTACAGGGTGGTTGAGACATCGACGTGGATGTATGCCAGCAACCTCAACAACTGGCGGTTACTGTGGATGTCCAGCAAGTCACAGCCGCTCCCGTAGTGCCAGTACCAGACCCAGCAATGTTGGGGGGGGTTGTCCATAGACCGTCCTAGAAGACCACATGTACATGGCTCTGGCCAGTCCTAGCAGGGACCTGGATCCAGTGGACATATGTCAACCTCTGAGGATAGTACCCAGTCTGGATTAGTACCTGATACTGTCTGTAGCACTCCTGCCAGGCACAGGTTCCATATCCATGATCAGAGATGGTGATCTGTAAAGCCTGCTATGTACAGTCTGTAGCTGTCTTACAAATCCCCGTATATGGCAGCCACATGGTGGAACTGTGTGCATGCAGACACACACACACATAAACCAGAAACCTAGGGCAAACACATACCCACACACATTAAATCAACATTGGCCCATAACAGTACTCATGGCCCTCACACACACACTCACACACACATGTCGATTGTATTGCTCAGTGTAGGCCTCTGGCAAACCAACAACACACCCTGTGCATATGATGAAAACTGTGCCACCTCCTGTCATCTGTAACATTGATGCAGGAACAGGCTAACGTGGTGCTGATGCACAGGGTAACTTTGATAAAGTATAGCAATGGTTGAATGTGTAGCATGTTGTCAGCAGTAAAGTGTAATGATATCCTTGAAGGTGTAGCTGAGCAGGCATGATGCATTAAAGCTGTAATTAGCAATGTTGTATTGTTTCCACCAGTGTTTATTCCAATTGTGTTTTGTTTGCCCATGTGCCACTTGGCTGATGTGTGTAGTTGTGTCAGCATGTGTTATACAGTGGACAGTAAGTGTGGGGTGTGTGCAGCACAGGTTTGCAGGTGTCCATTTGTGAACATGGTGGAGGTGCACTGTCTGCATGTACATGCATATTGGACACATGGGCAGGGTGACATGCCCTGTATTGGCCAGTGTTAACACTCCATAGTTTCTATTGGTGGCCAGTATGAATTATACTACACACATTTTGGAACTTGAGTACGCATGTGTGTGTATGACATGGGTTGACACTGTGCTGTGGTTGATGCTGCTGTTCCTATCTGTCATTGGTTTGCATTACTAAGGTTAATAGTGTCCCAGCTGCATAATCCTGTATTAATGCACACTGTTCACCTACAGGGTTGCATGGACTGTGCTATCACAAACACAAGAAATTATCACTTATACAGTAAAAGTGCATTAGTCTCATGGACCCCTGCCATAAACTAAATATATAATAGAAGGTGTGACGTTATACCAAAAAAGAGTTACATACCAAGAATGGATAACCTCTCTGGTCAGTATCATTTGGAAAATTCAATCCCTCAATAATCATACAAGGCAAGCTTCAAAATACAAAATGGCAACGATTCCAAAGACAACACTAAAGCTGTCTTTACTGTTGTTCATAATCTACAGGGGAAATCTCCGATTGGGTCACAGTTAATGTAAATGGTCACAAAGTACATGTATCTGACTGACCTTGCCAATTCCTTGTCAGACAGTCTGAATGCGGATTTCACCACCCTGTTGCTGTACAAGGGCTACATTTCCAGACCTGCAGAACGTAATACCTGATGATTCACAGACACTCTAGTTAAGACATCTCTTTAACAAGGTCCACGCCACAGTGGCAATGGTACTGGACAGTGTCCCTGGCTGTGTCATACACAAGCTGACATATGAAGTCACCACTCACCTAAACGCTCTGTCCAGATGGAACCTCTACACAGGTTACATACATGTGGAATGACGTATGGTAATGGTGTTCACAGTCCACAAGGGTTGAGCTACAATGGCTTCTTCTCCTTTCGGATGCTCCCATTAGGGGTCACCACAGTACATCATCTGTTTCCATGTCTTCCTGCCCTCTGCATCTTGCACTGTCACACCATCCACCTGCATGTCCTCTCTCACCACAGCCATAAACCTCATCTTAGGCATTCTTTTTTTCCTGTTACCTGGTGGCTTCATCCTTAGCATCTATTTCACAATATACTCTGCATCCCTCCTCAGCACATGTACACAACAACTTAATCCTGCCTATCTGGCATGGTCTACTAACCTTCAAATCTGGCCTGACCCTCTAATATACTTATTCTTAAACCTGTCCACCCTTGTCACACCCAGTGCAAATGTTACCATAAATTGATTAAGGGTAGAACTACAACAGGTCCTGGAGACTCTCACCCTATAAGCCAGACCAATGTTATCTGAAAGGCTATGGAGCACAGCATTATGGAACTCATTAACAGAGACATTATGAACCTGCAAACACTGCACCATACCCACTTAGGTTCTCTAAAGGCCAGATCATGGCTCCTACACCTAGTAGACTTCAAGCCAGTCAACAAGGTTATAGGTGAGGGAGTGGAGGTCAACACAGCCAAGCTATAGCGCACCAGCAAATCATACCCATCTCACATACTGGTATTAGACAAAATTTCAACAGACTGACCATAAAAAGATTGTTAGATGATGGCTTGACAACTGACGCACAGATGTAGGACACACAGTAACATTTGCGGCCTCCATGAACTATTCTATGCCAGTAACAAATGGTATTCACCTGCACTCAGTCCTGGGACCACTCCTGTTTGGCATATAGCTTTCTTAGGTACAAGCAAACACAGTAGGGATATGTCTGCCCACGTTTGATGAAAATGCATACTGTGGGCTATACTTTATTCTCCAGATGACACACACATCCTCCAAAAGGGTATAATACAGATAGATACCTGGTGTCAAACTCATGCTGTAAAGCTATAAGCCTAAGAAAGCATAGTTATCCACTTTTAGAAAACAAAGTATCCCCAGAGTACCACATAGGTAGTAGCCCCCAAAATGTGGAACAGGTACTAATGTATACATAGAGCCATGTGTTAAGTCATCTCTCCTTTGATAATCACATTACCAAAGGGTTTTGGAAATCCCTCTGTGGAGCACATAAGTAATAAAGGGTTTGCATGCAGATCCACAGAGGTTGTTGCACACCTATAATGATTAGTCATCTTTGCCAGACTTTGCTTGCTTTGGAACAGGTTTCAAATATACCTAAAGCATAAATCCTCACTCACACTCTTCAATAGAAACCGTGATGAGTGGATGTGAAACAGAAGCCATAGCCCAGGGATCACTGCAGTGGCTAAGCTTGTCACAAGCATACAGAAGTGACCTAAGGTCTGGAAAGCACCAGCATGCTCTGGCAAAGATAAAACATGCATTCATGGAGAAAGCAGAGTACCCACCTATGAAATACTTGAGGTCACATCTATGTATATGGATTTGCCCCCACAGCTACCTTACATGTGTAATGCACATACAGTTGTCATTGTGATATGTCATACACTATAAAAATCAAAACCAACTCCACATTGGCCAACAGTGTCACAGGCCTGAAGCACAGACACTCACTATCAGGAAGTGTGAGATTCAAACTCTTTCCTATCTTCATTATGATACTACAGTAGTATGCATTTACATAACATGCTATACACATCACTGGGACTTCACTTTTCCACAGGTATGTTTGTAGGATGGTGACATCATTGGACTTGACAAAGATGAGTGTACCACTTTTAAGGTGTTTGAGTAGTCTCCAAAAAGGTTGCTTTTTTCCAGAGAAACACACATCCACAGTTGGCAAGTGCAGGATGCAAACCCCTACCTGACTACATTATGATACTACAGCAATACGCAATTACATGACATGCTATACACGTTTCTAGGATTTCACCTTTCCACAGGTATATTTGTAGGATGGTGACATCATCGGATTTGACAAAGATGAGTATACCACTTTTAAGGTGTTTGAATAGTCTCCAAAAAGGTTGCTTCTCTCCAGGGAGACACACACACAGTTGGCAAGTGCAGTGTTCTTAATCCAAACTAAGTACGTCTTTACACTTTAGCAAGCAATATGGAGTTACAGGGTGCAATACAGACATTACTTGCTGATAGTTTGCACAAAGGTTTTTTTTCACATTTGCTAACCTCAGCAGGCTTATCATACTAGGTGTATTGTGAGTGTATTGTATGCATAGGCCATGACCATATCATATATGGGTTGATGCACCACATGCTGGCACACACAGGGTCAAACCTTGAGTAGCATCTTACCTTCACCTACATGATACTGCAATATAACAGAAAGATGATAAACAACAATTGGCTGAGCTTTTGGTGTCATTCAAAGGGGATCCAGTCTCTGTCTGTCTGTGATGACATGATAGACAAGCCTTGTTGCTTCACTACAGATGGCTTGCACCTGTCACCCCTATGCTTCTGAATACTGGCCAAGGCTCGTGCTGTCCCCATATTACCTTTTTTAGGCAAGGTTCATAGGTTCATAGGCAGGTACTAGTCTATAGGCCCTGGGGCCTATACAAGGCCAGCCAAAAAGGTACCCTGGCCTTTGCCACCCAAGAAATTTATTTTCCTGTGCCACTGTCATGCAGAGACACAGAAGTGATCCCCAGGGTGAATTTCCTATTTCCCATCCAATAATCAAGATTTTCCTTGAAGAATGCTAATGAGGAGTTTTGTTTGATATAGGTAGGTAGTTTATTCTGGAGTATGTGAAGTCTGTGGGACAGGAATCTATCCCTCCAGCGTGTTCTGTTTATTGTGGTGACAAGGTTTAGGTCCCTAGAGTGTGTAGGTTCATAGGTTCATAGGTAGGTGCCAGGCTAACTGCCCAAGGACATTTATAAGCCTAGCCAGAATGTGTTAGCTTTCACCTCCCTTTTAAATTAGTTTCCTGGGCCTCTGTCTAGCAGGACCACTGAAGTAATCCCAGGGGTAAATTTACAATTTCCCATCCAATCATCAAGATTCCTCTTGGTGAAGTACTTCTGTGGTCTTACCAGCTGTTGCATGTGCCAATTAAGGTACATACCAAATGGGGCATTGTACTCTATTATGGGCCTAATGAGTGATGAGTAGAGGGGAACAATGACCTCTCTTGATCTAGAGGTGAACCCTTTCATGATTAGGTGGGCTACATAGAAGGAATAACTAACCACTTTGCCAATGTGATTATCAAAGGAGAGGTTACTATCTATGTGGGTCCCCAGGTCCCTAATTACATTTTCCATACCTAGTGGATTACCACCTATCTGGTAATTTGTGGGCACTTTGTTTTTTCCAAAGGGGATGACTATGCCTTTTTTGCCATTCAGCTTGATGCCATGCTTTTGACATCAGGTATCTGTCTCTGTAAGACCTTTCTGGAGGATGTCTGTGTCTGCCAGAGAGTCGATTATGGCCCCCAGTTTACAGTCATCTGGGAACTTGGTCAGCCATAGTCCTCCTGTGCTTGCCTGTACCTCAGAGATGTATATATTGAACAGGAGAGGTCCCAGGACTGAGACCTGTGGGATGCCGCTTGTGACTGGCACCTGCAACTCTGACCATGTGTGTTCTATCCATGAGCCAGTTGGCCACCCATCTCATGACATAGGGGTTAATTTTCAAGCTGGTAAGCTTGTCTATGATGCCAGAGTGGGGAATGGTGTCAAAGGCCTTAGTGAGGTCCAGGTAGGCTGTGTGGACTACCTTCCCTTCATTTATGGCCTTGGTAACTGTTTCAAAGAAGTCAACTAGGTTTAGGAGGCAGGATCTGCCTTTAACAAAGCCAAATTGGGTAGGGTCCAGTATCTGGAGATTCCCAATGTCTCTGTTTATGAGTTCCATGATAATTCGCTCCATAGCTTTGCAGACCAGGCTGGTCAGGCTTATAGGGCGATAGTTCTCAGGTTCTGTTGTGGCACCACCTTTGTTGGGCGGGATGACTGTTGCTGTACACCATTCTTTGGGTGCATAGCCTGTGGTAAGGTTGAGTCTGAACAGTGAATGTAGGTGAGGGTTTAGTTCCTTTTGGAGCTCGTGTAAGACGCAGCCTGGGACACCATCCAGTCCCATTGATGCTGTGTTCTTAGCTTTGGAGAGGGCTGTTTTTACCTGCATGTCCATGAAGTCTGGGGCTCTGCATTCTTCTGGGATGGACACGGGCCCTTTTGGGGGTGAAGTTTGCACTGAACTTGTCCACCAGGATGTTGGCAATGTCAGTTGGTTCAGTGTATTTTTTGCCATTTTGCAGTAGCTGAAAGCATATCTGAGAGTTGCCACCTAAATGTTTGATATAGCTAAAGAAGGCTTTGTGGTTATCTTTAGATTCCTTGCCAATTTTTCTTTAGAAACTGAACTTGGATTATTTTATGAGTAATCGTAGTTTCTTGCTAATAATGATCAGTGATGCCTTTCCTTTTTGGAATTTAGTTATCATGTGTTAGTGTCCTCTTTCTGTTGTATAGCTTATTTATTGGCAAGGACCACCAGATTGTTTCTTCTTTTTGGAGGAGTGAGTTTTGGTTTTAATTGAGATGGCTCGATCCATGCATCCCTGTAGATGCTCATAGAATGCACTTGTAAAGGATTCTGCAGATTGGATAGCATTATTCTGTAGCAAGGGGGCTTTGAAACTTTCCACTTCGTTCTTGAGAAGTGTGAAGTTTGCTTTTGAAATGTTTTTCACAGTGGTTTTGTTGACTGGGGGGGGGGGGGGTCGGGATGTGGATGTCCAGTGTGATTATTCATGATCTGATATTACCAGCGAGGGGTTTACCTCTGGTGTGGAACACTGATCCCCCATGTTAGTGATGATCAGGTCCAGTATGTTGTCACCTCTAGTGGGCATGGTGACCAGCTGTTCCAGGCCATTTGAGTTTATAAACTCTAGGAAGCATTGGGCAAAGGACTTTGTACTTGAGTAATTCTCCCAGTCAATGTTTGTGTAGTTGAAATCTCCTCATATCATGGTGTTTGGTAGGACCTTTATATTTTCCAGTGTTCTCAGGAATACTGAGTGAGGGTCCTGAGACAAGGTATGTGATCTATAGCAGGCTATGATCTGATAAGCAGCTTTGCCCAATGTTAGTTGCACTTGCATGGTCTCCGAGGCCTAGTGCTGTGCCACTAACCTGGAGGTGTGGGTATCCTTTATGAAAATGGATACACCCCCTCCTTTAGTATTTCAGTCTGGGTTTTGGGGCCAACGCTCGGAGGGATTGGGATTTCTTTAAGTGGAGCATGTCCAACAGCTCTGTGTTTGACATAGCTTTGTATGTTAGGCAGAGATCACCTCTGAGTAGGCGATATGTGACAGAGTAAAGCTGTAGTGTTTTGAGATGGTCTGTGTATGGCATGTATTTGAGGCTGCTAATCCTCTTTGTGAGGTATTTCTGCAGGCTTTCCAGTTGTTGTAGGTGTCTTGTGAGGTACATAGCAAAAGGGGCATTGTACTCTATAATGGATCTAATGAGTGATGAGTAGAGGGGAACAATGACCTCTTTTATTCTGCATGAGACACCTTTTGTGATGAGGTGTGCCCCTTAGAAGGATTTCCTGAGTACTGTGGTGATGTGATTATCAAAGGAGAGTCTATTGTCCACCTGTGTCCCAAGGTATCTTATCACACTTTCGGTGTTAAGTATACTACCACCTATGTTGTAGTTCATGGGTACAGTGTTTTTAAAAAAGTGGATGACAATGCAATTTTTGGCATTGAGCTTGAGGCCATGGCTTTGACACCAAGCATCTGTCTCAGTGAGGCAATTTTGTAGGATGTCCACATCATTAGTATTCTCGATTATGGCTCCTAGTTTGCAGTCATCTGGGAACTTCATTATCCAGAGACCTTCCATGTTAACCTGTACTTCAGGGAAGTAGATACCAAACAGGACAGGACCCAGGACTGAACCCTGTGGTACTCCACTTGTCACTGGTCCAAAGTCAGACTTGGAGTCTGCTACTTTCACAGTGTGGGTTGTGTCAGTCAGCCAGTTGGCAACCCATCTGGTGACATAGGGATTTATACCTAGTTTAGTGGGTTTATCCATAATTCCAGAGTGGGTGATGGTGTCGAAAGATGTGGCAAGGTCTAGATAGTATGTTTAAACCACCTTACCCTTGTCTACGGCTTTGGTAACTGCTTCAAAGAAGTCTATCAGGTTTAGGAGACATGATCTGCCTTTTACAAACCCAAAATGGTTGTGGTCCAGAGTTTGGAGATTACCAATGTCTTTGTTTATACGTTCCATGATGATACATTCCATGGCTTTGCATATCAGGCTCATCAGGCTAATGGGGTACTAGTTCCCAGGGTCCGTGGTGGCTCCCCCCTTGTGTAGTAGGATAACCATCGCTGTGCGCCATTCAGCAGGTACAAAGCCTGAGGTGATGCTATGATTGAACATTTTATGTAGGTGTGGTGCCAGTTCGTTCTGTGGTTCATGTAGAATGCAGCCTGGGATGTAATCTGGTCCCATGGATGCTGTGTTCCTGGCTTTGGAGAGTGGTTTTTACCTGTGCAGCCAAGATTACAGCAACTTTGCATTCTTTCAGTATAGAGATGTGCTCTTTCATGGGTGAGAGGGGGTAAAGTTAGCACTGATCCTATCTGCCAGGCTGTTGGCAATATCAGTTGGGTCTGTATATTTAGTGCCATTGTGCTGTAACTCAGAGCAGATCTGAGTGTTGCCATTGAGATTCTTGACATAGCTATAGAATGCTTTGTGGTTGTCTTTAGCATCAGTGTTGACTTTGTTTCCATAACTAGCTTTGGAGGATTTTATCAGGGATGACAGCGTCTTCCTGAGGCTGACCAGGGAACTCCTCCACTCATGGGATTTTACCCTCTTTTGCAACAGTTTCTTCCTTCTGTTGTGCAGTTTATTTATGGCAGGGGACCACCAGATTGGCTTCCTTTTCTTGGAGGATAGCGTCTTGGTTCTGTTTGGGATAGCACGCTGCATACACTCATGTAAGTGCTTATAAAGTGCAATTGTGAAGGATTCAGTAGTCTTAACAGTATTGTCCATCTGCATGGGTGTTCTGAAGTTCAGCACTTCTGTCTTAAGAAGCATGAAGCTGGCTTTGGAGACATTTTTTAACATGGTTTCCTTAATGGGGGGGTGGGTCCAGAATGTGGATATGTAAGGTAATTAGCTTATGGTCAGATGGAACCAATGAGCCGTTGACTTCAGGTGTGGAACACTGGTCACTCAGGACAAACCATACCCCATAACCAACACAAATAACCACAAAGTGAGCTAAATGCTACTCATTGCCAGAAGTCTCAGCCTCCAGATGCACACACTCAAGGCACATCTCAGTATGGAGAATATTGATATCTGTGCAGTAACAGAAACCTAGTTCGAGGCTCCAGATAGCACACCAGCACTACCAGGATACTACTCATTCCATACCTTCCAGCATCAGAACCTGGATCATAGCACATAGGGTGGGGATGTATCCATATTCATCAAGGGTACCTACACCTCTCTCTACTAGCTCTCTACAGGATATGTACCCATAGAATGTTGCACAGCAACATTCTTCACACTCCACAGTGGTGGGGCCACAAAAAACCCATGGCATTCATGCTCTATGAGACTGACGAGTCTGCTCTTTAAGGCAATGGAGCCAAACATAATGGAAGTCAAAATAAAGAGATTGTGAACTTTCACACAGTTGAGCACACCCAGTTTGGCTTCATCATATGCAGATCACACCTCCTGAACTGGATGGATTTCTTTGAGACCGTTACCCAGGCTACAGATGATTGAAATGAGCTCAACACAGCCTACCTATACCTCATTACAGCCTTTGACACCATTCCCCAGTCAGGTATCATAGATGAACTCACCAACCTGGGCATGAATCCATACATCACAAGATGGATTGCAAACTGGCTCACAGATAGATTCCACAAACTAAGAGTTGCTGGCTACATGTCAGACTCTACACCGGTAACAACTGGTGGCCCCCAGGGTTCAGTCTTGGGGTCCCTCCTGTTTGGTATAGACTTCTCAAATGTACATGCCAACACAGGAGGGTTGTGATTGACTAAGTTTGCTGGGAACTGTAAAGTGTTTGCCATTATAGATTCCCCGGATGACACAAATATTCTCCAGAAGGGACTCTATGAGACAGATGTGTGGTGTCAGAATCATGGCCTCAAGCTCAATGTGGAGGAATGCATAGTGATCCCCTTTGGTGAAAACAAAGTACACACAATCTACCACATAGGTGTTACCCCCTTAAAACTGACAAGGTAATAAGGGATCTGGGGACACAAGTACATAGACATCTTTCCTTTGACAACTATGTTGCCAAAGTGATTGGGAAATCCTATGTGGCCCACCTAATCAACAAAAGGTTTGCATCAGGATCCGAAGAGGTAGTGGTGGCCCTCTACTCTTAAGTCATCAGACCCATCATTGAGTACAATGCACCTTTTTGGATGTACTCGACTACGCATATCCAGCAGCTGTAGAGACCACAGAGGTACCTCACCAAGAGGATTACTGGCCTCGAACAGTTGTGTTATGCAACACAACTAGTAAAACTAAATTTGTTCTTCGTTGCGTACCACCTTCTCAGAGGCACACTCTGCCTAACATACAGAGCCATGTCCAACACATAACTGCTGAGCATGCTCCATCTACAGATAACAAAATTGAGTCACCCTACACACTCCAACGATATGAACCTCACCACAAAAATGAATACAACATGCTGGTGGGATAGAGTACCATCCCAGACACTTGCCTTACTGTGGAACAGAGTCCCAATGTACATCACACAGAGCTTCTCGCTGACACTCTTCAATAGGAACCTTGATGAGTGGATGGGAAACAGACAATTCATGCCAGGCATTACATCAGCAGCCCCACTAGAAAGGGGCTTAGGGTACTAACTATTAGAAAGCGGGCTTGGGAGACTACCCAATGGGGTGGTGAAAGCTGTACAACTTGCCTAGGCTAACATATGCCTTATTGAAGATAGGTTAATAGGTATGTAGTAGACTATGTGACAGGTGCATGCCTACAGATAGTAGATGTGTACTTCATTGTACCGTCATGTTGTACAGCAGGCAGATGGACCACATACACTGTAATGCTTACAGATACTGGTGGCTGTTATATACACTGGGTGAGATGTGAACCTCATGTCTTTTGTGCCATTGGGATGTGTGCTGTGTGGGACAGTCCTGAATGGCTCCCTGTCATGGTCACCCTCTTACACACATCTCTGCCCATCCATATTTGGCTTATTATACTGTGTTCCTCCTATATATATATATATATATATATATATATATATATATATAGGTACATAGGTAGGTAATAGGCTATCTGCCTGAAGGCATACATTAGTATGGCCAGAGTGTGCAGCTATCACCACCCATGGAGTTAGTTCCCTAGGCCTCTGTGTAGTAGAGCTGATGAAGTGATCCATGGTGTGACAGTTCAGTTTCACATACACTCATCAAGGCTCCTCTGGAAGAGTGTCAGTGAGGGACTCAGTTTAATGTAGGTTGGGAGGGAGCCTGTTCCAAAGAAAGGGAAGTCTGTAAGTTATTAATGTATCCCTCCAACATGTTCTATTTATTGTAGTGATGATAATATCCCTAGAGCATGTAGTACAGTGAGCGTGGGGTTACTTCAGATAGCACATGTACATCTGTTTTGCATTGGACATGGACCTGTCTGTTGGGCAGAGATCACCTGAGTAGACGGTATGCAACAGAGTGCAGACTGAGTTAAATTCAGTCTTGTTGCATGGGGCAACTGTTTGAGGCCAGTAATGCTCTTGTTGAGGTACGTCAGTGGTCTTTCCAGCTGCTGAAGGTGCCTAGTCAGATTCATCGCAAGTGTGTTGTGGTACTCTATGATGGGTCTGATGACTGATGAGTAGAGGGAACCTCCTTTGACCTACATGCAAAGACCTTGGCAGTTTGTGGGAATATATAGCATAATTTTCTAACCACTTTGTGAATGTGTTTCTGGAAGTAGTGATGAATATCCACATGTGTCCATAGATCCCTTATTATTACCTCCATATTTAGGGTGTTGGCACCTATGTGGTATTTGTATGACTGTAGCTCAAGCCCATAAGTTTGACACCACATCTGTCTGACTGAGACCCTTTTTAAGGATGTCTCTGTTGTCCCAAACATTGATTATGACAACCTTTTTGCAGTCATCCACAAACCTTGCTAAGCATAGCCCTCGTGTTTGACTGTATTTCTGAAAAGTATACACCAGACAGGAAGGGTCCCAGGACTGAGCCATGGGGGACAGCAGTTGTTACCAGCTTGAACAGGAGACCTCATTTCTTACCTTGTGTGATCTATCTGTGCCCCAGTTGGCAATCCATCAGATGACATACATGTTTATGCACAGGTTATTGATTTTGTGGATACAACATGTGTGTGGGATTGTTAAAGGGCTTTTCAAGGTCTATGTAGGCTGCGTGTAGCTCATTTCATTGATGCATGTCCTGGGTGACTGCCTTGAAAACTGTCTAGCAGGTTTAGGAATCATGATCTGCCCCTGACCAAACCAAAATGGGTAGGGTTGGGTGTTTGTAGGCTCTATAGCTCTGTTTATGAGTTCCATAATGATGGACTCCATGACCTTGCACATCAGGTTTATTAGGCTTATAAGACAATAGTACTCATGGTCTGCTGTGCACCAACACTCGTGGAGTGTGCCAAACGTTGCTGTAACCCATTCAACAGTTTCATATCCTGTACAGATGGTGAGTCTCAACAGACTGTTCAGGTGCAGGGTCTGTTTGTTTTGGAGTTCACATATGACACAGCCAGGGAAACCATGTTATCCCATACATGCCGTGTTTTTAGGTTTGGAAAGAGCTGTTTATCCATTCTATATGTGATTTCTGGGTTTTCACAATCTCCAGGTATGATAATGGGCCCTTTTGTCAGTGAGAAGGGGGTAAATATGTATGAACCTGTTTGACACGATGTTGGCAGTGTCAGTCATGTACATGTATTAATTTACAGTTTGCACTGACTCAGAACATATATGAGTTTACATTGATATTTATGACATAGCGAAATAAAGATTCATGGTTCTCTATGGACTCTTTGACCATGGCTTGTATAATGTTAGGAGTGCTCATTGTTTCTTGATGATACTGATAAGAGTATTATTGATCTTCTTTGTTTTTTCACTTTCTTTGAAAAACATAAGTACTTGGAGTACATAGTTTGATTATGACAGGTGTCCAATATATTATATGGGTCTGTTTCCATATCAGTGTGTGCACAAGGCAGGATTGATGAATAGTGACAAGTGTCTGGATTAAGAACTGCAACTGCCAGATATGTGTGGCTCACTGCTGTACTCAGACTTGGCCTAAGTGAGTGAGCATGCCCAGTATGACCTTTCAGTATGTTGCTGACTGAAATTTGCTAAATTTGTTTAAGTGTGTGAGCATGCCCAGTATGAGCATATATACTATATGTGTGTGAAAATCAAGTTGGTTTTTACTTCAGGGCTCACCTTTGTGTTGTACATCGACAGGAAGCACAGTGTGCCTGCAGGGCTTCCATGAGTCATTCTAAATACAGTGAGGACAGCTATTATTTGTACATATCTACCTGGGGGGCACACCTGATTGTTACTGTGGGTGTACATAGGATGAAGGGTTCACCTGACACTTATACACATTTGCTAGGCCTGCACTGCTATGTCAGGTACTCCATTTCAGTCTGTACTGTTGCCTATCATACTGGCTTGAGGCATACAACTGCACTACAGACTTTAGCTTCCAATTACATGCATATTAGTTTGTGACTTCATAGCCTACCCAACCCACATCACACTGCCTGGCCTGCTGTTATCTGTCTGCATAGGCCTGGGGGGAGGTTACTCATATGCCTCTTCAGAGGGCATGATACAGCATTTGTTTGTGTTTGTGTTTGTCTACATTTGTCCTGCTGGCTATGACTGTTAGATATGTGACCCCCCCCCCCCAACTGGTATGTGTGAGTGAGTTAAGTTGTGTCTGTGCCAATGAAATGCTGTCATGGCTTAGTGGTTCAGTACTGTGACTATAGTGCACAGTATCCTGAGTTCGAGCCCTGTCACTGCTTTTTATTTTCCTGCTGGGCAGACCAGACTGTTTAAGGAACAGTAAAGCAGGTGCGAGCGTGTTTACCTGACTTTGCTCAACTTTGCCCGACCTTGCCTGACTTTGCCCAACTTTGCCCAACATTGCCAAACATTGCTGGACATTGCGCTGGTTAGTGCAGTGCACAGTTACGGGCAATTGTATTTAAATATGCTCAATACTGGTAAAATGTGCTTAGCAGTGCTTTATATTGCTTAAAATAGGGCACTCATGCCTCAGGTGGTGCTGCAGGGATGCCTATGTTGGATGCACATAGTACACTCCCTATACATGTTTGAAAACAGGTAGTGTCAGTATATGTGCTATGCGCTGCCTCTTTGCCAAGGCCAGGGCATACTGGGCACACCTCCTTCTGCCTACTGGGGCAGGCTCAGGTTGTTCCTCCTCCGAGTCACGCTGTGCCTGTGCAGGCCTTGGCAATGATGGGGGGCTGTTTGGCCCTGCCCCATGCTGTTCCTGCTGCAGCTGTTTTTGCAGGATCATATTGTGTAGCATGGCACATACCATGACAATTTGGGTACATGTAGTTGGTGAGTACTGCAAGGCTCCACCAGATGTGTCCAGGCACCAGAACCATGACTTGAGCATCCCAAACACACGCTCAATAATGTTTCTTGTTTGTGCGTGTGCCTCATTATGGAGTTCTTGTTCGGGTGTGTGTGCATTTCTGATGGGTGTCATCAGCCATGGCTCCAGTGCGTATCCAGCACCCTCCACTAGGTGACCATCAGGGATGTCCCCATTGGCAAATCTCTGTTACAGCTGTGTCAGATGCCAGATGTGGGAATCGTGATAGCTTCCAGGGCAGCAGCACACACATTCATTATTATGCCCTGGGCATCGCACATGACCTGGCAGTTGATGGAGGGGAAGCCCTTGCAGTTGATGTAGACCCTACCCCGCTCACCGGGTGGTACTTTGATGTTATGTGCGTGCAGTCTATTGCACCCACTACCTCAGGGTATTCTGGTATTTGGTGGAAAAGACGCATATTGCTGGCCAATGCCTCACGGGAATTGGGGAAATATATGTGCTCACCGACGTGCTGACATGGCATTCAGGAACTGGTGCAGTACCCTGGATGCTGATGCCTGTAAAATCCCCATCATATCACCAGTTGGTCTCTAGAAGGTACCTGTAGCTAGCATTCTTAGGCCAACACATACCTTGGTATCCACTGGGATGGGTTCCCCTCTGTTGGTTCTGTGTGTGAGGCATGGCCGGCACAACTCAACAATTTGCTGCAGGAGGTCTCTGTCCACCCTATAGCACTCCACTATCTCCAGCTCATGTAGCCCCTAGTAGGTTACCCTGGGTCTGTACACTCTTCTCCGTCTCCTCACTGTGGGTTGCTCAGCAGCATTCACAACATCACCACCCTCAGCACCTTGCACATGTTGGTTTATGATAGCAAGAGCAGCCCCTAACATTTTTTCTGACTTAAGCTTTTTAAGCTTTTCCTCTTTGTATACTGCAGTGTTGCAGAGTTCTTGAGAAAAAACAGGGAAGAATGCTGTTTGCAGAGTTTAAAGTGCTGGGTTGGGCTGAGCTAGTCTGCTGTGTGTGTAATTGGCTGATTCTGATATATTTCACCTGGCAGCTCTGCTAGTTCTCCTTGGTTAACTTCCTACTACTTGTTTTCCTTCCTTTTCCCTTTCTGTTTCTGTCCGGTGCAGCGCTGCGCAAACAAGTGCAAACACGCACACATGGGCGCACATGCACACACAAGCTGTGTGCTCATTTGCAAGAAATTTCAGATATTTTCACGGTGTACACCTTTGGTTTCTTGTTTTCAAAAAGGACAACTGTAGACACACCTCTTACAATCCTGTGCAACTCAGGGCAAATACAGGACACTGTGCTCCAATAAGCATACAGCCCTTCTGACATACCCCCTCATGATGTCACCTTTCTTCTACTCTACTACTTACCTACTCCTACACTTACATGGCTCACATGCTGGGGAAAATTGGGATTCACTATCCTTATCCTCATTTGCATAGGATTGCCTACTAATACTTGGTTACATCTCTCACATTGAGCTTCCCCCCTTAGCAACCACTACTCAGTGGCCATGTTGCCTTCAGCCTGCCATTCATCTGCATGGCAGGATAAGCTTTTTAGTGAAAATGCCTATTTTTGGCTATTTTGAAATTATTTTATTGTTTTTTTTAAGCGCCGCATCTTTGCGTGGTGCTGTGCTATGCTTAAACATCGGAGATCGGGGAAAAAAATTAGATTTTAATAATTTTAAACATTTAAAAATGCCAATGGCCTTATATTTGGCCATTGGCATGCTTCCTCAACTGGATGCATCCTTTATTTGGAGCTGTCAAAGCTCCGTTTAGCAATTTGCAGAACGGTACTCCATTACCAACGGGGTACATTTCTGCAAATAACACTACTCTTCCACGGACAGGTTAGTGTTTCCTAGATTGCAAATGTACCTCATTTGCATAGCTTTCAGCAGTAAATGAGGTAATTTGCATACCATGATGCTGTCCGTGCAAGAGTAGCTTTAGAAGCTCTCATGCACGCCTCTGCCGGTTGCTGCTGGATCGCTCGGCAGACATATTGGCTGTCTGACATCTTACTCTAGTCTACAACTCCATGCAAGCTTTCACAAATCCGGCCCTATATCTATCCCTAATCTAACCTTGACGCTGACCCTAAAATACACATACTCATAAGCAAGCATACAACACCTGTCCTTTACTCATTTCTGAGCCTAACCCTAACTCACATACACACACAAACACTCTCAACCCTCCAACCACATTTACCTATCTCAACAGTACACACCATCGACATTTCTAACACTTGGCTATCTGTACAGTTGACATTAATCCCCCCCCACATTTGTCAAAGTAAAAGCATTTGATAAAAATGCAAAGGACTCATATGTATGTACATATATATCTACATATCTCTATGTTTATATATATATATATATATATATATATATATATAGCTATACACGAATCTAGGACATTTGAGCGAAAGATCAAATGTCCGAATCCATAACCACCGAACAAACTTTAACAAAAGTGCTTTCATCAAAAAAGCGCTTTCGTTAAAGCGTGTTAATAAAAAAAAAAAAAACGCTACATTTACGTTTCTGCTAGGGGGCTTCACCCCCCCTGCACTCCCATGTGAGGGGCTGTGCCCCCCACCCCCCTACTTTAATATTCTCACTCCAAGACCACACTACAGTGGAGAAAAGGGAATTTTCCCTTATCCATATAATAGTACGGCCTCGGCAATAGGCATACTTATGCAAAAGTTCTTTGGTGAATAGCACTTTCACGTAAGTATGCTCGCCCTAAATGGATTTGGACATTTGATCTTTTGATCACATGTCCTAGATCCATATATATATATATATATATATATATATATATATATATATATATATATATATATATATACATATATATGGCTACTTCTGAATTTCGAAGTTTCAAAACCTTTGAATTTCCTATGGTCGAGACCATAAGATCAAAGTTTTGAAACTTCGAAATGTAAATAAAAAATAAAAATAAAAACAAAAAAAAATATTTTTTAATGTTTTTTTCAAGTGGGATATATATAAAACTTTTTTAGGTATTGGTTTGTGTTTGTGCTTTCCTATAAAGTCAAGCCAAGTAGTCAAAGCATTTCTTGTTTTTAATACAAAGTATTGTTTTCACTAATGCACATAGTTTTTTTTATATCAGACTCTGGTTTAGGTGAAAAACTGTGGCAAATACAAAAAAAAAAAAAATATATATATATATATATATATATATATATATATCGGGGAAGAGAGTTGTTTTTTTTTTTTTTCTTTTTTGTGAGGTTGTGTCAAATAAGAGTCAGCTGCCTGCACTGTGTGTGCACTTTATGTGCATGCTTATCTGTATTGTGGTAGGCTTGAATACCATCCAAATGACTTCAGAATATAACAGAAGAAAATGTACTCATTTTGCTTTTATGTTTTGTTTGCCATGTGGGTGCATTACATACGCACAATGGCTCCTTTTAGAAGTGACCAAGAGGAACTGGTCACTTAATCCAAATCTGTTAAATAAAAAGGATATAATAGATGGAATTGTAAAATATCTGAAAGGTTTAACAGATAGGATGAAGCTTCAGGAACATACTCCTGATATTGAATGGGCAGCAGCTAAATCTCAAATTAGTGGATTTCTTTTGCAAAAAGCCTCATATTATAAGAAAAGGCAAAATAATGATATTCAAAAATTAGAAACAAAAGTGAAGCTACTCGAGAAAGAACTGATTCAGAATTTTAATGCTCAAACAGAGAAGGAAATGTTGAAATGTCAAAGGGATCTCTTCTTGCTGCATAATAGTAGAGTAACACTTCAGGAGCATAGGTGTTTAGTGAAATATGCCAATAATGTTCAAATACCGTCAAAAGCATTGGCAAGGATTATAAATCAATCGAAAACAACAGTACATATTTCGGAAATACAATGCAATGACACAGTGTATTCTAAAATTAAGGATATTATTGATATTTTCAAAAAAATGTATACCAGGGTTTATGAGGGTCAAATTGATAGGTCTATACATAAACAGAATAAAAGATTCTTGCAAAAAATTAATTTTCCAAAATTAGAAGAGAGTCTGCAAGGTGATCTGATTAAACCTATATCTTCAAAGGAAATAGTATATATAATTCAACATATGAAAGTACATAAGTCACCAGGTCCTGATGGTTTGACAGTTGAATTTTATAAAGAGTTTGCTGATAGTTTTGGTAAAATATTGTCTCATGTATTTAACTACATAATCAGAAATAAAATTAGTGACCCTCACCTTAATGCGTCAAAAACAATCTTTATACATAAAGCTAATTCAGACCCCCAAAGCCCCGATAATTATAGGCCAATAGCATTAATAAATGTGGATATGAAAATTCTCACTACCATTATAGCATGTAGATTAAAAAAGATTCTGATCCATTTAATTTCTAAGGAACAGGCTGGATTTATGGCAACTAGACAAACTAGTGATAACACACTTACACTACATAATATGATGATGTATGCTAAACAAAACAACTCTAATATTTATGCCCTTATAATAGATGCTCAGAAAGCATTTGATAGAGTGGATATAAACTTTTTGTTTGATGTGTTGCCTTATTTCAATATGCCACAGGAATTTATTCAGATACTACAAATATTATATAGTAATCCGTATACTACGTTATATATTAATAGGAGTTATTCTAAAAGAATACAGATTAAAATGGTACACGGCAGGGTTGCCCTTTGTCCCCCTTATTGTTTAACCTTTATTTAGAACCTCTATTTTTATATATTAAGCAAAATTTGTATCATAATGCACCAATACTTTATAGGAATAAATTAGTAATGTCGGCATTTGCTGATGATCTTATTATTTATTGTACAACCCTAATTTCTGATAGTGAAAAGATATTAAATGTTATAAACGAATTTTCAGAAGTCTCTAATTATAAAATTAATTTGGAGAAAACTAGTATTTTCCCGTTAAGAACCCCTAAACCTTTTTCATTAATGTCCCTCTTGGGGAAGATATCATGTAAAGAAAATATCAAATATTTGGGCATTAGCTTCTCTACAGATAATAAGGACTTTTATAGTAATAATATTAAACGAGTATGGGAACTAATAGTAGCTGATTGTGGCAGATGGAGGAATTTAAGACTACCGGTATTGGCAAAAGTATCAATAGTGAAAATGAATATATTACCACAAATGTTATATATCTTTAGGTCTGCTCAAGTATCAATTACAAAGACAGTTTTTAAACAAATTCATAAAGATCTAGCTAAATTTATTTGGGAGCCAAAAAAAACTAGAATATCGTATGAGAAATTAATGACACCGAAGAATAGAGGAGGACTTGAGTTACCGAATTTTGAAGTATACTATTTAATTGTGAACGCCAACAGGTGTTTAAGAATTGCTAATTACGAGGTAATTAATACAAAGTGGATACCAACTTGGGTGGTCTTGAATTACAAGCATATTCTAGATCGGAACATAAATCCTAAAGCTTTACCCTTTTTGGATAAAAGTAGTTTGATAAAGTATGGGATTATGGGCCACTTAAAAACATATGTGTCATCTTTGCAAAATTTATTCCAATCAGTAGACTTGTTGCAATATATGATGGTTTTTCAGCCTTTCCATAGGAATCCCAATTTTAAACTAAATAATCAGTTGATTGATCTTAGTAAATTCCCATTAATAGTTAATTTGACTCTGATTGATGTTTTTAATAAATTTCATTTATCGGCCTTAAGTTAGGCAGGAATTGAATCTTCCTAAGAGTTATATGGTTGTCATGAGACAAATCAGAGAACTTGCTCTGAGTCATTTTGAAAACTTTAAACCGGTAGTTGGAATTGTGGATAAATGCTCTGAATTGTGGCAGGCTTTCCAACAGGAGGTCAAATTTATAACAACAACAAATAAATTAATTAAAGATTTAAAATTCCAGGATAAAATTCTATTGTCAAGGTATTGGGTAAACAAAATGACAGTAGCAGATAATCAGGTATTAAAAGCAATTGATTTAACAATAAAATCAGTCTCTTTTCAAAAGTTGATGTATACGCAGTTGATGATTTGGAATAATGCTTATTATACTCGTCTTAGGTTACATAAATTTAATCCTAGGAATTCTCCAACTTGTCCATATTGCACAAATCAAACGGATCTTCTTCATATGTTCTGGAGCTGCAAGTGTATATATAAACTTTGGAACTCTCTTAGAACACAACTACAAAAGATGGGTTATCAAAGTTCAATGTTATCATGGGAATTTATGATTCTACATGTTCCTCCAAGAGAGCTCTCTAGGTCACAAACTATAATATGTATGAATATTTTTTTGCTGATGAAGTTATATATAGCTACAAATTGGTTAGAACCAGATAAGACATCATGGGATAATTTCAAGCTTGTGGCTATAAATCATATATTAGCACATAAATTACTTCTGAAGCAAAGTAACAAAAATATTAATAACCCGAAAATATGGGAAAAGGTTTTTACCATTATATTAGCATAATACTGTCATTAGGAATATATTAAGGTTTGGATGTATATGTGGAGGAAACAATGTTTTGAAAATATGTATGATATGTATGGACGCAAAGTACTTCTACAAATGTTTTGGCTTTGTTTTTTTTCCCTGGTGTCTTCTTTTTTGGAATAATGACGATTTTTATATGGAAGCATTTCATGTAGATATTGTATATAGTTTTGATAGTAATAGTAGTGAATTATGTGTGTGATTTTATTGTATTTTGAAAATATATATCAATAAAAATTTATTATGGAAAAAAAAAGAAGTGACCAAGAGGAACACTATAAACTACATTTATACTAGTTGGGGTCATTGTGGGACTGAAATAAGCTTCTAGTGATGAATAACCACAGCAAAGGTAGAAGGCTGAAAGGAACCACACAATAGGGATGCCACATGGAAGTGCTTTAATAAACTGTTTTTCAACACAAGGGCGTCCCTATCGTGTGGTTCCTTTCAGCCTTCTACCTTTGCTGTGGTTATTTGTGGTAGATGTCTTGAAAGGCTGTTCTTCCCTTTTTGTTTTGGATTCTTCTAGTGATGAAGCAACATAACTAACTTTGCAGATATTGAGTTAGAAAGACCCTACAGTGTCAGATTTCATTAATTTTTGCTTCAAGCTTAATGCATGTGTGTATACATATATGTATGCATATATAGTAACATGCAAATGTCTGGCACATACTAGAACTGATGCATAATAAGAATAACTAATGATGTATGTAACACAGTATTATGAATAGTAAATGCAACAATGTTGCTTCATAAATCATACATTTTTATGAAGACAGAACAGACATACCTCATATAGTCTAACTTATCTACTTTAGTTAGACTATCTCATATAGTCTAAATAAAAGACATAAGTAGCATTATTATTATTAGAAACTTGAACATCTGGGTGTCTTGACTTATTATCAGCCCATACATTTACTTAAGACTATTGTAATACTTTCTCTGAGATAAATGAGATGAATTGCATGGCATGCCATGCAGCACTGCAAACTGAGGAGTTCCTGGACTTGGTGCTGTAACTAGCTCTAGTGTGATCACCAAACAGAATATATGATTGCAATATATCCCTAGTCCTGTTTGAGTAGAGAAACCCAGAAAACCCTGCACAAAGCATGAAAGCTATAGGTATAGGATGACTGCTGCATGTGGAGAAAATGCATCCCATCTATAGCTGTGTTATTGTTTACAAAGTAGTTATCAGAACTCTGTATGTGAATGGACCTATTATGCAGTGTTATGTCTTACAGGATCCTCCTCAACATTATGAACATGTAACACTGGAAATACACCACTCAGCTTGCTTCATCATCCTGTTGGAGAAACTCCCCATACTCCATTTCTTAATGCTTTTTACAGATAGTTGTTCCTTTGAAAAAAAATTATATAATATACACTATCATCATTCCTGTACTGTACATATATATTTTGTAGCAGTTAAGTGATAACCGTAATCATATATCTTAGTGACATTTCCTGATAATGTTTAAATTAAAGCAGTGGTGTGCAAAATGGAGGCCCTATTAACATCCTAGGAAGATTTCCCACAGTCTATAAA
Source organism: Protopterus annectens (assembly GCF_019279795.1). Classification (NCBI taxonomy): domain Eukaryota; kingdom Metazoa; phylum Chordata; order Ceratodontiformes; family Protopteridae; genus Protopterus; species Protopterus annectens. The sequence goes on along the minus strand of NC_056730.1, from coordinate 869,408,334 downwards.
ATGTAATCTAGCAAATTCCCTTCACAAAACAAACTTGAAAAATAGCAAAAAAGTATGAACACAACCTGGATACACTCCAAAAAGAATTATTTATTTACAAATAATGTAAGCGCTTTCGTACAGGATAGTACCTGTACTTCTTCAGACAAGACCATCTTGTCTGAAGCAATACAGGTACCATCCTGTACGAAAGCACTTACTTTATTTGTGAATAAATAATTATTTTTGGAGTGTATCCAGATCGTGTTCATACTTTTTTGTTATTTTCCAAATTCCCATCACACCTTATCAAAGATCAGCCTGTTCAAAAGCTCTGCTCACAAACTGTAGTAGTAGCACATAGTGGTCCCAAGTGTAAGAATCTACACCTGATTTCAGGAAATGCAGACTCATCAGTTTCACTAGTATGCTGCAAAAGGTTCAGTAATTAATGAATAAATGAATCAATCAGCAAAGCTATAACAGTAATAAAACAGGAGAAATAAATAGATAAACACAAGCAATGCTTGTTATCAGTAGCTCAAAAGTTAGTACATCTGGTTTTAGTACAGACAACTACAGGATCTATCCTTCCCCAGGTAGTTTAATTAATTTTTCCTATATTGACACTTTGGTGCTGCATTACGGATGCTGCACTTCCGAATGCATCATCCTTTGGATGAGATGTTAAAGTTGGGCCTCATTGGCCTGAGTTGGTGGTTGCTCAGGTGGAAGTAAAAGCAATGAGGCTACTTACTGAGGCCTCCAAGTACATCCATACTAAACATATTTTTCCTCTCTCTCTCTCTCTCTGTCTCACTACACAGGCTTCCTGACAAGCATCAAATCACATTCTAAGCACTTGCAGTGGTGTCCCATGTAATCAGTGTCCTGAATGTTTAAAGAAGCCTTGGTTCTCCTTCTGCCCTTCATGGACACTTCACTCAGCTGTAATGACAGTTGGTCAGTAACAAACCCTTTATATTAGCTTTGACTTCCAAGAAGTAAATGCTAAAGAGGAGTGGACCAAGGACAGAACCCTGCAGTACGCCACTGACAGATTTTATGAGGGTAGTAGAGCCACCTACCATAAATGTATGGGTTCTGTTTGTGAGACAATTTGCTGTCCAGTGAGTTACATAAGGTTTAACATTTAAATGGGAGAGTTTATCAACAATACTTGAGTATGGGACAGTGTTGAATCCCTTTGTAAGGTCTAGATATGCAGTGTGTGTATAGATTTTCCCTCATCCATTGCTTCAGTAACCTTTTCAAAGAAGTTGACCAGTTCAAGCAGGCAGGATCTGCCCCTGACAAAACTGATCTGGTCTGGGTCAAGAGTTTGTAGGTTACCTGTGTCCTTATTTATTAATGCCATCATGATCCTTTCTCATAGCCTTACAGATGAGGTTGGTCAGACTTAATTGATCTATAATTACCTAAGTTCATTGATGCCCCACTTTGTGCAGGAGAATGACTGTTTCTATTCTCCATTCATCCAGCACAAAGCCTGTTTTGAAGCTGATATTGAATAGTCTCTGTTGTGGGTTTGACAGTTCACATTCCAGGCTAGTCAGTAGGTAGCCCGATACATTATCCCGCCACCTAGAAGCACTGTCATTAGAAAGGAAAGTGCTTTGAGGACTTGTTCTTGGGAGAGTCAAGGGGGTTATAGATGCAGGTATGTGATCTGGGAATGTATGGGGGGGTTAAAGTTAGAGTTAAATGTATCCACTAGTAGACTGACTATGTCCTCAGGATCTGAGTATGTGATATAATTTACTATTAGCTCTTTGCAATTCTGGACATTGATTCTGAGGTTTCTAACACAGTTAAAAAAGGCTTTATGGTTGCCTTTTGCCTGGGTGGTTATTTTTACCTCATGTCTAGCTTTGGCTGACTTGATCAGGTACCAGAGTTCCTTGTTAAGTTTAGAAAGAGGGTTTTTGACATCTTTATACTTATATTTATTATTATATGCAACAATTTATTTATTTTATCACAGAGCCCATTTATATTTAAATTCTACCATATGGGGGTTATTTTGAAACTTGGCATTGTATTTGTTTCAGAGGGGGACATTTTTCATCTATGCAGCTATTCACATGTGCATATAATTTGATAGTAAAGGATTCTGCATATGCAGTGGAGTCATCAGGTTGGAAGGCGATGCTGAATTTAGCCATATTATCACTCAGCTTTCATAGATTAGCCTTCACATAATCTATGAATACCGAGGTATTTGAGGATGCTTCCTACTTCAGTCATATGGTGAATGTGACTGATTTATGGACTGATTCTACAAAAGAGGAGGTTAAAACTGCTGGTCAACAGAACTGTCCCATATTAGTGAGGACCAAGTCCAAGATTTTGTCTCCTCTAGTTGGAGTGCAGACTAGCTGGTCCAGAGAGTTTATATTTATGAAGTCCAGAAATCTCTGGGCATACATGTTAAGGAATGTATAAGTATCCCAGTTCATGGATGGGTAGTTAAAGACCCCAAGGATAATGGTGTTTGGCTTAATGCATAAGGATTCCATACTGGTCAAGTAGGAGGTATGGGCCAAAGGAGACATCGAGGGGATCCTATAGTTAGCTATGATATGATAAGAGGTTTTCGTAATAGTACATTAGATGTGAACAATGTCCAGGTCATTAGCCTGTCTAACAAGTCTGAATGTAATATTTTGTTTTAGGAATATAGAGACACTGTTGTCTTTAATACCTTTGTCTAGTGTGGTGGCATGAACTTGTGGTAGGTGTTAAAACCCTGTACTGCTAAGGTGCAATTAATGGTTTTGAACCAAGTCTTTATGGTGATGCATATATCAATGCATTCCATGGTAAGCAGTGCCTGTAGGAAGTGAAGTTTTTTTTGTTGCGGCTCCTAGCATTGAGCAACAGTACCTTTAAGTTATTCATATTTGAGTTGTGATAATGTAAACCTCTTCCCTGGACTAATTCATCAGGTGGAATCATATATTATGATAAAGAGTAGTGGACCCAAAATGTAGTCCTTTGGAACTATGCAACTGAATGAGAAGGTCATGGAGGAGTTAGTCCCAGAGACCACTCTCTGAGTATATCATAAGAAATCAGAGGCAAACTAACAGGGACCATGCTGGTGGCACTACAGTAGATCTTTTAAATGCTCTAAAAGAATCAGATGATTATCTGGGTTAAATGCAATGGACAGATAAAGGAGGACCAGTATAGAATAATGGCATTAGAAGTTAAATGATCACTTTCAGAACTGTGGCGATCTCAAAACTGGATAAGAAACAATCTCAGAATCCATAAGAAACAAGAGGAACACTAAGATGCTTACATACCACTTTCTCAATAACTTTGACAATTAAGTCAACATTAAAAATATGGCAGTAACTCTTCAGGAGGTCTGGAACCAAGCTGGAGTTCTTGAGTCCAGTGGTAACTAAGACCTTTTTTTAAATGAATGGGCATATAACCATCCTCAGAACAGGACTAGACATTTCTGAAAACAAAAAGACGCAGACAGGACTCAAGCTAGATGAACCTGGGCATCAACCATAGGTAGAGGGATACAGACGTGGAAGCAACTGCATTAACTCTACACCATTAAACTTGTCAAGCTCATTCATGCCCAGCCCAATACATCTCTATCATGGTCAGTTGCAAGTATGTCTGTGAAGAAATGAGCAGACAGTTTATAGTTCTGTGAAGTAAAAGCCATCTAGGTGATCAGATATGCCAGACTCAGAACCTGGCAACAGCCTGGAAGGCCATAGTTCACCAGTTCCTTGCAGCAGACAGCTACCTGAAGAAATAACACTCCTTCTTATGGAAGATCTATGATTGGTACCTAGACTAATGCAGGTATAGTGCCTGTTTTTGATGGCAAGTAGTTCTCCATGGGTATTCTGTCTTTTGCATTGTCTTGCATAACGTGCTGAGCTCAGAACTGTTTGATGTCTTTCCTGCAGCAAAACAACAATTTGTATAATTACAGGGGCAAAATGGTCAAGAGCCTCTGTCATCAAGCTGTATGTAGCAGCTAGAAGCTCCAGATTGCCTGCATAGAAGTTCAGGAGGAGATGGTTAACATCTGTAGGTAAAACAGTGGTAGCAATATTAGTTTGAATTCCTGTAATCAAGAAGATCAGTCTCACAAGGAACAGCAGGTAGTTTGAAGCTGATCTCGAGCAAGTGCTGATCAGACCATGAAAACCGACTGTACCCCTTGGTCCAGATGGGACATTAAATCCAATTAGTGATCATGCATGTAACATGGAGAGGTAATAAACATGCCAAATCCAAAGCATGTCAGCATGGTTGCAAAATCTTTCACAAGTGCCACAATTTTTTTTATTAACCTAGGTTAGTTTGGGTGAGCAATGCAATCTGCAAACTCCTGCAAGAAGGCCTTCACACTGCTGGGTGGACAGTAAATGAGAACAAATATACAAACAATTCCTGTCCCCTTATGGGGACAGGAAGTAGTCTCACAAGGATCATGGATCGGGTTCAGCAGTGATTTTCAGCAAATCATTGCCCCCTCCCTCACCCACACACACACACGCACACACACATTCTTATAGGTTCATAGGTTCATAGGTAGGTACTAGGCTATCTGCCCGAAGGCATTTACAAGCCTAGCCGGAATTGTGTTGGCTTTTGCCACCCCCTTAGATTAGTTCCCTGTGCTTCTCTTCAGCAGAGCCATTGAAGTGATTCCCGGGGTAAACTTTCGATTTCACATCCACTCGTCAAGGTTTCTCTTGAAGAGTGTTAGCGAGGAGCTCTGCCTAATGTAGACTGAAATCTTGTTCCAGAGCATGGGAAGTCTCTGGGATAGGAACATGGCAAACGATTTCAACAGGGTTGCAAATCTCTGTTGGACCTGGTCTAACTTCCTGCCTTCTCTTTAAAGTCTTTGGATGAAAACCCTGGCAGATACTACAGCTAACCACATTATGTTCCAGACTTGGACAGAAAACCGCATGTTAGTCTTTATAAGGCATCTGTAGATATATAAATACACCTGCTGGCTTTCACAGGTGAGGGCATACTTCACTCCTCCATGTCTGTTGGGTGCTATAACATCTAGGGATGTTGAATAACCAAGAATCTGAAGTTGCAGAAGGCACTAAATCCACCAGATGAGGTCCACAGATGAAATTAAACAATGTATTGGTCAGAAATGTAGGGTCATTATCATGCAATAATCTTTGTTTTTTTTTTTCAAACAGAACTCACTTTGGCACCCTGCATGGGACTGCTCATCTGTAGTTCTTAGCTACGTGTCATGTAATTCAGGTTCAATTGCGATCACATGAAGGCAAGGTGTTTATCAAGCAGCATTAAGTGTCACCCCAGAGAGGCAAGAGAAGAACCTATCTGACATGAAAGCACTCCACTCAGAGTGTGATGCTGCAAACAATCTGTGCCTCACTCCTCAGTCTACTCCACATGCCTCTAAAATAAGTCATTAGTAGCAGAGATTATATACCCCACAATGATGTAAGAAGGCAGAAGAGGGCACAGCAGGTGCAGCAGGTGACTACTATGGGCAAAATCCCTTTGTAAACGGCTAGGAACCAATGATGTAGGTACTAAAGATGATGTGAAAAATTATAAATATTGGCTGAGTAAAATTAAAGCTGGTAAGAATATTGTTGCTCACTATTGCAAAGTACCCCATCTTTATTGGTAATGGTAGCTATATAGCACAAGTATAAAAAAAATCATGAGTAACAACAATGGATTATAAGATGGTGCACAAAGTTCATTTAAAAATGCAGGTTGTTATACTCAGCTTGCAACTCTCAGGGAAGAAAAACGTATAGCGGAGCATACAGCAAAGTAGAGATGTATTTTAATTATCACTGGGATCAAAATGCTGTAGACTATAGTGGATTCCACACGAGCACAGCAAAAGTCTAAAAACAGAGTAGTCTGTTGTTTCTAAAAAGTATTTTCCATTGATTCCTAATTCCCTGAATATAGCCTGCTGAAAGTAAGCAATCTGGTTGTTTTGCTTGAAATCAGCATTTCACTCCAAAATGACTATAAAATGCAAAATGCATGCATGTTTTCTTCAAGCCATTATGATCTCAAAGACAATTATAATTTTACTTTATAGTAATCTCAGAGTAAATTAATTGGATAATTGGAGAGGACATTTCCGGTTCTCCAGTATAGTTTTTTTTTTTTCAAAAATCAGTCCCCCGGATTTACTAATCTTCTGTGTAAGACTAATCTAGTCTTACACGGAAGCACCAGTCTAAGAGTATGATGGTAGTGTGCCATGCATATTAATGAGGGCACGCTGCCTCAACTCTAAAGCTTACACGGAGCATGAACGAGTGTAGGGGACGTGTCGGACTGCCGAGCAGTCCAAAAATCCACGCCCCTGCAATGAAGAAACGCCGCAATTTCGAGTTACATGACCGAGTCCGCTCACATGTGCACAATGTAACACTACACTCCCCCATATGTTAAACAACTGACAAAATTAAAAATAAAAAGAGTTTTTTTTATTTTTATTTCATCCGATATAGCTGCTCATATTTGCGCTTGTTTGCGTGGGTTTGCCCATTGCCTAGCTACAGTTAGCAGCTTAGACACCAGAAGAGGATAATAAGAAAAATATATGCAAATTAAGCAAAAAGTGATAGCATAGCGGTTAGAGCCTTTGCACAAAGAGGAGGCATTCCTGGTTCAAGTCCCACTGCTGCACGTTGGAAATCTATATACAAAAATATTTCCTGACATTTTTATGTATAAGTTTTGTAAAAAGCATTGAAATGTTAAATGTAGTAGTGAATGAATTATATATATATGAAGGTGAAATGGTTATGCATTCTGAGGCATGAGTACCCTATGTTAAGCAATATAAAGTACTGCTAAGCACATTTTACCAGTATTGAGCATATTTAAATCCAATTGCGCGTAGCTGCGCACTGCATTAACCAGTGCAATGTCTTTGTGCGTAGCTGCGCACTACGCTAACCAGCGCAACATCAGGCAATGTTGAGCAACATCAGGCAACGTCGAGCAACGTTGAGCAACGTTGGGCAAAGTAGGGCAAAGTTGAACAAAGTCAGTTAAACATGGCCACACCTCCTTTACTGTACCTTAACCAGTCAGGTCTGCCCAGCAGGAAAATTAAAAGCAGTGACAGGGCTCAAACTCAGGATACTGTGCACTATAGTTACAGTACTTAACCACTAAGCCATGACAACATTTCATAAACATGCACTTTCAACAGACACATATCTATCAAAGGAATTTTAAACATTGCCAACATCAGCTAAGCAGGTGTGCCTACAGCTGAGTTTTTCCAAAACTGGCCAATCACAAATAAGTGCAGGAAATGAGGCATATTTAAGCTCCACAGGCGGGAATACTTGCTATAACTGGTTGTAGCTTCCTTCTGCAGTCAGCATGGCTGGTGTTGGAGAAGGCACTCGATTTAAAGTGCAATGCTGGGGCATCGAGGAGTCCAAAGTAATGGTTTGGCTCCTTGTCCACAATCATGAGGAAAGACTGCTGCGGGGCCAGTACCAAGGTACTCAGTATAAAACGGAGGCCTGGAACAGTCTTGCCAGTAATCTCACCAGTGCCACTGGTGTTCCTCGGACTGGTGAGTAGGTCAGGCACTATTATTCTGACCTGAAGTAACGTAGGGAGGATCAACTGGACCAGTGGATCCAGGAATCCCGTACAATGCCTAATGCCCCAATACTGAGTAAGTAGCCATTATATTAAGTAGTTAAGAATTGCTATGCTTGTCTATACTATGGATAAGTATGTCTCAATATCACTGCATTTACTTCACAGCTGCAGGTGTCCTGGCTATGAACCAGCAAGCCCATGAAGATAGGCTGCAAAGGCTGCGTCATCAGGCAGGTTAGTAATTATTCTGCATGTACTGTTATATAAAATAAATTAGAGAACCTTCAAAAAGTTTTTTAACCCAATAAATAAATGTGTAATAATCCTTTAATAAATGTATGATTCATGGAGTGTGTCTGTGTCATTTTCTTTGATATGTTGTTGTACTGTTGCATTCTACAAATAGTAGTGTTATATTAAGCAGTGCCAACCCACACTTGGGTAGGCCCATATAACATGGATGAAGGGAGTGCCAGTAGCTTGTATGCATATGTACAGCCCTCAACTGTTGGTTCTTGGCCAGCATGTACGGGTTAATTTGGCACATGAGTAGGTTGGTATTGTGTTCCCCAGAAATGTCAGTGTGCTTCCAGAAATGTAGGGAGCTGTTAACATATAACTGATACTTACACCTGAACATATCTAGATAATTATATGAAAGTGGATCTGTCAGTGTACCATCATAGCAGTAGTGTGTGTGAGCAACTCTCAAAATATGTTGCAGTAACATCTGCATCTTGGACAGTTTGTATGTAAGATACAGCTCATGTATATAATGATCTAGCAAAATCCAATTGCACAATATAAGGACATTGGTTAGTGTAATAATACATGTAAGGGACATATAACTGCAGTTAATAGAAATGTAGTGAAAACTAGAAGGATATATAAGTTGTTAATTGAGCTATCTTTTCCCACACTACTGTATGTGCATAAAAATGAAATTCCACACCTCAATCGGTATGTCTAATCTCAAAACATTTGTTAGGACATATGTCCTATTGGTTTATAAATATTTGCATTAATTTCTATGCATGTGCCCTGTTAAAATACCACAATATTGGTGACCTGTTGCCATTAATTAAACCTGCATGCTGTTGTAATGTCCACTATTGCTCTATATATGCATGTGTTATGCTTGCTTTTCAACTGTTGAAAATCTGGTGTGTTGGGTTAATGGGAATACTTCTGCATGCTGTTATAACTAATTCAGAATGCTGTTGACTGTTACTAACCCATATCTTTATTAATCTCTCCAAAACATAGTTCGTATGGGAAGGCCGGTCCCAGTGGATCCACCTGTCCCACCTCAGCTGGCCATGGCACCTCCCACCGGCAGAACTGGTGCCCAGCCTGGGACATCATCCTCCGTTGGCCCTGTGCCACCTTCGGGTGGAAGTGCTGCAGGGGATGGGGCTCACCCCCCCGTGCAAGTGTGGGTGGAGGAGGGGCACCTGCCACCCTTCGAATGGTCTGGGCTGTGGTGAGTAGGTAATGATGTCATGACTTGCCTCCTACACAGTCACCAGCAAAGCCACCCCCTGGGCTGTGAAGGTGCAGCGGTGACTGCCCATGGGTGGGGACCACAGTCCCACTGTTTCCATCTGGGGGCTCATGGGCTTGTGATTTCCAAACATCCCTCCCCGTCAAAGGTGTTCACCCACCACGTGTCATATACCGCCCCTGTATGCATCTTGTTTGTCTTGTCTGTTTACCTCCCCAACCTACCTCCCCAAATATACCTACTTCCTCTACCCAACATTCCACTCTCACCTGGAAAAAAAAAGGGCAATCTGCTCCCAAAAAAAAAAAAAATTACGCCCCATACATAGCTGCCCATTTTGCACACATTTTGGCATTACAACATACTTTGTTGTCCTCACCCCTCTCTCAGAGGTTGAAGGTTTCATATCTACCTCCATATGTATTGCATATGCACAGCTGTTGCTGTTGAAGAAATGGGCAGCTATGGACCTTCCCTACACCTGTCCTGCACATCCCGAGCTATTTTCCATACTGTCTTTTCCTCTTTGTGCCTCTTTTTCACCACTTTCCTATCTCCCCATTTTTCTTTTCTTTCAAAGAAATTAGTGTGGGGGTGAGCGGGAATAAGCACTATTAAGCAGTAGTTAGCGGGTTTGTGTGGGTTTGCGCTTGGCTAAGCAATGTGCAGCAATGTGCAAACCCGCACAAACCCACTTACAACTGCTTAAAAGTGCCTTAGTCACTCAGTATATGAGGGCCCTTGTTCTGCTCAGGAGCAAAATAAAACACCACTGTAAGTCTCGAACCCTGGACCTTGCACACACTACACAACATGAAGTACCACTAAGCCACAGTCGATATACATCAAGTCAGTGCTTAAATAATTATATCATGCATCAGAATTAGTGAATGTAAAGGAAAAATAGGAATGCCATGCCACACAACTTGTTCTGTGGATGCTGACCACCAGTTGTTGTGGGATTATGTTACATGACTGTGATAAGAGAAGCAACCATTCTAGCAGGAAATAATGTTACACCATCACTTTACAATCCCACACAGTATCACAACAGGACAAACACTGGCATATCTGTTTAGGGCAGAGGCCATACCTCCCAACTGTCCCTAATTCTGGCAAAGGCTCTTGCCACCCCCATTGTGCCTTTTTTAGGCAGGGCTCAAATTCTAAACCTACCACCCTAGAACACAAAAAAGGAAAAAAACTAAGGGTAATGCTGCTCAATGCCAGAAGTCTCAACCTCAAGATGCACTTTTCGAAGCCCTTCTCAGTATGGAGAACATCGATGTCTGTGCTGTGACTGAAACCTGGTTCAAGGCTCCTGAGAGCACCCCGGCACTATCAGGTTTTACCTCATATCATGCGTTCCGGCCCCAAAATCCGGACAACACCAAGAAAGGAGGGGGGGTGTCCATATTCATCAAGGACACCCTCACCTCAAGGTTGGTGGCAATGCACGATGCATTGGAAACCATCCAGGTGCAATTAACCATAGGCAAGACTGCTCTGCAGTTTGTAGCCTGTTACAGGCCACCCTCTCAAACTCAGGAACCTCACACAGCTTTCCTGAAAACACTGGAGGGGATAAATATATCTCCAAACACCATCATACTGGGTGATTTCAACTATCCGAATATAGACTGGGATCACTACTCAAGCCCCAACACTCTAGCCCAAAGGTTCCTAGAGTTCATAAACTCAAATGCCATGGAACAACTGGTCACCATCCCCACAAGAGGAGAAAACATACTGGATCTCATCATCACAAACATGGGGTCACAATGTTCAACACCAGAGGTATACCCATCATTGGTGAGATCAGATCATAAACTAATCTCACTGGAAGTCCACATCCGCCCCACCCCAGATAAAAAGACCACAGTGAAGAACTTCTCAAAGCCGACTTCACACTCCTAAAGACTGGTGTGGTCTCTTTCAAGGCCCCGAGCCAGCGGAAACCATTACTCAAACCGCTGAATCACTTACAAATGCCTTCTACCAGCACCTCCAGGACTGCATGGATCAGGCAATCCCAAACAAAACAAAGACTCTTTGTACCAAAGGCAAGCGTCAGTCTGGTGGACCCCAGCCATAAACAAGCTTTACAACAAAAGGAAAAAGCTACTACAAGATAGAGCAAAATCCGTAAAGGGAAGACACCCTTGATCATTATAAGTAAAAACTGAGATCTCTCATAAAAGCATCCAAGGCAAATTTTGAGAGAAAAATCGCTAAGGACTCAAAAGACAATCATAAGGCCTTTTTTAGCTATGTTAGAAACCTGGGAGGAAACTCCCAGATATGCTCAGAATTAGTGCAAAATGATGTAAAAATCATGGAACCTACAGACATTGCCAACATACTGGCTGACAGGTTCAGTGCAATTTCCCCCCCTCCCCCCCAAAAGGAGAGATATCTATACCAGTGGACTGTAGTCCCCCAAACATCTCAAATGCTCAGGTGAGAACTGCTCTCTCCAAGGTGAAAAACACAGCATCCATGGGACCAGATGGTGTCCCTGGTTGTGTGCTCCACGAACTCAATGAGGAATTAAACCCGCAGTTAGGGCAACTGTTTAATCTTAGTCTCACCTCAGGATACGTGCCAAGGAGTGGCGTACGGCAACGGTGGTCCCACTTCACAAAGGAGGTGCCTCCACCAACCCCGGAAACTACCGTCTCATCAGCTTGACAAGCCTGGTCTGCAAAGCTATGGAGAGGATCATAATGGAACTCATAAATAAAGACATAGGGGACTTGCAGACGTTGGATCCAACCCAGTTTGGCTTTGTCAAGGGCAGATCATGCCTTTTAAACTTGGTTGACTTTTTCGAAACAGTCACCAAGGCCATTGACGAGGGCAAGGCAGTCCACACAGCCTACCTTGACCTGGCAAAGGCTTTCGACACAATACCCCACTCGGGTATCATTGAAAAACTCACCAGCTTAAACGTAAACCTATACGTCACAAGATGGGTTGCAAACTGGCTAAGTGACAGAACCCACAGGGTCAGAGTTGCTGGCGCCATGTCAGACTCCAAGCCTGTAACAAGTGGTGTGCCACAGGGCTCAGTCCTGGGCCCACTCTTGTTCGGCATCTACTTTTCAGAAGTACAGGCAAACACAGGAGGATTATGGCTGACAAAGTTTGCAGATGACTGCAAACTGGGCACCATAGTTGAAAACCCATCTGACACAGACATCCTTCAGAAGGGTCTCATAGAAATGGATAACTGGTGCCAGAGCCATGGCCTAAAGTTAAACGCCAAAAAATGCATAGTCATTCCCTTCGGGAAAAACAAGGTTACCCCTAGTTACCATATAGGTGGCAATCCACTAAGCACAGAAGAGGTTATCAGGGATCTGGGGACCCAGGTTGACAGTAACCTTTCGTTTGTCACTCACGTTGCCAAGGTGGTTAGGAGGACCTTCTACATTGCCCACCTGATCATGAAGGGATTCACATCTAGATCAAGGGAGGTCATCGTTCCCCTGTACTCATCACTCATCAGACCAATGATTGAGTACAATGCCCCATTCGGAATGTATCTGACCCGACACCTGCAGCAATTGGAAAGGCCCCAAAAGTTCCTCACTAAAAGGCTAAAGGGTCTCAAAAATATGTCTTATGCTGCCTGACTGAAGGAACTCCAGCTCTATTCAGTCGCTTACCGACTGCTCAGAGGTGACCTGTGCCTGACATACAAGGCCATGTCCAACCCGGAATTAATGAACATGCTTCACCTCAAAAAATCTAAATCCATCAGAACTACAAGGGCAAGAGACTTAAACCTCGACATGGCTATTAATAGGACATGCTGGAGGGACAGATTCATCACCCAGAGACTCCCTATGCTGTGGAACAAAATCCCGGTTCATGTGAGGCAGAGTACCTCGCTGGCCTTGTTCAAGAGAAATCTTGACCAATGGATGGGAGATTGCAGGTATACCCCAGGGATAACCTCAGTGTCACTGCTTGACAGAGGCACAGCAAATTAATGGGCATAGTATCCTTCAAACTAAAGGGGTGGCGAAAGCCACAAAACTCTGGGCTAGGCTTATAAATGCCCTAGGGCAGATAGCCTAGTATGAACCTAAGATTCATAGGTTCATAGATTAGTACTAGGCTAACAGCCCTTTTAAGCCTAGCCAATTATCCCTTCTGAGACTCAAACCTTGCACCTTGTGTTTGTAAGGCAAACACCTTAACCATTAGGCCACCCTCCCAATTTTCAGGGGTGTCCCTGATTTTGACACAAATTTTAGCTCTGTCCCTCTGAATCCCTCCGAAAACTACTGACTTTGGCCAGAAAGGTGGTGAATTACACTTAATGAATAATGACAATAATTAAGAGTTAGACACTTCTTTTAATTCAGAAAAGGTGTATTAATTCATATGCTCTGATTCTCTCAATGTCTCAACTTAATGGCACTAATATTTTAAAGGTGTCCCTGATTGTCCCTGACTTTTTCTTGACTTTTCCCTGAGTCTGTTCAGATATGTACCTGATTGGTTGAAAGGTCTGGCAGAGGCAGAAACACAGAGGCATATCAGCCTTTCTGCTGTTACACACTGTGCAAATAGCTTTGGAAGGAGTTTCGGAAGCATACCCTTATGTAGGAATACATCACTGAAATACAAATGGATGTAGCCATGTACTGGTAGCAACCAACTGTAAGAATGCCATTGCTCTATTGCTGAAAAGACCTGTGTGGTGCACAGACAAAAATTAACAGGCTATTCTCTGGCTATCATGTGGATAGGTCCACAGTTGGGAGTTACACAGACAGACTACTTGCCTTGATAAACTAACACGTACACAGCAACCCTGTAAGTCCAGCAAGATAAAATCCACACAATACTACTTACGGTCTCTGTACTTCTGCAACCCTACCCAAATGTAGAATATACCTGTGTGTGCAGGGTCTACCATGGATGTAGGTAAGCATACTCACAGTACTGACATGTGTCTAGTTTTTCTGAGTAGCTTGTGCTAATGTCAACACTAAAAAAGCACAAACTGTTTAGAACTGAGTAAATGAATATTCACAGTATAGCAGTTCACAAACAATTCTTGTGCCAAAGGAATACATCTCAATAACTAGCTTTGTATGGCAGTTAATTGTAACAGTTGAAAAGAAAGTACATCTTTCCATAAATCTTGGGGTAGCATTTTGAAGGGTGAGTACATTTCTACACTGACAAGTGGGTACTGGAAGCAACAACATTAGGTCTGAGTATAAAATGTAAATCTCTGGCTACACCCCTGGCTTCTGATATAAGAACTATACCAACCTTCTGTCTTAAACAAAGATGTCCAGAGCAAACAAGGATGATCTCCATCTTGGAAAGCTGAAAGGGCCACGCCTACATGAGTCAGCAATTTATAGTAATGGGTTGCTATGACAGTGATTACTGCAATTACTGCACAGCAGGCTGCATGCAATTAGCAAATGGTGACCACTAATTGGTGCAGAGGCCATCACATGCTCATGTGCAAATTCCTACAAAAGCAGGCTGCAATCTCTGCCAACAAACTCAATCACTCTATTGCAGAGACTGACAGAGAGAGAGAAACAGAAAAAGGATAAAGAAATATTACCAAATCATACAAAGGAAAGGTATGCGACACATATGTATTTACTGGCATGTAGTAGATGTTATTGAAGAATAGTCTATATAATGTGAACCATTCATATGTGGCAGCAGTACTTCTTTATGCATAGATGTTCTGCTTAACTACTGCTATGGACAATACTGTGTGTACCTGTGGGCAGTGGGACATACCTGTGAAATGTGTAGCTCAGCATTAAATGTCAAAGATCTGATCCATGTTATCTGTTTTCTGTACAGTAGTGTGGCCAATGGCTGCTGGGGGGATTAGCACTAACATTATATAAACATGGGTGTGACAGAACAACACATGCATGACAGTCATATTAAAGTGTAGCTTAGCATTGGCAACTGCTGTAGCAGTCTAGTACACTTATCTAGCATCTGTTGCCATATATAACCCCACAATGCTAGTGTGTGTTCATATGTGACACCTGTTTGTGTTGCAGCAAGGCCCAGCAGTTCAGCTGTGAGGTCCAGGGACTTACAACAGTGTGGACCTTATGTGTGTATGCCACACACATACAGAGAAATATATATGTGTCATATATATTCACATCTGTATATGTGCATAGAGCAGGGGACATATTGCAACTGTTTGTGAAGGGGGAAGATATATATGTTGGTGAAGGTTAGTATGCGCATATTTGTATGTAGGTTTTAGTGTGTGACAAACAAGACAGCATACAGTGCTGGTATATGACATGTGGTGGTTAAACACTGTGGGTGGTTTGTTCAGTTTGCAATGTTGAAGCCAGTAAGGCCTGTTAAAGCTACCTGGGCTGCGAACACATTCAGCGCATTTATCCCAAGACTGTGCGATTTTACTACATTCCTGTACACCTTACATCCTTTATATAATTGATATTCTCACTATGAAAGGTGAAATGTATATGTGCCTACATATATATATATATGTTATATATATATATATATATATATATATATATATATATATATATATATATATATATATATATATATATGCAGACAAATGGATGTGTATATGTATATATATATATATATATATATATATATATATATATATATATACTCATACACACCTACATCTACTTGTTGCAATATATTCTCTGTACTGTTGACTGACTGTGCTGGTCAATATGTTTGTGAATACATCAAATATATGTATCTCTGGGATAGCTTAGTGGGAAACTGTTTATGGTATGGTATTATGGGTCCTTGCTTTGATCCTAGCAAAAGCTGTGTATTCTGTTGCTAGGCAGAATAAGTGCTATTGCATACAGTGTGATTAAGTCCCTTGGTTTTAACTAGGGTGTGTCATTGGAGGCTAAAGCACTACATCTATGATTACTGATTGGCACCGATGTTGAATGCAAATCCTGTGTGGACTGTAGTACTACTTGAAGCTCTGGGCCTGTACAGCAAAGTATGGTGTATGTCCACATTGCTTGCATCCACTGTTTTGTGTGGTCCCTGTATTCATCACAGATTACATTTCTCAAGATTAAGGTTGTGTAAGTACTGACACACAGTACTGTACAGTACACACTGAAAGCTTAACTGGGTTGTCATACCTTTATGTCCTGTAATTATGTCTGATGTGTGTGTGGGTATGTCTGTAACATGTCCTTTGACATATGTGTGGTAAAACATATATCTGCGTATCTAGCAACATTCATAGTGTACTACAGCAGTATGTGACCTATATTACCAGTTGTGCACACATTTTGGCCACGGGTTTGGCATTAACAAGTTGTGTGGTATAATAGTAATACATTTACTGGACCTTACACTGGTTGTGATGGATGATATATTTCTTTACACATCAGCTTGATGTATATCTGCTGTGGCTAGGTGGTACATCATGTTGCATACAGTGTGCCAGGTACTCTTGTATAGTCTTATATAGTGATTTTATTTTGTTGCTGTGCAGAACATGGTTCATTAGATAGAGTGAGCAAGGCACTTTCAAGCATTTGTGGGGTGAGCAGTGATAAGTGGCAGTTACAGTGTTTCACTTTCGGTTAGCTTATAGGTTGCTATATATGGCAGTTCAGTGATATCTGTACTGTATAATGTTAAATGTGCCATATGACTTGCTCAGACATATTTTTGTATTTATGTCTTCCAGGGATTATGGCCCATTGCAGGAACCCAAGTTACAGTTATGCTGAAGATTATATAATTACTAGCAGTATGATTCAGCACTACCATCTCATGTTCTCACAAACCTGCCAGGACCAGCAGGAGTGTACTGCAATGTAGCAAGATGATGTCTGCAGGGTCAATGAGGTAGGCCTGCATAACTGGACATATGAGCAGGTATGCCACCACTGCAGTGATCTTCTCAGACATGTCCGTCAGCGTGCCGCTGATGTGCTTTGACAGCAACTTGCAACAGGAGGTGGTGTTAATATCCACCTCCCCTCACCAGAGTGGAGGAGCTGCTCATGAGCCTGGTGGCACCTGCCCAACAACAACAGCAGCAGACATACATCATCATGAAGGTTGGAGCCACCCAGCAAGCACACATGGAGCATGCAGGTAACATGGCATATCTGTAGACTACTGTTATCTGTATTGGTAGATCATGCATATGTGAAATGTGGAGTGTGTCGTTCAAAGATGTGGAGCCTGTTGTGCAATACTGATCATTTGGAACATAATCTGTAGCCCTGTGAATGTAAACTGTTGTTGTACTGTAAGAGTGCAAACACACAGTAGCAATTCCACAGTTGTGGACACTGACAAACTGTCTCATCTCTATGTAGGTCCCACTGGGGTGACATCAAGGCAGCGGACAGATGCTGGTGAGTGTGTTCTACATTTATTATTGTAAATAAAAAGTGCATGTCATAGTTAAGATGTAGGCCATGTACACATGTAACACACCTACCCATAATGCATGCTTTGCATGTTTGGTGTAAGAGCACGCACATTTCACTAATGTGATTAGCTGCCTCAAGCACATGCAATACCCAGACCATCTCAAACAAATGTGGCTAGACTGTAGTGACCATTGGATAGGCACAGTTGATACTCAACATGCACATAACATACACATCTATCATACACAGAGCATTTTAACATGCTACACATAAAGGATTCCCAAACCCTCTGTAAAGACACACTCCAGTATCCAAAATCTCATCCACATGTTACACATAATATACCTGAGGGGTAAAAGCCTATCCTGGGGCATTTAAACACTCTGCAACACAACACACATTCATGTCAGGGAATGCTCCTTATTGGCCTCCTTAAAAACTCACGTAACAACTGGTTGTAAAATGGTGAATTTAGCCAAGGTAGCACAGTTCCGGCACAGCATGATTAGTGCTGGTTTGTGAAACATTTGTAGCCTTGAGTGACCACCTGATGCTTCATGATGATGGCCTATGGTACTATACCCCATCCAGTTATTGCAACCACAGTACTACACATAGCTGTCATTGCAACACAACATAATGATGCATGTGTATACACATATGCACCTCTAGACCGTATGCATATCAATCACCATTTGCACAACTGATACATATATGTCTTGTGATGCTATTGAGTGGCTAGGTCATATGACGCATATTGGGAATGTGTAGTGTTTAAATATGCAGTTGTGTTTTAGCATGCCATGTCATGGATGAGACTGGTATGTCCACAATATGATCTACACTCACCATAAGTACCATACATTGGGTATGTGGCTGAATGGTATTCCATCAATTATCCATGCACCACTGATGTTGTTGTGTGAATACTAATCATGCGTGTGTTAAAAATGTGTCCACAATTATTTGCTAAAGACACAGAGGCTATAATCAGCATTGGATACCTATCTGACACACAGATACACACCCAGCAATGGTATGTACACCTGTGAGTTATGGTGCACAGTATTTTACTGGGTTATGAATACCTGCACAGCAATGTTGTGTCCATGTATGCATTGTATTCCAGGGGGAGGACCATCACCTAATAACAAAACACATGCATCAAAGCCATGTATACTGTTAGTAACAAGGACTGACTACACTTGCACTGCATGCTGTTGAGCAACACATGTCCTGCATGCTGACATGTGTGATATGACTGTTTTGCCTGTGATACTGTACCCCACCATCACCTGCTATTATGTATGTTCTGTGATTGCTGGTGTTGTGTGTGTCTGCTTTAGGGAGGAGTTTTGTGTGTTTGCATGTGTGCATGTGTGCACATGTGCACGTGTCCCTGTGCGCATGTGCGCATGTGTCCATGTGGTCTGAAATCATGTTCAGGTCTTAAAGTGTGTTTCCTGTTTTCCTCTCAGAGGTGCCAAGGTGGGGCTGGTTCAGTACAACAGGGAATGCGATGTCACTGAGACAGACAGTGATGATGAGGATAGGTGTGTTGAGGCACAGGCAGGTTTGTCAGGGTCTGTTGTTGAGCCACCAATTGACAGTACACAAGTCTCCACCCCATCCATGCACACAGTCATACTGCCTGTACATCCATCATCACCATTGCCCTTAGTTGAGGGACAGTGTACAGTTGGCACTGGCCAGGACAGTGTGGTATCTATGGCACATGTATCAGGACACAGCAGCCATAGCCAGATGTCTGGAATGGTACCACATAGGCAGATGCCCAGGGGTTCTCATCAGAGCACTGCTGGTGATCATGCTCTTGGCAGACGTGCCACACCTCTTTCTACCACACGCATGTTCCAGGCTGTCATGGAGGCACCGACACGAATGGAGTGGTACATCAGACAGGGGCTAAGGTCACAGAGGGCTCATTACACGTCTGTAAATGACAGTATCCATGACCTAGCAGGTGTCATAGATAACTACACTGAGGTCATTGATAGACATTGGGGTGAGACATTGGATGACCTCCACAATGTCATGTCCATGTGTCAGGACAGTGCGGGATGGTTGAGACATCAACGTGGACATATGCCAGCAACATCAGCAGCTGGAGGTTGCCGTGGACGTCCAGCAAGTCACAGCCACTCCCATAGTGCCAGTACCAGCCCCAACATTGTTGGGGGGGCTGTCCATAGACCGTCCTAGCAGACCATGTGCACGTGGCTCTGGCCAGTCCCAGCAGGGACCTGGATCCAGTAGACATTTGTCAACCTCTTAGGATAGTACCCAATCTGGATTAGTACCTGATACTGTCTGTAGCACCCCTGCCAAGCACAGGTTCCGTATCCATGGCCAGAGACGATAATCTATAAACCTGTGAGGTACAGTCTGTAGCTATCTCACAAATCCCTGTATATGGCAGCCACATGGTGGAACTGTGTGCATGCAGGTGCATGCACATAAACCAGAAACCTAGGGTAAACACATACCTGCACACATTACATCAACATTGGCCCATAACAGTACTCATGGCCCTCACACAAACAGTCACATACACATGTCAATTGTATGGCTCAGTGTAGGCCTCTGGCAAACCAACAACACACCCTGTGCATATGATGAAACCTGTGCCACCTCCTGTCATCTGTAACATTGATGCAGGAAAAGGCTAACATGGTGCTGATGCACAGGGTGTCTTTAATAAAGTATAGCAATGGTTGGATGTGGAGCATGTTGTCAGCAGTAAAGTGTAATGATATCCTTGAAGGTGTAGCTGAGCAGGCATGATGCAGTAAAGCTGTAATTAGCAATGTTGTATTGTTTTCACCAGTGTTTATTCCAATTTTGTTTTGTTTGCCCATGTGCCACTTGGCTGATGTGTGTAGTTGTGTCAGCATGCGTTATACAGTGGACAGTAAGTGCGGGGTGTGTGCAACACAGGTTTGCAGGTGTCCATTTGTGAACATGGTGGAGGTGCACTCTTTGCATGTACATGCATATTGGACACATGGACAGGGTGACATGCCCTGTATTGGCCAGTGTTAACACTCCATAGTTTCTATTGGTGGCCAGTATGCATTGTACTACACACATTTTGGAACTTGAGTACGCATTTGTGTGAATGACACGGGTTGACACTGTGCTGTGGGTGATGCTGTTGTTGCTATCTGTCATTGGTTTGCATTACTAAGGTTAACACTGTCCCAGCTGCATAATCCTTTAGTGATGCACACTGTTCATCTACAGGGTTGCATGGATCGTGCTATCACAAACACAAGAAATTGTCACTTATACAGTAAAAGTGCATTAGTCTCATGGACCCCTGCCATAAACTAAATATATAATAAATGGTGTGAAGTTGTACCAAAAAATAGTTACATACCAAGAAGGGATAACCTCTCTGGTCAGTATCATTGGGAAAATACAATCCCTCAATAAACATACAAGGCAAGCTGCAAAATTCAAAATGGCAAGGATTCCAAAGACAACACTAAAGCTTTCTTTAGTGTTGTGTATAATCTACAGGGGAAATCTCAGATTGGGTCACAGTTAATGTAAATGGTCACAAAGTGCACTTTGACATTACCAATTTCTTGTCAGACAGTTTGGATGCAGATTTCACCACCCTGTCATTACACAAGAGCCACATTTCCAGACCTGAAGAATGTAAAACCTGATGATTCACAGACACTCTAGTTAAAACATCTCTTTCCAAAGTCCAAACCACAGTGGCAATGGTACTGGACAGTTTCCATGGCTGTGTCATACATAAGCTGACATATGAAGTCACCACTCACCTAAACACTCTGTCCAGATGCAGCCTCTATACAGGTTACATACTTGTGGAATGACGCACGGTAATGGTGTTCACAGTCCACAAGGGTTGAGCTACAGCATCTTCTTCTTCTTCTTCTCCTTTCAGATGCTCCCATTAGGGGTCGCCACAGTAGATCATCTGTTTCCATTTCTTCCTGCCCTCTGCATCTTGCGCTATCACACCATCTACCTGCATGTCCTCTCTCACCACAGCCATAAACCTCATCTTAGGCATTCCTCTTTTCCTGTTACCTGGTGGCTTCATCATTAGTCTCTATTTCACAATATACTCTGCATCCCTCCTCAGCACTTGTACAAACCAACTTAATCCTGCCTATCTGGCATGGTCTACTAACCTTCAAACCTGACCTGACCCTCTAATATACTTATTCTTAAACCTGTCCACCCTTGTCACACCCAGTGCAAATGTTAACATAAATTTATTAAGGGTAGAACTACAACAGGTCCTGGAAACTCTCACCCTATAAGCCAGACAAATGTTATCTGGAAGGCTATGGAGCACAGCATTATGGAACTCATTAACAGAGACATTATGAACCTGAAAATACTGCACCATACCCACTTAGGTTCTCTAAAGGCAGATCATGGCTCCTACACCTAGTAGACTTCAAGCCAGTTAACAAGGCTATAGGTGAGTGAGAGGGGGGGGGTCTACACAGCCAAGCTATAGCTCACCAGCAATTCATACCTATCCCACATTCTGGTATTATACATAACCTCAACAGACTGAACATAAATGATTGTTAGATGATGGATTGACAACTGATGCACTGATGTAGGACACACAGTAACATTTGCAGCCTCCATGTACAATTCTATGCCAGTAACAAGTGGTATTCACCTGCACTCAGTCCTGGGACCACTCCTGTTTGGCATATAGCTTTCTTAGGTACAAGCAAACACAGTAGGGATATGTCTGCCCACGTTTGATGAAAATGCATACTGTGGGCTATACTTTATTCTCCAGATGACACACACATCCTCCAAAAGGGTATCATAGAGACAGATACCTGGTATCAAACTCATGCTGTAAAACTATAAACCAAAGAAAGCATAGTTACCCACTTTTAGAAAACGAAGTATCCCCAGAGTACAACATAGGTAGTAGCCCCCAAAATGTGGAACAGGTACTAATGTATAAATAGAGTCATGTGTTTAGTCATCTCTCCTTTGATAATCACATTACCAAAGTGTTTTGGAAATCCCTCTGTGGAGCACATAAGCAATAAAGGGTTTGCATGCAGATCCACAGAGGTTGTTGCACACCTATAATGATTAGTCATCTTTGCCAGACTTTGCTTTCTTTGGAACAGGATTCAAATATACCTCAAGCATAAACCCTCACTCACACTCTTCAACAGAAACCGTGATGAGTGGATGTGAAACAGAAGATGTAGCCCAGGGATCACTGCAGTGGCTAAGCTTGTCACTAACATACAGAAGTGACCTAAGATCTGGAAAGCACCAGCACGCTCTGGCAAAGATAACACATGCGTTCATGGAGAAAGCAGAGTACCCACCTATGAAATAATTGAGGTCACATCATGGCTTTGCCCCACAGCTACCTTACATGTCTAATGCACATACAGTTGTCATTGTGATATGTCATACACTAGAAAAATCAAAACCCACTTCACATTGATCAACGGTGTTGCACACCCGGAGCATACACACAGTCAAGTGTGAGATTCAAACTCTGTTCTAAGTACATTATGATACTCTAGCAGTATGCTTTTACATGATGTGCTATACACATTACTGATATTTCATCTTTTCACAGGTGTATTTGTAGGATGGTGACATCTTCAGACTTGACAAAGATGAGTATGCTACTTTTAAGGGGTGTGAGTATTCTCCAACAAGGTTGCTCTTCCCCAGGGAGACACACACAGTTGGCAAGTGCAGGATTCAAACCCCTACCTAAATACATTATGATACTACAGCAGTATGCATTTACACAATGCGCTATACACATTGCTAAGATTTTGTTTTTCCATATATTTGTAGGATGGTGACATCATCAGACTTGACAAAGATGAGTATACCACTTTTAAGGGGTGTGAGTATTCTCCAAAAAGGTTGCTCTTCCCCAGGGAGACACACACACACACACACACACACACAGTTGATAAGTACAGGATTCAAACCCCTATTTACCTACACAATGAGATGAGAACAGCATGCATTTATACAAAACTCTATACACATTATTAGGATTTTTCTTTTCAACAGGTATATTTGTAGGATGGTGACATCATCAGCCTTGACAAAGATGAGTAAACCACTTTTAAGGGGTGTGAGTATTCTCCAAAAAGGTTGCACCCCCCCCACCCCAGGGAAATATACACACAGTTGGCAAGCACAGGATTCAAACCCCTAACTGGCAACGTTATAATGCTACAGCAATGCACATTTACATGACGCTCTATACACATTACTGGGGTTTTATTTTTACACAGGTATATTTGTAGGATGGTGACATCATCAGACGACAAAGATGAGTATACCACTTTTAAGGGGTGTGAGTAGTCTCCAAAAAAGTTGCTCCTCCTCAGGAAGACACACACAGTTGGCAAGTGCAGGATTTAACCCCCTACCTAATTACATTATAATATTACATTACTACACATTTACACAATGCACTATGCACATTACTAGGCTTTCACTTTTCCACAGGTATATTTGTAGGATGGTGACATCATCAGACTTGGCAAAGATGAGTATACCACTTTTAAGGGGTGTGAGTAGTCTCCAAAAAGGTTGCTCTCTCCCCAGGGAGAGACAGCACACACACACACACACACACACACACACACACACACACACACACACACACACACACACACACACAGTTGGCAAGTGCGAGGTTCTTAATCCAAACTAAGTATGTCTTTACACTTCAGCAAACAATATGGAGTTACAGGGTGCAATACAGACATTACTTGCTGACAGTTTGCCCAAAGGTTTTTTTCACATTTGCTAACCTCAGCAGGCTTATAATACTAGGTGTATTGTGAGTGTATTGTATGCATAGGCCATGACCATATCATATATGGGTTGATGCACCACATGCTGGCACACACAGGGTCAAACTGGTGGCTAAGCTCTGTCAACCCAATACTGGACAATACAGTCAAGAGGAGTAGGGTTATACAATCACAACACCAACAGTCTCACATAGACCTACAATATAAGCACCAGCAAAACACACACATAAATGCACATTACCATACTCGGAGAATACAAATATTAATCTGAAAAAGAGAGAGTGTCCTCCTAAGCAGACAAGCAAGCAACATGCACCTCCAAGCACACGCCAGAAAACACATAATACACCAAAGCAGTGTGCCTCACAGCAGGCCCTAAGGTAAAACAACATACCCAACACACAAGTAATAGGTGACGTCATAGTCAGGCACACAGATGTTCCACTCACTTGGCTGGACAAGGGGAAGGTTACTGTCAGTTGTCTGTCAGGTGCTATGATCTGCCACATAACACAAGCACTTACATCACTCCAGAATAGGTACATATATGACGTGTTCTTTGTACATGTCAGTGTGAATGATCTGAGACATACCTCCCAGGACAACATGACAAGAGATATATAGTAGCTCTATGATCATGTAGCCCAGGCTGGCATGACCCTGACCTTGAGTAGCATCTTACCTTCACCTACATGATACTGCAATATAACAGAAAGATGATAAACTTCAGAAATTGTCTGAGCTTCTGGTGTCATTCAAGGGAGATCCAGTCTCTGCCTGCCTGTGATGACATGATAGTTAAGCCAAGCCTTGTTGCTTCTCTACAGATAGTTCGCACCTGTCACCCCTATGCTTCTGAATACTGGCCAAGGCTCTTGATGTCCCCATATTAGCTTTTTTAGGCAAGGCTCAAAGGTTCATAGGTTCATAGGTAGGTACTAGGCTATCAGCCCTGGGGCCTATACAAGCCCAGCCAAAAAGGTACCCTGGCTTTTGCCACCCAAGAAATTTATTTTCCTGTGCCACTGTCGAGCAGAGACACAGAAGTGATCCCCATGGTGAATTTCCTATTTCCCATCCAATCATCAAGATTTTTCTTGAAGAGTGCTAATGAGGAGCTTTGTTTGATATAGATAGGTAGTTTATTCTGGAGTATGGGAAGTCTCTGGGATAGGAATCTATCCCTCCGGCATGTTCTGTTTATTGTGGTGACAAGGTTTATGTCCCTAGGGCATGTAGCTGGGAGGGATTAGGATTTCTTTAAGTGGAGCATGTCCAACAGCTCTGGGTTTGACATAGCTTTGTATGTTAGGCAGAGATCACCTCTGAGTAGGCGATATGCGACAGAGTAAAGCTGGAGTTTTTTGAGATGGTCTGTGTAGGGCATGTGTTTGAGGCTGGTAATCCTCTTTGTGAGGTATTTCTGCGGCCTTTCCAGTTGTTGTAGATGTCTTGTGAGGTACATACCAAAAGGGGCGTTGTACTCTATAATGGATCTAATGAGTGATGAGTAGAGGGGAACAATGACCTCTTTTTTTCTGCATGAGAAACCTTTTGTGATTAGGTGTGCCATGTAGAAGGGTTTCCTGACTACTGTGGCAATGTGATTATCAAAGGAGAGACTACTGTCCACCTGTGTCCCAAGGTATCTTATCACACTTTCGGTGTTAAGTATACTACCACCTATGTTGTAGTTCATGGGTACAGAGTTTTTACCAAAGGGGATGACAATGCACTTTTTGGCATTGAGCTTGAGGCCATGGCTTTGACACCAGGCATCTGTCTCAGTGAGGCCCTTTTGTAGGATGTCCACATTGTTAGTAGTTTTGATTATGGCTCCTAGTTTGCAGTCATCTGCAAACTTCATTAGCCAAACACCTTCTGTGTTAGCCTGTACTTCAGGGAAGTAGATACCAAACAGGACAGGACACAAGACTGAACCCTGTGGTACTCCACCTGTCACTGGTCTGAAGTCCGGTTTGGAGTCTGCTACTTTCACAGTGTGGGTTCTGTCAGTGAGCCATCTGGCAACCCATCTTGTGACATAGGGATTTATACCTAGTTTAGTGAGTTTATCTATAATTCCAGATTGGGGGATGGTGTCAAAAGCCTTGACAAGATCTAGATAGGCTGTGTGAACCATCTTACCCTTGTCTATGGCTTTGTTGACTGCTTCAAAGAAGCCTATCAGGTTTAGGAGACATGATCTGCCTTTTACAAACCCAAACTGGTTGGGGTCCAGAGTTTGGAGATTACCAATGTCTTTGTTTATAAGTTCCATGATGATACATTCCATGGCCTTGCAGACCAGGCTCATCAGGCTAATGGGGTGCTAGTTCCCGGGGTCCGTGGTGGCTCCCCCCTTGTGTAGTGGGATAACCGTTGCTGTGCGCTATTCAGCAGGCAAAAAGCCTGAGGTGAGGCTATGATTGAACATGGTACTTAGGTGTGGTGCCAGTTCGTTCTGTAGTTCGTGTAGAATGCAGCCTGGGATGTTGTCTGGTCCCATGGATGCTGTGTTCCTGGCTTTGGAGAGTGTGGTTTTTACCTGTGCAGCTGTGATGACAGGAACTTTGCATTCTTCCAGTATAGAGATGGGCTCTTTCATGGGTGAGAGGGTGGTAAAGTTAGCACTGAACCTATCTGCCAGGATGTTGGCAATATCAGTTGGGTCTGTATATTTAGTGCCATTGAGCTGTAACTCAGAGCAGATCTGAGTGTTGCCATTGAGATTCTTGACATAGCTATAGAATGCTTTGCGGTTGTCTTTAGACAGTGGCAATTTTGTTTTCGTAACTAGCTTTGGAGGATTTTTTCAGGGATCGCAGCTTCTTACTGAGGCTGACCAGGGAACTCCTCCACTCATGGGATTTTACCCTCTTTTGCAACAGTTTCTTCCTTCTGTTGTACAGTTTGTTTATGGCAGGGGACCACCAGATTGGCATACTTTTCTTGGAGGATAATGTCTTGGTTCTGTTTGGGATAGCACAATCCATGCACTCATGTAAGTGCTTATAATGTGCAGTTGTGTAGGATTCAGTAGTTGTAACTGTATTGTCCATCTGCATGGGTGTCATGAAGTTCACCACTTCTGTCTTATGAAGCATGAAGATGGCTTTGGAGAAATATTTTAACATGGTTTCCTTAATGGGGGGGGGGGGTGGGGGTAGAATGTGTGCATGTTTGCAAGGAGTTTCCTATCTTTTAACATTGTGCACCTTTGGTTTGAGGTTTTCAAATAGGACAACTGTAGGCACGCCTCTTGCAGTCCTGAGCAACTCAAAGCAAACATAAGCCACTGTGCTCTAATTAGCTTACAGCTTGTCTGACACACCCCCTCATGATGTCACCTATATTCTACTCTACTATTCACCTACTCTTACTCTTACACTCTTGGGACATGGCTCACATACTGGGGAAAATCGGGATTCACTATCCTTATCCTCATTTGCATAGGATTGCCTACTAATGCATGGTTACGTCTCTGACACTGAGCCCCCCCCCCTTAGCAACCGCTACTCATTGGCCATATCATCTTCAGCCTGCCATTCACCTGCATGACAGAATAAGCGTTTTAGTGAAAATGCCTATTTTTGGCTTTTTTTTAATTATTTTCTTGTTTTTATAAGTACCACAAGTTTGCGCAGTGCTGCGCTAAGCTTAAACATTGGAGATTGGGGAAAAAAGTTAGATTTTTATATTTTTAAACATTTATAAATGCCAATGGCCTTATATTTGGCCATTGGCATGCTTCCTCAACTGTATGCATCCTTTATTTGGAGCTGTCCGTTACCAATGGAGTACATTTCTGCAGATAACACTAATCTTCCATGGACATGTTAGTGTTTCCTGGATCGCAAATTTACCTAATTTGCATAGCTGTCACCAGCAAATGAGGTAATTTACATACCATGACACTGTCCGTGCAAGAGTAGCTTTAGCAGCTCTCGTGCACACCCCTGCCGGTTGTTCTTGGATCGCACGGCAGACATATTGCCTGTTTGACGTCTTACACTACTCTACAACTCTGTGTAACCTTTCGTAAATCCGGCCCAGTATCTTCAAGGAATTATATTTCCTAAAATGTGACTTTTCTATACTATGCTTTGAGGAACAGCCATTGATTCTTCCTGCAAATATAGGCAAATCATCACACAGGCCTTTGGTCATGACAACTAATTGTGACATCTGTAAACTCAGGTTAAAATAAGTAATGTGTGCACACTAAGCTGAGTCAAACAAACCTCTCCATACAGATTCTGCGGATCCAGCATAAGAGTTGCTCGAGTTTTCCCTTTGAAGGTAGCAGCAAATTAGTTATATTCAGATGGACAATGTGCAGGATGTATCATAAATACCAGAATAAATAACCCAAGAATTCTACACTTCTGCTAGCTTGTTTTTCACCTTTTGAACACAAGTATACTCCTTTACTATACTCTGCAATTTTTGTTTTCTCAAAATTACTTTTCTGTCTCTTCTCTTGAGGTGATTTAAAGTTGATTTTAAAATATATAACTTTTCTTCATTTCAGGTCAACCCTTGTCTGGTGGAATTACTAGCTTGTGGTAATACTTTTGTTCCTACTTCCAGTTGTGACCTGGTTAGGACCATTATTGACCTCAAATGTTTTGTAAGGAAGTTAAATTTAAAACTCCTGTTTAATAATCAAGTGACCAATAATGAGGTAGGTCTTAAACTAGCAAGCACATATAATCCACCTTTGCATACTGGTTTATTGCTTTTCGAGAAAGTATGTGAATTAGATCTGAGACATTTAACTTCGAATACTTTCAGAAAGCAAGGTAACTTTAAGAATGCTTCTGAGGAACAACTGTTAGAGTTGGATATGTTAAGTAAAGCACAAGTAAGGGTTATTAAGCCAGACAAGGGTGGTGGCCTAGCAATTTTTGATAAGGGTCAGTATGACAATATTATGGAAAATATACTTGAAGGGCCAGCGTATTCGACGTCGTCCTTAAATGAAGTAAATACCTCACACATGAGGAATAGGAGTTACTTCAGGGACC
The DNA here is from genome assembly GCF_019279795.1 of Protopterus annectens. NCBI lineage: Eukaryota > Metazoa > Chordata > Ceratodontiformes > Protopteridae > Protopterus > Protopterus annectens. Next base: position 869,378,900 of record NC_056730.1, on the reverse strand, counting down.
TCTTTTTGAATGGGGATATAGACATAGATACCTATAACTATATAGATATCAAAATGCCTAAAACACCGGTAATATTTGGGATCCCCAAAATTCATAAAGACGTAAGGAATCCACCTTTTCGAGCGTTGATAGACAGTCGACTTTCGTTAACATACCCTTGTGCACAATTAGTAGAGGTCATCCTTTCTAAATACTTAAAAGAAGTACCTTATATCTGTAAGGATTCTTGGACCTTCTTGGAAAAGATAAAAGAGGTAGATTATAATAATGCTGTTAATTTTTTAACTATAGATGTAGTAGATTTATATACATCTATTCCTCACTTAGAGGTAGTTGAATGGATTTCCCTTATGTTAACAGAATTAGGTTTTGTATCTACCAAGTTCATTTTCTTCACGTTCGTTTTTTATTGGTGCTGGCCGTAAAAGTTTATACTCGTGTTTATGCAAACTGGTGTGTAGCAAGGGCTTGCTTTATAAGTGACTGTATTTTTGTCATCTTTCAACTGTTTGTGTGGTCGTTGTCTATATTGGTATTGTCAATTTAGCAGTTCCTTGGAGTAGATGACTTCCCAAAGGATATGATAACATATTTCATGGAGTTTAGTTTCAATTCATGATTCTGGCACCAGTTATTGTTTGGGACAAACCTTCCTGCATGATGGTTAAGTCATTTGGGGATTTAATAACTGCTCCTACCTTGCAGTCATCTCAGACGTAGTCGGCCAAAGCCCATTGGTGTTTCCTTTTACTTTTGAGATGTATATCCCAAACAGAAAAAGTCTCTGCACCGAACCCTGGGAGACTCCATTGGTGATTGGTCTCTTCTCCTGTTTTGATCTCCTGCATCCTAAGAACAAGCATACATGCCCCTGGTGGTCTAGTGGTTAGGATTTGGTGCTCTTACTGCTGTGGTCCGGGTTCGATTCCTGGTCAGGGAAGCTTCAATGTGTTCTTTGATTCACTTTCCTGATTGTATTAAATTATATTTCTTGTATAATACAGCATCACTTGTTAGAATGTGTTTTAAATTTGTAGTTTGGTACAGTCTTCTAGTAAGCAATGAAACAAAATGTATGAACCAATAATGACAAAACTATCAATTTCAGAAAATTTCAATCATAAAAGGCCACTCAAACGTCTGTCATTACAATCCGCCAATATCAGGAAATATGCAAAATCTCTGCAGAAGTAAGTCATCTAAATAATTCCACATTAAAGGGATCTGTAACTAATGAAGAGGTTGCTGCTAGTAAACAATTTTATATTTCATTGTTTCATCTACAAATAAAGCACCTGTTGCCCTTGAAGAATAAATTGCTTATGCTATATTAAAAAATGATATGCTAGTAATTTTGCAATTGGGAATGGATGGCAAACTGATAACAGAAACATTGTTACTAGGTAACTCCTCCAAAAGAGGACATTCACAGGACTGCAGCATCCACTCCCTTTAAAGTACAACATAATACAATATCAGCGATCCATCTGCATACTGTGGGAGTAGTACCCACAGCCTTCTACATCAAAAGCAAATATACTACCCATTGTGCTACTAGCAATGCAAATGACTTAGCATAAGTAGCACTAAATGTGTCTTCCCCTGAAGCTCTCAGCTCCTTGTGAAATCCACTTGACACTTAACTAAATCTCTCAACTTCACAGCACAAGAAATCTGGAAAAAGACAACATTTATTTTGGTGGGGGGGGGGGGGTCAAAGGCCCAAAACCAGGGACACATTTTAAATACTGCTTGTATAATCTTAGAAAGTTGCTAAAATAAAGTGTTATGTGTTACCATGTGTTTCCTGAAAGACTGAAACTTAAAGGGCTATCATTCTTCAGTGAATTCAGTTCTCACCGATTTGCCAGAAAACCACAAATTTTAAGAAGAACAGACCAAATGTATGAGCCAAATATTCTGTGAAAATCTGGACAGTTGAGAGCTATGGACTCAACTCCCTGAATCACAAGTGGTGGTATGAGTGGAGAATTCATACTCTTGTTTGAGCCTGAGTAACACTAACCACCAGGTATACCTAAATGGGGCATTTTACACACACACACACACACACACACACACACACACACACACACACACACACACACACACACGAGCAGCATAACTCCTGCAAATAAAAGAACAAAACTCTCCTTACTGACATGACTTTGGCTCTGGCAGCACCGACAGAACAACGGCAGCATAACTCCTGTAACACAGAGCAATAAGAGAACAAGAACAGCTACTTTAGTTAGTTTAACTTCTGCACGCGAATCCATGTTAGCGTGAAAACTCCACTTCATTAATTTTTCTCGACAGGTCTTGCAGCTGTAAAAGTGGGGGTGCTCCCCCTCCCCTAGCTCTATGGTTCTGGCACCCATGCAAGTACAGTGTGCTGTGCTCCTAAAATCCTGACCAGCACTGGATTTTATTAAAAATATGTCATAATGGATTTCATATACCAAGTCATAATAAGGCTATTTTATACTGGAAATAGTTAATTCCAAAAGTATATGCTGATAAAGTAAAGAGAAATCAATTGAATCACTACTGTACTAACTGGTAACTGGCAAGTGTAAGCACCTTAATAGAAATTGTACTATGTCAAAGTTTAGAAATACATTATTACTAATTAAATTTTTGTTATAACAAAGAACTATTTCTTCTCCAAAAATATGTGCACTGCTGCTGGCATACAGTGGAAAACTTTCCTCAAGCCACGTCTTTTTTTGGTGTATTTTCCAGACTGTAAAGATATTTAGCTTGGTGTCATGTTAAACAAAATCAATAACATTTAGAAATTTGCCAGTCATTGTCAGCAGTCACATTTCCTTACAGTAGCCACTACATTAAATCCTACTGGAACAGCAGCAAAGTAAACATAGGTAGAGGGATTCAATTATTTAAGGCAAATATATCAGCCCATACTTAATGTTACTGTGTGTGGAAAGCAGGTATAATACTTTGATAAATGCACAATTAATTGATTAAATGTATAAGCTTAATTTAGCTAATTAAATTCTAACTCTCACTAAAGCCAGAACTGCACCTTTAAAATAGAAAAGTAAATTAAAAAAAAAACTTTCTTGTCAGTTTGTAATTTGATGAGGCTAATAATGCATATTTTTGTTGGGTATCACTGCAAAAATAAAAGCCCGGTATCGCATTCACTTGAATTAAAGGTAAAATTAAAAGTTTGCTGTATGGAAGTCAGTCTTAATAAATAAATTCAAAATTTTGGCTCTATATCAAGGGTAGAGACCAATTGACTGGCTTATAAAGCCAAAAAATACTTGAACACTGATTTGAGCAACTTGGCATGTATTTAAAAAAAAAAAACAAGAATTTTATCAGATGATCGCATTGTTTACAACTTCTGGACAAGCAGAAGCCAGCCACTCTTCCCCATGCTCTACTGGTACAGATCCACTTCCATTGTAAATTTACAACATAATAAAAACATGATCATCATTAAACCAAAAAGGAAGGGGGAGGGGAGACTAATGTCTGTTGGTTAAACTGCAAAGTGATATTCATTGTGCAATAAACAAGAGGGCAGATTTAATAATCCCTACACCATCCACTGTGACTGTGTGCATGTCACGGCATGATGTGCACATGGTAGCACACTGCTTTGTATTCAGTAATCGCAAACACAAACAAGTAAACACCGTGACATGCTAATTACAGCATAAGCAGCTGAATTCTATGCTAATCAACCAATCCAAGATGGAGGAGCTATTCAGCATGCTGTAAAGCAACTGTGCAGACTCAGTGCTGGTTTTCACTGCAAATTCCAAAACCTATTGGAATACAGCCACTAAAGGAGTCTACACAGAAAGAATGTTAGGAGCTGCTTTTGCCTTAATTCATGTGTATGTGCAACAGGCTGAAGTCAATGCTGCTGCTGCTAATAGACCAGACCAAGAAGGAGAAGAGTTTTCAGACCCCATTTAACTTACCACAATCTACATGAAGTGGAAATTGTACAGCACTCCAGGGTGGATAGAAACACACTACAGGAACTCTGTAACCTGTGTCGTCCTCAACTCAGACCCAGGGCAAGCCAAGGAGAACCAATACCAGTGGAGACAAAGGTTATGTGTAGCCCTTAGAATTTTAGCTACAGGAAACTTTCAGAGACCAACAGGGGACATCTGGAGGTGTCACAGGCATTAGCATCCAAGATCCTCCATAAATTCCTGAATGCTATCCTCCAACATGCTAGTGACCACATATATTTTCCCCATATTCCTGACAACTGGAGCATAAATATGCGGGATTTTACCCTGTAGCATACTACCCTGAAGAACTGGGTGCCATAGATTGTACAATTTATAGAAATCAAGGCACCACCTAGGGAACAAGAAAGGCTCTACAAAAATAGAAAGGGCTTCCACTCTATTACCTGCCAAGTTGTGCGTAATGCTAAGGGAATTATCTTGAATGTGTGTGCTGGCAATCCTGGCAGTTATCACAACTCACATATCTGGCACACCTTCCAACTGTATCAGATGTTCACTAAGTGTGATATCCCATAGGGTCATTTACTGGGCGATGCAGGTTATGCAGTGGAACTGTGGCTGATGAGGCCCATCAGAAATACACACAGTCACAGAAGAATGCCATAATGAGGCACACCCTCAAACCAGAAATATCATAGAGTGTGTGTTTTGGCTGCAGAAGTCCTGGTTCCAGGCCTAGATACATCTGGGGGAGCCCTGCAGTACAATCCACGTACATGTACTGAAATCTTCACCATCTGTGCCATGCTCACATCATCCTGAGAAAACAACTATAGCAGTATCAACAAGGGGAAGGGGAACACATCCTACTGCCAATGGCAAGGTCATGACAGCCACACGCAGGTGAGGAGTCGGGGAAGGGGAACACATCCTACTGCCAATGGCAAGGTCATGACAGCCACACGGAGGTGAGGAGTCAGAGAGGGAACCAGCAGCTACTGTGGGTGTAGGCAGACATAGGCATGTATGATATGACCTCACATTGGCTAAGAGGCAACACATAGCATATCCACTCACCATCTAATGCGCTAAAACCTTCATCCTATGCACATACATATAGTAACATTGATGCTGGGCAATGCTCACAACCTTTACCTACCTATGTAATGACTGTATACTCCTAGCATCAGACAGACTCAGCCCTGAGCTAAAACTGTTGCAACTGCTCGATTTAAAGGTAAGTGTTGAACCTGGAGTATTAAAACTAAATTGTGTAATAATACAAATTAATGGCATATCCTTGTATGTTGTAGTTGGTAACGTAAGTAAGTAAAAGATGGGTGATTTGTACAGCAATGGCTTCAACATGTGACAGCAGAGATTTATGTGAATACGTGTCCTCTACCAAGTAATAGGCCTCAAGCATCAAAGATTCACACATTCATATCTCTCGTAAATACTGATGGTCACCAAATGTCCTAAGTTTGGCTTTATACTTTTGTACTGGCAAATCATTAAATAGAGAAGTTAGAAATTGGTGAGACACATTTCAGTTTCAGACTTCATAACTCCCTGAAGATTCCTAAAAATATTGATGCAAAACTGTTTTTATTCTATCAACTGTCTAACTCTGTAAGACCAAAATATGTAAAAAGTACAATTAGCTAAACAACATCACAAACATAAATATCCTAAGCACTAAGTCAGTTATGCACCCTGAGCATCAGACACAAAGCTTATGTATCCCTGAATCCAAAATATAGAAAACAAGGATATGACATAGTTATTATCACTTGCACAGGGTATTGTGTGTGTGTGAAGGGGGTAGGAAATCTAGGCTGACACAAAAGGTAAGTGAGTGCGTGTGAATAGGAAAGAGAAACAGGCAGGCATTTGGATAAAGTAACAAATGGCCACTGAGACAGAATGAGCTTTAAGTCTCATGGCTGAACCATGTAATCGTTGTGTGTGCGTCTGTATGGGTCCTTGTTAGAAAAATATGTAATAGTAATATGCATGCTTAGTGCATTTAGTGCATTCGAGATTTAAAAGGGTTAATACATTTATTCTGTTCACACTGCATGAATCCGCACAGCCATTAGAAACTTAACAAGAAGCATTCTGTTTCTGCTAATGTCAGCAAATAACAAAATAAGTAATTAATTTCTGCTAATGTCATGAAAATTAACAAAGGGATATTCATTTCTGCTTATGCCATGAGAAAACATGCAGCTGCTAGAAGCTATTGATAAAGAAAACAATAGATGCTTGAAAGTTTAAACCGTAGTCAGCATTACTTGTACTAAAGCTAGAAATGTACCTTGAATCTAGGTAAAATGTAACACATGTATTAGAACAGTACAATAGAAGAATTGAAATGCTGAAATGGACTGACATAAACCCAAGGCCAGGTTGTTTTTCTCAAAATGTTTTGCAGAATGACAGATATTTTTAACTTGGTCAGCAATAAGTTTAACAATATTTTCTGTAGAACATACAGAAAGCTGTGTCTAACTATGTCAGCAATAGAATGTAACATTTTCTATGAGACAGGAAAAGAACTATATAAGTATAACCTATTAGTCATTAATTATCCAGACAAACCTTGTGCCTACATGCCTTGTCTCCTTGCTGCAAGTAATAAAGGGTGCCTTGCTTGAACCTAACGTGAATTGGTCTTTGAAGTTTTTTCCTTTGACAGTCCTCCAGGTGAAACTGGTGTGTGAGTTTGTGCAAGAACACAGCCAAACTTTTGGCATGTCAGATAAGTGTGAGCCGTGCATGGTAGAGGTGGTAGTTCATTGTTGTCGTACCCAACCATGAGAACTGGCTCTGCCAGGAGTTGCACTGGCACATCCACACCCATGGTCAGATGCACTGCTGCTACCTGAATGTGGCTGATGTCTGCTGGACGAGCTCTTTTCACAAGTATGCCCAGGACCACGATCCCATGGCCTGCCACATTTGGGTGTGGACACTTTAAACACTGATGGAACAGTGGAAGTAATGCCACTATGAGAGTTTGATCAGGCACAGACATGTTGGCTAACATCAGATGATGTGGCTGACCTACGCCCATGTGAATGAAGTCCCCCTCCTACCAGATGTTTCATCATGCACACTGCCCTTTGCAATGTGCCATTCATCTGATCCACTGAACTGGCAACACAATGGAGTCAGTCACACATGTCAGCCTGTGCCACATCTACAACTTGAAACATTTCTCTGGAGAACCTATTGGAATGTGCCTGCACCTCCATGATGGCCTTAAACATACGTTGAGTGGTGTGGGGAAGACACACCTGGATAAGGTGGAGGATGGACTGCAGGCCTCCTCTGAGCACCCTAACTGCCCTCCCATGTGGCACCTTTTGCCCACACTTTGGCTATTGCCGGAGTCAACAGGCACTGAAGCTGCAGTAACCACACTACCCTGAATGAGTGTCTCACCCTCCACCTGTCCAATATCTGAGGACTCACTGGAATGGGTCAGCATAGGCCTACTGGCTATGTTCGATGGAGTTACAGGGATGGCTGAATGTCAACCTCAGTGTCAGATTCAAACTCTGTACCCCCTTACTGTGCCTGTGTTTGGCCACCATTATCAGAGTCTGCCAATACTCTGACATCAGGTGGTAAGCGTCCTACACTTCCATTGTCAGGATCACCTGTGATAATAAGCAACAAACATAGGAAAATATTAATACCTACACTGCTATAGTCCAATATATGCTAACAAATGAACAGTGGTGCCCCTTTTACAAGCAGTACAGCAATACACACGGCAGTCCTGGCACCCACATCACACATATAGATAAAATAAATATTTCTTTTAACTGCTTATCAGTACTGACATAAAAATGTTTGGCTTACCCTGTGCAGGTCCTGGAATAAGTTAAGCAAAAGGTAAGGGTGCCATCATCACAATTAACAGTAACATAGGAGGTTAAACGTTTTGCCCTTTATATGCCCATTAATGATACTTTTAACAAAAACGTAGGTGACACATCCACCCAAGCCCATGTGTAATCAACCAGAATATATTAACTGTATCAATCTACAGCTATCCCCCCAATAACTATGTTAAACAGAACTTAAGTATTGCTGTCAATATTTTACTATACAATAAGTATTTAACAATTGAAATAGGTAAGCCTGTCTGGAAGCTCCTCCTGGGACATACTTATCCTCCCTGGAACAGCAGCACCAACATCAATCCCATGCTATTGTGTACTTTCACTGAGCTCTCTGTATCCCTGACAGTAGACAGGAACTCTTCATTTGATATCAGTGGTGGTTCTGTAGTAGCCCCCCCCCCAGTAGCCATCCACCCACAGGCCACTGCAGCTGCTCTCCTCCAGGCCAATGAAATCATGGCAGTGGCCCTATGGTGCATCTGATCATATGCCCTGCTCTAGCCACCTACAGTGTTTACATCAGGCACTATCTGCTGCCAAATTTACATTCTTCCAGACATATCCCCACATCCTTTCTCAAGCAGAAAGGGACAATGACACATAAACGTAGTGACAATTACTTCATTCTCAGGGTCACTGAAGGGGGGGGGGGTTGGGATTGGGATGCCTGGGCCTTAGGTAACATAAAACACAAAGGAAGGAAATTGCACATAAGTATCACATGAATAAAAGTCCTGCTTAGATATAACACATAACATGGTAGTTTTTCAGTATTACCCACTGGAGAAAGAAAAAACAGTCAAGTTAACCAAATATAAAAAAGGATTTATGTGGTTGTAACATATTATAGTCACACATAAAGCAACATTGGATCCAAAACAAGGAGAGTAACAATAACAAAGCAAACCTCTGTACAAACAATTTTGTTTGTGTCAATACAGAAATAGAACTTGGCTCCCTCAGCCCCAAAACAACAAGCAAATGACACATTTTGCTTACAAACCATCAGTGAACTGCTAATTGTGCTATCAAATAAACTGCTCCAAAAACATGTGTACACATTTACCACAGAACATTCAAATTTATGCAGTTGCCAGTCACCCCTACCTGTGGCCAGCATTCCCCTAGATGTGTCTATGGGCCATCATAGAAGGATAATAAGTATATGACATTTACATTTCACTGAAATAACAACAGAAGAGTGTAGAGGCAAAAACAGTTGTAACATTAGCACTTGTGATGAAAGTTAATAAGGCTGTGCATCTGAGAAAGTAAAATGCCCTGACAAAAATGCTTATGCCATCAGTAAACTTTTAAGAAGTACATGCAGATAAAAGTAGCATTTGCTAATATATATATATATATATATATATATATATATATATATATATATATATTTTTTTTTTCTTAGCAACATGTGAGCATATCCAGTACATAACTGAAAAATGCAATCATACCTTAGCAAGAGCAGTAGTCTTCTGTGCAGATAAATCCAAAGTAATAACAATCTTCTTCTGTGTTATCCACATAAACAACTCTTCTCACCTTCAAGTTCCCTAACTTCATGGTTCTGTTTTTATAGTGTAGATTCAGGGCTGTGTGTACCTCTGAAATGGCTTGACAAACATGCCCTTGCCATTAGTACACTTCTAACTAATGCATGCAGAAAAATGTGTAACAGCCTTTGCTTCAGAATTTTCTTAAATACATTCCAGCACATGCGGTATGTAACTGACAAAATGGAAGCATACCTTCTGAAGTTCAGTATTCTTCTGTACAGATATATCCTGAAGAAATAGTGCTTGTGCAGTCTTCCCCACATAAACAAGCCTCCTCATGATCAGTTAGCCTAGCTGGATCGTTGCCTTTTTATATTGTGTAGATTCAGAACTCTTAGCATGGTGAAGATGCAAATGAGGTGTGAACTCATTACAATTGCTGAATCCCAAATTCTTGGCTCTGTGTAGCACATGTAAACATAGTGCAGGCACTCCATCAATGTTTGCTGCTAATGGGTTGCAAATGTTAATGATCACTGCTACTGAGAAGGAAAACACAACAGTAATTCAGACTCCCTTACCTCCAGTGGGTGTGTCAGCCAGGTTAGACTTACAAAATATAGAAGTAATTGTAACAAGGTTTTAAATATAAGTAAGCAGCATACATTTCACAGTTTCTCTTCGGTAACATCCAAACTACCTTGTATTTCTTTACAACTGTATATTATTGCCATTTAATATCCTCACACATTTTAAGGACAATAATACAGAAAGCCTTCCAGACTGCATGTCTCAGATTACTTGTCAGATAAAGAAGAATGAGCAACAAACATAGAGAGATAAGACAAGGATGCATTTCTGCAAGCAATAGTCATAAATGATTGTGTAATCACTCATTGCACTAAATCTGAGATTAATACATGTACAAACAACTCAGAGGTTCATAGGTTCATAGGCTGGTACTAGACTATTGACCCTAGAGCCTATACAATCCTAGCCATAACAATTCCTTGGCTATTTCTTCCCACAGTATTTACTTCCCTGGAACCCTCTCTAGCAGGGCGACTGATGGGATCCCCGGGGTGAATTTCCTATCTCCCATCCAATCATCAAGGTTCCTTTTGAAGAGGGCCAAAGAGGTGCTCTGCTTGACATGTATGTGCAGTCTATTCCAGAGTCTGTGGAGTCTCTGGGTCAGGAACCTATCCCTCCAGCATGTTTTGTTCATTGTGATGACAAGGTTTAGATCTCTGGAGCGTGTGTCTCTGAGGGATTGGGATTTCTTTAAGTGTAGCATGTCCAACAGCTTTGGGTTTGACATGGCCTTGTATGTTAAGCAGAGATCACCTCTGAGTAGACGATATGCGACAGAGTATAGGTGGAGTTTTTTAGATGGTCAGCATAGGGCATCTGCTTTAGTCCTGTGATGCTTTTAGAGAGGTATTTTTGTGGCCTTTCCAGTTGTTGCAGATGTCTTGAGAGGTACATACCAAACGGGGCATTGTATTCTATAATGGGTCTAATGAGGGATGAGTACAGTGGGACAATGACCTCCTTTTTTCTGGATGTAAAGCCCTTAGTGATGAGGTGTGCTACATAGAAGGATTTCCTGACTGTTGTGATGTGGTTATTGAAGGTGAGACCACTATACATCTGTGTTCCTAAGTCTATTATCACACTTTCGGTGTTTAGTGTACTGCCACCTATGTGGTAATTCATGGGTACATGTTTTTTCCCAAAAGGGATAACTATACATTTCTTGGCATTGAGCTTGAACCCATGGCTCTGGCATCAAGCATCTGTTTCTATAAGGCCCTTTTGTAGAATAAAAAAATAAATAAAGCAGCCAGCACAACTCTGTGTGGAAAATAGTGTATTAAAAAATACACATCAATACATTTATTCACATAAGACTCCAGACCGGTTTCGGCTAAACAGCCTTCTTCAGTAAACAAAAACAAAACCATCATTTGGGGATTCAAAAATGGCTCCCAGTTTGCAGTCATCTGTGAACTTTGTTGGCCAGAGTCCTTTGTATTGGCCTGTATTTCAGAGAAGTAGATGCCAAGCAAGAGCAGCCCCAGGACTGAACCCTGAGGTACTCCACTTGTCATTTGTCTGGAGCAGGATTTGGAGTTGGCTACTTTTACAGTGTGGGTTCTGTCAGTAAGCCAGTTGGCAACCCATCGAGTGACACAGGGATTAATGCCCAGCTTAGTAAGTTTATCTATGATTCCAGAGTGGGGGATGGTGTCGAATGCCTTGGTGAGGTCCAGATAGGCTGTGTGGACCACCTTACCATTGTCCACAACTCTGGAGACTGATTTGAAGAAGTCAGTTAGGTTCAGGAGACAAGATTGACCCTTCACGAACCCAAACTGCGTGGGGTCCAGTGTTTGAAGGTTGCCATTGTCTTTATTTATAATGTATGTGTACAGCTGTCATATGTTTTGTCAATACTGTGGATGATATTGCAGTTGCTTATATGCACATTGATTTTCATTCTCTACTGCAAAGCTGTTTCAGTGGTAAAGAGGGATAAAACACCCTTAATGTGTTTTGAAGGTTCATTGGAGTGAGAGTTCAAATCCAGACCTGTGTAAAAATGTTTCATGTGTACTAACATAAATTTTGTAATGTTGTTTAATTAATGATTTCTTTTCTTCTTTCCTCATAATTTTCCTTTTTTAATGTCAGTATTTTCATGGTGTTCAGCTTAGTGCAAACGGGAATGGAGAAACATAATAAATGTCATCTAACGTACTTCTTTGCTAACCAATACTTCAACTACACCTGTGAATCACCTGTGTGTGTAGCACATCTGCTAAATACGTTGATCTACACAGCATACATCATCTGTAGATCATGTCTGAAGTCCCACCTTTGTTTTTTTAAGGATGAAACAATAAAAACTGCTCACAAGGCTAAAACAAGTTTTGCTTTGTTTGTCTCTCTTGCATGATGCTTACTGTTGTGCAAATCTGGACTAATGGCCCATGCAAGAAGCAGACAGGGTGCAGACATTCTAAATGTCAAAAAGTGTACATTGTTGCAATTTTTGCTTTCCACCATATGACTACATTAAGCAAAATTGCACGGTGTTTATCAAGCTTCCCCAACAACTGCAACCATCGAACACCTGCAGACAAGAAGCAGGCAGTCAACAATTTCAAAATGAATACATTGTATAAACTGTGTGTTGGGGACCACATAATCACAGTAAGTGGTGTTGTACAGTGGTTAATACACAAATGTTAATAATGACTAGAGAATTATCCAATTATTATTTAGCTATTCCTGTGGCAGCAGATGTAAGTGTAGGGCTGTAATAGAAGTGGTTCTGGGTTCTAATACAAGAAATGCAACATATTTCTACTGTTGCGACAGTTAGGTTTATAGTAATGAACAGGAAAATATCCAAGTGTTATTTCAATATTCATAGTACTCTGCCCTGTATAGACTGTCCTGTAATATGTATGGACCATATACATTGCTATATTGTTAATCCTGGTATCATTGTGGCATAACGAGCAATCCTGCAGATGTAGTTTGCCTGTGGGTAAACAGGTCTACATGTCTGCTGCTATCTGTGTTGCTTTACATGGTTTCCTGGCCTGCAATACTGTTGCTATCCACAAAACGTTTATGTTTAAACATGGTGTGCATCATGAATATGTAAATAGCACTGCCACTCACCACACAAACATGTAAACTCTATGTAGACTTCGCACGAAGCCTACACGGAGATTAAGGAATCCTACTTAAGGTAACAAACTGGTGGATGCCTAATATGTCTTTGAGCAGGCATTCTCTACCTTTCATTAAGGAGTCATTACAAGAAGGAGACTAGAAATATAGATATCATAAATGTTTGAAAACTACAACTCAACAAACTGAAAATGTGTATGATCAAGATTTATTTTCTGCATGGATTTGTAATTCAGTGTTTGTCCTTGGCGCACATTACCATGATTTTTGAAGTGCTGTTTTCTATTCTCTTTTTGCAGCAAAGTGCTGCAGACAGAGAGCAGGAACAGACTTTTCCCTGTAGCATATTGTACTTTTTCCATGATTATGTGATCATGGAGTTAGTGTATAGTGTATGCAAGTAATGGGGTGTGAGGGAATACAAGGGGATTGTTTCCTGCAAAATAAATGTTTTTTATGTATTTGTGCATTTATAGTATTTGTACTCATTGCTTTTTAGTTCTGTATTTGTGGTTTCTTTCTTAAAAGACTTGCGTAAAGGTATACTATTCCATTAGATATACAAGTATAGTTATATGAAAGAGGGCTTAAAGTGTTGAACAAATAGGTTTATGTGTAAAATAAATAGTTGCCTTGTGTCATACATAAGTATTATATTAATTTTTCTCACCTCTCCTTCTACAGAACTTTAGACCTCTGTTATTTTCTTACTCTTACAAAGCACTGCATCTCCAACTCCCCCTTCTTGCTTACTACATAACTTTAACATCTATTTTGCTTCTTATCTTCTGCAGATAGTAGAAAACTGGAGTCCATATTGTCACTAATACTGGATTCCCTGCAATCAACTAATCAGATGGGCTTTCAACCAAAAAGAGCATTGAACATAACTGGTCTATCCAACCAGAGGGACACCCAAGAATACCTTTTAGCAGTTTGTAAGAATGATAATTGTACTGCTCACTGTTTACCTACACTTTTTAGCCAGATAGAGGCAACCCTTTTATGGATATTCAAAAGAACTGCAAGGTGGCTCCTGCAAGTTTACATCTACATATTAATACTCATAAGTAGGGGGGGGGACTCTGTTAGGGCCTCAGACATGCTCAGAAGGTCATAAGTTGAAATTAGAAACAGGCCAGTAATAGTGCTGCACTCGGAATGAGCTTCATAGAAGGATATGAGGGTAGGGACAGTTCCTCCTTCTCAACCATCCACCCCAGCTACCTAAGCTGTGAGACATTATATAATAACGAGACTAAATATACTTCAAAGCCATTCTATCAAATAAAATCAATTTAGTACATTAAAGAATCACACATGGCAGCTATCTGTTTGATATTAACTCTTGCTTTGTTTGTTTGGCTTACCTATGCAATAACATCTTATCTAGACCTTCTGTGTAGTACTTCTATCATTCCCATGGGTACTTTTAACTTTGTTTATCCTGTGAATATGACATATTTGCTACTGTTTCCTACCATACCTGTCATAAACAGCACAGGACCTCTCACATGAAAAAAAAATGAGCAGTATCCCTCAAAGAAGACGTAATATGCTAAACAGCATTAATAAGAAACTACATTAAAAATTCACTGCCTTTAAATAAGATCTTATCTCGGCAAACAATACCCTGTCAGTGTATAACGTTTATCTCAGGAAGTCCAATATATATTCTTCTCTGTAGAGATGCACATTTTAGCCCAGGACCATTTCCTTAAAAAATTGCTTCCTGATTGAAAAATTATATTGTCCTTTTGTTGGTTTCTTGCTGTTACTTGCATTTGCACACATGCATACCACAGTATTTAGCTATTTACTGTGACCAACTACTTAGTTACGGTATTGTACCAAGTACAATAAATACACAGAGACCAACTGTTTCAGTTAGCAACTTTACTGTTAAAACTGTATTTTCAGCTCTACAGCATGTGAATAATAGTTTCAGCTCTCTACGACAAATTCCCAAAGCTTATTTTTATACACTCATATTTATACAGAGTCTGATGTTTTTTTTTTTTTTCCCAAAGTCTGATGTATAACAGTCGCTCTTTGTTTCTTCTAATTTATGATTGTCCTTGGTCCTTGGAAACTCTGTGGTCCTTGGAAACTGTGTTCTTGCATTATTTGGAAACTCAGTGTTCTTTGCATTATCTTGATGATGC
The DNA here is from genome assembly GCF_019279795.1 of Protopterus annectens. NCBI lineage: Eukaryota > Metazoa > Chordata > Ceratodontiformes > Protopteridae > Protopterus > Protopterus annectens. The sequence continues at coordinate 869,363,646 of NC_056730.1, read as the reverse complement.
TCCAGTCCTTGATTTTACATATTATTATCTCGGTGACATTTTGTTTAATCATTTTTCCAACCATCATCTGCACACAGCTATTTTTACAAACTCTGTTTCTCAATAACATACTCCTTTATGCATGGATGCCAATATCTAATTAAACTATTTTTCAGCATTTCTACTAATTCTAAGTTAACTCTTTATATTTCATTTTGGTCTATATTAATAACCATGCTAGCGACAGTTTTGAAGAGACAGTAAATATACTAAATAGAACAGATTAATATTACTCTTACAGTTCCCCTTATATTTTAGGGACTAGACTAAACTTTTGTTAAAGAAAGACTGGATTTGTTTCTTCAGCATTGCTATTTACAGCATTTACCACTTTATCCATGTTTACAATCATGACTTGCTGAGTTATTGCAGCTCTTCACAACCAGCAGCATATTCAACAATTCCAAACTGTCATTATTATTATGACCCCTAAAACTACCAATACTGGATGTATTAACTAGTTTAACAATTTGGTTCCAGATGATGACCACCCTGTAAATATGTCCCACCAATTATGGGCAGTGTCAGCTTCAGTTTTTTCAGCCAACTTTATTAATTTGTCTTTTATTATTACACTATTTAGTTCATACCGTAATATGCTACGGTTACAATGATCCAGCTAATCTTTAAGATAGTCTGTGTCTTGTATTATTTTTTTTTAACTTGTCTAATGATAAGGTAATGTTAGGAAATTGAATCTTTACATATTTCCAATGGAATTTTTTCATTTATTTAGTACTGGTAGAAAACACATAGGTTTCATTTTCCCAGGTTAAATGTATGATATTACTGATACATCCCACAAAGGGCGTTTGCTTGTATTTTAACACTGGTTTGTTTGAAACCACACATACAATTTGTAGTGACACTTCGACAAACATTTTAAAATTTGAAGGTAGTATTTTGCATAAATTTACAGAATGTTGTAAAAAACATGGTTCATAAATAGGAGAATGTTGTCCACATATTAAATCATTCATAGTTTCTGAATAATGTTTTAACATGTGCGTTTTGTTATCCATATCTATGTAATTTCCTTCAAGGTGAGGTAACCAATGTTCAGTATAAATAGTTATATGTAGACCAGAATATTATGGGTAATACCATAAATTGACACATCACTGTTTGTTTTGTTACATTATAATACATAACCTTTCCAGTGCAATAATTGTGCTCGCACTGAGTCTGTTCTGTGAGCAGTCTTATCCAGTTAGTGGACGGGAGCCACCTGCTGAATAGTTGTCGCCACATGTATTCCTTTTTTAACATTAACTTTGTCTGTAACTCATTTTGTTGCATTCTAACATACAACTGTAAAGTACATTTTACCCAATTTACAAATATAGATACGTTAGTATCAAATTGCAATCTGTCTATTAACAATACATTGTAATGACTTATAAAACCCTCTTGATACCATACATTTTATGTACATACCAAATAGTAGGATTCCATTGTGCTTGCAAATGTACAATTTGTGAAATATCTTGTTCTGCTAGTTTTTGTTTATTTTGTAAAATTTCAACATTCACAGCATTTTGGGTTCCCAATCCTGCTCCTACTCCCCCTAAAAGTTTGTCATACCAAGCCCTTTTAAATCTGCATCCCCTTTAAAACTTGGAAATGTAATATTGAAGTGCAATATTGTTTATTGGTATTGTTGTCCTATCATAGTACAAGTGGATGGTATTTTTACCACTTGATCCGTATGAAGTACTGGCTTGTTACCCAGAAGGTTAAGTATTCCATCCCATGGTCCTTTTCCTTGTATTTTTGTGCTATTTGTACAAATAAACAGTGTTAGTTGGAATTATATCCTTTTCTTCCCCTGCTGAATTTATTTTTATTTTTGTGTTATTATCTATACACTGTGACATTTTATGTGTGATTACATCTTCGAGGGGGGGGGGGCTGCATCATCTAATAGAAACTGAAGTGTTACTGAAATATTTAAATCAGTCTTTGACTCTTCTTCTGCTTTTATGTATGCCTGACCTTGTTTGGCTAACCATGCTGATATATTTGTGTTGAATGTTATCCTCCCAAAGATACATTTTGTTTGCATTTCACAACTGAAATTGTCTTGTGCTCTATTTCATGTAGCATTTTCCTAACCAAGCTTTATTCGTGAAATGTTGTAATAAACAACCTTGATTCCCTCTGTTTGGCATTCTACCAAAAGGAGTCCACTTAGCACAATACTTACAATAACAATCATGTTTTTCATTTTTATTAAAACTGGTTTGTCCTAACAATCTCTTTGGGAGTATTTTCAGCAGACTTTACACACTACTTGGCATTCAGTCTTGTATGCTGTTTCTAAAAAAAACAGAAACATAAACTTTATTGAGCATCTGCTTTCCTTCTTTCAAAGGCGATGCATTTTGCTGCTGATCACTATAAACAATGACTCGTATTTGATCCCTGTGAACTAGTAACATTTTGTTTTCTTGCTTTGTTTGACCTTATAGACTAAAGTTTCTATTTGTTCCGTTACTTGGAAAGGTGCTCGCCAATTACTATCCCATGGACTGTCCGTCTGAAACGTTTTAACTAATACCTTTGTTTCAGAGGGAAGGTGTTGTTACTGTGGCATTACTGGGACCTTTTTCCACAAATGGAACGCTTGCTCCCTTGCCAAGTAATCACATCATTTTGTGATGTCTTTTAACCATTTTTGATGTTGTGCTGCCTCTAACAAAGGTCTATTATGCCCAACCTCTGGATCGAAAGGTAGTTGTGTGGGCATTTTTCTGCCTGTCATGATTTCAAATGCTGAGATCCCTGTTTTGCTATGTGGGGTAGCTCTTACCCGTAGCAAAATTCCTAGCAAGTGTTGTACCCAGTCCCTTCCCTTTTCCAAGCATGCTTTTTTTAGTCTTTCCTTAATGGTTTTGTTTATTTTCTCAACTATTGCATTGGACTGTGGATGGTAGGGTACATGAAATCTTTGTTGTACTCCTAACAAATTACACATTTGTTTGATTAGCTGACTGACAAATTGTGGCCCGTTATCAGACTCAATAACCCATGGCTATTCTCAATGGCAAAAAAAGTTTTTCCATAAAAGCTTCTGTTGTTGCCTTAGCGGTTGTCTTTTTGGTAGGAATTGCTTCCACCCACTTTGAAAACACATCTACCACTACTAACAAGTAGCGATACCCTCCTTTTGCTGGTGGTAATGGTCCTGCATAGTCTATTTGAACAGCATACCATGGTTCATCTGCTGGCATGACCTTATGTAACTGAAGCTTTTTACTTTTGGTATTAACCTGTAAACAGATTAAGCACTCTTCTGAAACTAGCTTACACAACTTTTTAAAAGCTAGATTCCAGTACTTTTCTTTGACCACTGGCCATAACTTTTCACTACCTACATGTCCTAGCACCCGATGATTGTATTTTACCAACTGTTTTGTTAGCTGATATGGCTCATAAAGTAATCTTAATCCTTTTGTAGTGGGATAAACCCAGAATTCTCTAGGTGGGACCCCCTTCTATCATGAATTGACTAGTTTTTGACTAGTTTTTGACTTTTTCCAAACCTTGCTGCTTTTGTATTCGAACCAAATCCTCAGTGATATCCCTGGCCTGGTTTAACACACTAACTTGTTGTACTGCTTCAACTGATTTTAAATCTGGATACAGCTGCCATCCTGTCTTTGCTGCCTGTTTGGCTAAGGCATCTGCTTTTGCATTTAATTTGAACACTTCTGAGGTTGGTTTTTGATGGGCTTTTATCTTTAAGATACTGAATTGCCCTTGTACATTCTTTTGCTGTATGGTTTTCCATATATTTTTCAAAACTTCTGCATGTTTCAGTGGTTTTCTTGCGCTGTCTACAAAACCTCTATGAGCCCAAGCAGTCATGTGTAAACATAATGCGTTTACCACATATGCACTGTCAGAGTAAATATTGACAAGCTTATACTGCTGTAGTACATACAGTACTGCTTCCAATTCAGCCATTTGGGTTGACATGTGACCCGGGAGCTGCACCAGCACTGGAACTCCCAAGTATTCCTTTTCTGGTATTACTGCAAATCCTGTCACATACCATTCATTTATCCAGAACCTGGCTCTGTCTACAAAGACAGAGGGCAAAAAAGTATTGTAGTCTGGTGATACGGGGGATTTGTCTGGCTTAGATATATTGCAGATGCAGTTATGCTGTTTTCCTTCATATCCCAGCAAGTTAGACAAATAATATTTTTCCCGTGCGTGAAAGATTTTGTTTTTTGTACTGAAAGTAGTCATCCACCTAGCAAATACTGTCTGGCTAATACCATCAGTAATCTTGTTCATTTCAAAACTGTCTACTAGTATCTGCACTGCATGATACGGTGTCTGCACTATTATGGATGAAAAGACTGTTAGATATTCTGTCTGATTCCCCAATATATAGCTGATAATTGCTGAATACAGGGGTGATATCCCTTTTCTAGCAGAGTCATTTTGTGACTACAAAAGGTAACTGGTCTCAAAGTCTTTTGTGATCTTTTGCCTCCTCCATGTGGCCATTCTTGTAATAACACTACTAATAGTGTGTTTTTCCTGCCGCCACTTGTAAAACAAATGATAACTTTGAAGTTGGCGCTATCAGTTCTGTAGCCTTTGCCAATTTCTCCTTCATAGCTGTGAAGGACTGTTCCTCTACCACACCCCGTTCCGGAGTGCTATTATTTTTTTGCACGGATAACATGTTATACCGAGGTCCTGCTGTGTGTGCATAGTCCTCAATTAATTCTCTGCTGTAGTTCATGATACCCATGAATTTACGCAAATCTGAAATAGTCATTGGCTTTTGCATTCCTAAAATACCTTGTACTCTCTGCGCACATGGAGATCTCCCCATGGACCTGATAATGGTCCCTAAGAATTTAACTTCCTGTGAAAGAAACTGCATATTTTCACTCTTTACCTTAAATCCTGTCTCCTGCAGTGTTGTGAAAACCTCTTTTCATTTTTTCAAATGCTGCTCTACAGTTTCTGACTGTACCAGAATGTCATCTATGTAATGGAGCACCGATCCATCCATTTCTAGCCCTTTCAAGATTTTGCCTACCATCTGATGGAAGATTACCGGACTATTTTGAAATCCTTGTGGTAACTGTGTCATAAGACACTGCTGATTATTAAAGATAAAGGCAAATTTTTTCCAATCCCTTTTTCTCAGTGGCACAGCAAAAAATCCATTTGCCAAATCATTGACTGTGAACCACTGGCTTTGTGGTTTTATGTTAGCTGCTGATTCAGGAACTCCCAGAATTAGATGCACCCTAAGGGTAGTGTATTGATTTACTTTTCGCAGATCTATGACTAACCTGTAACGACCATCTTTTTTCTTAACTGGCCAGATGAGTGAGTTTGTTGGACTTTCACCTTTTACTATTATACCTGCTGTTTCCCAATCTGCTATGCACATTGCATATCTTCCTCTGCTTCTTTTAGTATTGGGTATTGCTTTTGGAAAGGTGGTATAAAATCCTGATAATTTCCTATTCCTATCAGAATTTCCAGTTTTTCACAATCTGTCGGTCCCTGTGACCACAGAAGTGGAAACTGTGCTTGCAAGGACTGCCATGCATCCTGTGCCTCTGTGTGTACTGCCCCTTGCGGTTTCTTCAGTGTTTCATCTATTTGTATGGCTCAGCATGAAAATCCTTTTGTGCCCTTCCATATTATGCCATTTGGCATGTCTATGACCAATCCAATTTTATTCATAATATCCATACCTATAATGGTTGATGCACACAAAGGGTGCATTAAAAATGATCCCTGTATGCCTTCATCACTTGGTGTAAACCATATAGATACATTTTTACTACCCACTGCTATGCAGCCAGTGCCATCAAAGCCTAAAATACATGTTCTTTTTTTAGTATCTGGTGGGAGTGATCAGCTAGTAACTGAAACAGCTGCTCCCATATCCAATAATGCATTTTTCCATAGGGAACCCTCTACCCAAATATCAATTAGGGGCCTTCCATCCTGCCCCTTTGTATAAGATGTCAAAAAAGAAACTTCTTGGGTGGGGACACACACCCCTATTGTATATTTTCCCAATCATCCATATCTGATGATTTTCTAACTTCACACAACTGTAACTGTACTGTCTCCTCTTCATCCTCATTGTCACCCCCCTCACTATCATCTACGTATTTAAACTTTGTGACTTCTGCTTTCAAACTTTCTGCAGATTGTGGATTAACAGGTGTTTGAGCCTGAAAATCTACCGGACATATGTTGCCCTGTGGTGTCATTTGTTTTACCTTATAGTTATACTTTTCCTGGTTATAGGGAATTTGCACCGTTACTTGTTGTTTTCCCATGTTTTCATCTGTAACTTGCTTGGTAAACCTACCCCTTCTTTCCTGTGCTTCCCTCTAGTTCCTGTAATATGGACAATCCTTTTTAACATGACCATTTTGCTTACAGCAGAAACACTGTGGAACTCTCCTTTCTTCCCCTTGTCCTTTGGCGCCCTTTGGAGCCAGAGGTGCAGAAGCCACTTTCTGCTACCATTGTTGTCCTTGGTCTATCCAACAGCTTCTACCCCGCCCTTTTGAACGAACTTCTACAACCTCAAAAGCTCCCATGTCCTCATCTACTGCAAAGACATGATCAGAAAAAAGATTGGCATCATCACACATTGTCTTGCCTCTCATTAATTTTTGCACTAAATCATGCAAGTTCTTTGAGGTTTCTTGATAAATGCACTTAATGTCACCTGCAGCTGCCTTCACTTGCTCCAAGAAACAACAAATTAGCTGTTTTTGAGTGTCTTCATCCTGCATATCTCTGCTAGATTTATTGAACACTACTTGATAAGCCAGATGAAAGTGATCTGCCTGTTCTAGCATTTTGTCTGAGATGGTAATATTGAAATGATCTAACAACTGAGTGGTTAATGGTTGTCCTTGTGTGTATGCCTGTAACACTACTGCCATACATTGCAGCTGAGTGTTAAGAGTATAGTTCTTTAGCTGAATAAATGTTTTGAAACATTTAGGCATAAATGTCCAAAAACACTTGGTCAAAGAATCATTCCATACATCTGTGCCTGCCTTGTAACTAACTCATTCCTCAAAAGCTAACATAAAATGTACCTTTTTTATCATTACATTTAAGGAGGGTTTGTAACACTCTTGATTGCTGATATCAATCAGCAGAGGTTGCTGCCCCTATAATGTCTACAACCTGCCCAACATGTTCCTGTGCTGCAGTTTCCAATTCTTTAAGACGATCTCTTAAAAGCTTTACCTCTTCATCTAGTGCCCTGAGCTGTTGTGTGCATCTGTCTAGATCATACTACATTTGATTATATTTTTCATCCTTTTCTAGCACTTCTTCTGTTTGTTGCTGTAAGCCCTCTAGCTGCTGTTTACACTGTTGTAATTCCCGTTCCATTGTTTGATATTGTGCATTTTTGTCATGCTCTGCCTGTAGTTCCTGTTTAAGCAATTCATACTTTACTTCCCAATTCTGAAGATATTCAACTTTATGTTTAAATGTCTCTAATTGAGCCTCTACGTTCCCCAAACATTTAGACAATAGTATTGCCATTGACTGACTGAGTGCATTCTACTCTCTTTGTTTTTCCCTTTGAAATTTTTTGTGCTGTTCATTTAATTTTTGTTTAGAGTCAGGCGATAAAGCCGAACACCATTCGGAACAGTAAGTAACAAAACGAGTCACCAAATTAATATCTGGGTCTTGTAAGAGGTTATCTTTAAAATCTGAAATGTCTTTCAAAAGGGTCTCAACAGTACATACAGGTAAAGTAAGGAGGGTTTCTAGATCAGGATATAAAGAGAAAGATAAGGGCTGTTTGTCAGGAGATGTATCCCTGGATGTAACCTGCATAACAACCTTTCTGTGGCATACTAGACAAACAGATTTATTATCACTGTCACAAAACACACACCCTGTTCGATACTTGTAATTTTTGACATTAGACATGTAACAATCATAAGTAAAAATCCATTTACATAAGGCATTGACATCAACTTTACCTAGTAAAGTACTACATGTGCTACAGTTTTGTTTATACCAGTCTTTAAAACCTAACCATACATATGCTGCACTATCATTACTGTCTACCTGAAAAGTAGTTTTACATTTCACACTCCTCTCCTTTATGGCATCCATGTTGTAGAATGAGAAACAAAAAGAGAATTACCAGTTTCTGTGTGGAAGGTGGCCATCTCTTCCATTGAGAAAACGTGGAAAGTCATCATTGAAAAATTATATTGTCCTTTTGTTGGTTTCTTGCTGTTACTTGCATTTGCACACATGCATACCACAGTATTTAGTTATTTACTGTGACCAACTACTTAGTTACGGTATTGTACCAAGTACAATAAATACACAGAGACCAACTGTTTCAGTTAGCAACTTTACTGTTAAAACTGTATTTTCAGCTCTACAGCATGTGAATAATACTTTCAGCTCTCTATGGCAAATTCCCAAAGCTTATTTTTACACACTCATATTTATACAGAGTCTGATGGTTTTTTCCCAAAGTCTGATGTATAACAGTCTATCTTTGTTTATTTTAATTTATGACTGTCCTTGGTCCTTGGAAACTCAGTGGTCCTTGGAAACTCTGAGTTCTTGCATTATCTGGAAACTCTGTGTTCTTTGTATTATCTTGCTGATGTCCCAGTCCTTGATTTTACATATTTTTTTCTCTGTGACATTCTGTTTAACCATTTTCTAACCACCATCTGCACACAGCTATTTTTACAAACTCTGTTTCTCAATAACATACTCCTTTATGCATGGGTGCCATTATCTAATTAAATTATTTTTCAGCATTTCTACTACTTCTAAGTTAACTCTTTATATTTCATTTTGCTCTATTTTAATAATCATGTTAGCAACAGTTTCAAAGAGACAGCAAATATACTAAATGGAACAGATTAATATTACTCTTACATTGATGATCCAAATGACCAACCCCCGGATTCACGAATCCTCCGTGTAAGACTTAATAAGTCTTACTCGGAGGCTGCAGTTGAGCGGTATGACATCAGCGTGCCATGAATATGCATGAGGGCATGCTGACTCAACCGTAAGTCTTACACGGACCGTGTAAGAAAGTAGGGGGCGTGTCCGACTGCTGAGCAGTCTAAATGTCCACGCCCCTGCAAGTGTTGAAAATAAAAGCAAATAAACAAGAGCGAGTCCGCTCAAATGTCTCTGCACCAGCAGCTCACTGTCTGATATTGTAAACCCCCATCACAGTTCTAAAATGCATAACATTAATTTTTTTTAAATTTCCAAAATAGCTGCCCGTATTTGCACATGTGTGTGCGGGTGTGCCCATTGCTTAGTTACAGTTAGCAATTCTGACGTGAAAGAGCATAAGAAAGAATGTTTATGCAAATCACACCAAATAGCAATAGCGTAATGGTAGAGTGTTCGCAGAAAGAAGAGGCATTCATGGTTTGAGTCCCACCAACCCCTTTTGTATTTATTTTTTAAATCAGTATATGGAATAATACCTAACATATATGTTTAAACATAACTAAAAAGCAGTGAAATGGCCAATGTATCAGTGAACAAAATAAATATTTAAAAGGATCCCAATATAAAATTGCCTGCAGTTAAGCAGCACTTCACCCATCACAATAGAGTTGCATTGCCCATAGTTCAATCGTGCTTCACCCAGCGCAATAGAGTTGCCCATAGTTTAACAGCTCTTTACACAGCGCAATGTGTTTGTGTAGATGTGTGTGCCGCGCCAACCAGGGCACCATAGGGCACCGAGGAGCAACGTAGAGCAAAGTTGCTTAAATGCAGCCACACCCCCTAGCCTGTCTGGACAGTATGAAAATAAAATGAATGACAAGGTTTGAACCCAGGACTCTGTGCATCAGAAGCAAAGTACAGAACCACTAAGCCATGACAACATAGAGGAAACAGCCACTGTTAACATTTATATACTTACGAATGGTAGTTTAACCATTAATAAGCAGGTCTGCAGTCAGCCGAGAATTTTACAAAATGGCCAATCACAAAAAAGTGCGGGAAATGTGGCATATTTAAGCCCCACAGGCGGGAATACATACCATAACTGATTGTAGCTCACATCTGCAGTTAGAATGTCTGGTATCGGAGAGGGAACATGCTTCTGAGCGCAATGTTGGGGCATCAGGGAGTCGAAATACATGGTTTGGCTCCTTGTCCACTGTCATGAGTCAAGACTCCTGCAGGGCCAGTTCCAAGGGATGGAGTACAAGGCAGAGGCTTGGAACCGGTTAGCTCGTGACCTCACCAGTGCCACAGGTGTTCCTCGGACTGGTGAGCAGGTCCATCACCACCATGCAGACCTGAAGACACAAAAGACCGCCTGAACCAATGGATACAGGAAGCCCGTGGGATGTGGGATGCCCCACAACTGAGTAAGAAGCCATGGAATGCAGTATGTAAGAATTGATAATGGGGTATGTATAATGGATAGGTATGTCTCAATATCCCTTCATTTACTTTACAGCTGCAGGTGACCGTGCTGCGAATCAGCAAGCCTATGCTGATAGGCTGCTAAGGCTGCACCACCAGGCAGGTTAGTGATTATTCTGCATGTATTGTTATATAAAATATGGGAGAGAGCATGAAAGAAAGTGTTGTAGTCCAATAATGCAGCCATAAAATTGCCTGAATAAGTACTCTGCATGTACTGTCAGATAAAAACATCAGAGAGGCAGAAAAAGAGTGTAGTAACCCATTAAGAAAGGTAACATATGTCTGGAATAATATCTCTGCAGGCACTGTCATATAAAATAAGTGAGTGAGCCTGAAAAAAGAGTGTTCTAATGCATTAATAAAGGTATAATATGTCTTGAACATGTCTGCCATATATACACCATTAAAACAAATAAAGGAGTGAGCCTGTGGAAAAGTGTGTAATGTCATTAATAAAGGTCTAAAACCCGGAGTGTGTCTGTGTCACAGAGTTTGAAATGTTGTTGTACCCTTGCATATACAAACAGTACTGTTTGAAAAGGTGCTGGCAACCCAGAGTTGTGCAGTCCCATATAAAGTGGGTGATGGAAGTGCTAGTAGCTGTGAAACATATATGCAGTCCACAACAGTCAGTTACTGGCTGGCATGAATAAGTAAATCTGGCACACATGTAGCATGTTATTTTTCCCCAGAAATGTGAGTGTGTGTCAAGAAATGCAGGGTTCTGTACAAATTGAAGTGAAAATTTCATGTGAAAACATCCCAGATATGTAAATAAAGAAATATAAATGCAATCAAGAAATATGTAGCAGTAACATCTGCATCCTGGACAGTTAGTATGTCAGATATAGGTCAGGCATATATTGAACTAGCCAAACCCATTGCACAACCTAATGTATGGTGGCAAGTGTAATAATACATGTAGGGGATATACACTTGCAGTCACTAGGAATGTAGTGTAGATGAAAAGGTAATTATAAGATGTTAACAAAGGTTTTTTTCTACACCCTACTGTATGTGCATAAACCATGCAATTCCACACCTCAATGGGTATGTGTAATCTTACATATTTGTTGGGACATATGTCCTATTGTTCTATAAATATTTGCATTCACATTGATGCATGTGCCTTGTTTAAACACCACAATCATGGTGGCCTGTTGCTACCAAACATCCCTGCATGCTGTTGGAATATCCACTGTGGTTCAATATATGCATGTGTTATGCTTGCTGTTCAACTGTTGTAACCTTGCTGTGTTGGGTTAATGGGAATATTACTGCATGCTGTTACAACTAATCTGGAATGCTGTTTTGCTTATGTTGTAATTAAACACACCTAATCACAGAATGTATGGGAAGGCCGGTCCCAGTGGACCCACCTGACCCTCCTCAGCTGGCGAGTGCACCTGGCACCAGCAGGTCCAGTGCCCAGCTCGGGCTCCCCTCCTCCGTTGGTCCTGTGCTACCTTTGGGTGGAAGCACTGCAGGGGATGGGGCTCGTCCCCCCGTGCAAGCATGGGCGGAGAAGGGCCACCTGTCACCCTTCGAAGGGTCTGGGTTGTGGTGCGTAGGGAGATCCAGCATTCAGTTGCTAATCCCCTATGCCAGCTCAAGGCGAGAGTGGCACGTCTCATGGGTGAGCCTGCCCGTCCTACGCAGCCCCCAGCAGAGCCACCCTCGGGGCTGTGAAGGTTCAGTGTTGACTGCCCATGGGTGAGGATCACAGTTCCACTGTTACCATCTGTGGGCTCATGGGCTTGCAATTTCCAAACATCTAACCCCATCAGCTGTGTTCACCCACCCCATGTGTCATACACTGCCCCTGTATGCGTCTTGTCTGTCTTGTCTGTTTACCTTCCCAACCTATATGTAATCTGTAAAAATCGGCAATCTGTACCCACAAAAAAATTACACCCCATACATAGCTGCCCATTTCGCACACATGTCCATTGGACATGTACGCTGATAATTAGAATTGGCAGTACAACATACTTTGTTGTCCTCACCCCTCTCCCAGGGGTGGAAGGTTTCAAATTTCACTCCAAATTCATTGCATATGCACAGCTGTTGCTGTTAAAGAAATGGGCAGCTATGGACCTTCCCTACACCCGTCCTGCACATCCTGAGCTTGTTTACCTACTGTCTGTCCTGCTTTGTGCCCCCTTTTTCACCACTTTCCTATCTCCCCATTTTCTTTTCTTTAAAAGAAATTAGCACGGGGGTTAGCAGGAGTAAGCACTTTTAAGCAGTAGTAAGCGGGATTAAGTGAGTGTACGCATGTGTACGCTTAGCTAAGCATTGCTAAGCATCGTGCAAACCTGTGCAAACCCGCTTACAACTGCTTAAAAGTGCCTTAGTCACTCTATGGCGGGACCCTTGTTCTGCTGAGCAGCAAAAGAAAAAAACCTCTATTAGTCTCGAACCCTAGACCATTGGTCCAATAGATTGCATGAATTACCACTAAGCCACAGCAGATATGCAAATAACTTGGTTCTGAAATAAATATATCATGCATTACAATGGGGGAATGTAAATGGGAATTAGGAATGGTATAACACAAATCCTTTTCTGTGGGTCTTTACCAGCAGCGGTTGTGGAATTGCATGACATGACTGTGAAAGGAGAACCAGCCATCCTAGCAGGGAATAATGTTACAGTAGCACCTTACAAACACCACACAGTATCAGACCAGGATAAATACTGGCCACAGGAATACAGTGCAACAACCACATTTGTATGGCAGTTAATTTTGTAAGTGAGAAAAAAAAGTACATACTCCCATGTATCCTGTGTTAGCATTTGGAGGGGTGCATACATGTTTACACTGAGATGTGTGTACTGGAAGCAGCAACATTCAGGTTTGAGTACAACATGCATATAACTTGCTACAACCCTAGCATCAGATAAGAGACATATACCAAACTTCAGACTGACACAACGGTATCCAGAGCAAACAAGCATGGGCCCCACCTTGGAAATCTGAAAGGGCTACGCCTACCTAACCTAGCATTTTATAGAAGTGAGCTGCAATCACAGTGAGTAATGCAATCACCAAACAGCAGGCTGCATGCAATTACTGAATGGTGGGCAGCAATTGGTGTAGAGGCTGTCACATGCACAAGTGCAGATACCTAGAAAAGCAGGCTGTACCTGCAGTCCACGCATGCAATTATATAATTGCAGGTGCTGTGAGATAGAGAGTGAGAGAGAGACAGAGACACGGACACAGACACAGACTGAGACAGAGACAGAACAGAGTGAGAAACTGAGACAGAAAGTTAAATAGAGGGCGAAAACCCAAAACAAACCACCAAAAAAAAAAAAAAAAAAAAACCTACAAAACTGTAACACACGGAGCAGGGAAATACAAAGGTAAGGTATGTAACTCACATGTATGTGTTGGCATGTTGTAGATGTTCCTGAAGAGTACTCTACACACTGCAAATCATCCATGTGTGGCAGCAGTATGTATCTATCTGTATCTGCACATGTGCATAGGGCAAGGGACATACTGCAACTGTTAGTGAAGAGTGGACAGATATCTGTCAGTAAAGGTTGATATGTGCATATATCCATGTAGGTCGTAGTGTGTGGCCTAGAAAACAGCATGCAGTGCGCAGGAGCGGCCTTAGGTCAACTGGTGCCCTAGGCAAAAGGGCTTCAGGGCGTCCCCTACCATACTTCCTGGTGCCCCCATCCTTGTCTTACTACACCACATAAATACTGGAAAAGCACCCCTGCTAGAGCAGCGCCCTAGGCGGCCGCCCAGTTGGCCTATGCCTAAGGCCAGCTATGGTAGTGTTGATATATGTCATGTGGTGGTTAAATGCTGTGGGACAGATTTGTCAGATCTGCTGTGTTACAGCCAGTGAGGTCTGCTAATGCAACAAGGGCTGAGGACACCCACATGCATTCTGCACAACACTGTGCAATTTAATCACATACCTGTACATCCCACAACTGTCACATAAGTGATATCCCCACCATGAAAGGTGGACTGTACATGTGCTTATATGTACATCCATGTGTACATCAATGGATGTGTACATGTATGTGTATAGATATAGAGTGAGAGAGAGAGACACGGGGTCATATGTACTGCAACAGGTGTGTGGTGACCAAGGCATGGACTGTAGACAAGTGTTGATACTGCAGTGCCATTCCAGCTTCTCAAAACAATGTACCCATTAACTACCACATAGGTAGAGATCTACCTAACAGTGAAGGTGTAATAAGGGAACATGGGACACAGGTGGACAGTAGCCTCCGCTTTGATGAAGACAGTGCCACACTACACCTGTAATCTGTCTGTGTGGTATGTGTCATGACAACAGGTGTGTCATCTATGGAAGTATAGGGTAGAGTTCCCCTCTATTCATCGCAATGCCCTGTGTGGTATGTACTTCACATGACAACTACACCAGGTGAACAGGCCACAGACAGACCTCCCAAAGGGTAATACTGGCTGCAAACAGATGCCCTATGCAGACTGACTCACAAAACCACAACTACACTGTATTGCATACTGGCCACACAGAGGTGACCTCTGCCGGACATACAGAGGTATGTCACATCCATAGCTGGGTGACAACCACCATGGCAACATATCACAATCCCTCTGGGATACACGCTCTAGGGCCCTAAACCTTGTCAGCTCACTAAACAGCACATGCTGGAGGGATAGGTTTCCATCTCAGAGATATGCCATACACCAGAATAGACCACATAGCAATAGCAAACAAGGCTCCTCCTTAGCAGTTGTTATAAATACCCCTGATGATTGTGTGGAAGATTGGTAATACACCCCAGGAAACAGCTCTGTGGTTCAGGTTGGCAGGGGCTAGTGAAATCAAAGTACATGTGTGTCAAAGGCCAGGGTAGCATATGGCTAGGCTGCTGTATGCCCTAGGGCCAATAGCATATTACCTATTTATGACACTATGCACTCACACATGCACTTAATGCAATAGCTGCTATGTGAGGTTGAATAAGTGTAACGCTGAATGTGTGCAAGGTCTGTAAAGGTGTGATAGCTTAGTGTGATGTTGTATCTGACATGGTAGTGCCTATTCTAGCTGTGAGGGCAGCAACTGATGTGTAATGTACTGTTAGGCAGACATAGTAGTACAGCATATGATGTGACGTAGTTCTCCGTTGACGAATGTGGTGTCTCATTGTAGGCTAAAGCAATACATGTATGCTTAGTGAGTGGTACTACTGGTGAATCCATCACCAATATGAACTGTAGTACTACCTGAAGCTGTAGACCTAAACAGCACAGTATGGTGTGTGTTCACATTGCTTGGAAACACTGTCATGTGTGTTTCCTGTAGTCTGCACAGAGGACAGAATGCAGGCATAAGGGTGTGTAAGTAGTGGCACACAGTACCGTATGGTACACAGGTAATGCTCATCTGTGTTGGCATACAGTGGTGCATTGTATGTTTGCCTGATGTGTGTGTGATTATGCCTGTACAATGGCTGCAATCATATGTGTGTTACAAGGTAAACGTGTGTATCCAGCAACATATATAGTCTGTCACAGCAGACACATCTGTTAGGCAGGGCTATGGTATCAATGACTAGGGTGGTGGATTGGTACTACTGTACTTTACATCCATTGCAATGGATGACATCTCTGTTCGTGCATTGGTGTGATATACACCCCTGTCTTGAGGTTGTGCAATGTGTCACAAACAGTGTGTCGGGTACTGTTGTATAGTGGTGTGATATATAGAGTCTGCCAGGCAGTGTTAGTTAGTTGTGGCCTGAGAACCAATAGGCGGTATTGAATGTGTGTAACCTCTGACAGACAATAGGATGGTATATATGTCAGTAAAGTGATATCTGTGGATAAAGGTGTAAAGTGTGCCACAGGACACTCTCACACATATTGTTCATATTTTTTTCAGCCAGATGGCCCACCAACGCAACCCAGCGTACACAGAGGATGAGGAAGAGGTGATACTCGACAGCCTATTTCAGCAGTACACAATGCTGTTCTCCATAATCAGCCAGCACCAGCAAGAGTGGACTGCACTGTGGCAGGAACTTGTTCGTCGGGTAAATGACATAGGCATACATAACCAGACATATGAGCAAGTATGGCATCACTGCAGTGATTTAATTAGACAAGTCCGGCGGCGTGTGTCTGATATCCAAAGACAGCAGCTTACCACAGGTGGCGGGGTGGCCATTCATCACCCCCTCACCAGAGCGGAGGAGCTGCTCCTAAGCATGGTGGCTCCAGCACAACAGCTACATCAACCTCTGACGTGTTGTAATGGAGGCCGGAGTCACCCAGCACATCCACCTGGAGCAAGCAGGTAACATGCCCTATCTGTAGACTACAGTTAACTGTATTGTTAGATTATGTGTACGTGATTTGTGTACTGTGTGTTTAGCAGTTCTGCTGCCTAGTGTTGTGCAATACGGATAGTTTGAATAATATCCCTACACTTGTGACTGTTGTTGTACTGCAGTTTAGCATACCCACTGTAGCAATGCCACAGTTGTGGCCACTGACGAACCCTCTCATATTCTCATAGGTCCCTCTGGTGTGACGGCAGCACAGCCGATCCATGTTGGTGAGTGTGTTATGCCTGCAATGTTGGTAATGAAATATGCATGTCATAGGTGAGGTGTAGGCCATGTACACATAACACACCTATGCATAATGCATGCCGTGCATGTTTGCTGTGTGACGTTGCACAGCTCAGTAATGTCAGTAGCTGCTTCAATGACATGCAATACACAGAGCATGACACACAGTTGTGGCAACCCCGTACTGCACATTGGATAGGCATAGTTGCAACACCTGTACACAACATAACACATTTATCACATGCAGTACACAAAGTCATGTTACATATGGCATAACCACACACCTGCTGTAAGGTCACACTTCAGTATCTCACATGTCAGCCACACACACACATGATGTACCTCAGGGGTAGAGGCCTATCATGGGGCTGTGCAACACTCTTCAACACATAACACAGTCATGTTAGGCAATGCTCCCTACTGGGCACCTCATACACCCATGTACAAAGTGGCTGTGTAATAGTGAACATATCCACGGCACTGCAGTTCAGGTACAGCATGCTAGGCGGTGGTCTGTCACACAGTAGTAGCCGTTAGTGACCACAAGATGCATGATGATGAGGATGGCACATGGTACTACACCCCATCTAGTTACAGTGACCACAGTACTACACATAGCAGTCTTTGCTGTGCACCTCATTGTTCTGTGTGTGCAAACATATGAACCTATACACACCATGCATAGCATGTTGTGTGTGTGCTTACATATGCTAGTATACACATTTTGCACAACAGTCGTCATCTGTACAAAGAGTCACATATATGTCCCGGAATGCTATTGGGTGTATAGGTCACATGACACACATTGGGTATGTGTGGTGTTTAATGTTGCAGTCGTGTAGCATGCCATGTCATGGCTGGCACCGACATATCTGCAATATGTCCCACACTCACCATAACCACTGTACAATGTCCATGTCATGCATTGGAATTCCTTCACATCTACATGCACCACTCATCCCATGTCTGTACATTGCATGCATTTGCTACACCTGTGCCCACTATTATGTGCTATGGACACAGACACTGTCATCAGACATGGCAATCTATGTGTCACACAGATAACACATGCAGCCATGGTATGTATACCATTGAGTGATGGTGCACATGACATTGCAGAGCAGATAATACTTGCACAGCAATGTTGTGTCCATGTACACATTGTGTTCCAGGGTGTAGCCAATCACTGAACAACTACACGCATGCATCAAAGCCATGTATAATGTCATTAGATAGGGCTGTCTACACTTGCACTGCATGGTGTTGAGCAACACATGGTCTGCATGCTGACACTTGTGTGGTGACTGTTTGCCTTGTGATACTGTCACCCACCATCACCCACTATTGTGTATGTGTTGGATTGCTGGTGTGTGTGTGTGTGTGTGTGTGTGTGTGTGTGTGTGTGTGTGTGTGTGTGTGTGTGTGCTGTGGTGAGGAGTGTATTTCTGTGCATGTTTGCATGTGTGCATGTGTTCATGTGTGCATGTGTGCTAACATCATGTACAGATTGTAAAGTGTGTTTTCTGTCTTCCTTCCACAGGTGCTGAGTTAGGGGTAGCTGAATGCAGCAGGGAACCTGATATCACCGCCACTAATAGTGGAGATGATGAGACATGTATTGTGGCACAGGAAGGTCTGACAGGGTCTGTCGTTGGTCCACCAATCGACAGTACACAGCGGTCAACCCCATCTATGCGCACACTCATACTGCCAATACATCCCTCGTCACCAATGGCCGTAGCTGAGGGACAGCATACAGTTGGCATTGTCCAGGAGAGTGTGGAACCTATGGCACATGCATCCCCTCACAGCAGCCATAGCCAGATTACCGGAACGGTACCACATAGGCGGATGTCCAGGGGTTCTCGGTGGATCACCACTGGTCGTATTGCCCCTGGCAGGCGTGCCCCCGGAGGTATTACAACCTCCAGTATGTTCTGGGCTGTAATGCAGGTACAGGCACGTATGGAACGGTACACCCGACAGGGACTAAGAGTGTAGAGGGCCCATTACACTGCTATCAATGACAGCATCCGTGAACTTGCCGGTGCCATCCGGAATTACACCGAGGTCATTGATAGCCGTTGGAGGGAGACATTAGATGTCCTTCACAATGTGTTAGCCATGAGCCAGGACCATGCAGGATGGATGAGAAGCTGACACGGATGCATGCCAGCAACAGCATCAGCTGGCAGTCGTTGCGGACAGACCATGGCTGGAGACAGTGATCTGTATGGCCTAGCAGGTACAGTCTGTGGTTGTCCCACAACCGCCCATATATGGCAGCCACATGGTGGAGTTATGTGATTGTAGACACATGCACATTTACCATACAACTAGGGCTCACACATACACACACACATTACATCAACATTGGCCCATGCAGTACTGTTGTCCCTCACACACACACACACACACACACACACACACACACACACACACACACACACACACACACACACACAGACATGCCAATTGGATGGGTCTATGTCAGGCTCTGGCAAACCTACAGCACACCCTGTGCATATGATGACACCTGTGCCACCTCCTGTCATCTGTCACATTGATGCAGGAATAGAATAACATGGTTCTGATGCACAGGGTGACATTATAGCAGTGTAGCAATAGTAGCAAGTTGCCAACAAGAAAGTGTACTGATATCCTTGTAGGTATATCTGAGCAGGCATTATGCATCACAGCTCTGATAGTCATTGTAGAATTATTTACACCAGTGTTAGGTCTGAGTATGTATTGTCCACCCATGTGCCACTTGGCTGAAGTGTACAGTGTTGCCAGCATGTGTTAGTGAGTGGACAGTACGTGTGTGATATGTGCATTACAAATTAGCGGGTGTACATCTGTGAACATGGTGTGTGCGCACTGTCTGCATGTACGTGCATAGTGGACACATGGGATGTGTGACATACCCTGTTCTACACATTGTTAACATCTCATGGTATCTTTCAATGGCTAGTATGCATTCTACTACAGATATGTACTAACATGGGTACACATGTGTGTATGACATGGGTTGGCACTATGCTGTGGGTGATACCCTTGATATCTGTCAATGATCTGCAGTCTGGTAGTATACACCACCTCAACAGCATGACTATAACCAATAATTAGATGATGTCCTGACAAATGACTCACAGTTGTAGGGAACTCAGTAATAGTTGGATCCTTTCAGTACTATACTATAACAGTAACCAGTGGTATTGACCGCCACACATTTCTGGGACCACACCTGTGTGGCATATAGCCCTCTTAGGTACATGCAAACACACTTGGGATATGTCCATCCACATCTGGAATTGCATGCATTGGCCTACACTGCATTCCCCGGATGGGAAGCATATCCTACACAAGGGTATCATACAGACAGATACCTGTTGTCCAATACATGCTGTATAGCAGTACGCCATCTATGGCATAGTCATCCACATTTACTATACATACTATCCCGACAGTACCACATAGGTGGTAGCCCTGAACATGTATGTTGGGTACTAATGTGTACAGACAGACACGTGTTATGTCATCTATCCCTTGATATCCACATATCCATAGGTCTTGTGGGGTCCATCGGTGTTTCACATAACACATTAGGACCCTGCATGCATATCCACAGGGCTGGTGCACACCTATAATGACTGTCCATTATTGCCAGTCGTTGTGTATGAACATGTTTGACTTATACCTCCGCAATTACCCTCACTCACAGTACTCTATAGTATGTGTCATGGGTGTGTGTGGCAGGGATGTCCTTGGCCATGGATCACTACATTGGCCGGTCTTGATGCATACATACATACATATGTGACCTATGATCTGTGAAGCAGCGGCACAATCTGTCAAAGGTTACAAATGTATTCACATAGTATGCAGGCTTCACACCTATATACTGATTGAGGTCACATGTACACAAATTTATTTGACACGCAGATACCCGATGTGTGCAATGCACATACTGTTTGAAACATATGTCATACCATAGTAAAAGCAAAACCCACACTGCATTGATCACCTGTGGTACACACACACACAGCATTTGCAGGACTCAAGCCCCATATCTAACTATGCTATGATACCAGAAAGATATGCATTAACATGGCACGCTATATGCAATACTGGGTGGCTTTTGTTCTCCTTGAATATTTGTAGGATGCTGACATCATCAGACTTTCCAAAGAGGGATGTACCTCTTTTAATGTGTTTTCTCAGTCTCCAAAAAGGTTACTCCTCTCAAAGGAAACCACACACTTAGCATTTGCAGGACTCAAACCCCTTTCTAATTATGTTATGATGCTAAAGAGATACGCATTAACACAGCATGCTATATGCATTACTGGGTGGTTTCTGTTCTCCTTGAATATTTGTAGGATGCTGACATCATCAGACTTTCCAAAGAGGGATGTACCTCTTTTAATGTGTTTTACCAGTCTCCAAAAAGGCTATTCCTCTCAAAGGAAATCGCACACACACACTTGGCGTTTGCAGGACTCAAACCCCTATTGAACTATGTTATGATACTTGAGAAATACGCATCAACATGGCATGCTATATGCTTCATTGTGCAGTTTCTGTTCTCCTGGTATATTTGTAGGATGACGACATCATCAGACTGGACATGGTAATGTGTGTACACATTTTTATGCAATCCCAGGAATGATCTATGTAGGTCGGCAGGTATCAACAGCTTGTACAGGACCCCATGAGTCTCACCTTGTGTGATCTATCTGTGGACACATTGCCATCCCTTCATATGTCAACACATATCTATGCACAGATTGTTGGTTTTGTGGATATGACATGTGTCTGTGATGTTGATGAAGAGCTGTTCAAAGTCTATGTGGGACATTTGTAGCTCTGTTCCATGATGTATGTCCTGGGTGGCTGCCTTGCTGATGGTGTAGCATGCTTAGGAACCATGATCTGCACACGAACATACCACAGTTGGTAGGGTTGTATGTTTGTCGGTTTCCAATAGTTCTGTTTATGACTTCTGCCATGATGCACTCCATGGCCTTGCAGATCAGACTTTATAGGCTTACTGGACTATACTTCCCATGGTGTGTTGTGCACCCACACATCTGGGGAGTGCCATATGTTGCTGTAACACATTTGATGGTTCCAGGTCCTGTGGAGTGGGTGAGGCTCAACAGACTGTTCAGGTGCAGGGTCTGTTTGTTCTGTAGTGCATGCATGACACATATTGGGAAACAATGTAATCCAATTGCTGCCATGCTTTTGGCTTTGGGGGGAGATGTTCAGCCATTCTAAACATGATATCTCCTGGTATGATGTCAGGGACTATCGTCAGTGGGGGGTGGGTATGTATACATGGGCCTGTCTGACAGGATGTCGGCAATGTCAGTAAGGTACAGTTGTCCCTGACTCAGCACATATATGCATGTACATTACTATTTATTACATAGCTGAAGGACATGTCATAATTCTCAGTCTGGACTCCTTCTCAGCTACTCTTTAAAAAACACCGACAAACCTGAGCACTAATTCCGGTTATACTCTTTTACACACTTAACACCCTACTGATCCTTTGTGATCAGGCTACAGAGTATGTCATCATAATACACTGGCATGTCCAGGGGTCGGTTTCATGTATACTCTCCAGTCCAGCTAGTGAATATTGTGGTTATGACACAATGTCACATCTGCCTCATGTACACAGACAACCCTCTCCTCCTCACATCACACTCACATATATGTGGGAGATGTAACAATATTGACATACAGGACGCTGAGCTCTCTCGACCCATGACTGGCATAGTCTATCAGGTGGTGAGGGTGACCACACACACCACATATCAGTCTCAAATACACCGATAGTGACAGCAAACAAACCACATTATCACACATACACATATTCAGAGGCTCTACATACACTCTGCCTAAGCAGCAGAGACCTCCAAAGCAGACACACATGCAACTGCTACCACACTACAATACCCACATGTCACACAGTTCACAATGTCAGTGTGCCACACAGTCACTGCCCTTTGGGCTAAACAACACACCTGATACACTTGTTATAGGTGACACTTAATGTCAAACACACTATCGTCCCACTCACCAGGCCAGACAGGGGAATAGTCACTTTGAGCTGTCTCTCAGGTGCCAGGATCCGCCACATAACACATGCACTCAGGTCACTCCAAAGCAAGTCCGGGACTGGCTCCATCATTGTCCATGCTGGTGCGTACAGTCTCAGACGTTCCTCCCTGGACCACATGACATGGAACATAGAGGAACTCTGTGGTCATGTAGCCCAGCCCAGTATTACCCTGACCTTGTCTAGCATCTTACACTCACCAAGTATGATGTCACAGTATACCAACAAACTGATCATGTTTAACAGTTGGCTAACATATTGGTGTTATTTAAAGGGGATACAGTGTCTGTCACCCTGGGGTGACATGCTCGACATGCCACGTAGCTTCCCTATGGAAAGCTTGCACCTGTCACCCACGGACTTTTGAATACTGGCTAGGGCACTTGCTGGCACCATACTGCCCTATTTAAGCAGGGTTCAAAGGACAGAACCACCTCCATACACATTACAGAGTACACAACACTGAGGGTAATGCTGCTCAACACCAGATGTCTTACCCTCAAATTGCGCCCACTCAGGAATCTCCTCAGTAAGGAGGATAGCAATATCTGTGCACTAACAGACACATGGTTGAGGCTCCCACATGTACACCAGCACTACCAGGTTGTATTTCGTACTATGCTTTCTGACCAAATAACTCAGAATGGCCAACACAAATAGGGGGAGTATCCATATACATCACAGATACACATACCTCAGGGTTGGTAGCACTGCATAATGCATCACAGACCATACATATGCACCTAACATTGTGCAAATCTGCCTTTTGGTTTGTTGCCTGCTACAGACCACACTCCCCAACACAGCAACCTCACTCAGCTTTCCTGGGAACATTGGACCATATGAAGGTCTCCTCAAACACCATTATATTGGGTGATGTCAAATACCCACACATTGACTGTGGATAGTAATCAGGCCGCAACACCCTCGTTGCTACTATTTCTAAACTCATATGCTATGGCACAACTGGTCCCCACACCCACAAGAGGGGACAACATATTGGACATGATCATCACCGACATGGGGACTCTATGTTCCACACCTGCGATATACCCCTCATTGGTAAGGGCAGAACATACTTTATCTCACTAGACATCCATATCCCATCCCCACACCCATCCTGGGTAATCTTGGTGAACTTCCGAAAAGCAAACGTCACACTCCTCCAAACCATGGTGGTATCCATCTGAAACCCTGGGTCAGTGGTAAGTATGGCTCAGACTGCTGAATCTTTTACATACACATTTTATGGACACCTAGTGGATCGCATGGATCGTTACATCCAAAATAACAACTGGACTCACTCCTCCAATGGCAGTGGACCTGTCTGGTAGACCCCAGCCATTAATACGCTTTACAACAAATGGAGGAAGCTACTACATGATAGAGCACAATCCCAGACAGGGAAGGCATCTGTGATCTGTACTAGTGGACTGCTACAATCACTCGGGTATTTATGTCAGGCACGCTTCTAACAGACAATTGCACCAGACACATCGGACACTCACAAGGCCTTCTTCAGTTGACTCAGGTACCTGGCTGGACACTCACTGATATGCTGTGTGTTACTGCATACTGACTAAACATACCCTGAACCCACTGACATTGCCATCATCCTGGCAAACAGGTTCAGTGCAGATGTGTCCCCCGCATCTCCCCTAAGGTGGTACTGTCCATACCAACAGAGTGTAACCTCCCAGACATCATGAGTAAACAGGTGAGTGCTGCCCTCCCCACAGCGGACAACACAGCATCAATGGGACCAGACGGTCTCCCGGCCTGTGTCGTACACAGCCTTCATGACAGACATAACACTCACATTACATCACTGTTCGATATAAGAGTTACTGCAGGATATGTGCCCACAGAATGGCATACAGCAATAGTGGTCCCGCTCCACTGAATACTGCCACAACAGACCACAGACAATATTGGCCTAAAAGGCTAACTAGCCTGTTCTGCAAAGCTATGGAGTGTATTGTAATGGGACTCATGCACATAGACATGGGAAACCTACAGACACTGGGTCCTACACATTACAGCATTGTTGTGGGTAGATATTGCCTGTTGGACCTGTTCATATTCTTTCAACAGTTGCCAGGTCCATCAGTGTTGGGACGGTTGTCCACACGGCCTGCCTGGACCTTGCACAACCCTTCAACACAATACCCCACTCAGCCATTATGCATAGGCTCACCAGCATCAATATCGACACATATCTGACATGATGGATTGCTACCTGGAGCAGGGATAGCACCCACATGCTCAGTGTTGCAGGTGCCATGTCTGACTATACACCAGTTACACCTGGCATCCCACAAGGCTCATTCCTGGGACCTGTCTTGTTCAGTATATATTTGTGTGATCTACAGGCTATCACAGGAGGGATATGGCTGCCCATGTTCGCAGATGACTGCAAACTGGGTGCCATAATCAGCTCTCCTGCTGGCACATGCATACTCATACAGGGTCTCACAGAGATAGGTTGACTGGTGCCTGAGCCATGGCCCATGGCTACATGCCATTAGTTGCATAGTCATCCCCTTTAAGGATGACAAGATGCCCACACATTACCACATAGGTTGTAATCCATTACATACAGTAGTAGTTGTTCGAGTTTGGGGACATGACCTGTTTGTACTCTCGCCTTTGACAATCCTATTGCCATAGTGGTTAGACAGTACGTCTACATAGCCCACCGTATCCCACATGGTTTCACATGTTGATCACGTGTGGTCATTGTGCCCCTATACTCTTCACGACCATGCTTGGTTACTATGCCACCTTTGGGATGTACCTTACCTGACACCTGCAGCAACTGTAATGGCCACAAATGTTACTCTTCGAGCAGATGTAGGGACTCACACAGATGCCCTGCACAGTTCCGATACAGTAACTCCAGCTCTACTCAGTGACTTACCACCTACACGGATGTGTTGTGTGCCTGTAGTTGAAGGCAATATCTGACCCAGACTTACTGGACATGCTCCACCTCAGGATATCCGACTACCTTGCTGCTACACACTCCAGGGACATATACCTCAGCACTGATGTTAAAAGGACATGCTCGGGGGACAGATTATTATCAGAAAGCTTCCACTCACTCTGGAGTGTAGTCCCGGTTTTGCATAGGCAGAGCCACCCACTGACCACCTACAGGTGACATCTTGACAAGTGGATGGGTGATCGCATGTTTACCCATGGGATACCTTCTGGGTCCCTGCTAGACAGAGGCACAATACACTGAATGTAAATGGGCTATCTTGTGTGACCTACTATTCACAGGCATAGTGCTCTGATTTGACTGGGTTGCAGTAGCCAAACACACTCTGCCTATGCTTGTACATGCCCTAGGGCAGATAGTCTAGTATCAACCTCTGAACCTATGATAATTTTCATGATGCACAATGTTTATTGGTGATACTGTTTGCAGGTTTTTATCATCTTTGCTTTCACACTTTCTATGAACTGCTTAGGTATCTGCAGAGCATATTTGCTTATGGCAGGGTTCCAGTATATTATATACGTGTCTGTTGTCATATAAGTGTGTGCACAGGGCAGATTGCTGTGTAGTGAGAGGTTCCTGGGTTAACACATGCAACTGCCTGCTATGTGTGGCCCAATGCTTTACTCCAACATGGCCTAAGTGTGTGAGCATGCCCAGTTCAGACTGTCAGTGTTTTGTTGCCTGACATTTGTCTCATGTATTCAAGTGTGTGAGCATGCCCAGTGTGACCTTTCAGTATGTGATGTCTGAGGTCCACTACATTTGTTGATGTATGTCTTCATGTCCATTATTAACATTTGTACTGTGTGTGTTGAAAGTCTGGTTTTATTCTTACTGCAGGACTCACCTTTGTGTCATAACTCGACAGGGATTATGCTGTACCTGCAGGGTTTCCGTGAAATACTTTGCATGGACTTATCAACATTTCTTCAAACAGGCTCGCCACTGCACTACTGTCATGGTTTAGTGGTTCAGTACTATGACTATAATGCACAATATCTTGGGTTTGAGGCCCATACTGAGGAGACCAGACTGCTTAGGGGCCAGTAGAGCAAATATGAGCATGTTGGCTTTTGTTCAGCTATGCCCTATCTAGACCCAGCTTGTCCAACATTGCTCAATATTAACCATCATTGCTGGACATTGGCCAATATTACTCTACATTGACCACATTTGTAGTAGTTGGTGTTTGCGATTTTGTTTACATTGACTTCATGATGGTAAATGCTGTTTAGCACTGCTTTATATTGCTTAACACATGGCAATCATGCCTCAGGTGTTGATACAGGGCTGCCTATGTCGGATGCACATACTACACTCCCTATACATGTTTGAAAGCAGGTAGTGTCAATGTAGGCATCCCTTTTACTATATGTCTGGGTCTGAGAGAGGTATCATTTCCAGAGTTCCTACTGAGCCAGTGTATGTGCTATGCGTTGCCTCTTTGCCAAGGCCAAAGCATACTGGGCATGCCTCCTTCTGCCTACTGGGGCAGGCTCAGGTTGTTCCTCCTCCGAGTCACGCTCTGCCTGTGATGGCCTTGGCAATGGTAGGGGTCTGTTTGGCCCAGGCCTATGCTGGTCCTGCTGCAGCTGTTTTTGTAGGATCATATTATGTAGCATAGCACATACCATGACAATTTGGGTACATGGAGTTGGTGAGTACTGCAAGGCTCCACCAGATGTGTCCAAGCACTGGAACCGTGACTTGAGCAGCCCAAACACACGCTCGATTACATTTCGTGTTTGTGCGTGTGCCTCATTATGGAGTTCCTGTTCAAGTGTGTGTGCATTTCTGATGGGTGTCATCAGCCACGGCACCAGTGCATAGCCAGCATCACCCACTAGGTGACCATGTGGGATGTCCCCATTGGCAAATGTCTGGTACATATACATCAGATGCCAGATATGGGAATCATGGTAGCTTCCAGGGCAGCCAGCATACACATTCAGTATTATGCCCTGGGCATCGCACATGACCTGGCAGTTGATGGAGGGGAAGCCCTTGCGGTTGAAGTAGACCCTACCCCGCTCACCAGCTGGTGCTTTGATGCGTATGTGTGTGCAGTCCATTGCACCCACTACCTCAGGGTATTCCGCTATTTGCTGGAAGAGATGCATATTGCTGGCCAATACCTCACGGGAACTGGGGAAATATACATGATCACCGACATGTGCTGACATGGCATCCAAGAACTGGTGCAGTACACTGGATGCTGATGCCTGTGATATCCCCATCATATCACCAGTTGGTCTCTGGAAGGTACCTGTTGCTAATATTCTTAGGCCAACACATACCTTAGTTTCCACTGAGGTGGGTTCCCCTCTGTTGGTTCTGTGTGTGAGGCGTGGCCTGCACAGATCAACAATTTGCTGCAAGAGGTCTCTATCCACTCTATAGTGCTCCACTATCTCAAGCTCATGTAGCCCCTGGTAGGTAATCCTGGGCCTGTACACTCTTCTCCGTCTCCTCACTGTAGGTTGTCCAGCAGCATTTGCATCATCACCACCCTCAGCATGTTGCATATGTTGCCTTATAATAGCAATGGCAGCCCCTAACATTTTTGTCTCAGTGAAGCCTTTTCAGTTTTCATTTCTATTAGCTTACTGCAATGTTGCAGTGTCTCTTGAGAGAAACATAATGGACTGTTGTTTGCAGAGTTTTAAGTGCTGGGCTTAGCTGGGCTTAGCTGGGCTTAGCTGGGCTAGTGTTCTGCCTGGGTAATTGCCTGATTCTGATTGTTTTCACCTGCTAGCTCTGCTAGTACTCCCTGGTAACTTCCACTATTTGGTGTGCTTCCTTTTTCCTTACTGTTTCCTCGGGGGGGGGGGCACCGTGCACACAAGTGCAAACACGCGCACAGCAGCTAACATGCGTGCACACATGCTTACATGGACTAAAGCTTGCTTATTCTTCTTAAAACGCACGCACACCAGTGCAAACGGGCTTACAACTGTTTACACAGTCTTACATATGCTTACTCAAGCCTACACGCGTGCACACATGCTTACACGCGCGCACACTGCCTTACTCGGGTTTACTGGCGTGCACACACGTGCATGCACACTCAGCAAGAAACTTTGGTGTTATCCACGGCATACACCTTCGATTTCTTGACTTTACCTGGCCTACCTGTTGACACACCTCTTTCACTATTATGTAAATGTAAGCTGACACATGTCACTCTGCTCCAATGAGCTTCACTCCTTTCATACATACTCCCCTCGTGATGTCACCTATCTTCTACTCTGTTACTCCCCTTATCCTACTCCTACACTCCACTGACTGTGCTCATTTGCTATGTAAACTTGCGATTCACTATCCTAATTCTCATTTGCATAGGATTGCTTACTAATGCTTAGTTACATCTCTTAGACTGAGCTTCCCCCCTTAGCAACCTCTACTTGGTGGCCATGTTATCTTCAGCCTGCCATTCCCTTGCATTGTAAATTCATTTTAGCTATAAAATCCACATTTGAGGATCTTAGTTATTAATTTTCTGCTTTTTAGGGCACAGCACATTTGCTTGGCGCTGCGCTACAGTTTAACCCAGGTGATCGGGATAAAAAAAAAAGTTATTTTATTTTTAATTTGCATCACTTCCCATTGCCAATGGCCGTATTTTTGGTCATTGGTGAATGCATGCTTTTTTTCCAGCTGACACGGCTCCGTTTTGCTATTTGCAGAACCGTACTCAGTTATCAACTGAGTACATTTCTGCAAATAACACTACTCCTACTCAGACAGGTTTGTGTTTCCTGGATCGCAAATTTACCTCATTTGCATGGCTTTCGCCTGCAATTGAGGTAATTTGCATATCCCAACCCTGTCCGTGTAGGACTAGTTTGGAGAGCTCAGTTGCACGCCCCTACCAGCTGTTCCTGGATCACTCGGCGGACGTGTTGGCTGCATGGAGTCTTACTCTACTCTAAGACTCCGTGCAAGCCTTCGTGAATCCGGCCACAAATTTTGATTCAAACAATTGTCTTTACAATTACACACAGAAATGACCATAGTATGTGTTGCTAAGTTATCCTCCATGATATATATATATATCCCATTTATTACTGCTGATATGAAAGCCTTTATGACTCAGTGAAATTGATTCTGGAAGTTGTGCCACAAAAATGAACCTCCTTCAGATATTTTTCAACATGGGAATGCCAGGGACAAGATCAGGTGTTTGCAAAATAATAGTACACAGAATAATCTTATATCTTAGCATATTCAACATACAGAAAATCTTTATGCCTTAGCAAATTCATCGTAGCTCTGAATAATTCTAGTACATGAACTGGTTGCTCCATGCAGGGGGGAAAAAGACACTGCTAGCCTAACCGTAGCATTCAGTCAATTGTTTTACAAGTTTCCATCCAGTTCAACTCTTTCTTTAAGAGTATTATTTTATCTTCAGTTGCTTCTGTTACTGGAACCATTTATATCAATTATCCTTCAAATACAAGCAGTGAATTTAGTATCAAACCTTTCTCTTCCAATATTTTCTGGAAAATTCTGAAAATATGTAACTCCCATTCATTTGGTGCATACTCTGTCTTCTATAGCTCATAAAACTCGGGGAGATGCTTTTGCATTTCCACTCACTATTCTCATAAATCATTCTATAATACTTATGTTTCTCATTTTTAGAAAACTACTATTATTATCTATTTTGATACAAGTGAATAAATAGACTTCCTACTTTGCCTGGCTTCACTCAATTGCTATACTCTTCCCAGCATCAAACACGTTATGAAAAATGTATCCATATTAAGTTTCTTAACAACCTCAGTAATTCTAATTTGTTTATTACCTACCAAGTATGGTTTCAGACTAGGTCATAGCATAGAAATTGCTTCATTATTTTTACTGAATGTGTCTGAGTGAAAATAAATCAGCATGATGTTGTCAGGTTCATCTTTCTTAATATGTCCATGACCTTTGACACAGTCAGTAACAGTATTTTTCATCAGTACTTAGCCAAACTTTACCCCCGGATTCACTAATCTTCCATGTAAGACTAGATTAGTCTTACATGGAAGCACCAGTGTAAGAGTATGATGGCAGTGTGTCATGCATATTAATGAGGGTGCGCTGCCTCAACTCTAAAGCTTACATGGACGAGTTTAGGGGGGGTGTCGGATTACCGAGCAGTCCAAAAATCCACACCCCTGCAATGAAGAAATGCCGCAACTTCCATTTACGCGAGCGAGTCCGCTCACATGTGTACAAGGTAACTCTACACTCCCCCTTATGTTAAACAACTTAAAAAATAAAAAATAAAAATATTTTTTTTTCTTCCGATATAGCTGCCCGTAGTTGCGCGGGTTTGCCCATTGCTTAGCTACAGTTAGCAGCTTAGACACCAGAAGAGGATAATAAGAAAAATATATGCAAATTCAGCAACATAGCAATAGCGTAGTGGTTAGAGCCTTCACACAAAGAGAAGGCATTCCCAGTTCGAGTCCCACTACTGCACGTTTCATTTTCTGTGGGAAATCTGTATACAAAAATATTTCCTGACATTTTTTTATGTATAAGTTTTGTAAAAAGCATTGAAATGTTAAATGTAGTAGTGCGTGAATTTTATATATATATATATATATATATATATATATATATATATATATATATATATATATATATATATATCTGAAGGTGAAATGTTTATGCATTCTGAGGCATGAGTAGCCTATTTTAAGCAATATAAAGCACTGCTAAGCACATTTTACCAGTATTGAGCATATTTAAATCCAATTGCACGTAGCTGCACACCGCGGTAACCAGCACAATGTCTTTGCATGTAGCTGAGCACTGCGCTAACTAGCACAACGTCGGGCAACATTGAGCAAAGTTGGGCAACGTTGGGCAAAGTCGGGCAAAGTGGATCAAAGTCGGGTAAACACGCTCACACCTGCTTTACTGTTCCTTACCCAGTCAGGTCTCCCCAGCAGGAAAATAAAACCTCAAACTCAGGATACTGTGCACTATAGTCACAGTACTTAACCACTAAGCCATGATAGCATTTCACAAACATGCATTTTCAATAGACACATATCTATCAAAGGAATTTTAAACATTGCCAACATCAGCTAAGCAGGTGTGCCCACAGCTGAGCTTTTCCAAAACTGGCCAATCACAAATAAGTGTGGGAAAGGAGGCATATTTAAGTTCCACAGGCGGGAATACTTGCTATAACTGGTTGTAGCTTACTTCTGCAGTCAGCATGGCTGGTGGTGAAGGCACTCGATTTAGAGCACAACGCTGGGGCATCCAGGAGTCCAAAATTATGGTTTGGCTCCTTGTCCACAAACATGAGGAAAGACTCCTGCAGGGTCAGTACCAGGGTACCCAATATAGAATGGAGGTCTGGAACAGTCTTGCCCATGATCTCACCAGTGCCACTGGTGTTCCTCAGACTGGTGAGCAGGTCAGGCACCATTATTTTGACCAGAAGTGGCATAGGGGGAATGAACTGGACTGATGGATCCAGGAATCCCGTACAATGCCTAATGCCCCAGTACTGAGTAAGTAGCCATTGTATTAAGTAGTTAAGAATTGCTATGCTTGTCTACACTATGGATAGGTATGTCTCAATATCACTGCATTTACTTCACAGCTGTAGGTGACCAGGCTATGAACCTGCAATCCCATGAAGATAGGCTGCAAAGGCTGCATCATGAGGCAGGTTAGTAATTATTCTGCATGTACTGTTATATAAAATAAATGAGAGAGCCTTCAAAAAGTCTTTTAACCCAATAAATAAAGGTGTAATAATCCTTTAATAAATTCATGATGTATGAAGTATGATTCATGGAGTGTGTCTGCGTCATTTTCTTTGATATGTTGTTGTACTGTTGCATTCTATAAATAGTAGTGTTGTATTAAGCAGTGTCAACCCACACTTGGGTAGGCCCATATAACGTGGATGAAGGGAGTGCTAGTAGCTTGTATGCATATTTACAGCCCTCAACTGTTGGTTCATGGCCAGCATGTACAGGTTAATCTGGCACATGAGTAGCTTGGTATTGTGTTCCCAAGAAATGTCAGTGTGCTGCCAGAAATGTAGGGAGCTGTTAACATATAACTGATACTTTCACCTGAAAATATGTAGATAATTATGTGAAAGTAGAGCTGTCAGTGTACCATCTTAGCAGTAGTGTGTATGAGCAATTCTCAAAATATGTTGCAGTAACATCTGCATCTTGGACAGTTTGTATGTAAGATACAGCTCATGTATATAATGATCTATCAAAATCCAATGGCACAATATAAGGACATTGGGTAGTGTAATAATACATGTAAGGGACATATAACTGCAGTTAATAGGAATGTAGTGAAAACTAGAAGGATATATAAGTTGTTAATTGAGCTATCTTTTCCCACCCTACTGTATATGCATAAAAATGCAATTCCACTCCTCAATCGGTATGTCTAATCTCAAAACATTTGTTGGGACATATGTCCTATTGGTTTATAAATATTTGCATTTATTTCTATGCATGTGCCCTGTTAAAATACCACAATATTGGTGGCATGTTGCCATCAATTAAACCTGCATGCTGTTGTAATGTCCACTATTGTTCTATATATGCATGTGTCATGCTTGCTTTTCAACTGTAGAAAATCTGGTGTGTTGGGTTAATGGGAATACTTCTGCATGCTGTTGTTGACTGTTACTAACCCATATCTTTATTAAACTCTCCAAAACATAGTTTGTATGGGAAGGCCAGTCCCAGCGGATCCACCTGTCCCACCTCAGCTGGCCATGGCACCTGGCACCAGCAGATCTGATGCCCAGCCTGGGACCTCCTCCTCCATTGGCCCTGTGCCACCTTCAGGTGGAAGCACTGCAGGGGATGGGGCTCAGCCCCCCCCATGCAAGCATGTGAGGAGAGGCACCCATCACCCTTCGTACGGTCCAGGCTGTGGTGTGTAGAGAGATTGAACATTCTGTTGCAGAACCTCTACACCAGCTTGAGGCAAGAGTGACTCAACTCCCGGGTCAGCCTGCCCCCTCCTACACAGCCCCCAGCACAGCCACCTTCTGGGCTGTGAAGGTGCAGTGGTGACTGCCTATGGGTGAGGACCTCAGTCCCACTGTTTCCATCTGAGGGCTCATGGGCTTGCAATTTCCAAACACCCCTCCCCGTCAAAGGTGTTAACCCACCACATGTGTCATATACCGCCCCTGTATGCATCTTGCAATCTGCACTAAAAAAAACAAAAATACGCCCCATACATAGCTGCCCATTTTGCACACATGTCCACTGGACACATGAAATGTTATTTAATTGGCATTACAACATACTTTGTTGTCCTCACCCTTTCTCAGGGGTTGAAGGGTTCATATCTACCTCCAAATTTATTGCATATGCACAGCTGCTGCTGTTGAAGAAATGGGCAGCTATGGATCTTCCCTACACCTGTTCTGCACATCCCGAGCTATTTTCCATACGGTCTTTCCCTCTTTGTGCCCCCTTTTCACCACTTTCCTATTTCCCCATTTTTCTTTTCTTTCAAAGAAATTAGCGTGGGGTGAGCGAGAGTAAGCACTATTAAGCAGTAATTAGAGGGTTTGCGCTTGTTTGTGCTTGGCTAAGCAATGCGCAGCATTGTGCAAACCCATGCAAACCTGCTTACAACTGCTTAAAAGTGCCTTAGTCACTCTGTATGTGAGGGCCCTTGTTCTGTTCAGGAATAAAATAAAACACCTCTGTACGTCTTGAACCTCGGACCTTGCACACACTACACAACATGAAGTACTACCACGCCATGGTAGATATACATCAAGTTGGTGCTTAAATAAGTATATCATGCATCAGAATGAGTGATTGTAAAGGAAAATTAGGAATACCATACCACACAACTTGTTCTATGGATGTTGACCACCAGTTGTTGTGGGATTACATTACATGACTGTGATAAGAGAAGCAGCCATTCTAGCAAGAAATAATGTTACACTATCACCTTACAACCCCACACAGTATCACAGCAGGACAAACACTGGCATATCTGTTTAGGGCAGAGGCCATACCTCTCAACTGTCCCTAATTTTCAGGGACGTCCGTGATTTTGACTCAAATTTTAGCTCTGTCCCTCTGAATCCCTCCTAAAACTAATGACTTTTGGCAGAAAGGTGGTGAATTACACTTAATGAATAATGATAACAATTAAGAGTTATATACTTATTTTACTTCAGAAAAGGTGTATTAATTCATATGCTCTGATTCTCTCAATGTTTCAACTTAATGGCACTAATATTTTAAAGGTGTCCCTGATTGTCCCAGAGTTTTTCTTGACTTTTCCCTGAGTCTGTTCAAATATGTACCTGATTGGTTGAGAGGTCTGGCAGAGGCAGAAACACAGAGGCATATTAGCCTTTCTGCTGTTACACACTGTGCAAATAGCTTTAGAAGGAGTTTTGGAAACATACCCTTATGTAGGAATAAAACATTGAAATACAAATGGATGTAGCCATGTACTGGTAGCAACCAACTGTAAAAATGCCATTGCTCTATTGCTGAAAAGACCTGTGTGGTGCACAGACAAAAAAATAGGCTATTCTCTGGTTATCATGTGGATAGGTCCACAGTTGGGAGTTATGCAGACAGACTACATGCCTTGATAAACTAACATGTACACAGCAACCATGTAAATCCAGCAAGATAAAATCCACACAATAATACTTATGCTCTCTGTACTTCTGCAACCCTACCCAAATGTAGAATATACCTGTGTGTGCAGGGTCTACCAAGGATGTAGGTAAGCATACTCACAGTACTGACATGTGTCCAGTTTTTCTGAGCAGCTTGTGCTAATGTCAACACTAAAAAAACACAAACTGTTTAGAACGGTGTAAATGAACATTCACAGTATAGCAGTTCACAAACAATTCTTGTGCCAAAGGAATACATCTCTATAACTAGCTTTGTATGACAGTTAATTGTAACAGTTGAAAAGAAAGTACATATTTCCATGTATCTTGGGGTAGCATTTTGAGGGGTGAGTACAATTCTATACTGACAGGTGGGTACTGGAAGCAGCAACATTAGGCCTGAGTCAAAAATGTAAATCTCTGGCTACACCCCTGGCTTCTGATATAAGAACTATACCAACCTTCTGTCTTACACAATGATGTCCACACCAAACAAGGATGATCTCCATCTTGGAAAGCTGAAAGGGCCACACCTACATGAGTCAGCAATTTATAGTACTGGGTTGCTATGACAGTGATTACTTCAATTACTACACAGCAGGCTGCATGCAATTAGCAAATGGTGGGCACTAATTGGTGCAGAGGCCATCACATGCTCATGTACAATTCCTACAAAAGCAGGCTGCAATCTATGCCAACAAACTCAATCACTCTATTGCAGAGACTGACAGAGAGAGAGAGAGAGACAGAGAGAGAGAGAGAGAGAGAGAGAGAGAAAAGGAAAAAGGAGAAAGAAATATTACCAAATTATACAAAGGAAAGGTATGTGACACATATGTATTTACTGGCATGTAGTAGATGTTATTGAAGAATAGTCTACATAATGTGAAACATTCATATGTGGCAGCAGTACTTCTTTCTGCACAGATATTCTGCTTAACTACTGCTATGGACAATACTGTGTGTACCTGTGGGCAGTGGGACATACCTATGAAATGTGTAGCTCAGCATTAAATGTCAAAGATCTGATCCATGTTACCCGTGTTCTGTACAGTAGTGTGGCCAATGGTTGGGGGGGATTAGCGCTGACATTATATAAACATGGGTGTGACAGAACAACACATGCATGGTAGTCATATTAAAGTGTAGCTTAGCATTGGCAAGTGCTGTAGCAGTCTAGTATGCTTATCTAGCATCTGTTGCCATATATACCCCCCCAATGTTAGTCTGTGGTCATATGTGACACCTGTTTGTTTTGCAGCAAGGCCCAACAGTTCAGCTGTGAGGTCTAGGGACCTACAACAGTGTGGACCATGTGTATGTATGCTGCACGCATACAGAGAAATATATATGCCATAAATATTCACATCTGTATATGTGCATAGAGCAGGGGACATATTGCAACTGTTTGTGAAGGGGGAATATATATGTTGGTGAAGGTTAGTATGCGCATATTTGTATGTAGGTTTTAGTGTGTGACAAACAAGACAGCATACAGTGCTGGTATATGACATGTGGTGGTTAAACACTGTGGGTGGTTCATTCAGTTTGTAATGTTGAAGACAGTAATGCCTGCTAAAGCTACCTGGGCTGTGAACACCTTCAATGCATTTATCCCAAGACTGTGCAATGTTATTACATTACTGTACACCTTACATCCTTTGTATAATTGATATTCTCACTATGAAAGGTGAAATGTATATGTGCCTATATATATATATATATATATATATATATATATATATATATATATATATATATATATAGACAAATGGATGTGTACATGTATATATATATATATATAGATATATATATAGATATATATAGATATATATATATATATATATATATATATATATATATATATATATATATATACTCATACACACCTACATCTACTTATTGCAATAGATTCTCTGTACTGTTGACTGACTGTGATGGTCAATATGTTTGTGAATACGTCAAAGATATGTATCTGTGGGATAGCTTACTGGGAAACTGTTTATGTTATGGTATTCTGGGTTCTTGCTTTGATCCTAGCAAAATCTGTGTATTCTGTTGCTAGGCAGAACAAGTGCTATTGCATACAGTGTGATTAAGTCCCTTGGTTTTAACTAGGGTGTGTCATTGGAGGCTAAAGCACTGCATGTATGATTATTGATTGGTACCGATGTTGAATGCAAATCCTGTGTGTACTGTAGTACTAATTGAAGATCTGGGCCTGTACAGCAAAGTATGGTGTATGTCCACATTGCTTGCATCTACTGTTTTGTGTGGTCC
Organism: Protopterus annectens; assembly: GCF_019279795.1. NCBI lineage: Eukaryota > Metazoa > Chordata > Ceratodontiformes > Protopteridae > Protopterus > Protopterus annectens. Next base: position 869,325,459 of record NC_056730.1, on the reverse strand, counting down.
CTGTATTCATCACAGATTACATTTCTCAAGATTAAGGTTGTGTAAGTACTGACACACAGTACTGTATAGTACAGACTGAAAGCTTATCTGGGTTGTCATACCTTTGTGTCCTGTAATTATGTCTTACATGTGTGTGGGTATGTTTGTAACATGTCCTTTGACATATGTGTGGTAATACATATAACGGTGTATTTAGCAACATTCATAGTGTACTACAGCAGTATGTGACCTATATTCCCAATTGTGCACATATTTTGGCCACAGGTTTGGCATTAACAAGTTGTGTGGTATAATATTAACACATTTACTGCACCTTACACTGATTGTGATGGATGATATATTTCTTTACACATCAGCTTGATGTATATCTGCTGTGGCTAGGTGGTGCATCATGTTGCATACAGTGTTCCAGGTACTCTTGTATAGTCTTATATAGTGATTTTAGTTTGTTGCTGTGCAGAGCATGGTTCATTGGATAGAGAATGAGCAAAGGACTTTCAAGCAGTTGTTGGGTGAGCAGTGATAAGTGGCAGTTACAGTGTTTCACTCTCAGTTAGCTTATAGGTTACTAAACTTCCATAAGCTGTGCTTACCCTTCTGAAAACCCACTTGCAAATACTGAAATGTACCTTATTCTGTCTGTAGCCCCTGACCTTTGTTTTGCCTAGTAACAAAATAAAAAGCATTTACTAGGAAAAAACCCACAACCATTCACATCACAACATACGTGATTTGCCACTAAGCCATCTCAGATATAGATATCATTTATGTATTCACAAACATAACATCCAGTACAATCATACAATACTACAGAAAATGTACTCCAACATGTAGATGCATATGTGTGAGTAATTATTGTAATCTGTGCTCAGGTACAACATATTGTATTATGTATGTAAGTATATATATATATATATATATATATATATAGAGAGAGAGAGAGCAGTTCAGTGATATCTGTACTGTATAATGTTAAATGTATATATAGAGCAGTTCAGTGATATCTGTACTGTATAATGTTAAATGTGTCATATGACTTGCTCAGACATATTTTGTAATTTATGTCTTCCAGGGATCATGGCCCACCACAGGAACCCAAGCTACAGTAGGGTTGAGGATGATATCACCACTAGCATCATGATTCAGCACTACCATGTACTATTTTCACAAACCAGCCAGGACCAGCAGGAGCATACTGCAATGTGGCAAGATCTTGTCCGCAGGGTCAATGAGGTAGGCCTGCATAACCGCACATATGAGCAGGTACGCCACTACTGCAGTGATCTTCTCTGACATGTCCGTCAGCATGCCTCTGATGTGCATATGGAACAGCTTGTAACAGGGGGTGGTGTTAGCATCCACCCCCCCCCTCCCCAGAGTGGAGGAGCTGCTCATGAGCCTGGTGGCACCTGCCCAACAACAGCAGCAGACGTACACCATGATGAAAGTTGGAGCCACCCAGCAAGCACACATGGAGCATGCAGGTAACATAGCATATCTGTAGACTACTGTTATCTGTATTGGTAGATCATGCATATGTGAGATGTGGAGTGTGTCGTTCAAAGATGTGGAGCCTGTTGTTGTGCAGTACTGATCATTTGGAACATAATCTGTAGCCCTGTGAATGTAAACTGTTGTTGTACTGTAAGATTGCAAACACACAGTAGCAATGCCACAGTTGTGGCCACTGACAAACTGTCTCATCTCTATGTAGGTACCTTGGGGTGACGTCAAGGCAGTGGACAGATGCTGGTGAGTGTGTTCTACATTTATTATTGGAAATAAAAAGTGCATGTCATAGTTAAGGTGTAGGCCATGTACACATGTAACACACCTACCCATAATGCATGCTGTGCATGTTTGGTGAAAGAGCATGCACATCTCACTAATGTGATTAAGAGCTTCAAACACATGCAATACCCAGACCATCTCAAACAAATATGGCTAGACTGTAGTGACCATTGGATAGGCACAGTTGATACTCAACATCCACATAACATACACATCTATGTCATACACATAGCATTTTAACATGCTACACATAAAGAATTCCCAAATCCTCTGTAAAGACACACTCCAGTGTCTAAAAACTCATCCACACATTACACAGAATATACCTGAGGGGAAGAGGCCTATCCTGGGGGCATTTAAATACTCTGCAACACACTACACATTCATGTCAGGGAATACTCCTTATTGGCCTCCTTACAAACTCACGTAACAACTGGTTGTGAAATGGTGAATTTAGCCAAGGTAGTACAGCATGATTTGTGTTGGTTTGTGAAACATTTGTAGCCTTGAATGACCACCTGATGCTTCATGATGATGGCCTATGGTACTATACCCCATCCAGTTATTGTAACCGCAGTACTACACATAGCTATCATTGCTACACACCATAATGATGTGTATGTGCACACATATGCACCTCTAAACAGTATGCATACCAATCGCCATTTGCACAACTGACACATATGTCTTGTGATGCTATTGAGTGGCTAGGTCATATGACACATATTGGGTATGTGCAGTGTTTAAATATGCAGTTGTGTTTTAGCATACCATGTCATGGATGAGACTGGCATGTACACAATATGATCTACACTCACCATAAGTACCATACATTAGGTATGTGGCTGAATGGTATTCTATCAATTATCCATGCACCACTGATGATGTGTGAATACTCATCATGCATGTCCTAAAAACATGTCCACAATTAACACGTGTTCACAATTATTTGCTAAAGACACAGAGGCTGTAATCAGCATTGGATACCTATCTGACACACAGATAAACATCCAGCAATGGTATGTACATCTGTGAGTTATGGTGTACAGTACATCACAGGGTTATGAATACCTGCACAGCAATGTTGTGTCCATGTATGCATTGTGTTCCAGAGGAAGGGCTATCACCTATTAACAAAACACATGCATCAAAGCCATGTATACTGTTAGTAACAAGTATTGACTACACTTGCACTGCATGCTGCTGAGCACCACATGTCCTGCATGCTGACAGGTGTGATATGACTGTTTTGCTTGTGATACTGTACTCCACCATCACCTGTTATTGTGTATGTTCTGTGATTGCTGGATTTGTGCGTGCCTGCTTTTGGGAGGAGTGTAGTTTTGTGTGTGTGTGCATGTGTGCATGTGGTCTGAAGTCATGTTCAGGTCTTAAAGTGTGTTTCTTGTTTTCCTCTCACAGGTGGCGAGGTGGGGCTGGTTCAGTACAGCAGGGAACCTGATGTCAGTGACACAGACAGTGATCATGAGGATAGATGTGTTGAGGCACAGGTAGGTTTGTCAGGGTTTGTTGCTGCACCACCAATTGACAGTATACAAGTCTCCACCCCATCCATGAGCACAGTCATACTGCCTGTACATCCATCATCACCATTGCCCTTAGCTGAGGGACAATGTACGGTTGGCACTGGCCAGGACAGTGTGGTATCTATGGCACATGTATCAGGACACAGCAGCCATAGCCAGATGCCTGGAATGGTACCACATAGGCAGATGCTCAGGGGTTCTCATCAGAGCACTGCTGGTCATCATGCCACTGGCAGATGTGACACACCTCTTTCTGCAACATGCATGTTCCAGGCTGTCATGGAGGCACAGATACGAATGGAGCGGTACACCAGACAGGGGTTAAGGGCACAGAGGGCTCATTACACCTCTGTAAATGACAGTATCCATGACTAGCAGGTGCCATATGTAACTACACTGAGGTCATTGATAGACGTTGGGGTGAGACATCGGATGTCCTCCACAATGTCATGTCCATGTGTCAGGACAGTGCGGGATGGTTGAGACTTCGACGTGGATGTATGCCAGCAACAGCACCAGCTGGAGGTTGCCGTGTATATCCAGCAAGTCATAGCCTCTCCTGTAGTGCCAGTACCAGCCCCAGCAATGTTGGGGGGGCTGTCCATAGACCGTCCTAGCAGAGCACGTACAAGTCCAGTCCCAGCAGGGACCTGGATCCAGTGGACATTTGCTAACCTCTGAGGATAGTACCCAGTCTGGATTAGTACCTGATACTGTCTGTAGCACCCCTGCCAGGCACAGATTCCATATCCATGGCCAGAGATGGTGATCTGTAAAGCCTGCCAGGTACAGTCTGCAGCTGCCTGACAAATCCCTGTATATGGCAGTCACATGGTGGAACTGTGTGCATGCAGACACACACATATAAACCAGAAACCTAGGGCAAACACATACCTGCACACATGACATCAACATTGGCCCATAACAGTACTCATGGCCCTCACACATACACTCACACACACATGTCGATTGTATGGCTCAGTGTAGGCCTCTGGCAAACCAACAACACACCCTATGCATATGATGAAACCTGTGCCACCTCCTGTCATCTGTAACATTGATGCAGGAACAGGCTAACACGGTGCTGATGCACAGGGTGACTTTAATAAAGTATAGCAATGGTTGGATGTGTAGCATGTTGTCAGCAGTAAAGTGTAATGGTATCCTTGAAGGTGTAGCTGAGCAGGCATGATGCATTAAAATTATAATTAGCAATGTTGTATTGTTTTCACCAGTGTTTATTCCAATTGTGTTTTGTTTGCCCATGTGTCACTTGGCTGATGTGTGTAGTTGTGTCAGCATGCATTATACAGTGGACAGTAAGTGTGGGGTGTGTGCAACACAGGTTTGCAGGTGTCCATTTGTGAACATGGTGGAGGTGCACTGTCTGCATGTACATGCATATTGGACACATGGGTAGGGTGACATGCCCTGTATTGGCTAGTGTTAACACTCCATAGTTTCTGTTGGTGGCCAGTATGCATTGTACTACACACATTTTGGAACTTGAGTACGCATGTGTGTGTATGACACAGGTTGACACTGTGCTGTGGGTGATGCTGTTGTTGCTATCTGTCATTGCTTTGCATTACTAAGGTTAACACTGTCCCAGCTGCATAATCCTTTAGTAATGCACACTGTTCACCTACAGGGTTGCATGGACCATGCTATCACAAACACAAGAAATACTCACTTATACAGTAAAAGTGCATTAGTCTCATGGACCACTGCCATAAACTAAATATATAATAGAAAGTGTGAAGTTATACCAAAAAAGAGTTACATACCAAGAATGGATAACCTCTTTGGTCAGTATCATTGGGAAAATACAAGCCCTCATTAATCATACAAGGCAAACTTCAAAATACAAATTGGTAAGGATTCCAAAGACAACACTAAAGCTTTCTTTAGTGTTGTTTATAATCTAGAGGGGAAAGCTCAGATCAGGTCAGAGTTAATGTAAATGGTCACAAAGTACACTTATCTGAATGACATTACCAATATCTTGTCAGACAGTTTGAATGCGGATTTCACCACCCTGTCGTTACACAAGGGCCACATTTCCTGACCTGAAGAATGTAAAACCTGATGATTCACAGACACTCTAATTAAAACATCTCTTTGCCAAAGTCCAAACCACAGTGGTAATGGTACTGGACAGTGTCCCTGGTTGTGTCATACACAAGCTGACATATGAAGTCACCACACACCTAAACACTCTGTTCAGATGCAGCCTCTATACAGGTTACATACTTGTGGAATGACGTATGGTAATGGTGTTCACAGTCCACAAGGTTTGAGCTACATCGTCTTCTTCTTCTTCTCCTTTCAGATGCTCCCATTAGGGGTCACCACAGTAGATCATCTGTTTCCATTTCTTCCTGCCCTCTGCATCTTGCGCTGTCACACCATCCACCTGCATGTCCTCTCTCACCACATCCATAAACCTCATCATAGGCATTCCTCTTTTCCTGTTACCTGGCGGCTTCATCCTTAGCATCTATTTCACAATATACTATGCATCCCTCCTCAGCACATGTGCAAACCAAAGTAATCTTGCCTATCTGGCTTGGTCTACTAACCTTCAAACCTAGGCTGACCCTCTAATATACTTATTCCTAATCCTGTCCATCCTCATCACACTCAGTGCAAATGTTAACATAAATTGATTAAGGGTCGAGCTACAGCAGATCCTGGAAACTCTCACCCTGTAAGCCAGACAAATGCTATCTGGAAGGCTATGGAGCACAGCATTATGGAACTCATTAACAGAAACATTATGAACCTGCAATCAGTGCACCATACCCACTTAGGTTCTCTAAAGGCCAGATCATGACTCCTACACCTAGTAGACTTCAAGCCAGTTAACAAGGCTATAGGTGAGGGAGGGGAGGTCCACACAGCCCAGCTATAGCTCACCAGGAATTCATACCCATCCCACATACTGGTATTACACATAACCTCAACCATAAACGATTGTTAGATGATGGATTGACAACTGACGCACAGATGTAGGACACACAGTAACATTTGCAGTCTCCATGTACAATTCTATTCCAGTAACAAGTGGTATTCACCTGCACTCAGTCCTGGGACCATTCCTGTTTGGCATATAGCTTTCTAAGGTACAAGCAAACACAGTATGGATATGTCTGCCCATGTCTGATGAAAATGCATGCTGTGGGTTATACTTTATTCTCCAGATGACGCACACATCCTCCAAAAGGGTATCATAGAGACAGATAACTGGTGTCAAAATCATGCTGTAAAGCTATAAGCCAAAGAAAGCATAGTTATCCACTTTTAGAAAACAAAGTATCCCCATAGTACCACATCGATAGTAGCCCCCATAATGTGGAACAGGTACTAATGTATACATAGAGCCATGTGTTTATTCATCTCTCCTTTGATAATCACATTACCAAAGGGTTTTGGAAATCCCTCTGTAGAGCACATAAGCAATAAATGGTTTGCATGCAGCTCCACAGAGGTTGTTGCACACCTATAATGATTAGTCATCTTTGCCAGATTTTGCTTGCTTTGGAACAGGATTCAAATATGCCTCAAGCATAAACCCTCACTCACACTCTTCAATAAAAACCGTGATGAGTGGATGTGAAACAAAAGACGTAGCCCAGGGATCACTGCAGTGGCTAAGCTTGTTACAAGCATACAGAAGTGACCTAAGGTCTGGAAAGTGCCAGCACGCTCTGGCAAAGCTAACAGATGCTTTCATGGAGAAAGCAGAGTACCCACCTATGAAAAAAATTGAAGTCACATGTATGTATATGGCTTTGCCCCACAGCTGCCTTACATGTGTTATGCACATACAGTTGTCATTGTGATATGTCATACACTAGAAAAATCAAAACCCACTCTACATTGACCAACAATGTCACACACCTGGAACACACACAGTTAGCAAGTGCAGGGTTCACACTCCTGCTTAACTACATTACAATACTACAGCAGCATGCGTTTACACAACACGCTACCCACATTAGTGGAATTGTACCTTTCCATAGTTGTATTTGTAGGATGGTGACATCATCAGAATTGACAAAGATGAGTATATCAGTTTTAAGGGGTGTGAGTAGTCTCCAAAAAGGTTGCTTTTTCTCCAGGAAGAGACCGACATAGTTAACAAGTACAGGATTCAAACCCCTATTTTCAGATACTACAGCAGTATGCATTTATACAATGTGCTATACACATTACTGGGATTGTATCGTCCCACAGGTGTATTTGTAGGATGGTGACATCATCAGACTTGACAAAGATGAATATGTCACTTTTAAGGGGTGTGAGTAGTCTCTAAAAAGGTTGCTTCCTCACCAGGAAGAGACAGACTGACACACACATGAAGTATGCATGTGCAGGATTCCAACCCCTATCTCACTCCATTATGATAATACAATAATACACAAAGTGCACGCTGCGCTATAGATATCACTTGGGTTTCATTTTCCTACAGGTGTATTTGTAGGATGGTGACATCATCAGACTTGACAAAGATGAGTATGTTATTTTTAAGGGGTGTTAGTAGTTTCCAGAAAGGTTACTCTCTCCTGAAGGAGACACGCACACAGTTGACACGTGCAGGAGTCAAACCCCTGTCTGACTACAGTATGATATTATAGCTGTGTACATTTATACAACGCGCTATACACATTACTTGGATGTTGCCTTCCCACAGGTATACTTGTAGGATGGTGACCTCATCAGCCTTGACAAAGATGAGTATATCACTTTTAAGGTGTGTGAGTAGTCTCCAAAAAGATTGCTCTCTCCACAGGGAGAGACAAACACACATATACACAGTTGGCAAGTGTGGGGTTCTTAATCCAAACTAAGTACTTTTTTACACTTCAGCAAGCAATACGGAGTTACAGGATGCAATACAGACATTACTTGCTGACAGTTTGCCCAAAGTGGTTTTTCACATTTGCTAACCTCAGCAGGCTTATCATACTAGGTGTATTGTGAGTGTATTGTATGCATAGGCCATAACCATATCATATATGGGTTGATGCACCACATGCTGGCACACACACTGGTGGCTAAGCTCTGTTAACCCAATACTGGACAATACAGTCAAGAGGAGTAGGGTCATACAAGCACAACACCAACAGTCTCACATAGACCTACAATATAAGCACCAGCAAAACACACACATAAATACACATTACCATACTCGGAGAATACAAATATTAATCTGAAAAAGAGAAAGTGTCCTCCTAAGCAGACAAGCAAGCAACATGTACCTCCAAGCACACGCCAGAAAACACATAATACACCAAAGCAGTGTGCCTCACAACAGGCCCTAAGGCAAAACAACATAACCAACACACTAGTAATAGGTGACTCCATAGTCAGGCACACAGATGTTCCACTTAATAGGCTGGACAAGGGGAAGGTTACTGTCAGCTGTCTGTCAGGTGCTATGATCCGCCACATAACACAAGCACTTACATCACTCCAGAACAGGTACATATATGGCGCGGTCTTTGTACATGTCAGTGTGAATTATCTGAGACATACTTCCCAGGACAACATGACAAGAGATATATAGTAGCTCTATGATCATGTAACCCAGGCTGGTATGACCCTGACCTTGAGTAGCATCTTACCTTCACCTACATGATACTGTAATATAACAGAAAGATGATAAACTTCAACAATTGGCTGAGCTTCTGGTGTCATTCAAAGGGGATCCAGTCTCTGCCTGCCTGTGATGACATGATAGACAATCCTCATTGCTTCGCTAGAGATGGTTTGCACCTGTCACTTCTATGCTTCTGAATACTGGCCAAGGCTCTTGCTGTCCCCAAATTACCTTTTTTAGGCAAGGCTCAAAGGATCATAGGTTCATAGGTAGGTACTAGGCTATTGGCCCTGGGCCTATACAAGCCCAGCCAAAAAGGTACCCTAGCTTTTGCCACCCAAGAAAATAATTTTCCTGTGCCACTGTTGAGCACAGCCACAGAGGTGATCCCCGGGGTGAATTTCCTATTTCCCATCCAATCATCAAGATTTTTCTTGAAGAGTGCTAATGAGGAGCTTTGTTTGATATAGATATGTAGTTTATTCCAGAGTATGGGAAGTTTCTGGGACAGGAATCTATCCCTCCGGCATGTTCTGTTTATTGTGGTGACAAGGTTTAGGTCCTTAGAGCATGTAGCTCGGAGTGATTGGGATTTCTTTAAGGGGAGCAAGTCCAACAGCTTTGGGTTTGACATAGCTTTGTATGTTAGGCAGAGAACGCCTCTGAGTAGGCGATATGTGACGGAGTAAAGCTGTATTTTTTTGAGACGGTCTGTGTAGGGCATCTGTTTGAGGCCGGTAATCCTCTTTGTGAGGTATTTCAGCGGCCTTTCCAGTTGTTGTAGATGTCTTGTGAGGTACATATCAAAAGGGGCATTGTAATCTATAATGGGTCTAATTAGTGATGAGTAGAGGGGAGCAATGACCTCTTTTTTTCTGGATGAGAAACCTTTTGTGATGAGGTGTGCCACGTAGAAGGATTTCCTGACTACTGTGGCGATGTGATTATCAAAGGAGAGACTACTGTCCACCTGTGTCCCAAGGTCTCTTATCACACTTTTGGTGTTAAATATACTACCGCCTATAGGTTCATAGGTTCATAGGTTCATACTAGGCTATCTGCCTTGGGGCAATTATAAGCCTAGCCCGATTCTGTATGGCTTACGCCACCCCTTGATTTGAGTATACTGTGCCCTTTTTAAGGTTTAGTTTACTGTGCCTCTGTCTAATAGTGACACGGGAGTAATCCCTGGGACAAACCTACGATCCCCCATACACCTATCGAGATTCTTCTTGAAGAGATTCAGTGAGGTGCTCTGCCTCACATGAACTGGAATTCTATTCCAGAACGAAGGGAGCCTCTGGGTTATGAACCTGTCCCTCCAGCAAGTTTTATTTATTTCTGTGCTGAGGTTCAAGTCCCTCGAGCGTGTGGCTCTAAGGGATTTAGATTTACTGAGGTGGAGCATGTCCATTAATTCTGGATTTGACATAGCTTTGTATGTCAGGCATAGATTGCCTCGAAGTAGGCGGTATGCAACTGAGTAGAGCTGGAGTTTTTAACCGAGCAGCATATGGCATCTGTTTGAGACCCTTGATCCTCTTGGTGAGATACTTTTGGGGTCTTTCTAATTGCTGCAGGTGTCGGGTAAGGTACATCCCAAAAGGGCATTGTATTCTATGATGGGCCTGATGAGGGATGAATAAAGGCACGATTACCTCTCTTGATCTAGATGTGAAACCCTTCGTGATGAGGTGGGCTATGTAGAAGGTCTTTCTAACCACTTTGGCAATGTGGTTTTCAAAGGAGAGATTGCTATCAACTTGGGTCCCCAGGTCCCTAATAACTTTCTCTGTACTTAATGGGTTTCCGCCTATGTGGTAATTTGTGGGCACATTGTTTTGCCAAAGGGTATGACTATACATTTTTTGGCATTTAGCTTTAAACCATGGCGCTGGCACCAGTTATCTGTCTCTGTGAGACCTTTTTGAAGGATGTTTGTGTCAGCTGGAGGGTTGGTTATGGCACCCAGTTTGCAGTCGTCTGCGAACTTGGTGAGCCATAGTCCTCCCACGTTTGCCTGTACCTCGGAAAAGTATATACCGAACAAGAGTGGTCCCAGGACAGAACCCTGTGGGATGCCACTTGTGACCAGTTTCGAGTCTGACATGGCACCAGCAACTCTCACTCTGTGGGTTCTGTCTTTGAGCCAGTTTGTGACCCATCTTGTGACATAGGGGTTTATATTTAAGCTGGATAGCTTATCTATGAGGCCCGAGTGTGGTATTGTGTCAAATGCCTTTGCAAGGTCCAGATAGGCTGTGTGGACTACCTTCCCTTCATCTATGGCTTTGGTGACTGTTTCAAAGAAGTCAACCAGGTTCAAAAGGCAGGATCTGCCCTTGACAAAGCCGAACTGGGTAGGATCTAGTGTCTGTAGGTCCCCAATGTCTTTGTTTATGAGCTCCATGATGATCCTCTCCATAGCCTTTCAGACTAAGCTAGTCAGGCTTATGGGGCGATAGTTTCCAGGGTCCGTAGAGGCTCCACCTTTGTGGAGTGGGACCACTGTTGCTGTACGCCATTCTGTGGGCACATATCCTGTAGTGAGGCCGAGACTGTATAGCTGTTTTATTTGAGGGATTAGTTCCTCTTGGAGTTCATGTAGGATGCAACCTGGGATGCCATCTGGTCCCATGGAAGCAGTGTTTTTTGCTTTGGAGAGGGCAGCCTTCACCTGAGCATCTGAGATGTTTGGGAGGCAGCCCTCTGCCGGGATAGATACTTGCTCTTTTGGGGGGGAGGGGTGGAGAAGTTTGCACTGAACCTGTCTGCCAGGATATTGACGATGTCTGTGGGTTCAGTGTATTTTTTGTCGTTTAGAATCAACTCAGAACAAGTCTGGGAGTTGCATCCCAGGTTTCTAACATAACTGAAAAAAGCCTTATGATTGTCTTTGGTGTCCTGTGCAATTTTTCTCTCGAAGCTGGCCTTGGAGGATTTTATGAGGGATAGTAATTTTTTGATGGTACTGATCAGAGATGCCTTCCCTATTAGGGATTTTGCTCTATCATGTAGTAGCTTCCTCCTTCTGTTGTACAGTTTATATATGGCAGGGGTCCACCAGACTGGATGCCTGCCTTTGGATGATTGGGTCTTGGTTTTGTTTGGGATAGCATGATCCATGCATTCCTGGAGATGTCCGTAGAATGCATTTATATAGGATTCTGCAGTTTGGGCCGTAGTTTCCACTGGCCCTGGGGCCTTGAAGGATTCCACTTCGGTTTTGAGAAGTGAGAAGTTTGCTTTTGAGAAGTTTTTCACTGTGGTTTTCTGGGCTGGGGGTGGGGTCGGGATGTGGACATCCAGTGAAATTAATTTATGGTCTGATATTACCAATGAGGGATATACGTCTGGTGTGGAGCATAGAGTCCCCATGTTGGTAATGATCAGGTCTAGTATGTTGTCCCCTCTTGTGGGAGTGGTGACTAGTTGTTCCATAGCATTTGAGCTTATAATTTCTAGGAATCTTTGGGCTAAGGTGCTGGGGCTTGAGTAGTGCTCCCAGTCAATGTTTGGGTAGTTGAAGTCGCCCAATATAATGGTGTTCGGAGAGATCTTCATGTTCTCCAATGTTTTCAGGAAAGCCGAGTGGGATTCCTGACTTTGAGAGGGTGGTCTGTAGGATGCTATAAACTGAACCCATGTTGTAGTTCATGGGTGCAGAGTTTTTACCAAAGGGGATGACAATGCACTTTTTGGCATTGAGCTTGAGGCCATGGCTTTGACACCAGGCATCTGTCTCAGTGAGGCCCTTTTGTATGATGTCCACATCGTTAGGAGTTTTGATTATGGCTCCTAGTTTGCAGTCATCTGTGAACTTCATTAGCCAAAGACCTTCTGTGTTAGCCTGTACTTCAGAGAAGTAGATACCAAACAGGAGAGGACCCAGAACTGAACCCTGTGGTACTCCACTTGTCACTGGTCTGAAGTCAGATTTGGAGTCTGCTACTTTCACAGTGTGGGTTTTGTCAGTGAGCCAGTTGGCAACCCATCTTGTGACATAGGGATTTATACCTAGTTTAGTGAGTTTATCTATAATTCCAGAGTGGGGAATGGTGTCAAAAGCCTTGGCAAGATCTAGATAGGCTGTGTGAACCACCTTACCCTTGTCTACAGCTTTGGTGACTGCTTCAAAGAAGTTTATCAGGTTTAGGAGACATGATCTGCCTTTTACAAACCCGAACTGGGTGGGGTCCAGAGTTAGGAGATTACCAATGTCTTTGTTTATAAGTTATATGATGATACGTTCCATGGCCTTGCAGACCAGGCTCGTCAGGCTAATGGGGCGGTAGTTCCCGGGGTCCGTGGTGGCTCCCCCCTTGTGGAGTGGGATAACCATTGCTGTGCGCCATTCAGCAGGCACAAAGCCTGATGTGAGGCTATGATTGAACATGGTACTTAGGTGGGGTGCCAGTTCATTCTGTAGTTCATGTAGAACACAGCCTGGGATGTTGTCTGGTCCCATGGATGCTATGTTCTTGCCTTTGGAGAGTGTGGATTTTACCTGTGCAGCCGTGATTACAGGAACTTTTCATTCTTCCGGTATAGAGATGGGCTCTTTAATGGGTGAGAGGGGGGTAAAGTTAGCACTGAACCTATCTGCCAGGCTGTTGGCAATATTAGTTGGGTCTGTATATTTAGTGCCATTGTGCTGTAACTCAGAGCAGATCTGAGTGTTGCCATTGAGATTCTTGACATAGCTATAGAAAGGTTTGTGGTTGTCATTAGAATCAGTGGTGATTTTGTTCTTGCAACTAGATTTGGAGGATTTTATCAGGGATCATAGCTTCTTCCTGAGGCTGACCAGGGAGCTCCTCCACTCATGGGATTTTACTCTCTTTTGCAACAGTTTCCTCCTTCTGTTGTACAGTTTGTTTATGGCAGGGGACCACCAGATTGGCTTCCTTTTTTTGGAGGATAGCGTCTTGGTTCTGTTTGGGATAGCATGATCCATGCACTCATGTAAGTGCTTATAAAGTGCAATTGTGTAGGATTCAGTAGTCGTAACTGTATTTTCCATCTCATGGGTGTCATGAAGTTCACCACTTCTGTCTTAAGAAGCATGAAGTTGGCTTTGGAGAAATTTTTTTACCATGGTTTCCTTAATGGGGGGTGGGGGAAGAATGTGGATATCTAGGGTAATTAGCTTATGGTCGGATCGGACCAATGAGCGTTGACTTCAGGTGTGGAACACCAGTCACTCAGGACAAACCAAACCCCATAACCAACACAAATAACCACAAAGTAAGCTAAATGCTACTCATTGCCAGAAGTCTCAGCCTCCGAATGCACACACTCGAGGCACTTCTCAGTATAGAGAATATTGATATCTGTGCAGTAACAGAAACCTAGTTCAAGGCTCCAGACAGCACACCAGCACTACAAGGATACTACTCATTCCATACCTTCCAGCATCAGAACCTGGATCATAGCATATAGGACGGGGATATATCCATATTCATCAAGGATACCTACACCTCTCTCTACATCCTCTCTACAGGATATGTACCCATAGAATGTTGCACAGCAATGTTCTTCCTACTCCACAGGGGTGGGGCCACAACAGACCCTTGGGATTCCCGCTCTATGAGCCTGATGAGTCTGATCTGCAAGGCAATGGAGCCAATCATAATGGAACTTAACAATAAAGACATTGGGAACCCTCACACAGTTGAGCACACCCAGTTTGGCTTCATCAAAGGCAGATCATGCCTCCTGAACTGGGTGGATTTCTTTGAGACAGTTACCCAGGCTACAGATGATTGAAAGGAGCTATACACAGCCTACCTATACCTCACTAAGGCCTTTGACACCATTCCCCAGTCAGGTATCATAGAGGAACTCACCAACCTGGGCATAAATCCATACATCACAAGATGGATTGCAAACTGGCTCACAGATAGATCCCACAAATTAAGAGTTGCTGGCTACATGTCAGACTCTACACTGGTAACAACTGGTGTCCCCCAGGGTTCAGTCCTGGGGCCCCTCCTGTTTGGTATATACTTCTCAGAAGTACATGAAAACACAGGAGGGTTGTGGTTGACTAAGTTTGCTGGGAACTGTAAAGTGTTTGTCATAATAGATTCCATGGATGACACAAATATTCTCCAGAAGGGACTCTATGAGACAGATGTGTGGTGTCAGAATCATGGCCTCAAGCTCAGTGTGAAAGAATGGATAGTAATCCCCTTTGGGGAAAACAAAGTACCCACAAACTACCACATAGGTGTTACCCCCTAAAAACTGACGAGGTAATAAGGGATCTGGGGATAGAAGTAGATAGTCATCTTTCCTTTGACAACCATGTTGCCAAAGTGGTTAGGAAATCCTATGTGGCCCACCTAATCAACAAAGGGTTTGCATCAAGATCAAAAGAGGTAGTGGTTGCCCTCTACTCTTAAGTCATCAGACCCATCATTGAGTACAATGCACCATTTTGGATGTACTCAACTATGCATATCCAGCAGCTGGAGAGACCACAGAGGTACCTCACCAAGAGGATTACTAGCCTCAAACAGTTGTGTTATGCAACACAACCGGAAAAACTAAATCTGTTCTCTGTTGCGTACTGCCTACTCAGAGGCAAACTTTGCCTAACATACAGAGCCATGTCCAACACATAACTGTTGAACATGCTCCTTCTAAGGAAAACAACACTGAGTCGCACTACATACTCCAGGGATATGAACATCATCACAACAATGAATACAACATGCTGGTGGGATAGAGTACCATCCCAGAGACTTGCCTTACTGTGGAACAGAGTCCCAGTGTACATCAGACAGAGCCCCTTGCTGACACTCTTCCACTGCTGTACTCAGACATGGCCTAGGTGTGTGAGCATGCCCAGTATGAACTTTCAGTATGTTGTTGACTGACATTTGCTTCGTTTGTTTAAGTGTGTGAGCATGCCCAGTATGACCTTTCAGAATGTTGTTGACTGAAATTTGCTAGATTTGTTTAAGTGTGTGAGCATGCCCACTATGGGCATATATACTATATGTGTGTGAAAAATCAAGTTGGTTTTTACTTCAGGGCTCACCTTTGTGTTGTACATCAACAGGAAGCACGCTGTGCATGCAGGGCTTCCATGAGTCAATTTGCATAGACTTATCAACATTTCTACATACAGGGGGGACAGCTATTATTTGTACATTTCTACATGGGGGGGCACACCTGATTGTTACTGTGGGTGTACATAGGATGAAGGGTACGCCTGACACTTATACACATTTGCTAGACATGCACTGCTATGTCAGGTACTCCATTTCAGTCTGTACTGTTGCCTATCATACTGGCTTGAGGCATACCACTGTACTACAGACCTTAGCTTCCAATTACATGCATATTAGTTTGTGACTTCATAGCCTACCCAACCCGCATCACACTGCCTGGCCTGCTGTTATCTGTCTGCATAGGCCTGGGGGGAGGTTACCCATATGCCTCTTCAGAAGGTATGATACAGCATTTGTTTGTGTTTGTGTTTGTCTACAATCATCCTGCTGGCTGTGACTGTTAGGTATGTGACCCCCCCAACTGGTATGTGTGAGTGACTTAAGTTGTGTCTATGCCAGTGAAATGCTGTCATGGCTTAGTGGTTCAGTACTGTGACTATAGTGCACAGTATCCTGAGTTTGAGCCCTGTCACTGCTTTTTATTTTCCTGACTAGTTAAGGAACAGTAAAGCAGGTGTGAGCGTGTTTACCTGACTTTGCTCAACTTTGCCCGACTTTGCCTGACTTTGCCCGACTTTGCCCAACATTGCCCGATGTTGTGCTGGTTATTGTCATGCACAGCTACGCGCAATTGTATTTAAATATGCTCAATACTAGTAAAATGTGCTTAGCAGTGCTTTATATTGCTTAAAATAGGGCACTCATGCCTCAGGTGGTGCTGCAGGGCTGCCTATGTCGGATGCACATAGTACACTCCCTATACATGTTTGAAAACAGGTAGTGTCAAGTTAGGCATCCCTTTTACTCTATGTGCAAGTCAGAGAGATGTGTCATTTCCAGGGTTCCTACTGAATCAGTGTATGTGCTATGCGTTGCCTCTTTGCCAAGGCCAGGGCATACTGGGCATGCCTCCTTCTGCCTACTGGGGCAGGCTCAGGTTGTTCCTCCTCTGAGTCATGCTGTGCCTGTGCAGGCCTTGGCAATGATGGGGGGCTGTTTGGCCCTGCCCCATGCTGTTCCTGCTGGAGCTGTTTCCACAGGATCATATTGTGCAGCATGGCACATACCATAACAATTTGGGTACATGTAGTTGGTGAGTACTGCAAGGCTCCACCAGATGTGTCCAGGCAGCGGAACCATGACTTGAGCATCCCAAACACATGCTCAGTTATGATTCTTGTTTGTGCGTGTGCCTCATTATGAAGTTCTTGTTCAGGTGTGTGTGCATTTCTGATGGGTGTCATCAGCCATGGCTCCAATGCGTATCCAGCATCCCCTACTAGGTGACCATAGGAAATGTCCATATTGGCAAATAACTGGTACAGCTGGGTCAGATGCCAAATGTGGGAATCTTGATAGCTACTAGGGCATCCAGCACACACATTCTTTATTATGCCCTGGGCATTGCACACAAAGTGGCAGTTGGTGGAGGGGAAGCCCTTGTGGTTGATGTAGACCCTACCCCACTCACCGGGTGGTGCTTTGATGCATATGTGCGTGCAGTCTATTGCACCCACTACCTCAGGGTATTCCGCTATTTGGTGGAAAAGACGTATATTCCTGGCCAATGCCTCACGGGAATTGTGGAAATATATGTGGTCACCGACATGTGCTGACATGGCATCCAGGAACTGGTGGAGTACCCTGGATGCTGATGCCTGTGAAATCCCCATCATATCACCAGTTGGTCTTTGGACGGTACCTGTAGCTAGTATTCTTAGGCCAACACATACCTTGGTATCCACTGGGATTGGTTCCCCTCTGTTGGTTCTGTGTGTGAGGCATGGCCGGCACAGCTCAACAATTTGCTGTAGGAGGTCCCTGTCCACCCTATAGTGCTCCACTATCTCCAGCTCATGTAGCCCCTGGTAGGTTACCCTGGTTCTGTACACTCTTCTCCATCTCCTCATTGTGGGTTGCTCAGCAGCATTCACAATATCACCAACCTCAGCACCTTGCACATGTTGGTTTATGATAGCAAGAGCAGCCCCTAACATTTTGTTTGACTTAAGCTTTTTAAGCATTCCCTCTTTGTATACTGCAGTGTTGCAGAGTTCTTGAGAAAAAACAAGGTGGGGATGGTATTTGCCATTTAAAGTGCTGGGTTGGGTTGGGCTAGTCTGCTGCCTGTGTAATTGGCTGATTCTGATATATTTCACCTGGCAGCTCTGCTAGTTCTCCTTGGTTAACTTCCTACTACTTCTTTTCCTTCCTTTTGCCTTTCTGTTTCCGCCCAGGGCAGCGCTGCGCAAATGAGCGCAAATGCGTGCACACACGTGCACACATGCACACACACTGTGTGCATGTTTGCAAGGAGTTTCCTATCTTTTAACAGTGTGCACCTTTGGTTTGAGGTTTTCAAATAGGACAACTGTAGGCACGCCTGTTGCAATCCTGAGCAACTCAGGGTAAACAGAAGCCACTGTGCTCCAATTAGATTACAGCCTGTCTGACACACCCCCTCATGATGTCACCTATATTCTAGTCTTCTACTCACCTACTCCTACTCTTACACTCTTGGGACATGCCTCACATGCTGGGGAAAATTGGGATTCACTATCCTTATCCTCATTTGCATAGGATTGCCTAGTAATGCATGGTTACATCTCTCACACTGAGCTTCCCCCCTTAGCAACCACTAGTCACTGGCCATGTTGTCTTCAGCCTGGCATTCACCTGCATAGCAGAATAAGCTTTTTAGTGAAAATGCCTATTTTTGGCTTTTTTTAAAAATTATTTTCTTGTTTTTATAAGCGCTGCACATTTGTGCGGTGCTGCACTGTGCTTAAACATCAGAGATCGGGGGAAAAAAGTTACATTTTCATATTTTTAAACATTTTAAAATGCCAATGGCCTTATATTTGGCCATTGGCATGCTTCCTCAACTGTATGCATCCTTTATTTGGAGCTGTCTTAGCTCCATTTAGCTATTTGCAGAAATGTACTCCGTTACCAATGGAGTACATTTTTGCAGATAACACTAATCTTCTACAGACAGGTTAGTGTTTCCTGGATCAGAAATTTACCTCATTTGCATGGCTTTCACCAGCAAATTAGATAATTTGCATACCATGACGCTGTACTTGCAAGGGTAGCTTTAGCAGCTCTCGTGCATGCCCCTGCTGGCTGTTCCTGGATCGCACTGCAGACATATTGCCGGCGTGAGCTCCTACACTCTTCTTGCACTCCATGCAAGCTTTTGTGAATCTGGGGGACAATCCATTCAGTCATTATCAAACATTACATAACTCATTCAAATCTTGCCTTTTTTAAATCTCGTTCCTCCTCTGCATGTATTGTTCCCACAATTCTGAGTTTTTTTCAAAGTAATTTGCTCCTACCCTTTTCTGAAGATCCTAATTCCAGTTAATTTTTTATCTCTCTTACTATATTCACTACTTCTAGTAAAGTTGGTTTAGACTCTGATTTCCATTTTCTAGTAATTGTTTTTTTGGCAACCACGATAATTAGATTCAGCAAGGCCTTACTATGTCTAGACAATTTTGATTCTGTATCATAGCTCAAAAATCATTTCCTTAGTTACACCAATTTGCTTACCCAGACTCTCTGACAGAACAGTCTGCAGGGAATCTTTAGTCTTCCAACTTATTACACTCCCAGAAAATATGTTCCCAATTACTTTTTTTTTCCCAATCACACCTCCAACATTTGCTGTCTACCAGAGGAAAATTTCTCTGGAGTCTACTTGGTGTATAAAATGCCTATGTAAGCACTTCCAAGCAAAGATCCTATATCTTCTATATATTGTTACATATTTGGGAGACATACATATATCCCCCAGTGTTTCTTTGTAAATTGCTTATCCAATCTCTCTTTTCTGAATCCTTTCTAGCCTCCTCTAATTGATTCTTATAGTTATCATGCAATATTTTGTATGCCATACTAATTATTGCTTTTCTAACACCAGTTTCTGTTCTAGATTCTACTAAAAACTCTACCAGCACTGGCCTTTTGTTTAGGATCCCTTACATTTCTTTCTCTTTGCCTGTACTCTGATTTCAATCCTTAATAGAAAGGGCTGTCTCTATCCTGAAGTCCAAATAAATTATTGGCCTCTTTCCAATTCCGTTACCTTTCCCATTGCAATTATTGTTGCCAATACCATGTTTTTGTTTTACCAGATTTCTCCAATATATTCCAGGGACCTCTTATCTATTGTATGTGTCCCTAATTGTAGTCAGCCCTATTGGCAGAATCTTGTTTCTCAATCCCTGTGTTGGCTTAGTTCTTAGAATAGTTTCTGCTAGTTTATGAATATAATATTCTATATGATTATTGTTATTCTCCTTAAGGATCTGCATCCAAAATCCCAGTCTTTCCTTGTTTCTTGAGCTTCTCTCCTGTTTCATTATCACCCCATTCCACTTTGGATTATAGGTTTCTGCTTGTGTTATATATAGGACCCTTAACGG
Organism: Protopterus annectens; assembly: GCF_019279795.1. Classification (NCBI taxonomy): domain Eukaryota; kingdom Metazoa; phylum Chordata; order Ceratodontiformes; family Protopteridae; genus Protopterus; species Protopterus annectens. The sequence continues at coordinate 869,304,902 of NC_056730.1, read as the reverse complement.
TGTAGCTCTGAAATACCCATTCAGATTGGGTAATCCCAAACTGCCTAGTACCTTGTTCAATTGGAAGAATCAGCTTACACCACTTCACTCTTGCCATCTTCCCCTCCCAGATAAAATCCTTCAGCTTTTTATTAATTGCTATCCACAACTTCTCCACTGGTTGATAAAATATGCCTGACCTGTGTATAAAACTAATAGGACTAAAACATTTTTAACTACTTATATCTTGCTATCCATATCCAAATAACAGAGCTTCCAATTATCTTTTATTTAGTATCTTCCCACATATCCTTAGCTCCTACACTAGAATCCTTTTTAATTCATACTCATAAGTACTTCATTTTATCATGTTCCCCTTAACTATGGATATTGCTGAACCAAGTCATGTGGGTACATAATTTATAGCTATTACCTTTGTTTTAGCTTCATTAATTTTGTATCTCAAAAAGATTGGAAACTCCCTCAAAATGTTCCACAACACCGAAATGTCCTTTTTCTGGTTTTATCAGGTATAAAATAATATCAGCTGCAAATAGAGCCAGCTTTTCTTGACTACCATACTAAGTATATCTTTGAATTTCTGAGTGTGTTACTTTCTTTGCCAATGGCTCTAATTATAGCGTGAATAACAAAGGGAAAAGAGGATACCTCTGCCTGGTTCCTCTGCTCAAACATAAATTATCAGAGAGGAACCAACCCACTTTAATTTTCAACTCCGATCCCTCATATATCCTTCTAATCAATCTTATAATTTTATCAGGAAATGCAAATCCTTCTAAATACTTCCTTCCCACAGTGATTGACTGTTGGGGAATACAAAAAAAATTGTTCTACTGTCTTATATCACATATGCTTTTCTACTTTGAAGCACATATTATTATTTTTTTATGACTAGTATTGCTAATTGAACTTTTATGTCTTTAAACTGAATTATTAATGTGATGTATATTTTATGTGGAACTTTTCTCCCCGGGCCTCTACTGAAAATGGACATATATCCAGTTAGACTAGCCCGGTCAACAAATGTAAAATAAATAAATAAAAAATAAATGCTTCCATTGTCATGTTCATAAACTCCCAGCTTACTCTGTCAATCACATTCTCTGCATCAAGACCCACAAACAACAGTGGTATTTTCTTACACTTAGCTGGATCATCAATGTTCTGTTAATGTTGTTGAATATTTGCCTCCCTCCACAAAACCACATTGATCCATATCTATCAATTTTGGCATCAACTTTGCCATTCTTCTAGCCATTACAGACATAAACACTTTCTAATCATGGTTTAAGATTGAAATGAACCTGTATGAAGCTGGATCTGATGAATCTTTACCCTCTTCAGATATTACAGCTACCACTGCTTTCTTTCGGGATGTTGGTGCTTCTCCTCCTCTTAAAATACTGTTAAACATAACCTTCCAGATTTGTATCCATTTTTCCAGTCTAGCTTCCAAACTTCCACAGGAATGTTATCTATTCCTGGGGAATTTCGTGTTGATTGGTTATACATTACCATTTTATCTCATCTTCTATCTTAACTATTAGTAATTGAGCCTCATCTACCTCAAACCTTGGCATATTTAATACTTCCATAAACATTTGCATTTGTACCTTTTCTTGATTTTCATATTGCTATGCTTTATACAAACTTTCATAACATTTCTGAAATATTTCCAGTACCTCTACAGGCTTTCTTGTTGTTTTCCTTGCTGTAGGCTCCCTAAGCTTGGCAACAACCCTTTCTGATTTCTGTTGCCTGAGTCATTGCACTAAAAGTTTTGTACACTGGCATTATTAAAAAACAGCTGCTTAACAGCAATTTTTCTAAACTCATGCATATTATTGAAGTAATCATTTATTTTCTGCTTAGTATTGTACAATTTCTCCTCTTCTTGTTCTGTGAGATGCCCCCTATTCTGAAATGCTTTAACTTTTGTCAGTCCCTCTAAATAATTCTTGTTACTTCTTAACCATATCTCTTTCTTTTATTTCCACCCTATTTTTAAACTCCACTTTAATTTTGAGTTGTGGAGCATTCTAGGACAGTTTTATGTTTTTTCAGGATACAAAATTAATGAAGATAAAACAAAGGCAACAGCTGTAAACTGAGTACCCACACACGATTTGGTTCAGCAATACCCATATTTATGGGGCATGATAACATTAAGTGCTTAAGAGAATGGGTTAAAAAGGATTCTGTTATGGCAGCTAAGAATATGTGGGAAAAGACTATACAAAATATGATATAAAAACTGAGAACATGGAAGCTCTATTTTATGGATATGGATAGCAAGGTACAAACAGTGAAAATGTTTTTAGTCCCTTTAATTTTATACACGGGTCGGGTATATCTTTATCAGCCAGAGGAGAAGTTGTGGATACCAATTAATAAAGAACTGAGGGATTTTATCTGGGAGGGAAGAGGGCAAGAGTAAAGGGGGATGACTCTCAAAGGCAACAGATGGTTGAACACCCATCTATATTTCCCCAAAGTAATCCAACTATTGGATATTGTATATCTTTTTGAATGTACTTTGTTTTAAATGTAAATCTGGAATATATCTTATGGACATTTACTAGTAAGATCTTTATGGCAAAAAAGCCGATTTATGTAACACATCTCTAGGCTCTGAATCTCTTTTCTGTATATTATAGAATTCTTGGACAGACTTAATTCAACTCTGTATTGTAACATCATGGGTGCATCTTTGAGTCTAGTACTAGAAAAAAAAATCATAGGTTTAGAAAATAGTTTGGGATTTGCATAGTTTCAGTGGAGAAATGAACGAAAGATGTCAAAAGGATTTGAGACCCATAGAACAAAATAGCTCTGAGGCTGCACTCAACTGACACGGTTCAGATCCTTATTCAAGTAATCAGTCCAAACATGAGTGATCCAGAGGTGCAATCCAAGGTAAGTTCAACCTTGAACCTGCCTGTCTTGATTCCCTCTGCTCCTCTGCTAATTATAGTAACTGCCATCTCGTGATTCCTCCATGCACTCACTGATTTCTTGGCCTACCTAATGCCCCTTCCGACACATTCACAAAAAGGATTCCTTTTTTTGTTTCTTTTTTTTAAAGATCTCTTTCTTTGCTTATTTATGGTAGAACATTTTAGATAATTGAGAATATGCATATCTAATTACAGGTCTTTGAGTCTATGTATGTTTATAGGTGTAAACGGATTTGTGTTTGTGAGTCCAATTTTCTATGTGTGTTTATGTATATACTTTCGAATCAAATTTCCATGGGCAGCATTTGACATTGTAGTACTTATCTGACTCAAGGTGTGGAAAATCTCACAGGCATTTTGTCAGACAGAGCACATAAGTTTAAGCACTATTTTGAAATACCAGAACTGTGCTCCTCTGACTGGGTGTCAGGGCAAGTGGAGATGTGATATTTTGTCTTTTACTTCATAACAAAAAACAAGTAGTATATAGTATTTTAAAATAATTCTGAAAAACATTATGTGATATTATAGCATTTTCATTGCCTGGCCTAACACTTTGACCTCCTCCTTTCCATGTTTTTGATTTTAAAGAAATATTGCCAGTCTAGCACTTTTCTGTGGTAACAAGTGCTATAAGCGATCTATTGTTTGACTGCAGCTTTAACACAGAGTTGTAGTTGTAGTAGAGTTGTGACATTTTGCATTGCTCTTTATAGCAATGGAGAAGAGGTGCTAACATGTTTTAGCTATGCATACTCTGCAATGCTGGAAGTGCACATTTCTAGCTTTGCAGTTTGACAGCTCTTTTAACAGAAACAATCTAAAGGGATATTCAAGTGTGACATTTGACAGCCCCTTTGATAGTAGACAAAAAAGATGCTAAGCTGTGACATTTGACAGGTAATAATAGTCCAAAAAAGAAACCAGGATGTAGGTAAACAGGTCCTTCAACAAAGTAGTCAAAATATAAAGTAAAAACAGAAGACGGCTCCAGACCACGGCAGATAAAACCATAAATTTAATATGAAAAAAGTCACAAGGTGAGCGCTTTTGCATCTACAAGCTGCTTCATTAGACAACCATTGCAAAAACTCATCCACTTTTATATTTAATCACACCAATCCAATGTTCACTTAAATCAAATATGCAAATGTTCCCTTAAAGTGTCCTGATGCCTAGAAAACATAGTACCTATCTAAACAAAGTCATATATTAATAAATGCTAAAAATTGGCATACACTTAACATTACTTAAAATAATATACATATATTATAACCTAGAAAATGTATATAAAATAAATACATATGTATATACACCCATATATAAATTAAAATATACAGGAAATATATAAGAATACAAACAACAGTTCATACCCTATATATTCATCTAGGAAGGGGCCTATTCTTTAACAGAGGCTTAATGGATATTTTGTCATTGAGGCCTGAACCCATATTTGCACGAATTCGTATGATCCAGTCAAGTTCTTTCATTTCAACCTTATTCTTGTAATCCCCACCCCTATGCCCCTGGGCAACAATCTCAATAACCATGAACTTAAACTCATGTGTGACACCACAAGTCAAGACATGCCTAGCCAGTGCATTAGTTTCTGCCTGTCTTGAAATGTCATATATATGTTCCCTAATGCAATCTCTCAATCTCCTTGTAGTCATCCCCACATAAAAAGAATGACAGATAACACAATATGCTAGGTAAACTATATGGGTAGTATTACAGTTGGCAATTAACTTAAAGTATAGCTGCCTTCTAGTGTCAGGTTGTAGGAAGCTACCACTGATGTCTAAATATCTACATAAATTGCAACCACCACAAGGAAGAGTACCATAATTGAGATGGTTCAGACGCGGTACTACTTTAGGGTCTTGACGAGGTCCACATAAAAGTCTCTTTAGAGACTTTTTATTTTTATAGGCGAAGCTAGGAGCATCTCCTACTACCCTTTGCACCTGTTCATCAGCACACAGAATATTCCAATTCTTTCGATAAATATATAACATTAACTTAATGTTACTTGCATATGTTAATGGCACTCTCATGCAATTCTCTCTGATAAGAGCTATTAACAGAAAAATATGGTTTACCTATTTCTCCCCTCATTTCAGCCATTGCCCAATCACTTGTTGAACTTCTTCTTGACAATACCCTCTCTTGACAAAATTAGCCTCTAGTGTGTGGATCTCATCTCTAAATTTACTATCATTTGCAGTTAGTCTTGACACCCTCAGAACTTGTCCTTGCATCACATTTTTAAACACGTGTTGTGGGTGCATACTATTCCTTTGTACAAAATTACTTCTATAACATTCCTTTCTAAAAATAGTTGTTTGAAATTCACCATTGGCTGTTCTCTGTACATTGACATCTAAAAAATTTATGGAGGTCAAATAAGTATGTGCAGTGAACATAAGAAAGTGGGTGCTGTTATTAATATGTTCAAGAAAGACAGCAAAGGTATCCAATCCACCTTCCCACAGAAGGAAAAGATCATCCATAAATCTTCGATAAAAAATTATGTTCTTATTAAAACATTCTTTCAGTAAATTAAGCTTTTCCCATACTGCCATGACAATGTTGGCGTAGCTATTGGCACACGCATTGCCCATATCTACGCCATCCAATTGTCAATACAGTTTACATTCAAATATAAAGACATTTTTCTCTAAAACAATCTCCATCAGAAGACATATTAAATCAATGGCCTGAGTACTGTTTGTACCATCTTCTTCCAAATATTGTTTCAAAAACAAAATCCCTACATCATTGGGGATGACCGTAAAAAGAGACTGTACATCTAGGGTTACCATAATACATTGCTTTGTGGGGGATTTCTGTTTAATACAAAAGAAAAGGTCCTCAAGAAACTGTTTAATATCTTTCAAAATATATGGAATTTTTACCAGCAGAGGTTTCAGTTGTTGTTCAATATAAATAGAGAGTGGTTCAGTATTCCATCCTTGGCCTGCAGCAATAGGCCTCATCGGAGGTGAATACAAGTGCTTGTGTATTTTTGGCAAGCCTTGAATTATGGGTAAGACAGGTTCTTCTACTAGAAAATAGTTAAATAGCTCTAAATCAATAATTTATTCTGTGTGTACTACTCCTAAAAGTGTGCAGTGTGAACTAAAAGGTTGCTTGGTGGGGTGGCAGTGATGGGGTGATGCTTAGACTGGAAGTGCCTAGGGGCTCCCAACTTGACATTTCCTGGGGACTTCCAAAATGCTAACACCAGGCCTGATTCTGAGTTGTTTAGATAGGTACTATGTTTTCTAGGCATCGGGACACTTTAAGGGAAAGTTTGCATATTTGATTTGTGAACATTGGATTGGTGTGATTAAATATGAAAGTGGATGAGTTTTTGCAATGGTTGTCTGATGAAGCAGCCTGTAGCTGCGAAAGTGCTCACCTTGTGATTTTTTCGTATTAAATTTATGGTTTTATCTGCCGTGGTCTGGAGCCTTCTTCTGTTTTTACTTTACATTTGACAGATATTTGGATAGCTGTCAAAAGAGCTACCAAAGTTTGACAGCTGGATCTACTAGTTTACTGTTAGGAATATAGGGGTGATAAGAAGCTTCACAGAGGTGTAATTCCTTAGTTCATACTTCAAAGATATTGTCTGCAGTAGTGTACACTACATATGCCTTCCAAAGCCCATGCATGCAGTCAGGAGGTCAATTATATGCATAATAAAACTATGCTACTCTACTGCAATAGCTTCATTCACAAGGCTGTCTAGGTTAATACAGATTTCCCATTACCTCTTACTGGCTCTTCTGCTGTGTAAATTTTTATCTCAGGCCATGCTAGTATTAGATCACATTTGTATCTGAGAAGTAGTCATGTTGTTTGAAGTCACTTCTGTGTAGTGATTCTTGTTTCATATTAATCTGTGATTTCTTTGATTGCTGTTGAGCAGCAACTATGTTATTCTAGCGGAGTTTTAGCTACCTTGCATCTAGCAGCAATAAGGTCAGTGCTGCTTACTGAATGGGCAAGATATTCTTGAAAATCATGTGTGTAAATATTTGAATCAGTGTGCTTCTGCATGTGTATGTATGTATGTGTCTTTATCTGCTTGTGTGTGTGTGTGTGTGTGTGTGTATGTGTGTGTGTGTGTGTGTGTGTGTGTGTGTGTGTGTGTGTGTGTGTGTGTGTGTGTGTGTGTGTGTGTGTGTGTGTGTGTGTGTGTGTGTGTGTGTGTGTGTGTTTACAGACATTATTAAATACTTATATAACCTGTATTTTGGATGTAAAAATAATTTCTTGAACAATTTCATACGTGATACTAGCTTTGAAACATTAGATAGAGAAACTATTTTACATAACACACACACACAACATATATATAGATATATAAATATATGTATAGGTTCATAGGTGTTTACTAGACTAATGACCACAAGGGCCTTTTTATGCCTAGCCATGTATCCCAAATCTTTGACAAGTTCTGGCACCCTTGAAAAGTGTAAGTAAGCAGGTGCCCAGGAGATGAACTATTTACAGGGTGCCTGTATCCATTAGGGGTGTAGGTGCCAAACCAGGGATGATTTTCCTGTTCTCCATCCAAATGTCCAAGTCACACTTGAATTGGGTTAGGGAGGAACTCTGCTTCACATGGATGGGGAGCCTGTTCCAGAGCAGGGGTAGTCTCTGGGATACATACCTGTCTCTCCAGAAGATCCTAATTATATCATAGTCAAGGTTTATCTGCTTTATACAGACTTTCATAAAATTTCTGAAATATGTCTAGAATCTCTACAGGATTTCTTGTTATTTTCTTGCAGATATGCAGGAGGTCCATCAGAGTGGGGTCTAATAATGCCTTGTATGCCAGGCATAGATCTCCCATCAACAGCCTGCAGGAGACAGAGTACAGGGATATGGCCTTGAGATGGTGTGCATAGGACATGTTACTTGTGCCATGCATTCTTTTAGTGAGGAACCTCTGCAGACATTCCAATTGTTGGATATGCTGGTTTAGGTACATACCAAAGGGGCATTGTACTCAGAGATTGCTCTGATGAATGCCGAATATAGTAGAACAATGACTTCCTTAGACCTAGATGCCATATATCAGTTTATAAGTTGCACAACACAGAATGATTTCCTCGCTACTGTAGACACGTGATGGTCAAAGGCTAGATTACTATGTGCATCACCAAGTCCCTGACCATTGGGTCAACTCTTAATGGTGTGTTGTCAATATGATAGTTACCAGGGGTGGATGACATACCAAAGGATACTATTATTCATTTTTTGGCATTTAGTTTTAGTTCACAGCTCTGACATCAGCTGTTTGTCTGTCAGCCCTTCCTGTAGAACATTTGTGTCAGTGGGTGATTCAGTGACAGGTCCTAATTTGCAGTCTGCAAAGTTAGTCAGCCAGAGGTCACTGACATTGGCTTTGACTTCAGAGAAATAAATGTCTAAAAATGAGTGGTCCTAGGACCAATCCCTGAGGGACTCTGCTTGTGATTGGCCTCTTTGTAGAGGTGGACTCCCCATTTCTAACTTCCTGGGTCCTGTCTGTGTTTCAGCTGGCTATCCACCGAGTGACATAAGGGTCTGTACCTAACCTCTTAAGTTTATCAACAATGCCTGAGTGAGATATTGTGTCAAATGCCTTGGCTAGGTCAAGGTAGGCAGTGTGAACCATTTTGCCCTTGTCCATTGCTTTGGTGACCTTCTGAAAGAAGTCCACCAGACTGAGTAGGCATGGCATGCACTTGATGAAACCAAATTGAGTTGGGTCCAGTGTCTGGAGGTTTCCTATGTCATTATTGATCATTTCCATGATAGTTCTTTCCATGGATTTGCATATGAGACTAGTGAGACTTATGGGTCTGTAGTTTCCAAGGTCTGTAGATAGCCCACCTTTGTGCAGCAGGATGAATGTTGCTACTCTTCATTCATGAGGCATGAAGCCTGTTTGGAGGCTACAGTTAAATAGCAATTCCGGAAGGCCTGATAGGTCATGTTTCATGCTATTTAGAAGGCATCCCGGGATATTGTTTTTGCCCATTGATGCAGTGTTCTTGGCCTTAGAGAGAAAATTAAGGACCTGTTCCCCAGAGATAAGAGGGGGAGCTCTATTTGACAGTATTTCCTGAGGGAATATTGAGACAGGGATAAAGCTGGAGCTGAATTTGTCAACCAGTAGGTTTGCTATATCTTCTGGCTCAGTATAGGTGGCTCCATTTACAATGAGGTCTACATACAATTGTGTATGAGGTTGCAAACATAGGAAAGAATACTTTATGGTTGTCTTTACCTCAGATTTGGCTTTGGTAGACTTTATTTGTCCTCTGAGTTGTTTGTTTAGTCTGATGAGAGTGCTTTCATCTTGTTGGGTGCTGCATCTCCTATTTTTGTCATAATTTTCTTCCTTCTGTTATACAGCCTATTGAAGTTGAGACTCCACTAGGCTGGCTTGTTTTTTGAATTAGTTCTGCACTTATTCCTGGTGGGTACAGCTGCCTCTATGCAGCTAGTAACATGCTTGTATAGGGTTTCTTTGAACAGTTTGCATCTGCAGCAGTGTTCTCAGGGTTTATGAAGGCTTGAAATTTTGCCAGGTTATCACTTAATAGTAGGAAGTTAACCTTAGTGTAGTTCCTGAATATTCCAGGGTTAGCTGGGGTTCCAGGTTTTAGTTTTACTTCAAAGGAGAAAATGTTGTGGTCTGACCTTACCAGAGAAGACATTACACTAGGGGGTGTGCAGCACTCTGCCATATTTGTGAGGGTCAGATCCAGTATGGTTGCACCCCTGGCTATTGTACTGACAATCTGGTCCAGGGAGTTTACATTTACAAAATCCAAGAATCTCTGTACCTGAGTGGGGTAATTAAAGTTGCCTATGAATATGATATTGTTTGGATGGTGAGTGTTTCCAATACGTTTAAATACATGGTATGGATTTTCTGGGTCATAGCCTTTCTAAACATACTATAAAATATTAAGATACAACCAAACACCCTAATACTGGGTGATTTCAACTACCCTGTCATTAATTGGGAAAACTACTTGGGTACCAACACCTTTGCCCAACAATTCTTGGAATTCATAAATTCCAACGCCCTGGACCAACTAATCCATAGTCCCACCAGGGGCTCAAATATCCTAGACTTGGTCATTACCAATATGGGAGATCGATGCTCCACACCAGTGGTCACCCCCTCGTTGGTCAGGTCTGACCATAAGCTAATCACCCTTGACGTCCACATCCCACACCCACCCCCCTGTAGGAAAACTTCCATAAAAAAACTTCTCCAAAGCCAACTTCATGCTACTCAAATCAGAAGTGACAAACTTCATGACATCTATGTATACGGGAACTGAAAGTTCGACCACTGAATCCTACACTAAGACACGGTATGAGCACATGCACTCATGCATGAATCATGCCATTCCAAACAGAACCAAGACGGTCTCCTCCAAAAAAAAGGAACCCAATCTGGTGGTCCCCCGCCATAAACAAACTATACAACAGAAGGAAGAAACTGTTTCAGAAAATAGGAAAATTCCAGGATGCAAAAAACTCCCTTACCAGCCTCAGTAAGAAGCTGAGATCCCTCATAAAATCCTCCAAAGCTAGTTAAGAAAATAAAATTACCAAAGATTCCAAGGACAACCACAAGGCATCTTATAGTTATGTCAAGAATCTAAATGGCAATGCTCAGATCTGCTCTGAGCTACAACAGAATGGCGTTAAATATACTGATCCCAAGTATATTGCCATTATCCTGGCAGATTGATTTAGTGCCAACTTCACCCCCCTCTCACCAGCTAAAGGGCCCATCTCAATACAAAAAGATTGCCAAATTCCAGTAATCACGGCCACACAGGTAAAAAAATGCACTCTCCAAAGCTAAGAATGCAACATCCATGGGACCAAACGACATCCTGGGCTGTGTACTACATGAACTACAAAATAAAATGGCACCTCACCTAAGTGTCATGTTTAATCATAGCCTCACCTCAGGCGTCATGCCCAATGAGTGGCACACAGCTACAGTTATCCCACTCCACAAGGGGGGATCCACCTTGGATCCCGGGAACTAACATCCCATCAGTCTGATGAGCCTGATCTGCAAAGCCATGGAATGCATTATCATGGAACTTATAAACAAAGACATTGGCAACCTTCGAATACTGGACCCCACCCAGTTTGGTTTCGTAAAGGGCCAATCTTGTCTCCTCAACCTGATTGACTTCTTTGAATCAGTCTCCAGAGCCAATGACGAGGGTAAGGCGATCCACAGAGCCTATCTGGACCTCGCCAAGGCCTTCAATACCATCCCCCACTCTGGAATCATAGATAAACTTACTAAGCTGGGCATTAATCCCTACGTCACTCAATGGGTTGCCAACTGGCTTACTGACAGAACCTACACTGTAAAAGTAGCTGACTCAAAATCCAGCTCCAGACAAGTGACAAGCGAAGTACCTCAGGGTTCAGTCCTGGGACCACTCTTGTTTGGCATCTACTTCTCTGAAGTACAGGCCAGCACTAAGGGACTCTGGCTAACAAAGTTTGCAGATGACTGCAAACTGGGAGCCATTATTGAATCCCCAAATTATGTGGATATTCTACAAAAGGGCCTTACATGAACAGATGCTTGGTGCCAGAGCCATGGGCTCAAGCTTAATGCCAAGAAATGTATAGTTATCCCCTTTGGGAAAAACATGTACCCATGAATTACCACATAAGTGGCACTACACTAAACACCGAAAGTGTGATAAGGGACTTAGGGACACAGGTGGACCGTGGTCTCACCTTCTTTAACCACATAGCTGCAACAGTCAGGAAATCCTTCTATGTGGCACACCTCATCACTAAGGGCTTTTCATCCAGAAAAAAGGAGGTCGTTGTCCCACTGTACTCCTCCCTCATTAGACCCATTATAGAGTACAATGCCCCATTTGGTATGTACCTCACAAGACATCTGCAACAACTGGAAAGGCCACAGAAATACCTTACTAAAGGAATCACAGGCCTAGAGCAGATGCCCTATGCTGACCATTTAAAAAAACTAAAGCTATACTCTGATGCATATCACCTACTCAGAGGCGATCTCGGCTTAACATACAAGGCCATGTCAAACCCATTGCTGTTGGACATGCTACACTTAAAGAAATCCCAATCCCTCAGAGCCATATGCTCCAGGGATCTAAACCTGGTCATCACAATGAACAAAACATCCTGGAGGGATAGGTTCCTGACCCAGAGACTCCCCCTACTCTGGAATAGACTGCCCATACATGTCAAGCTGAGCATCTCTTTGGCCCTCTTCAAAAGGAACCTTGGCGATTGGATGGGAGACAGGAAATTCACCCCTGGGAATATGTCAGTCACCCTGCTAGACAGGGGACCAGCGAAGTAAATATTCTGGAAAGAAATAGCCAGGGAATTGTTATGGCTAGGCTTGTATAGGCCGTAGGGCCGATAGCCTAGTACCAACCTATGAACCTATGGAGGGGGACCTATAGCTTACAGGGAAGTTATATTGAATTTTACTTATGGTGATTTGAATGTGGAGAAGCAAAAGTACATTGTCCTGTTTGACCAGACTTGAGGTATATTTATTTTTGTATGTAAATTGAAACACCTCCACCTTTAGTCCCTGTCTGTGTAGTAGCTGGTCTAAATGTGTATAAATGTATACATATGAGTCTATGTCAAATGTTCAAACTATAAAAAGTTTGAGCACTAAGATATAGAGTAAAACAGTTTAAATCAGTACAGTGTTTGATTCTCACCTTTGGGGGAGTGTTAGCTTAATGTTTAAGATTGTAATCTCACAAATACAAAGTACAGGGATTGATTCTAACCTCTAAACATTGGCTAGGCTCATAACAGTCTGCAGACTGATTGCCTTGCATTTACCTATGAAAACAGGACTTTGACTCACAGGGTACAGAACAGAACAACAACAATGTAAAAATCCAAAAACGAACGGTCTGGTAATGATAGCTCCACACAAAATGCTGCATGGCTCGAACAGGTGACAAAAGATTTATTATCTTAACTGAGGTTCAATTCATTCATTCTATTATTGATAATAAATCTGTTGTCACCTGTTCGAGCCATGCAGCATTTTGTGTGGAACTATCATTACCAGACCATTCGTTTTTAAATTTTGCAGGGTGCAAGCCGACCCCCGGCATCCACCATGTGGGAGGTCTGTTTCCACCACCCCTAACAATTATATGTACCACCTCCATGTTTACACTACAATGAGGAAAGGGCAAGTTTCCTGATACCCACTGTACCTCGATCTCTCACACCTATACACCAGCAACATTTGAAAATTTGATCATGAGACCAGTTGTCATAATGGTTAAGGTAATCATAATCAATGCACAAGGTACAAGGTTCAAGTCTGACCATTTGCCAATGCCTGTTTGGAGTTTGAATGTTCTCCTGTGTCTCTGTGGGGTTCCTCCCACCTCTGAAAAGCATGCTAAGTGTTTCTGTCTCAAACTCACCCAAGAATGGAGCTGTGGGCAGAAGCATAAATTCTAGATGATGCCCTGTACAGGGAAGAGTTGTATAGACCAACCACTATGGGGCATCTACTGTGGTGTGCAGTATCCTCAAAATAGGAGAACACAGATCACAAGTGGTAGGGTTAGCCACTTGATGGTGTAAAATATGACTCTAAGTGATTCCGTCAAGTTGACTAATGTTGCCAAATGGGTATTTGCTGGTGATATGTAGCTGAGGACCTGGCCTATTCTGACCTATCCAGGGATCCATGATAACAGTGAATGGGGTGTATGTTCCCCTATTGGCCAGTGTGTCAGTGTGTGCCCGCCATAAAGCCGAGCAGCCCTGGATCAATAAGCAACTGGCCTGTGTCCAGTTTCCTAGCTTGGATTACCTGGGATAGCTCTGTTGAATGAAAACTTGGATGTAAATACCAAATATGAACTAAGAATTGTTACACTCAATGTAAGTTCACTGACAGGACAGAGCTTTGAAGTGGATGACATGATGGTAAGGAGGAGGCTGCATATCCTATGTATCCAAGAGATAAGATGGAAGGGCAGTACAACAAAGCCACTTGGCTTGCAATCCAGAGTCTATTACTGAAGAGGATGATAGGCTAGAATGGTGTGGAAATGGGGTGAGGGAGAGGCAGACTCATGACAATCAGACTCCACTGTAATGATAGCATTCATAATCTCAGCCTATGCCCGACAACAGAGTTGCGATAGTGAGGAAAAGAGTACACAGAGAGTTGCAGGACCTACTAGATAAAGCAGGACAACATGAATTGGTGTTGATTGGGATAGAAAGAACAGTATACGGGGACTACCTTGGTTTACATGGTGGTGCAACAGGACTAAAGAAGACAAGGCCATTCTGTCTGGCAAATGGCTTGATAGTAGCCAACACATGGTTCAGCAAGACAGACAGTCAAAAGATCACATACAAGAGTGGCCAACATGTAACTCAGGTAGAATTCACCCTAGTAAGGAAAGGGCACTGGTGTAGAATTATAGATTGCAAAGTTGCCAGTGAAACAGTTGGGCCACAACATAGACTACTGGTTGCCACAATCAGCTGCAAGCAGTTGTCAGAGAAGTATCTAAGGATAACAAAGATTTGGCTGAAGACATGGAAATTGACTGGAAATAAAACAGAACAGTTCAAGAAATTACTCAGGGCTCTAGCACCTCAAGAAGAAGAGGAAATAAGTAAAGTTGAAGAAGAATGGCAGCTCCTCAAAACAGCATGTGTGACAAGTAAAGAACAAATATGTGGTTGAGCCAGGTATGGAAATAATGTACATAATGAAGGCTGGTGGTGGAATGCAGAAGTCCAGGAAGTCATTAAAAGAAAGGAATGCAGGAAAAAGTAGGAAATAGAAAAGACAGACCAGGCTAAGAAGGAATACGAGTTGGCTAACAAAGAGGCTAACAGAGGAGTTGCAATAGCAAAGAACAAGGCAGCAGAGGCAGTCTACCAGTTTCTAGACAGTGACTCAGTAGAAGGCACAAAGAAACTATATCAGGTTACAAGGGTAAGACAGAAAGATAAAGAAAATAGTCAGACACCCTACACCCTTCATAAGGGATGCCAGCAAAAACCTGCTCACCAGCCCACAGGATATCAAAGGCAGATGAAAGAAATATTTCCAGCAGCTTCTGAATGAAGAAAACCCCACAGAAGCTGTACTGCCCCAGACACAGCCTACAATGAGAGAAGAGGAGGAGCCCACCATAAAGGAAGTAAGAATAACACTAAGGAAAATAGTCATGGAAAGCAGCAGGGTCAAATGAGGTCACAGTAGATATGGTAAAGATGTTGGGTGAGAGGGGGGAGAAATGGTTCTTGAGGGCAGTCATAGTAGTATGGACAGAAAGGTGTATCCCAGATGATTGGAGAATAAGCATAACAGTTCCATTGTTCAAGAACAAAGGGGACATTCACAGCTGTGGGCAGTACAGAGGTATCAAACTCCTGTCACATTGCATGAAAGTTCTGGAGAGGGTGATTGAAAATGGATACGCTGAGTAGTAGAATGTAAGATGGGACATGAGCAGTTTGGATTCAGTTCAGGATACAACATAACTGACCCAATATTTGCAGTGAGATAGGTAGTTGAGAAGAAGCTAGAGATGAGGAAAGAGTCCAACTGGGCATCTAGACTTGGAGAAAAAATATGACAAGGTCCTAAGAAAGCTGATTTGGGCAGTCCTTCAGTAGTTCAAAGTCCCAGAAACACTGGTAGAATTAGTGCAAGCTATGAACAAGTACCCAGTTATGCAAGCATGAACAGTGTTCGGTCTCACGGAGGGGTTCCCAGTGGGAGTGGGTATGCATCAGAGTTCATCTCTGAGCCCACTGCTGTTCACACTACATTAGCAAATAGGTTGGAGGGTACAAATCAGCAAAGTTGATGTATGCAGACAATGTGGCATTACAGGCAGACTGAGCAAGAACTTCAGCAAAGGACAAGGGGGTGGAATCCAAACTGAAAGCACATGAGATAAAACTGAGTATAGATAAGGCAGCTGAAATGGCAGCAAATGGGGGAATTAAGAAGATGCTGAGAAGTGAGCTAGAAGGGAATATAGCAGAACAGGTTAACAGCTTCAGTTATCTGGGAGGGGTGGTTGAGGAGAAGGGAAGTCTGAATGAAGAGGTCAAAGCTATAGCCAGAGGGGCTGCAGCCAACTGACATAGAGTGTCAGGTGTGGTATATGACAGAAGAATGCCAAGGAATCTGAAAAGTAAGGTGTACAAAACAGTGATGTGACCTTCACTGTTGTATGGTATGGAAACCTGGGCTTTAAAGGCCGAGCGGTTGAAGCTAGAGGATTGATGGAGATGAACTGCCTGAGATAGGTGGTAGGGTGCACACTGTGGGACAGATGAAGAATCGAGGACACAACAGCAGAAGCCAAAGTAGCTCCAACTGCAGAAAAGGTCAAACAGAACAGATTATGGTGGTTTGGGCACATGTGCAGGAAAGTAGAAAACAATCTGATGAAGAAGATTTGGGACAGATAGGAAGAAGGCAAAAGGAAATGAAGGCATCCAACAAAGAGGTGGATGGCTGTGAGAGAGATCTGTGACAGTCAAGCATGAGTGCTGAAGAAGACAGAGAAGTGGCATTGAATCGAGAGAGATGGTGACAGCTGACATGACACCCAAACCCCATGTAGAAAATGGGAAAAAGGTGGGGTTGATGATGATTCGAAAAATTCAATTTCAGACTCTGTGTAGCCACTTACCAGATCATTCAACTGTGGCATCAGTCTTTGAAACACCACTGGGTGGTCCTTTATCTGTCTGTAATGCCTACCCTAATTGGCATTATTTTTTGCATGGATTAAGTCAGAATTTTGAAGAAAAGCAAAATTGTCTGATCTGGCCCACATTCGTGTAAAGACCTGATAGGTTGCTTCATGCTTCAGGTTGCTTCATGCTTCAGGCACTGCTGTGTAATATTTTATGCATACTGAAACAATGGAAAAAGGGGAATGGATTAGTATGTACAGAAAGAACTTTTAAATTCTTTACGAAAATGAGTTTCACAGTAAAGGGACAGTATTACTGAAAATGTATGCATTTGGTACAATGGAGGTAAGCACTAAATGGTTTAATGTTTTTTGTTTTCTCTTGATTATTGTGTTTTCACAGTTAGTCAGTAGTATATGATAAAAGTGGTCATTTTCTTCTTCCTTTTTTTGCTGTAGAACTGTACTGAACCAAATAACTTTGTTGCTAAAGGCAAAAATGCCTTCAGAGACACAGATTTATTTTTGTGCTAGTGTTTATCAAGTCTGCAGCTTAATCTGCAAGTATCTGGAGATTCTAGCTGAGGGTATTTCACCAAGAATGCCACATGGGGCTGCTCTGACTCTGTCTTGTGGCAGTTACAGATCTTGACTAATTGTAAGGTGCATATTGGAAAAAATAAAACACTTTTTATGACCTAGTACAATACTTGTACTCTACCTCATAATTAAAAGCCCCTGAAGTATGTTTATTAGACAGCATATCAGTCTAAATGCTAATATGAAGAAACCAAATAAGATACTTATAGGGAGTTTGTTTTCATTATGAAGACAAAGTCTTTAAATGCAAGAAGAATATAATTAGTTCTTAACTTTCTAACATCCATTTCTGGAAACTAACTTTACCCTCTTTGTAAAACTGTAGGGTAGAAATGTGGTTAATGGAACACAACCACTCTTTTTATCTGAATCCTAAATCGGATGAAAGTAGTAGAAATGAGTAGAGCAACACTTCAGTTCAGGTAAATGTTCAGAGTTTACCTTGCCGGTCGGCTAAAGAAATGCATAAAAACTTGTTCAAAGAAAAACCATCATAATGCTACAGTATTCAAGATAGCTAGTGTCCTTGAGTGATTTTACAAATGTGAGTAAGGCATCTGATTTCCATGCTCAGAACTGAGGAAGGAGCAACAGTTAAAAGAACATGATGGCACCAAAGATGAAAGCTTTCCCACATCTCTTTGAAAGTAATTAGTTGTGCTTTTGTAGGAGTGTTTTAGACCTTAGAAAAGATGACTATAGCATTTATCAACATCTGGGACACACTGAACACTCCCATTATGAAGTAGTATTAATTTGTCCAGTTTCAGAAAGCTGAAAGGAAACAAATAATGTTCCACAAATGGATATTTGATGGTGGTTATAAAGAAGCAAATATTTGCAGACTGTATCCTTGGCAATTAGAAGTATTGTACAGAGACAAAAAAACTCAATCTAGTTTGTTAGTTTTTTGCTTCTGTTCCTTGCATAACTGATTGCCGATTATGAAGTGATGCTGTTAACTAATAACATAGCATCCCTAACTTACTCATATAAATCAGAAATAAATAAAAAAGTGAAAACATATACTCTTGGGGATAACCACATAAAGTGGAATAATAAGGGCTGTAATGCTACACAATCTGAGAGTAAACAGACATCACTAATTAATATAACTGCAGTTCTTCCATTTTCTTTCTTTACATCTCTGTATCTCTCTCTCTCTCTCTTTCTTTTCCTCTCTCTCATACTTAAATGAAAAAAAAATCTTTTAAACCTGTTAGCTCTGTACTTTTTCAGTATGTGCTTTCTGAGAATACAGGAACTTTAGAAGTCATTGAGCTGATTTATATGATTTTATAATGGTTTCTTTATTGTTCTGTTATGCCACATCAGCTACCAAGAGGCCATAGCCTTTTGCAAGTAGGATTCCCTCCAGTTACATTTCTCACATGTCCACATTAGAAATGTACAAATATATATATATATATATATATATATATATATATATATATATATATATATATATATGTATATATATATACACACATATAAGGCTGACTTCATTGCGGTGAGATCCTACCTTACAAGTCCTCAATTCTAACTCACACTGGCATGATCCCCAAAGTCAAACATGACTGCATTGCTGACTGTAAAATTAATCTAACTTGCTTTGTTGAATTAAATAGTGGGACAAAGAAATAATCTGCTAAATCTATTTTGAGGATGGCAAAACTGTTGACACTATAGCCTATGATAAGTCGACTGGGCATATGGGGTAATACCTATATGCCCTAAATTGTTTGCATTTTACCAGAGTTATAGTAAGAAAGCTTGGTGCCTAGTGCAGTATTTGTATCCCCCACTGTCTATAAATGATTGTGACTGTGACCAGCATGTAAACTGTTATGATGTTTTTTTTTTTCGTACAGTAGCAACAAATTATGTAGCAGCTTAATAATTCATTGTACTAAGGAAAGAAAGAATAGTGTGATAATTTACATGCTGTAAAAACACTGTACCCTCTAAATATTGGTGCCTGCAGAGCTCCCTCCTATGCCCTTCCTACAGCTCAGCATCGTAGCTTTCTGGTCACACTTGTTTCTGGAGTTATTTCCTCTAGGGAATACTCACTGACTATGTAGGAGGTTCTTCAAGACTCATTCTTTGTCGTTATTTTATTGAGCACTTACTGTCACTTAGAGGAGTGAGCAGTTTGCTACCTATATTATAAGGATGATATTTAGCTATATCTTCATTTCTTGATGTCTCTAACAGATTTAACTGCTCTTGTACACTAACTGGCTTAACTAGACATTCAGGGGAATTTAATAAAGCCTGCATGTTTTTTTTCCATGTAGGCATCACGCCGCGATGCTTACATGGACATGAACATTTTGAGATTCAGTAAATGCACGCAAATGCAAACACAAAAACTTCCATGGCATGCAAACCACCTCATAAGCAGGTGAATCCCATGCAAATGAGGCAGGTAGAGTGATCCAACAAGCAGAAAGTCATCTGTTCAGACCCCGTGTCAGTGTCCGTAGTGTACGTGGAAAAATTCCATGTACAGAAGTGTATACAGGCAAAAGGGGGTGTAAAACTGTAGCTATATGGACATAAATCTCCAGAAAGTGTAATAGCACCTACATATATGAGCAAAACTATTATCCTGTATATCAGAAAGAGTAAAGGACATAAGTTAAATGATTTTTTTAATAATCTTGGCATGTTTGCACTGTATGCCACAGTGCACAAACATGCTTTATAGAAAAATAAAAAAAAATTAGAAAAAAATATATAATATGATGTGACAGAAATATAGTACAGTACCTTGCATGGGGTCCCTACAATGGTGCATTTCTGCTGTTGCTAACGTGATAGGGTTATGAAGCGTGTAGTTTCCAGGCTGTGGGCACTGATATGTATGAAAATGAAGTGGAATTACTGAATAACAGGAAGGAGTAATTTTGTCCACATATCCCTTTCGTGTAGGCTCTTAGACCCATGTTGATGTTTACACAAGATGTAGTGGACATCGGGGGGGGGGTGTCCACTAACTTCTAAGCTCTTTTAAGCTTCAGTGCATGTGTTTGCATGGTGCGTCACCTTGTTGAGCATGTCTGAAAACCAGATGTATGCAATTAGAAGTTTTGACTTGTTTAAACTATGCTGAGTACCTCAGCACTGTGCGAGGCATCGTGCACTGAAATAGGGCCATTAAATTATGTTAATTATATTGTAGGCAGCTGGAATGCATCATAGTTAGGCAATCAGATATTCTGCACCTGCAGCAGAGCTGTATAAAGTATGCAAACACCCTACATTCTGATTTTCCCCCAGTACCTGCACCACTGGAGTACAGACTTGGGAATTTAAGAAAATGTTAGGGGCTGCTACAGGTCTGTTACATCTGTATGTGCTAGATACTGAAGTCAATGCTGCTGGTTCTGCTGACAGCAGGCCTAGACAGAGAAAGAGAATGTTCAGGTCTAGGGTAACCTACCAGGAGCTACATGAGCTGGAAATTGTAGAGCGCTACAGGGTGGATAGAGACATACTACAGGAACTCACTGAGCTCTGCCGCCCTCAACTCAGACCAAAAGCCAACGGACGGGAACCCATCCTAGTGGAAACAAAGGTATGTGTAACTACAGGTACTTTCCAAAGACCAACTGGGGACATGAAGGGGGTCTCACAGACATCTGCATCCAGGGTACTATACCAGTTTCTGGCTGCCATGCTACCACATGCCAGTGAGCACATTTCTTTTCCCCTCACTGCTGAGGCAAGGGCCAGCAATATGCAACATTTCTACCATGTAGCACACTACCCTGAAGTACTGGGTGCCATAGATTGCACTCATGTACACATCAAGGCACCACCGGGTGAGGAGGGTAGATTCTCCGTCAACCGCAAGGGTTAGCACTCAATCAACTGCCAGGTCTTGTGCAATGCCCAGGGGATTATCCTGAATGTGTGTGCTGGAAGCCCTTGCAACTATCACAACTCCCATATCTGGCAAGCATCACAGCTGTAACAGATGTTTGCTGGGGGGGACACCCCACACGACCATTTACTAGGGGATGCTTGCTACACCTTGGAACCATGTATGATGACACCCATCAGAAATAGACACACACCCACGGAAGAACTCCATATGAGGCACAAGTACAAACTAGGAAAATCATAGAGCTTGTGTTTGGGCTTCTGAAGTCATGCTTCCAGTGCCTCGATATATCTGGCGGAGCCCTGCAGTATTCTGCAGTCTCATGTGCACAGATATTCACAGTATGTCCTATGCTACACAATATGATCCTATGGAAACAGCTGCAGCAGAATCATCAAGGGGAAGGGATACACAGCCCCCCACCAGTGCCTATGTCACCCCAGCCACAGTCACAGCAGGACTCAGAGGAGGAACCCCCTGCTGATGTCCCTGTAGGCAGATGTAGGTGTGATCAGTACGACCTGGCTTTGGCTAAGAGACAACGCATAGCACATTCACTGACAACCTAGGGACCTAGGGGCTGACATCTTACTCCTACTCACATACAAATGTTACAATTGATCCCAGGCAACCCACACAACCTTTACCAATCCATGTATCAGCTGTGCACTGCTTGCATCAGACAGAGACAGCCCTGACATACAGTTTTGTCAACTGCCACATTCACAAGGTAAGTCTCTAACCTAAACAGTACTTGAAAGGATTGCTATGAAATGGCACTGTATGCATGGATTTGCTGTATTAATGCAAGTAAATATAGTGAGATATTTGGACAGAAGTAACATCCACATGGGACTGCAGATACCCAGTCCACTAGTATGTGTTCCTTAATATTCACTAGGCCTCATGGTTGGAATATTCACTACATCAGTCAAGGGAGATGTTAAACAGTGGGGTGATATGATATTTGGGCTTCTATGTATCCCAGGCCTGGAGGATGTTGATGTCTGTACACTCTGTACCGCTATACTGTGAATATTCATTTACACAGTTCTAAATATTCTGTGCTGTTTGAGTGTTGACATTTGCAAGAGATGCTCAGAAGAAAATGTAGTAATTTCAGTACACTGAGTATGCCTAGCTACACCCTTCCCTGGAAGATGTTGATGTCTGTACAGTCACAGAAACTTGGTTCAGGGCTGCAGAGAGTACCCCAGCCTTGCAAGGCTACAGTGCCTTCCACACTTTCAGACTGCAAAATGAATGTGTGAGAACCAAAGGAGGGGGAGTACCTAGCTTCATCAGCGATAAGTACACCTCTAGACTGGTTAGACAGGAAAACTCCATGGAGTTACTCCAAGTACAACTAACTGTGGGTAAGAACCCCCCTTCCAGTCATCGTTAGCTACAGGCCCCCTTTAATGATCCAAAATACCCACACTGCTTATTTGGACCTGCTCGAGTCAATCAGATTACAACCAAACACTCTAGTCATGGGTGATTTTAACTATCCCTCCACTGACTGGGAAACTTATACGAGTACCAACATGCTCGCACAAATGTTCCTGGACTTTGTTAACACTAATGCCCTGGAACAAACAGATTAATCACCTTCCCTTCCCTTTCCTGACCAAACAGACCACTTTCAGCCTTCCTTTCTTAATGTTGACGAAGAAATGAAATGCAAATCATCTCACACTGGTGAGTCTCAGATCCAAACTCTGACTGCTGTGGCCTCGACACAGAGTGCTGGACATGAAGCAGTCGTGGCAAATCACCCAGCGGTTGAAGCCTGTGTTTTCATACTTGATACTTTCCTTGGGAAAGGACAGGGAAAAAATAAAGCTTATCTTACTCACTTTGAGACTAGAAAAGAAATATGTGCTTCTTACCCTGCTCGTGCTTACTGCATGTGCTTGACTAGTGTCCCTTTCTCTTTTGGTTCACGACTTTTATGTTTTTTCAGACTCGGTTCCATGGGCCAGAGAAAGCCTAGAATACACTGCCTTCGGAGCCCAAGGAGTAAGGCACCAGTTTTAAGTAAAAGGCACTACTGAGAACAGCATCAAACACCGACGAGAGTGGGATTCGAACCCACGCATGCAGAGCACAATGGATTAGCAGTCCATCGCCTTAACCACACAGCCATCTTATTTGGTGTGAAAGGGGTGCTTTTCCTCTCTGAGGGTGATGCTGTTGACACCCAAGACAGGACGAGCCGGAGCAGGTGAGTTGTTAAAGCACTTAGATCTCAGCACAGAGATGCTGGTATTGCAGCAGTCGCCTTTTGTGCCTCTCTTTCAGTGACTGTGCCAGTTAGCCAAATCGCACCACACCCTGGACAAGCAGTGCTGCTGGCACAGTACACATCAGAGCCTAAGAAGGAGAACGCTGCTCAAGTCCATGAAAATCCCTGCAGTGTAGCGGAGTGCGACCCCTTTCTTTCTTCCAGGGCTAAATCCTCTCAAGTTTAATGTGCAGACTAAATGAGTTTTCACTTTTTCCTGAGACTTCTAATGTTATTGCTAAATTGCTATGACTAGCAGCATGACAAGACAAGAGACCCCATGAGTGTATCTACCAGGGGAGTCCCTGGTGGTCTAGTGGTTAGGATTTCGGTGCTCAAAGCCCCAGTTCAGTTCCCGGTCAGAGAAGTTTCAATGCATTTGTTTTTTCCACTGTCAGTCAAGCCCGCATATGCTGCATTGTATGAGAGTTCAACTGCTGCCCTCGACTGCAGACTGCATGGTTAGAGCAGACAGTTAGGCAGCTAGCCTTCACATTATAGTTGGGCAATAGCTTTCTGCACTTCTACTACTACTTTCTACAATGTGAAAACAGGATTTAACCTAACATTATGGATGGTCAGTCTCCCTCCAGTTCTCCCACCAGCTTGATTGACATGGGTATCCTGAGGCAGTGCAGCAACTGTGTCATGTACACTGACAACCCTCTACTCCTAAATCAGCCAAGTACAATTTGTGAGAGATACATCTACACTAAGAATCTGTAATCCTTGCTCTCTCACGCACAGAACAGTAACACTGAATGGGTGGTCAGCTGACATACTACACCTCTTACACAAACCATGCACTCAACACTTAAACCATCATACGTGGAGGTACTCACCAGAAACCTGTGCAAACACCAGAGACCTTCCAAACACAAACATGCTACACTTAACACAGCACCTACAGCACACAATACACATTAAAAACACAAGTACCAGTGTCTCACCAAATAAGCACTTACGGCAAAGTACATCTAAACCAAATTTTTAGTCATAGGTCACTCCATTGTGAGACACACAGATGTCCCAGTCACCAGGCTGGACAAAGAGAAGGTTACAGTCAGCTGTCTTATCAGGTGCCAGGATCCATCAGATTATACATGCCCTCAAGTCTCTCAACAGCAAGTACCGTTATGACTCCATCATAGTTCATGTTGGTGTGAATGACTTGAGACGTACCTCACTGGACTATATGAAGAGAGACATGATTGAGCTCTATGAATGTGTGCCCCAGGCAGGTATGTCCTTATCCTTGAGCAGCATTCTAACCTCACCTGAGATGATACCACAATATAAACAAAAAATGATTGACTTCAACAATTGTCTTAGTTTCTGGTGCCATTCTAAGGGGATCCAGTTCCTGTCAGCCTGGGATGACATGGTTGATAGACTATGCTGCTTTGCCAGAGATGGTCTGCACTGTCACCTCTTGGCTTTCGGTTACTGCCTAAGGGACTTGCCTCCCCCATACTGCCTTTTTTAGGCAAGGCCTGAAGAGCAAAACTTTCTGACGTGAAAATGTCACTCACAAATAAATGAAAGGTTATGCTGCTAAATGCTAGGAGTTTAAATCAGAAACTGCACTCTCGGGAAGCACTCCTCTCCCTGGACAGCAGGACATGTGGTGTTGTTCCCCCACCCCAACACAGCAGTGTTCTCATAGAACTGCTATAACAGTAACTCATCAATGATATATCAGCAGGCCAGGCAATCTCCTGGAAATACCATAGAAACTGTTCATACATTTTTATGTCTCACAATGTACATATGTATGCTGTTGATTATGTCATGAATGAGTCCTCTCTATCCTGCAGCTTGTGTGGCTCAGTGAACTAGGGGAGTTAGCATGGGTAATGGTCTTGATGGTTCTAATCTGAAAGTATCCACATCTTTTGGATGTGAGGTATTATTATATGTTTTTTATAGACTGTCAGTCTGTGTGTGGTGTAACATTATTTACCCTCTTTCACATATTAATTACATCAGACAGCTGGAGAATGCCATGGACATTTTGAGTGAAGTGTAGTACTGCAGAAACAGGGACATATGTCTTTGTCTGTAACACACAGAATCCCGGACTGGAGTACAGGTAGGCTGGAGTCACGTTATAAATACTGACAATTACACTGGGCATGCTCATACACTTACTTAAACTGAGCACAATTCTGTTGCCCCTTGATCAAAATGACCTGTTATTTATAGATATGTGTACACATACATACATATATGTATACATATCAGTCTGTCACTATCTGTCTGTCACATAGATAGAATATTTATCTGTATGTATTTACAAATACATATATACCTGTATATACCTATATATACCTATATATATATATATATATATATATATATATATATATGTCTATATAAATATACACACACTTATATATATATATATATATATATATATATATATATATATATATAAACATACATCTTGGTCTCTCCCCATATATCTGTATAACACATATACATATCATATACACACACACACACACACACACACACACACACACACACACACACACACACACACACACACACACACACACACACACATACTGCTACATTTATATATACATCCCTGTTATATACATAAATATGTGTGTGGATGTCTGTATTGTCCTACATACCCTAATAATGGTGAGTAAAGCTGTACTATCACATCTATAATGTTGCTCAAATGATCCAAAGTAAGAGCTCAACAGTACATAATGCACTTACCTACAGACCTCTGTGCCTGCTGGATGTCACCACAGATACAGCAACAGGTAAGCAGGTGGTGTAATGTATAATGTTGTCTCCGCATGCATGGACAGGGCACATTGTTCCTGCCAACAGGCTTGTACATCCAAGTGCAAACAGCCACATATGGCCATACTTGTAATTGTAGATACATAGCTAGGAAAAATGACAGTTATCTTCATAGGTAAATAGGTAGGTACTAGGCTATTAGCCCTAGGGCATATATAAGCCTAGCCAAAAAGGTAGCCTGGCTTTCGCCACCCAAGAAAAGTATTTTCCTGTGCTCCTGTTGAGCAGAGCCACAGCAGTGATCACTGGAGTTAATTTCCTATTTCCCATCCAATCATCAAGATTTTTCTTGAAGAGTGCTAATGAGGAGCTCTGTTTGACATAGATAGGTAGTCTGTTCCAGAGTATGGGAAGTCTCTGGGACAGGAATCTATCCCTCCAGCATGTTCTATTTATTGTGGTGACAAGGTTTAGGTCCCTAGAGTGTGTAGCTTGGAGGGAATGGGATTTCATTAAGAGGAGCATGTCCAACAGCTCTGGGTTTGACATAGCTTTGTATGTTAGGCAGAGATCGCCTCTGAGTAGGCGATATGCGACGGAGTAAAGCTGGAGTTTTTTGAGACAGTCTGCGTAGGGCATCTGTTTGAGGCCAGTAATCCTCTTTGTGAGGTATTTCTGTGGCCTTTCCAGTTGTTGTAGATGTCTTTTGAGGTACATACCAAAAGGGGCGTTGTACTCTATAATGCGTCTAATGAGTGATGAGTAGAGGGGAACAATGACCTCTTTTTTTCTGACTGCTAAGATACTAGATGCAGATAACAGTATGAAGCAATATCACTCTGCAGGCCACAGATGCTGTTCAACAAGCCTAGTTTGTGTAATCCACAAGTAGTTTGCTGGCAATCATATATAAAGCAGATGTCAGCTGTGGTGTGTCTGATAAGTACTGTGATCTATAGTGTGCATTACTAAATAGGAAGGGGTTCTAATCTCACTCTTGGCCACTTGGTGTGTGTGTGTGTGTGTGTGTGTGTGTGTGTGTGTGTGTGTGTGTGTGTGTGTGTGTGTGTGTGTGTGTGTGTATGTGTATATATACGGCATAAATATGATCACCTCAGTAACTTGGAAAGAGGTAGGGTTTTGCAGTATTTCATTTGTAGCAGGTGATGTGCCTGACTACAACTAGGACTGCTGATGTCGTCAAGTGTAATATGTCATAAAGAGATAGTAATAGCAGACATGAGGTGTGTTGCATGCATCACATACTGAGATCTGTTGTGTGCAACATTAGATAGGTAAGTGTTCTAACCTTCATGCAGCCATCTTGCATTATATGTGTACAGTGCCATGTCCTGTAAGCAGTAATTGGAAGTAGTGCTATCCTCAATGTAGCCAGGTTTGTGTGTGTGGCTGTTAGAGCATTTTACATCGGGTTCCTATCAAGTCATCGAACTTTTACAAGTTCGAGCCACATATGGTCGAGATCATATGTTCGAATTTGTAAAAGATCGAGCTTGTGAATGAAATCTCCAAGGCGGAGGTTTCCATTCACTTCAATGTGGTGCAATCTTGGAGTTGGTATATTTTAAATAGCGGGGGTTGTGGGGGTGCAGGGGGGCTTGCCCCCCTGCTTACAAAATTTTAGTTTGTTGCCTGTTGTCTTTTTTTTTTAGGTAGTCAAATTTATGTAACTTTGAACATAATGGTTCGACCATTATGTGTTTGAAGTTACGTAACTTTGACTATGTGATATAGACCCTTTTCTATCAGCTTATGAAATTATAGGATGTTTGAACTTCCCTAGAATAATGGCCATAGAGCCCTCACAATCCTTGACAACTTTATACTCTTATTTACATGATTAGCATATAATGCCGCAGTCCAAGAGGGACACAGGCAGATGCCCTGTCATGAAATGATGGCCATCCAGCCAATCATACAGATGGCATGTGATGAGGTGCACTGAGGTGCTCTGTTTGCCATTAGGCAGGGTTCTGTTTCAAAGGTGTGTTAAAGTCTACTAGACAGATCTCTCCCACCAGCATGTATTACTAATGTCACATACTAGATTACTGTCCTTAGAGTGATTACTCCATGTACTATGCCACCTACAGATATGCAGAATTTATAATCAAGCAGGGTCACACATTGCCCAGTATGCAAGGCAGAGATCACCCTGAGTAGTCTATATGACACAGGCTACAATGACACTGATTTCAGATGATCCCCAATAATCAGATACTGAAGACATGGAGTTCACTTGTGAGGGACCATACTGTTGTGTGCAATTGCCAAGAGTGCTTGGAACGATACATTACCAAATGGCCATTGCATTCAGATATTGGCATGCCGAGGGAAGAGTACATGGAGGTTATGAGTATGTCAGTTATGGGTGACTGTGCTCTCAATTATGACATGTGATTCCTGTCATACCACTGGGGAGACATGATGAACACAGGCACATTAGGTGTAAACATGTGTGGCCAGGCCTGTGTATCCAGTTGTATCACCCCGAGTATGTATATCACATGTTGCTTGCAACTGATGTGCTACTTACCAGGTACATAAGTGTTAGTGATGGAAATGATACTACATATATATTTGCATGGAGTTTATGACCATTAGTATGTCAACAGGCATTTGTTCATCCAATACCCTCTTGTAGGATATTGACATAACTCACAGACTCTTATGAGTACTCACAGTTGGCAGGCATCAGCCAACATTGTTAGCCACAGACATTCAGTATTTGCTTGTATCATGGTTAAATGGATTCCAAGCAGTAGATGACCCAGGAGTGAGCCCTGTTGAACACTGATGCTTATAGATCAGCTATTGGAGGCAGATGTCCCTATGTTGAGTATGTATGCCATCAATGGGCCACTTAGTCATGACTACAATGATATTACAGTGGATGCCTAAGTGGGTGCTTTTGTAAATGATGCCTGAGTGGGGGGATATAGTCAGATGGGTTGGCTAAGTCCAGGGGGTTATATTTCCAGGTCCTTGGTTACTTCCTCAGACATGTCCACCACATTTAGCAGTCGTGATCTCCCTGTCAGACATCCAAACTGTGTACAGTTAACTGTGTGAAGATCACATATATGTGTGCTGATCAGTTCTATGATGATTTGCCCTATGGGCATACAGATATGGCTACTCAGGTAAAGAGATCTATAGTTCTAGTGGTCAGTGGATGCACCATCTCTGTGCAAGGGTATAACAGTTGCCATTGTCCATTCAGATGTGGTACAGCCAGTGGTTTTGGTATGATTGCAAGGTGTTACCAATGGTGTTAGTAATCCTTGTCAGATCCCATGTGGGATGCAACCTGGGATGTTAGCATGTCCAATAGTTACTGTGTATTCCTCATAGAGAGGCCAGTTATTACCTGCTCTGTAGATATGGAAAATATGGGACAGGTTGTAGGAATGTCATGTGGCACATGTGGTGGGGACAGGGGAGTGATGTTGATGCAGAGCCTGTGGGACTACAGGTTAGCTATGAGTACAGACCCATTATATGTGTGTTATCATTATATAGGAGTTCACTGACAATCTGGACCTGTCCTCTGAGGTTACACATGTAAGTACACTGTGCATTGTGGTTCTGCTTTGTGTGGGTGGCTAATTTTGTCACTTACTGTGTCTACACAATGGCACAACAACATCATGTGCTTGTTGTAGCTAAGGACATTGTGCCTCCATTTTAGGGAGGTGCCCTCACCCCAACTGTCACACAGTAATGCCCACCTCTTATTGTACAGCCTGCTAATGGTAGTTGTTCACCAGGCAGATTTGGTGTGCCATAAGGAGCCTGTGTTCCTCCTGTCAGGTGCAGCTGAGTCCATGCAGTTGTACTGCTGCTTGAATAATGCATGGGTGTATAACTCGGCATACTTGCCAGTCCCATCTGAAGAGGAAGGTGCAGTAAAGCTATGTAAACCATCCCACAGGAGGTAATAAATTGCTTTGTTAAAATATATGTCTACACTGTATGCGAGGGGGAGGGGGTTAGTTCTTTTAGTTTTAATGAGACTGATCTGTGGTCAAATTCCACCAGAGAGGACCTCACAGTGGTGGGCTGCAGTGGTCACCATATTGGTAAACACATGATGCAATACATTGGCTGCCCTTGTGGGGATGTCATGGCATTGATCCAGGGCATTGTACTGAAGGACATGGACTAACCTTTGGGCAAGTGAGCTTCAGCATGACTAAGCAACACAGTTGGTGGTCACTTAATGCCACCCCAAACCATGGTGTAATGATATATCTTGATAGACACATGTACATCCAAATAAGCACAAAGCCAGCAATTGATTGATTATGTTCCCTTCCAGTAGTGAATGGCACCTGTAGTGTCTCTGGGAATTCACAGTGTTTCACAAAATCTGGATGTGTATCTATCCTTAATGAGTAGGTATATACTACCTGCATTACCTTTCACACTGTCATTTTGAGGTCTGACTATGTGGAAGGACGTGTAGTCTGGTATGGCTGTGGTGCTATTCACAGCCATGAACCAGATGTCCTTGACTGCACACATGGCTGCATATTCCAGGGTGGGGACACCTTCCACAGAGTGGGGTTCAGTGTTGCCATTCCCAGCGTGTAGCGGTATAACCATTATGTTGTATGAAGATGGTGTTCTCATTGCAAATTATCCCTCCAGACAGTGCATATAAGATGCATTGTGGGGGTGTCAGCAACCTTGGCCAGAACTCCAAATCTCAGGGGTGAGATATTAAGACCATCACTGGTGAAGCATTGATGCCTGTTGAGCAAGGCATTCCAGGCAGACATGTAGTAGATCCCCTTACAATGACACCACATGCTAAGGCAATTATTGACTTCCATCAATTTCTGTGTGCATGAGGCCATCATCCTAGGTGAGGGTCATCTGCAGCTGAAAGCTATGCACATACCCACAAGAGACACAGACTGTCTAAGCTCAGTCATATGTCTGCTTACAGTTTGGTGATGTACTTCCCTAGTCATACACACCTGCAGGAACTATGATGTCAACATTATGTTAACTGATATTCCTTGATTTGCGACAATGTGTGGTATGGCGTTCTGTGTCAACCCACACACCTAACTGTGATCTTTCCCATATGTAGCCTGTTGACACAGTCAGTGTGTCTCATGATGTCATCATCTATGAATAAAAGGTGTAATTTTGTGTTTGCTGCCTCAGGTGTTTGACCAGTGAGAGTGTGGTGCATGCAATATTATGTGCATTGTGCTAACCAGAAGCAGAATTTTCTGAGGTGTCTGCTGTTTAGGAATGTGTCTGGTAAGGTGCTACACACATGCAGGTGCATGCAATGTGTTTGTAGGTGGTGCAGGATTTGAGCTGTGCATGTTGGCAAAATGCTCATTGCCATATGTAATAACTGCTGTTGGAGACACCATGGAAGCAAGTTTTGAAATGCAGTGACATCTGTCACATGTTGTGTTTGTGCATCATAGGAGTAGGGGGTGGAGACACTTTCCACAGCTCCTCAGCAGGTCCTGCAAAATTAGGGTCTTACTGACACACCCTTGGGGTTGACAGCCTGACATACAGTGTTTGTAGGCACTCCTCACAGTGAAGATGTGGATGCCTGTGCATGCATAGAGGACTTGTTCAACTTTGCTGACACTACATTGGCCTCGCAAGTGTACAATCAACCAGACAGCATACTGGTTGTTGTGTGACATGTGGGAACACAGACATGTATTTTGGGTACATAACTGTACAGTATGACATGGCTAGGATATGTGGCAGGTGAACACACATTAACCAAAGGTGGCCAGTCTGCTGCAGTAGTCCTCACAGCCATGTCATGCAGATATCAACCATTAAGTTGTTGAAGGGCAAGATGCATGACTTGCTATGAAATTGTCACCTACTATGGATCACTGCCACTGTGCTGTTTGTTTCAGCAAGCCTTGACATCTATGTCGCTGGACATTGCACATTATATTGTGATGCTGCAGCAGTGCTCCTAATCACCATTTTGTCAGTTCCCTAGTGACATGTCACCAACCCTGGAACAGAAGGCATAATACATGCAAAAGCCAACTGAGTGCCTAGGTTGCAAATCAAGGCATCTACCTGGAGAAGAGTATGTGAAGCTTACAGAGCCTTTCATGATGTGGGACAACTATGTGGATGAATAAACAGGCTGTGTCCTACTTCTCATCATGTGCTTCATGGTAACATTTTGCATGTGATGACAGACAACATATCGGAGCATTGTTCCTATGTGAGAGTGGTTTTGGTGAGACCAGCATTAGTAGTTGCCAGGCTTGAGCAATTCCATGGACTCCCCTGCTTTCCACAGTCTTCACAAGGTAATTGTGACCTTCCAGTTCACACCACTTGGATAGTGTCCAGCTGCAGAATACCTGTGTAAAGCCACCACCTTACCTTCGCAGGGTATAGCTATTACACTTCCCAAACATGTTTGTGCTCTGTATAGACACCTTGGATGACTCTCTTCTTGCAACATGATGGTAGTAACTGCAATGCTTAATTGCACAAAGGACAACTAGCATGCAGTGCCAAGCAGTGTCTGAGTCATGTGATATGAAACACCATGAAAGGGGCTAGCGTGGATACAAGCAGTAACGTCATACACTTATTAACACTGGACCAAACACTGTTTGTTTTGCTCAAGACTAGATCATGCCTACCTAACCTTACCAGTTGAGTGTTAAACTATGCAATGGATGAGGGGGGAATATGATTCACTCCACCTACCATGGCCTGACAAGGTGTTTGACAATATTAGGCCAGCAGGCCTTGCTGAAAACTGGGTAGGGTATTGACAGAGTTTTATGTCAGCTGGTGGATAGGCAAGTATCTGATAGTCATAATCTGGGAAGATAGCATTGGGAGACCTATGCTACAATTATACCAGTCACCAGTGGATTTCCCCAGACATCATTAATGGAGTACCCCTTCTAGCCATTCGCTTCTCTGCAGTCACAGCCACTGTCAGTGACATCTGACTGACTACATTAGCAGGTGATTGCATTTTGGGAGCTGTCACTGAATCCCACACAGAACCAACAGTTGTCCAGGATGGCCTGAGACACACAGTCAGTTGTTGTCAGAGCCACTGACAAATAGTAAATGCCAGTGAGGGCACAACACTATCCTTTGGGAAGTCATCCACCCCTGGAAAATATGGTATTATCTGCACACCACATACAGTTGAGCCATTACTCATGGAGTTATGGACACAGAGAGTAATGTAGCCTTTGACTTTCACTTGTCAGTAAAATGTGGGGATCCATTCAATGTTGTACAACCTATACAGAAAGGTATGGCATGTAAATCCCAGTCTGTCATTGTTATACTGAATTTGAAACTCATCATACCTATCATTGAATGCATGCTATGTCACCACACAGGCATATCTTACAACTGTAGCAGCCACACAGGTTCCATGGTAAACCAATACACATTGTAGATAACATGTCCTATGCAGTCCATGTCAAGACTGTACATGTGTAGTCCATGTCCTACATGCTTTGGAAGGGATGTGTATGGCTGCCATACAGGGAAGTGTCAGATCCCATTGTGTATCTCTCACGTATCCAAGACAGGACTAACACCCCTTACCTGTCCTACACACCTACTCCGTCACTGTGGTATAAATAGTACATGCTGGAGAGACAGATATGTAACACAGACATTACACCCTATATGTAGCAGAGCCCCCAAGCATGTGAAGCACACATCTGCAGTAACACACATCATGTGCAAGTTACACAATGTGATGCAGAACAAGACAATCATAACTTGTGTAGGACAAATGTCTGTAATGGACACAGGAAATTTGTAAATGGGTCATCTCCATCACCACAGCTTGTAGATGTGTTAGCTCCCAAACCTCTGGTGACACTTATCAAGGGTATCATATCTTTTCATAGATTAGGGATGCATGAGTAGGCTGAGTGATGCCATTGTCCTTGTTAACCTGTTATACACATATGAACCTATGGAGCCATGGACCTATAGTGCTGTACCTTGCTGAAGACATATTTCTTCTGTACTGACATTCCATCATGTGCTGTGATATCCATGGGTTTATTGCCACTGTGTATTCATAGGTGTCCCTTACAGACTCCTGAAACTGAGCCATAAACAGGTCTGTGATACACCTTTCATTGTGTAAATATACAGCCATTATAACATCATACAACATAATGTCCACAAAATTATGTGGCTTACTCATTACAAATGTCAGCATACAGTATCTGTCTGTAACCAGTACAAGTGGCATGGCAAAGCAACACTGCATTGCACAAGTACATATTAATTTATATAGTCACCCTGTGCATCAGACACATAGCTTAATTTCCCTGCATCGATGATGAGGATGACAGGGATGTGGCACAGGTATCATCACTTGCATAGGGTGTTGTGTGGGGGAGTAGGAGGCTTAGGCTGACCCAATAGATTTAAATCATGTGTGTGAGTCAGGAAGGGAAGCAGGCAAGATGGACCATGGAAATGTGCCGTGTGTGCCTGTAGATGACCTGAATTTGATAGTGGTGTGTAAGCGTGCGCATAAACACAGCCAAGCTCAGTGGTAGCCCTACATGGTTATATGTTGGACAGCTTTGAACTGTGATTGGTAGAGCTGACAGTTCACCATCTCTGCCCTCGAACACAGGAAATGGCTCTGCCAGGATTTGCACTGGCACCTCCATGCCCAAGTTCTGAAGCAGTGCTAGTGCCTGATGGTGATGGCTGTCTGCTGGGACTGTGTCCTCCATGGGAACACCCAGGTCCATGAGCCCATGTCTTGCCATGTCTTGGTGTGGACAGCACACTCCCCTTTGGAGTGCTGGATGTACTGCCACTATGAGAGTGTGTTTGTGCATGGCCACGAGGGCTCTCAGCAGATGGGGTTACTGACCTACGTCCATGAGTCCAATGCTCACCTCCATCCAGGCATTTCAGAACAGACAACGTGCATTCCAAGACAGATATTCTGTGATCTGTCTCAGACCACTTTCTTTCCACTGCAAGAGTGAATCGATCCAGGGTGTCACCAATGAGGTGGAGGCAGACACGGATGTCAGACTGTACTGCATCCATAACCCTGAGCATATATCTGGAGTTTCTTTCAGAACATGCCTGTGCCTCCAAGATGCCCTGAAACATACGCCAAGTGACCCATATGATGTGACACCTGCAACAGATGATGGAAGGACAGCAGGCCTCCTAGGAGCATCCCTATCAATCCACCTGTGTGGAACCTCACCAGCTCTCTGGCTAGTGTCTACACTCTAAACTCAACACGACAATACTACTAAAAAAGAAAAATGGGTAGGAGCAGCAAACAGACGAATACCGAAACAAGTAATAGTTTACCGTTTATTAAAAGGTAATCTTTAAGCGCTTTTCATCAGCGTAAAATAGCTGACTTCTTCAGAAGAAACAAACCATACTCTCAAAATCGTGGAGCATTTAAAACCACATCAATTAACAATTGAACAATTAAAATAGTTGAACAATTAAAGTTGTTGAACAATTAAAATAATTGAAGTTACTGAACATTGTTGTCCGGTCTATTTAAAGAGACACTTTGCAAAGCAGAAAACTCACAAATTGCAAAAGTGTTTATGAAAAAGAGTAATAATAAAGTAATAAAGAAAAATATGTATATATAATAAATAAACATCAAATCCAGTAAAAAAATAAATAAAAAAATAATAAATATTATCTCGTTAAATAGGGAAATGTGTTTATATGTATATAAATCATTATGGTACCATCACAAGAGTTATGTGTGTGCCTAATTGTTTTAAGTAGAGTTAAAAATGTTAGTAAAGTTAGTAAAAAAAGATTAAATGCATACAGTAACCCAGGGCATAATGACACTTGTTCAATTTCGTGTTTACTCAAGTTGAAAAGCCTCAGGAGATGACTAACTTTTTTAACTCTACTTAAAACAATTAGGCACACACATAACTCTTTTGATGGCACCATAATGATTTATATACATATAAACACATTTCCCTATTTAACGAGATGATATTTATTATTTATTTATTTTTTTTTTTTTACTGGATTTGATGTTTATTTATTATATATACATATTTTTCTTTATTACTTTTTCATAAACACTTTTGCAGTTTGTGAGTTTCCTGCTTTGCAAAGTGTCTCTTTAAATAGACCGGACAACGATGTTCAGTAACTTCAATTATTTTAATTGTTCAACAACTTTAATTGTTCAACTATTTTAATTGTTCAATTGTTAATTGATGTGGTTTTAAATACACCACAATTTTGAGAGTATGGTTTGTTTCTTTTGAAGAAGTCAGCTATTTTACGCTGACGAAAAGCGTTTAAAGATTATCTTTTAATAAACTGTAAACTATTTATTGTTTCGGTATTCATCTGTTTGCTGCTCCTAACCATTTTTCTTTTTTAGTGTCTACAGTCACTGGAGCCATAGTTGCCACACTTTCCTATTCACTGTCCCCACCCTCTGACTGTCCAATTTCTGTGGCCTCCAGGGACTGGGTATGTATAGGCATACTAACTGTGTGTGGCGATGATGAGG
This sequence comes from Protopterus annectens, assembly GCF_019279795.1. NCBI lineage: Eukaryota > Metazoa > Chordata > Ceratodontiformes > Protopteridae > Protopterus > Protopterus annectens. The sequence goes on along the minus strand of NC_056730.1, from coordinate 869,268,055 downwards.
GCAGAAGAGGGATGTCAACCTCTGGGATAGATTCAGTCCCTGCAACCCCCACCTTTGCTATACTCTGGCCAACATCATCATCAGAGTTGGAAGAAACACTGACATCAGCTTGTGTACTGGACAGAGACCAACCCCCCTGGTCAACTGTGATAAGAAAGGGAAAAGCAGTACATTAATACCTGCACTATTATGCTTTGCAGTACTATGGTGCAATATTTGTAAAGCTCTATACACTGTTGCCATTAATACAGACCTGTTTAAAACCCAGTCTCATAAAAGGCATAGGTATGATGCTACTGTGTGTACAGTCAGAAAATATCTGTGCAGTTGGCAATCATGCCGACAGTACAGCAATCCAGGCAGCAGGCCTGGGATGACACTTTAGGGAATGCATTGCTGTAAATCTACATCTGTAACAAAACAGCTTTGTGCTTACCAGGAGGAGGACCACGGCCTTGGCCGATACCTGACAGACTTGTGAAAAGGTGAGGGGGAGGTATTGTAAATATCACTGCATGTTGCACTATAACAAGGTAATAAGTCCATATATCTCACATTTATAGTAGTTACTGTGTTGTTATGTTGGTCAAAATCTGAACATGAGATTCAAACTACAGTTAAACCCTCTCAAAGAACAAAGACCTGACACCCATGTAAAAGTATGTACACCCTGACACACTGAATGTTACAGCATTCCAATGCTGATCAAACTAAGCTTACCTACATGCTCTTGTGCCGTGGCAACTGTGGCACCCAAATCCACAATGTACAGTGTGATGGATGCCTGTGAGCTGTCATGTTCATAGGTTCACCAGGAATTCCTCAGTGGCTGAGAGTAGTTGTTCTGCTGCAGGTCCTCCACTGGTGACATCATGATCTCTGGCTACATCTGCTGCTCTTCTGTGTGCAGCATTAATCATGTCTGTTGCATGGTGTTGAACCTGCTCATATGTCCTGTTATGATGACCTATTACATTCATGTCACGGACAAGGTCAGCCCACATGCTGCCCACTGTTCCCTGTTTTGCCACCCCATGGACAGTGGCAGTTCATAGTGTTGATGGAGGCCTTCCAGTATTATATCATTTTTCTGCATTCATGAAAGGGACATGGCATCTGGGATATATGTTTCCTGAAAGACAACAAAATGGGAACACTTGTCAGGGTCACATACATGGAACTACACAATGTAGAGATACAACAAGAACATAATGGCTGGCAATATCCACTGCCTGATCACACATGTCATATTCCACAGTATGCAAACACTAAGCATGTGGATACAACTAAGATTCTAGTGATAGCCAGCTATTCCCATGTGTACCATGACAGATACTGCTGTTATGATCATACACCCAGCACTGGAGTCCATTGTAGTGTGTCCCCCAGGTGCACCCCCCCCCACTAAAATGTCAAAACAACAGTGCCAAACAAATATCAGTGTGCTATTACAACCACTATAAAGGGACAGTTCCACAAGACCAGTGTGCCGCATTGACAAAAAACATTCCACCCTTGATGTACTGTACGTCCTCTGTAGGTGTAAAAAATCTGGAGATCAATGACATGTCATCATTACAGTTCTAAGAAAGGCTTAATGCTGTAATCCCTATTCCCCTAACTATATTCACACATATGTATCATGTTGTAAACAAAAAGGTTACATACCTAATGGAGTACAACACTCCTATGTTGATATGTGCAGATATATAAAGTTTTTGGCAATGCCTTTACTGTGTAAAGAAAGCCTCATACAAACTGGTTCCTCATAGTCAGCTGTTTATCTTTTTAACATGCTTCTCATTACCAGATGATTGCCTCTTAACCAATCTATGGTTCTGAAATGCTAATTGTAGCCAACAAAGCCAATTTACAGTATCATCAGCCAATCACATGCAACCACTGAAGAGATATAAGGCCTTCATGTAGATTAGAAGTCCTTTCTGATATGCTGTGCTGGACATCACTGGAGTCAAGAGACTACATAATCACAGCGGGTAGGTCTGTAGTAGCTAATTTTACATACATATGTGTGTGCTATAGACTGCAGCTGTTGCTGCAGGCAATAGGCATAGGTAGACAGTGTCAACACTTTTGAGGACAACAGGCTGTAAGAGTAACTGTGGGAACTGTGTCAGCCTTGTTGTAGAGGCAGAGCCAGAGTAAGGGTACCCCTTCCACTCAAATTAAGGCATGTGTTTAAGGTAAGTATGTTAGGCAATGACATCACTAACACAGTACAAGGCAACATGTTTGTTGTGTCCTTGACCAACATAGGGGTAAATATAACATTAAGCCAACCATTTGGCGACTGTCAGGCTATGTGTTACAGTGTGGTATTCATTTGGAATGTGCATTCTGACAGTCCTTGTTACTAGCAGGGGCTTCAAATGTGTATGTTAGTCGTGCAGCTATGCTAATCTGTAATGTGATTATGAAATAGTTGTATGCTGCACTCTGATATTAGTGGGCCTCATCTGCATTACCTAAATTAACATCCTGTGTGAATGCATGTTAATGTATGACCTGACACTTTATGCACTTATAGTGTTGCTATAGGGATATGTGAAGTATGTTCCTATCTGCAGGCCTGTGACTTCCATCAGTGAAAAGCAGACATTTCATTTGGAATGCATTGTGTGGATAAAGAGTGCATGACTCAGTCAATAATTGCTGGCTTCACAATGATGTCATTTAAATGCTACATACCACTGGATTAGAACCCAGGACTGTGTGTAGCAAAACTTATCATTTGCAGAGCATTTAACACACTGCGCTACCAAGTCACTGCTATAGCATGTGTATTTGTCAAGGTATAAGTACACACATATAAGCTGTGACATTTTTTTTTACATCCATCATTATGTGAATGGTTTTATATGGATGTATTTCTCCACCAGAGTCCAAGTTGAACATGTATGCTGCCATTAATGTTTTAGCATGTGTATTTCTAAATGTTGCTGGTAAATGTGACCTCATTCATTATTCTGTATCTGGCTTTCTACAGGTGTACTCTTGCAGCAGACTGCAAGTTACTTAAATTCATTATTTCATGTCTGGCTTTCTACAGGTGTACTCTTGCAGCAGACTCCAAGTTACACTCCCATTTTGTGAGATGCGGCGTGATGCACAGCTCTACTTAAACTTGCTTAATGACTGTAACTTGCAATTACTATACTTTGCTTAAACCACTTGCTTTACTTAGCAGTTGTGTGGTGTGGCACATTATTGCAGTGGCCTGCAGGTACGATGGCCTTGGGTTCGAACTAAGTAACAGGTATTGATTTTGTATGTGTATATTATCATTTAGAACACATATCAATATAGCTCCATTTAGCTGAGCTTATCAATGCTTCTATTAAAGAAAAGAAAACTGTGGAGTTAGGAAAATAGTGAAATGGGGTGCAAGCAGGGGGAAACACATAGTGAAAGGCAGGTAGGCATGTGCAGGAAAGGTGTAGGAAAGAACCATAGCTATCCATTTCTTGTACAGCAACAAATGTGGACTTTGACAGAATTTATTTATTTATTTATTTATTTATTTATTGCAGTTGGTTTACCAGGATAGTCCATTGGGCCAAATGAACCCGTTTTCAATGGAGTCCTGGGGAGAAAAGCTCCAAAATACATTCAAAGTTACATAATAGGTACAACAGGTAGTAAAAAAGAAGACAATATCAAAATAGTACAGCAAGTATACAGTTAAATACATTGTGCAGAAAAACATATTAACTATTTAGCACAGCAAAAATATCCATTTATACAGAATAGTTAGGAAAACATAGTTACTAAAAAGGAAGAGGAGGTACAAAGACATAATATAGTGGGGGAGGAAGAAACATAAGGACTTGTTTAATAAATTCTATTGAATTTTCAGGGTATATTAAAGATGTAAGCAGAGCAGGGAGGGGGTGTGAGAAGGAGTAGAGTAGGTTATGTAGGGTGGGAGCAGGAGCATTCCCACTGTGATGCTAGATGTGTATAAAGAGATTTTTTGAAAGCAGAGTGATTAGAGGTGGTGCGGAGGAGTGGAGGAAGGGAGTTCCAGAGGCGAGCTAGGTTGAAGGATAGAAGGTTTTTGCCTGGGGGATGTATAGGTTTATGGACTTTGAGTAGGTTTTGATTGTTTGATCTTAATACTCTATTGGGTAGGTGCATTTTAAAGGCAGTAGAGAGGGAAGGACAGAGGGAGGGGTTGAGAATAAGCTTATGGGCTAGAATTAGTTGAGTGTAAGTTAATTGATTGGGAAGTTCTAGCCATTTTAGTTTCTGGAGGGAAAGACAGTGGTGGGTGGAAGACTTGTGGCTGGTGGCGAATTTTGCAATTTTGTTGTAGCAAGAGGAAAGTTGTTTTTTGAGAGAGGACTGAAGATTAGTTAGGAGTGGGGCGCCATAGAGAAGGGAGGGGATAAGGAAGGAAGTTGCGAGAGTTATTTTAGTAGCAGAGGTAAGGTAGGCATTTTGTCTATAAAGCATGCCAAGTTTTTGATGTTTTTTTTTGATATTTTTTTGTAAGTGAGAGGTAAATTTAAGTTGGTTGTCAATTAGTACCCCAAGTAGCTTGGTCTCTGAAACCATTTCTAGGGGTGAGTTATTTTGGCTACTGATTGAAAATGTATTCATATTGAGAGAAGTAGTTTTAGAAGGAGTAAATATCATAAGCTTGGTCTTGGAGGCGTTGAGAGCTAGGTGATTATTTAACATCCATTGCTCTGTTGTAGAGAAAGCATCTTGAGTTAGTTTTTGAAGTGTGGTGATAGAGGTGGATGAGCAAATGATAGTTGAATCGTCTGCATATTGGATGATGTTTGAGAATGGGATTGATTTATGGAAGTCATTTATAAATATGTTGAAGAGAACGGGACCTAGAATGGAGCCTTGTGGAACACCTGTGGGGGTACTAAGGAATGAGGAGGTAGCTTTTTTCCATTTTACTGCTTGAGTTCGGTTGGATAGGTAACTAGAGAACCAGTGTAAGGAGGAGGAAGAAAGGTTAAGTTCTGAGAGTTTAGTTAAGAGCAGGCTGTGTGAGATGGTATTGAAGGCTTTGGAGAGGTCGAGTAGTAAGGTAGAAACAAGCAGGCCAGAGTCACGAGCTCTATTTACTGTTTCAAGGAAGGAGAGGAGGGCTGTCATAGTGCTGTGATTAGGTCTGAAGCCGTGCTGTGTGGGAGTTATAAGATGATTTTCTAGGAGATGAGGGAGAAGTTGAAGATGGACACATTTTTCTAGGATTTTAGAAATGGGAGACAGAATGGCTATGGGACGGAAGTTAGTGACGTTGTTATTGTTGCCCCCTTTGTGGAGGGGAATAATATATGCCTGTTTCCAAATTTGGGGAACTGTGCATTCTTTTAGGGAGCGGTTAATTAAGATGCTAATGGGATATGCAAGTGTTTCAGCAGCTATACTAAGAAAGTAGGAAGGGATATTATCAGGGGCGTTGGTACATGGTTTCAATTTCAGAAGGAGTTTCTTTATAGTAGATGTAGGCATGGGATTTAATGAGAGGATAGTGGAGTTGGGAGAGTTGGAAGGTGGAGGTGCTTGGGGTAAAGGTTGGGTAGTAGAAGAGGTAGAGGAGTTAGAGGATGGGAAGCAGGAAGAAGAAGTGGAGAAAGATAGAGTGTGAGGGGGGGTGAGGGGGTGTTAGAGAATATGGTGGGGTTGGAGAATGAAGAGGTCAATTTGGAAATAGAGTCAATAAAAAATGAGTTAAATTGGGTGGCCAGATCTAGTTCAGAGGCATTTGAGTCAGGGGTGGGAGTATTTGATGTACTAGGATGAAGGAGAGTAGAGATCCCTTTCCAGAATTTCTGAGGGTTGTTTATATTATGGTTTTGGAGTGTAGAGAAATAGTTTTGTCGATCAGAAGTGATGAGTTTCTTTACTTTATTTCGAAGCATTTTATATTCGTTAAGGAGCAGATCTGTCTTAAGTTTCTGGTAGCGTGCCCAGACTTTATCTCTATGTCTCATCATAGCAAGAGTATGTTTAGAGAGCCGGGGGCTGATTTTGTTTTTACTCTCTTTGTCCTTAAAGGAGCTTGTGAGTCAAGTAATTTCAAGAATGTTGTATTGAAGTGTGACACTGCCATGTCTAGTGGTAGTGTTTTTAGACAGTTCCAATTAATTGCTTGTAGAGAATTTACGAAGGTAGTTGGGTTGAACTTTTTCTGGTCACGGACAGTAATATAGTTGTGGGTTTGTTGAAGGACAGTGGGAAGTCGGTTGGTGAATATGGGTGAATGATCACTAAGGGAGTCTGGAAGGGTGCCACTGTTTGAGAAATAGTGAGGATGGGAGACAAGGATCCAATCCAGTATACTTCCACTGGAGAGGTTTTTTGCAGGGCGAGTTACTGAGTTGATTAGTTGAGAGAAATTGTAAAGGTTAATATTTAAGGAGTTTGTTGGAGATTAAATACAGGCCCAGTTGATGTTTACATCTCCTAGGATTATGGTTTCGTTGCTAATGTTACTAGAAATCCAAGAAAGGATAAGTTCGAGAGTGGAGATATTATCCCCTGGGGGTATATAAAGGGAAGCTAGACATATGTGTTTGTGATTGTTGATTTGTAGTAGAGTAAGGAGAAGTTCAGCATTGTTAAAGTGTGGAGTAGGTTTATTGTAGGGAGTGACTGCTAGGGAGGATGAATATATGAGGGCAACCCCGCCACCCTTTTTGAGAGACCTGTCTTTCCTAATGATGGAGTAGTTTGGGGGAATGATCTCAGAGTCATTTATATGTGGTTTTAACCAGGTTTCAGAAATAGACAGGATGTCAGGTTTATTGTGTATGAGCCAAGCATGGAGGTTTGGGACTTTATTTACTATGCTTTGGGAGTTTAGGGAAGTAAATAATAACGATTTATTTGTGGCTGTTATAGGGGAGGGGCCTGGGTTTGGGTGGATATCACCAGAAATGAGAGTGCTAATAAGATGTAGTATGGAACAGTTTATGTGGGCAGATAGCAAGGTAAAGAGATTGGGTTCTGTTGTAAATTGGAGGGATTTGCTAGTAGTTATAAAAATGGGGAATGTATGGTAGGAGAAAAGTTTGTATTGGAACAGAAGGAGATTGTTAGAGGGATACAAAAAGGAGGAAATAATAGAGTATGAATGTGGGAGAGGTGAGTTCTGATAATTAGTTATGTGAAAGTGTTGGGAGTGTAGGGGAAAAGTGGGTTGGGAGAGATGGTGGCAATAGAATGAGGAGAGGAGAAATAAAAGAAAAAGGGGGATGAGATAGAGTTTTGAAAGCATGTTGGGAAAGAGATGACAGAATAATAGTAGTGAGTAGAGTTATATGGTGTATAGAGGACACTAAGTATAGAGCAGCAGGTAGATTTCCTATTTATTATAAGTATGTGGAGAGTTGTACTATATATGGGGGGGTGGTGTGGGTGTGGGAAGGAGTGGTATTAGGTCAGGAAAGATGATGATAGGGGTTTGTATGAGGGCTGGTTTTGGCGGGAAAAAAGGAAGGTGTGCCTAGATGTATGTTAATGATTGGAGTAGAGTAGCAGTGGGTGTGGTTTATGGAGGGATAAAGGTAGAGGTGCTGGGGGCGGGTGAGATTTGGGGGCAGGGTAGGGGAGTGGAGTGAGCCCGAAGGGTGAACGGAGCCGGTAGAGCCCAGTGGAGCAGAAGAGGAGCGAAAAACTATCAGTAGAGCAGTGTAGTAGATGAATTTGGACTGTCACTCCCAGACAGAGGGGTGAGGACAACATAACTGCATTATCATGCCAGTTGGACAAAATTACGTGTGCCCAGTGGACATGTGTGTGAAATGGAGAGCTATGCTGGGACAATATTTTTTTTTGGGACAGGTGCCCATTTTGTTAAAGTGACAGCAGAATGTTGGGAAAAGGGTATAGGTACATGTGGGGGAGGTAAGTTGGGTAGATGAGGAAGCTTTCACAGACAGACAAGACAGCAGACAGGGGTGGTGTGTGACACAAGAGGGGGCGAATACCTTGGATGTGGTGGGTGTTGTGGAATCTCAGTCTCATGTGTCTCCATAAGGAAGCAGCATAACTCATGTCCCCACCCATGAGATTGTTGGCACTGCTCCATCACAGTGCTGGGGTTGGTTCACATAATGTGCACTTACATGACTATCAAGGTGTTCTGTAAATGGATTTGAAAATACATTGCATTCCAGGTAATCATTTATCTTAGGTTCATAGGTTCATAGGTGTGTACTAGGCTAATGGTCCTGGAGCCTATATAAACCTAGCTCAAGAATATTCCCAGGCATCTTGCTGTCGGACATTAGTTCCATGTGGCTCTATCGAGCAAGGCTATTGAAGTGATTCCCTGGGGTGAATTTCCTATTACCCATCCACTCATCAAGATTTTTCTTCAAGAGGGCTAGTGAGGTGCTCTGCTTGATGTGAATGGGGAGTTTATTCCAGAATATGGGGAGTCTCTTTGTAAGGAGCCTGTTCCTTCAGCAGGTTCTGTTTATTGTGGTGATGAGGTTAAGGCCCTTAGAGCATGTGGCATGGAGGGATTGAGATTTTTTTCAGATGAAGCATGTCTAACAACACTGGGTCAACATGGCTTTGTAGGTCAAGCAGAGATCACCTCTAAGTAGCCAATATGAGATGGAGGATAGCTGGAGTTTTTTTTAGCCTTTCTGTATAGGGCATGTGTTTGAGTCCTAAGATCTTCTTTGTGAGGAACTTTTGTGGCCCATCCAGTTGTTGAAGGTGTCTAGTGAGGTACATGCTGAATGGAGCATTGTACTCTATAATAGGTCTAATGAGGGACAAGTAGAGAGGGATTATGACATATTTTTTCCTGGATACGAAACCTTTTGTAATGAGGTGTGCCACATAGAAGGACTTTCTAATGATGGTGGCAACATGGTTGCAATGGAGAGGCTGCCATCTGCCTGTGTCCCCAGATCTCTTATCACACCTTCAGAGTTAAGTGGGCTATCATTGATGTGGTAGTTTGTGGGCACCGTGTTCTTCCCAAAGGGAATGACGATGCACTTTTTAACATTGAACTTAAGGCAATGGCTCTAGCACCAATCATTGGTCTCTCTGAGGCCTTCTTGTAGAATGTCTACATCAGCTTGAGAATCAATAATAGCTCCCAGTTTGCAATCATCCATGAATTTAGTTAACCAGAATCCCTTTCTCTTGGCTTGAACTTCAGAGAAGTAGATACCATACAGGAGAGGACCCAGGACCGATCCCTGTGGGACTCCACTTGTTACTGCCCGATAGTCAGATTTGGACTCTGCTACTTTCACCATCTGGGTTCTGTCAGTGAGCCAGTTGGCAACCCATCTTATGATTTAGGGGTTTATACCTAGGTTAGTGAGTCTATCAATGATTCCTGAGTGGGGGGATGGTGTCGAAGGCCTTAGCAAGATCAAGGTAGGCTGTGTGAACTACCTTGCCTTCGGCCACTACTCCGGTGACAGTTTCGAAGAAGTCTATCAGGTTGAGAAGGCATGAGCTACCCTTCACAAACCCAAACTGAGTGGGGTCCAGAGTTTGAAGGTTTCATATGCCCTTTTTATAAGGTCCATAATGATGCACTCCATAGCCTTACATATCAGGCTTGTCAGACTAATGGGGAGGTAGTTCCCAGGGTCAGTAATCGCACCCCCTTTGTCGAGTGGAATGACTGTAGTGGTGCACCATTTGGTGGGAACAAAGCCTGAAATGAGGCTGTGACTGAACAGGGCACTCAGGTGTGGTGCTAGTTCACTTTGTAATTCATGTAGAACACAGCCAGGTATATTATCAGGTCCCATTGAAGCTGTATTCTTGGCTTTGGACAGTGCAGTTTTTACCTGTGCAGCCATGATAATAGGGATTTGGCATTCCTCAGGTATTGGGATGGGGCCTTTAGGGGATGAAGGGGGGTAAAGTTTGTAGTGAATCTGTTGGCCAGGATATTGGCAATATCAGTTGGCTCAGTATAAGTGGTGCCGTTGTACAATAGCTCAGAGCAGATCTGCACATTGTTATGCAGATTCTTGATATAACTAAAGAATGCCTTGAGGTTATCTTTAGTATCTTTAGCAATTTTGTTTTTGTAACTAGCTTTAGAGGATTTGATGAAGGATCTCAGTTTTTTGCTGAGGTTTACAAGGGAGTTTTTCCGATCTTGGGACTTTTCCCTTTTCTGCAACAGTTTTTTCCTTCTGTTGTAGAGTTTGTTAACGGCAGGGGACCACCAGATTGGCTTCCTTTTTTTTGGAGGACAGCATCTTTGTTCTGTTTGATAGGCTCGTTCCATGCATTTGTGTATATGCTCATACAGTGTATTGGTGTAAGTTTCAGCAACCATGCACCCATTCTCCATTTGCATGGGTGACGTGAAGTTTGCCAATTCTTTTTTTAAAAACTCAAAATTGGCTTTTGAGATGGTCTTCATGGTGGTTTCCTTCATGTGGGGTGAGGGTGGGATGTGGATATCCATGGTGATTAACGTGTGGTCAGATCTCACCAGAGAGGAGTTGATTGCTGGTGTAGAGCAATGATCCCCCATGTTTGTAATAAACAGGTCAAGGATATTTCTACCTCTGGTGGGGGTGAGAATGACTTGATCCATAGCATTGGAATTAATACATTCCAGAAAACGTTGGGCAAATGAGTTGGTACATGAGTAATTCTTCCAGTTGATGGAGGGGTAGTTAAAGTCTCCCAGTATAAGGGTATTGTGGTTGAACCTTAATATTTTCCAGAGTGTTCAGGAATGTGGAGTGGGAGTCTTGGGACATTGTGGGGGATCTATAGCAGGCTACAACCTGGATTGCAGTTTTATCCAGTGTTAGTTGTACCTGAAGTATCTCTGATGCGTTATGTTGGGCAACTAGTCTAGAGGTGTGCATATCCTTTATGAAGATGGATATGCCACTGCCTTTAGGGCTTTGATCCACACTTCCTTTAGGCTTCAGTCTATATTTATGGACTGAAAGGTGTGGTATACATTGTAGCCTGGTAGTGCTGGGGTGCTCTCCGGAGCCTTGAACCAGGTCTCTGTTACTGCACAGATGTTGATGTTCTCCAGTTTAAGGAGTGACTCGAGTGGGTGCATTTTGAGATTTAGACTTCTAGCATTGAGCAGCATAACCCTCAGGTTGCATTTGCATGTAGTAGTAGTTATGGTGGTAGTTTTGTCTTCAGGGCATTGCCTAAAAAAAGGCACTATAGGGGTGGCTAGAGCCTTGGCCAGTATCCTGAATCCCAGGGGTGACAGGTGCAGGCCATCTGTGGCAAAGCATCAAGGTCTGTTGATCATGTCATCCCAGGTACATATACTGGATCCTATTTGAATGACACCAGGAACTTAGCCAATTGTTGAAGTCAATCATTTTCTGCTTGTATTGTGGTATCATTCTGAGTAATGGTAGGATGCTACTCAGGGCTAGGGTCATACCTGCCTAGGCTACAGGTTCCAAGAGGTCCTCCATGTCTCTTTTCATGTAGTCCGGGGAGGTACATCTTAGCTCATTCACACACAGAGTCATATTTGTACCTGTTGTAAAGAGACCTAAGTGTGTGCATTATGTGGTGAATCCTGGCACCCGACAGGCAGCTGACCTTAACTTTCTTCTTGTTCAGCCTAGAGAGTGGGACATCAGTGTGCTTTACTATTAAGTCACCTATGACTAGTGTATTGGGTAAAATGTTTTGCCTTAGGGGCTTAGGTTGAATGGCACACTGTTTATGTGTGCTGTGTGTCTCATGGATTATGTTTAGATGAGATGGTTGCTTGCATTTCTGCCTCAGTGGTCTTTGTTGTTTGGGCAGATTTTTGGTGACAGCCTCCACGAAAGTGGGTGTATCTTTTGTGTTGCTATGTGAGAGTTGTGGTGGTGTGTGATCCAGAGGGCTGTATGTTCCATGTGGTGTGATGCATGTGTTAACCTTCTCCTCTTGACTGGCTAACCCAGTCTTGGTTGGAGAGTGCGTGGCCTCTAATTTGACTATGTAAGTGCATCTCTCACAAGTTGATGTGTTTAGAGGTAGGAGGAGAGGGTTGTCTGTGTACATGAGGCAATTATTACATTGCCTCAGTATGCCCAGGTACACCAGGCTAACAGGAGAAAGCATAGGGAACTGACCTTCAGACATGCCTAGATAGGTGCTCAGTTATTAAGTACTGAAGCTGTTTTTGCTTCCTTTTAAGTACTGCAGCTGTTTTAGTTCCTTTTTGGAAAGGTTTTTGTTTTAGTGCTACTAGCTTACAGTAAATGCTGCAAGAGATTCTGAGCAAGTGGTGGATTTAAAAGTCTAATTTGATTGCACAGAAATGAAATCTAGCAGGAACTAAGGGAAAATTTGAAGAGCAGAATTTAAGGCACTGGTAATGGTTCACCCTAACATAGCAGCGCTGCATGTCGTGCAAACCCATGCAAACATGGGTTTTTAAGGCAGAAAGTTACAAGGAATAGAAAGTAGCCCAAAATGGCCAATAAGATACAATTCCTGAGCTGGAAACCAATCATCTAGCGATAGATAGGCTGTTCAGAGCTTACCACTCCCACTGATAAGCAGAAAGACTTCCTTCTTCTAGTGCACTTGAGTGTGTAGCCTACAACAGTAAATGCAGTTGAATTAAGTTGTAAAATGACTAAATAAAGTGCAGTAAGCAATACAGTTAAATTAAATGCAGTAGCTTATAAAAACAGCTAGAATAAATTGCGGCAAGCAAAATCAAGTCAAAGAAAGCAAACGGAGATACTTATAATCAAGCAAAGTCTCTCTTCCTCCTCCTCTGCTGCTGTAGAACTCTGCAGGACGCCCAAAACAAGATCCACTGAGGTAAAACAAGCGCAAACCCACACAAACACAGGTTTTTAAGGCAGAATGTTAAAAGAGATAGAAAGCAGCTCACAACAGCTAATAAGATGCAATTCCTGAGCTGGAAACCACTCCTCTAGTGATAGGCTGCTCAGAGCTTACCACTCCCACTGATAAACAGAAAGACTTCATTCTATCTCAGCAAGGTCAGGATAACTCAGAAACACAAAATATAGTCCTGAAATCAGCAAATCTGAGATCTGGACTACTCTAGTTAGAGAAAAAGGCAGGAAACGAACAAGCAGATATAATTTTTTTTCAATCAAAAATACAGTAAATACAGTAGTAAATTCAATTTTAAAGCACAAAAAGGCTAGCACACTTGAGTGTGTAGCCTACAACAGTAAATGGAGTTGAATTAAGTTGTAAAACAAATAAATAAAGTGCAGTAAGCAATATTTAACAGAATACAGTTAAATTAAATGCAGTAGCTTATAAAAACAGCTAGCATAAAGTGCGGCAAGCAAAATCAAGTCAAAGAAAGCAAACGGAGGTACTTATAATCAAGCAAAGTCTCTCTTTCTCCTTTCTGCTGCTGTAGAACTCTGCAGGATGCCCAAAACAGGATACACTGAGGTAAAACATCACAAACCTGTGCAAACATGGGTTTTTAAGTCTGCTAATCATGGACCAGACAGAACGGGTTGTTGTATTTACATTATGAAAAATTGTGACAGTTGAGAGGTATGTTTGTGTACATTAAGTAGACTAGACAGCCATCATGTCTTAGTTGGCAGGCATGGGAGTAGAACCCAAAAGCTGTGACTGCAGGGGGGCATCTGAAAATAATGTAACAATTGACTACAGCAACTTAGAACTGACATGCAATGAATACAGCCCTACTGCAAGTATTTAGACTCATTTAGTTATGGCACCACAATCCTGCTTTACTCTTTATTGGTATTGCTGCTAAGTATCTGTGGGCTACCTCACCCATAAACTTTGTTCCTGGAGTGGGAGGAAAAGAGAGCATTATGTGGCTGAAAGTGGTCTGAAGACAGCCTTGAACCATATTGTGGGTTGTGCAATACATTTATCAGACAACTACTGTTGCATTCCTCAGTTGTTGAAGTTTTACAGTTGACTACAGCAAAATTATAATAAACATCCAATGCATATAGCTCTACTGCAATTATGTTATGACACCACAATCCTGCTTTATACCTTATTGCTTACTGTTATTGATATTGTTTATTGGTTATCGTTTATTGCACTACAGTTTTTGTTTATTGTGCACCACAGTTATCATAAAATATCTGTACTTACCACACTCACAGCACATCCTGGCCATGTTTCTGGCATGAGACTGCATGTTGTGAGCCCTCTCAGCTGCAGCTATTGGAAGAGAAGTACACCATTACGCATATAAGTTTTGCACAGATTAGGCTTGTATTTTAGTAAAGTAGTGGCAGAAATACTTACATATATGTGGGGCATGCCCATTACTGGCATCTTGGACCCAGGTATCCAAAGTTCCCCTCTTTCATTGCTTCAGGTTATCATAGTGGTGATGACACTGCTCACCAGTGTGGGGGATACAACAGTAACACTGGTAATATCTCTAGCTAACTGATCCCAGGCCTCAGCCTTACATTCTGATCCCTGGTAACCACCCTGCAACAGCCTAGGTTCATAATTCTGTACCAGGAGCTCACACTCTGTGTGACACCCTTGCACTGGCCCAGTAATCAAGGAGCCTCAATCCTTACCACTAGCATCAGTGAGGGATGTGCAAATTGGGAGGATGACAAGTACACACACAGTAAAGTACAATTCCCCTTAAGAGTGCACAGAGCTCGCAGTCAGTCTAGGGAAGGTTTCTTCCTCTTTTTCCAGATCCCCAATGAGACTCCCCACTGGCACGGCTATAGGGTTAAGATCTCAGCTCAGTGGTCAAGCCAAGACCTCCAGCACCCTCTCTGTCCAACCAGTGCTTCATGTCCCTGCCCAAGTAGCTGACACACACACACTTTGAGATTTGATTTATATACAAACACACATACACTCTTGGGGAAGGCTGGCACAGGTTTACAAGCTATGCCCCCTTCTGCCCAGACTATAATGTAGTAATCACTGCTACCAACCACCCTTTATCAGCTACTTTAAGGCCCTTCCCAAAGGGTAACCAGTTCTACTATGTAATGTTACTATTATCCAAATGGTAAGCGTGACCAACAGCAAGGCTATTTAAGAATGGCCTGTACAGTGTCACCAAATACATATGCAACTCTAAGAGTTTAAATATCTCTAAACAAACCAGCCACAATTAAAAGGTTTAAATCTATTTAATACTAAATAATAAAAGCACAAGACAATGGTCAATAACTCAACACAGTGACAACAGAGTTTAGAATCACAGGAAATACTTTAAAACAACATTGCAGGACAGTCTCACATAAATACAGAAAACATCTAAACTACTCTTTATTATATTCCTATCTATATCTAAGAGATACTATGCCCTGCATTACTTACTTACAGAGCCAGACAAATATAGATGAGATGTACTGATGAGAGGATGTTTCTAGGTCCAAGACAAGATACAAAATGCTAAATTAATAATACACATTACTGCTGGGTTAGCTGGATGACATCATTATTTGACACCTCTGCCTTCAGTTCCCAGGCTAACAGAAACTTAAAATTTTAGCACCTCTGTGTCAAAAATAAATATATCTCAGAAGTTCGCCTGGAACTGGAAGTTGTAAAACAGTTACAAACGTTTGTCTTTGAAACCTGTAATTATTTCTGGTTCCAGACAATAGAAAGAATTTCTAGCTGCAGACATTCTGTCTCCTAGCTGAGATAAACACCATCATAAACAATTCACTTATTTTCTTAAAGTTTGCAAGTTAACTCTATTCCTTTCCAGTAGGGTACACTGTGGTTACATTCCTGAAGCTCAGCACATAACATACAGTTTAACATAACATATAGTTTTCTTACATTTGTAAGACAAGCATACAAGCCATATTACTATTTACAAATAACATAGAATTATTTACAAAATTCCAGCTAGCTGGGATAGCAGCCTTCACACTCTGGACTCCTGCACACCTCACCTCTGTACCCAAAAGCGTGCACCCTCTTCAACACTGCCTGGCATGCCAACAGTTAGTAAGACTCCAATGTTGCAGAATTCCTGCCTATTGGCCTTCATATTGGTTGTTTTCCTGCCCATACACATTATACTGCAATATTCAAAAAAGGGCTGCATTGTGCAAACCTTCTTAGTGGAGCCGAGCATCATGTAAACCTTGCACAACTGAGGTTTTAGTGAAGCTTAGCTACGCCAAACAGTAGTAGCCATTAACCATGTTAAAGCAGTGTTTAGCACTACACAGCTCTTCCAAATGTAACAAATTTGTTTTTAAATTAAGCAAAACATTCACTTACATTACAAAAAAGGTATGACTGCTAGGGACCGAAACCCAGGACCTACTAAGCTTCAGGTCGTGACTCTACCCATTTAGCTACTTGAATATTACGTAAACTAGTATACCTTCATATATACTACTAAGCTACCTGTTAGCATTGCTAAGCACAGTGGCATGCCATGCAAATGGGCTTAAACATAACCATAAATAAATAATTATATTTGGTTTCTATTTTTAAATGTCTGGCAGGTGTCAGCTCTGTATGTATAACCGTAGCTCGGCTTTGCTGCACTCTGCACCATGCCTCACAAATGGACAATAAAAAAATAAAATTTAAAAAAGAAAAAAAAAAAAAAAAATATATATATATATATATATATATATATATATGTGTGTGTGTATATATATATATATAGGTTCATAGGTTCATAGGTTGGTACTGGGCTATCTGCCCAAAGCCATATATTAGCCCAGCCACATTGTGCAGTATTCACCTTCCCTTTAGTAGTTCCCTAGACCCTTGTACTAGCAGCTAGTACCCTTGGCCCCTATCTAGTAGTGCTGTTGGTGTGATCCCTGGTGTGAACCTTCTGTTACCCATTCACTCATCAAGGTTCCTCTTGAAGAGTGATAGTGAGGGGCTCTGTCTTATGTAGATTGGGACCCTGTTCCATAGTAAGGGAAGTCTCTGCGAAGGGAATCTATCCCTCCAGCATGTTCTATTCATTGTTGTGTTGAGGTTTATATCCCTAGAGCGTGTAGCTCACATAAATTTGGTTTTGCTAAGATGGAGCATGTTCAACAATTCTGGGTTGGACATGGCTCTGTATGTTAGACAGAAATCGCCTCTGAGAAGGCGGTATGCAACAGAGAACAGTTTTAGCTTTTTCTATTGTGCTGCATAGGCCAACTGTTTGAGGCCAGTAATCCTCTTGGTTAGGTACCTCTGTGGTCTCTCCAGCTGCTGGAGATGTCTGGCCAGGTGCATTCCAATTGGTGCATTGTACTCAATAATGGGTCTGATGAGGGAAGAGTAGAGGGCACCATTACATCCTTAGATCTTGATGAAAACACTTTCATGATCAGATGGGTCACATAGAAGGATTTTCTAACTACTTTGGCAACATGGTTATCAAAGGAAAGCTGACTATCTACTTGGGTCCCTAGATCCCTTATTTCTTCTTCAGATTTCAGGGGATTACCTCCTATGTTGTAGTTTGCGGGTACTCTGCTTTTTCCAAAGGGGATTACTACGCATTTTTTTGCATTTAGCTTGAGACCATGGCTTTGACACTATGCATCAGTCTCATTTAAGCCCTTCTGGAGGATCTCCATGTCGGCCAGAGACTCTATTATAGCACCCAGTTTGCAACCGCCCACAAACTTTGTCAGCCACAGCCCTTCCGTGCTTGCCTGTACTTCTGAGAAGTATTTGCCAAACAGGAGGGGCCCCAGGACAGAGCCCTGAGGCACACCGCTCATTACTGGTCTGGATTCGGACATAGATCCCGCTACTCTTACTTTATGGGATCTGTCTGAGAGCCAGTTTGCGATCCATCTTGTGACGTAAGGGTTTATGCCCAGGCTGGTGAGCTTATCAATAATACCTGAATGGGGAATGGTGTCAAATGATTTAGCAAGGTCAAGGTAAGCTGTGTGTACCTCCTTTCCCTTATCTATAGCCTGAGTAACTGTCTCAAAGAAATCCACCAGGTTCAGGAGGCATGATCTGCTCTTGACGAAGCTGAACTGTGTGGGGTCCAGTGACTGGAGGTTCCCAATCTCTCCATTTATGAGTTCCATAATGATTTGCTCCATAGCCTTACAGATCAGACTGGTCAGGCTTATTGGTCAGTAGTTCCCAGGGTCAATTGTGGCCCCACCCTTGTGTAGCGGGACCACCATTGCCGTGCACCATTCTATGGGCACATATCCTGTGGAGAGGCTGAGACTGAATAGGGTATTAAGATGCAGGGTTAATTCCTTTTGGAGCTCGCATATGACACAGCCCGGGACACCATCTGGACCCATGGAGGCAGTGTTTTTAGCTTTAGATAGAGCCTTGTTAACCAATGTATCAGTAATAATTGGACTTACACAATCCCCTGGAATGGAAATAAGCCCTCTAGGTGGTGGTGGTGGTGGTGGTGGGGGGGGGGGATTTGCACTGAACCTGTCAGCCAAGATGTTGGCAATGTCAGAAGGGTCAGTGTATTTTGTTAAATTTTGTACTAGCTCAGAACAGACCTGAGCATTTCCATTTAGGTTTTTGACATAGCCATAGAAAGCCTTATGGTTATCCTTGGTATCCTTGGCAATTTTCTTTTCAAAATTAGCTTTAGTTGACTTGATGAGGGCCCTCAATTTCTTACTAATGCTGATCAGGGATGATTTTTCTACTTGAGATTTGGCCTTTTTTTGTATAAGTCTCCTCCTTTTATTGTAAAGTTTGCTTATGGCCGGGGTCCACCAGACTGGTTTCTTCTTGCTTGAGGAAGGAGTCTTAGTTTTATTTGGGAGAGCACGGTTCATGCAATCCTGAAGATGCATATAGAGTGCCTTGGTGTAGGATTCCGCATCCTGGATATCATTATCCTTCTGCAAGGGAATAGTGAAGCTTTCCACTTCGGGATGCAAGTAGTTTGAAGTTTGCTTTGGAAAGGTTTTTGACTATGGTTTCTTTGACTGGGGGAGGTGGAGGGGTGAGGATGTCCAGGGTTATCAGTTTGTGGTCGGATCTGACCAAGGAGGGAATGATAATGGGTGTGGTACAATGGGCGCCCATATTTTGATGATTAAATCCAATAAATAAATATATGTATGATATATATATATATATATATATATATATATATATATATATATATATATATATATATATATATATACACAGATATAATAATTAATTACATCTGCTTTCTATTTTCAGATGTCTAGCAGGTGTCAGCTGTATAGATGTAAGTGCAGTTCATCACTGTTACACTTTGTGCTGCGCAAACAGGCATTAAAAAATAAAAAAAAATTTAGGAAATTAAAACACTAAATAATCAGTCACACACATTTCAACACTAGCAGGGTACATACCAGGGATTCTTACTCTGTACATAACATCTGTCCAGGAATTCCCTGGGCAATCCACAAACACAGGATAGCCACTACATGACTGCCTACACAGATTCAATATTCCTGTTACTATGCTCTCCCTCGACAGTGCACCATGATTAATATTCATGGTGCGCTGATGAGGGGAAACTGTGGTCGGGTATACAGGTACATTCCATGTATGCTCTACACAGAGCCTATATGGATTTTATTGAATTTTCGGGATTATTTTTCAGTGGAAGCTTTTCAGTCAAATGAAACTCAATAATACTAAGGCAGAAAAGATGTTGGCATGTGCCACCATCTGCCTATCATATGCCTCATTCCTTTCCTCTTAACATTCTTCTGGAAGGAAAAGAGTGGAGAGCATTTCTTCTTTGTGCAGTCTTTGTTCTATTCTTATTGGAAGGCTGACATTTAAGGATTACGTGTTGAGTGTTGTAAAGTTGTCATGTTTCTTTCTCACTTTGATTACTGTAATGCCCTTTGCTTTTGTTTGTGGACAGGGATCTAGTACAAATGTAGTGGGTAAAGCTTCCATGCTTTTGAGTTGTGCTTTTCACACCAGTGATATTAACTCAGTGCTGAGGGATACACACTGTCTGTTGGTCACATCTAAATTACTGTAAATTCTAGTACTGACTTATCAACCATGCACAGTCTGTGTCCTGCTTATTTAAATTAAACTTTGGTGTGCTTTTTCCTGGTAAGAGCCTTCAAGTCCTCCTGTGAGGGGCAGCTAGTTGTTTTCAATACCTCTCCTAAGACATTTGGTTAGTATTTGTTTATCTTTCTAGCTCTGGTCCTGTGGAAATGGTTATCTGTCCTGATTTGGCAATTGAAGCAAAAGGCTCCAATGCATTACTAGAGGTTAGGAATGGCACATATGAACAAGAAGCTGGATAATAACAAAAAGGAACTAAATAAGAGGAATGAGATGCTTTCAACCAGGTCCATCTTCACCTTGTAGGCCTACCAGGGCTTCACCCCCAACTAGTCACTTCTCATTGGACATCTCTCAACCACGCCCCCTCCACAGTAGCATAAAAGCACAGCAACAGCTCTCAGGTCATTCTGACCAGCACTTGAGGAGCACACAAATAGTCCTTTTTAGGACTCACACATAGCAAAAGAACCGAAGATCTGTTCAAGAAGAAGGACAACAGAGATCGACACCACCACGGAACACTGAAGGACACAACAGCAGCTCTTCCCAGAGCCCATTGTGACCATACACAAAACAACTCTTCTCAGAGCTCACGTGGATCTGCATCTTACACCAAACAGCTCTTCTCAGAGCTCACAGTACACCAAACAGCTCTTCTGAGAGCTCACAGAGATCTGTATAAGCTCTGGTAAGAGCAACCGGAGACACATTGAAGAATAAAACAAAAAAGTTCATATTAGAGTTACCACCAACACCCGAACGGGCATTCAAAACAGAAAACGGCCCTTCTCAGAGCTCACAGAAATCTGTATCAGGTCCGGTAAGACCAGCCAGAGGCACAGACACAGCTTCGGTGAACCAAACAAAACAGTTCTTTTTAGAACTAAAGCATCTGCCTGAAAGGGCATTCAAAACACAAAACAGCTCTTCTCAGAGCTCATAGAGATCTGTAACAGCTCTATATAGAGCTCCAGCTGCCCACAGGGCTAAAACAGTTCTTTTTAGAGCTAGCTCCACCATCGACTACACGTGGAAATCTGTTCACCATTTAGGATCAAGAGTGAAAGGCATTGTAAAAACGTCTAGGAAATCAGAAATGATGAAGTCATTGCTTGTTAGTTAAATTAGTCCCAAACTTGATTATGGAATAACAATATGGAAACCTTATAAGAAAACAAACATGAGTAAACTGGAAAGAGTACAGCAAAAATATACCAATAACATCCATGGATGTGAAAATTTAAGTTATTATTAAAGATTAAATATATGAAGCTGTACAGTGTCTCATAGCTATTTAAGAGGAGATCTTATTCAGGTATATAGGACATTTAGAAACAACTATATCTGGGAATGTTTGGGGTTATCAAAAAGTACTAGAGAATCATCAGACAACCTCTGTAAAAGATTGTATAGGAATGAGAAGTGTACTAATTGGTTCTCTGAGAGAGCAGATGATGCATGGAACAGACTACCAAACTACATTAAAGCAAGCACTAGTCTGGATATTTTTAAGAACAGCTTGGACACTTATTATGGAAACAACTGTTTTGGTATATTGGCAGGCTAGAAGGGCATTAATGCCAGTGCTTGAAATATTTGTATGCATGTATGTATGTATGTATGTATGTATGTATATGCTTGAACTTGCTTTGCAAACTTCAGATAAGGGTGTGACTTGGGTATTGAGTGGAATCCTCTAATCAACAAGTATGATGCCTAGATATAAGGATAAGATAATTGAGTTCAACAACTGACTGAGTAGGTGGTGTCATTCTAGAGGGATACAGTTTGTATCATCCTGGGATGACATGACTGAAAATCCTTCTTGCTCCACTAAAGATGGTTTGCAGCTCTTGTTTAATGTTTTTTGCATACTGACTAAGGCTTTTGCTGCCATGTTTGTGTCTTTTAGGCAGGGTTCATCTAATGACATTTCAACCTAACAAATGCATCTAACCTCAAAATGGACAATATCAAGGTAGCTCTTCTTAATTGCAGGAGTCTTAGCAATAAATTGCCTGAACTGCAGGGACCTATACACGTGGAACGTGTTGCTACTGCAGATTGTCTCAAATGCACATAAAACACTCCCTCATTGCTTTGTTGCCTGGGCTTTATACCCATCATGCTTTAATCCCAATGGTAACTGTGGCACAGTCTCTGTGTTCATTACAAGCAGTACCCCCTCTAAAGTAATACCCTGAAATGCCCAAATTGAACTCATTGAACTCAAGCCCACCTTAGGGAAGGCAAACTTCCAAATAATAGAGTGTTACACATCCCCCTCCATGATCCCAGATGAGCATAGCAAATTTCTGATATTCCTAGAAGATATCCTTATAAGTAATGTAAACCACAACCAGAAGAGAACAAGGGTAGTCCAGAAATGTCACAACAGCACGTAATTTTGTGTCTTTCAGCTTTTCCCGGTTAGGGGTCGCCACAGTGGAACTCCGGTCCGCTAATGATTGGCAGTAGAGTTTTATGTGCTGGCTTGCCGGGCCTAATGCACAACCTTCAAAGAAGGAACGCCAATTCACGCATGTCGCCACACAGAAGACGCTCTAACTGAGAATCGAACGGGCAACATCTAACTGTGAGGCGACAACGCTACCGCAGCACCACCACAACAGCACGTAATGCAAAAATTAAACTTTAATTTAGTGCTTTTGTCAAAAACTAGACCATCAGAATAACATATGCCTTACTAACCCAGTTTAACTACCCTCCCCAGGAATACCTCAGACAATTAAGTGACATCACTTCCCCTTGTAAAAAAAACAGTGTGCACTCAAAATTATAAATATATACACAATAAAATAGTTTAAATATCAACCCCTATTAAAAATACAGTAAAAACTTCAATGATAAAACAGTTAGGTTCAGTTAAATCAGTTTTTATTAAAAAGTACAATGATTTCAACGTCAACAAAGAACTGATAGTAATTCTGTCATTAAGTCCAGGAAATTGGCAAGCATGAAGCTTTATTTGCCATTTGAGCTCAAGGAATTCCAGATAGTCATCAGTGGGTCCCCCCCCCCCCCCCGAAGACCTAAATCAACATGTTCAATAGCACAAAATTTAAAAGCATGCGAGGGGAAAAAAACTAAGAGGCTTGTACAAAGCATTATTTTCATTTTTACATCTGATGTCATAAATATGCTCGTAAACTCTTTGTTTCTAAGCCCTCTTAGATTTCCCTACATAGAACCCCTCACATGAGTCACACTTTGCTATATAAACAACTCATTTAGAGTAATAAGAATATTTTTTACAAGGTAAAATGGTCCCATAACCCTTGATGGGTAACTTGTCTACATTAAGTGGGGTTCTGTGTATATGGGTTGCATCTAAGCTAGGCTTTGTGGTGGGCAACATTGTAGCTGGCTAGGAATTTGTGTAAGTGAACATGGATACAATACTGTTTAAAGCAGAGCACCTACAGTCCGCAGATTTGCATGGAATGCCAGAATGATCACCAGGGCTTCACAAATAGCTATCAGTCTATTAGTGCAGCACATCTGCACAAAGGCCAACATAATGCAGGGACATTTAACCAGAAATAGGGACATATTTGCCTTAGATGTTGCATAGAAATGTGGTAGAATGAAACTCACGCACCTCTCAACCTCTTAGAGCAAGAAATCTGGACAAAGCTATAAATAATGGGGGGACAAAGGCCCAAAATTAGGGACAGAATTTCAATATTGCTCTTCCAAACTTAGAAAGTTGATAGAATAATAGTTTCTACAGTAGCATGAACTTTCTGAATAGCATGACGTTTGAAACTCAGATGTCTGTCATCTCTTTCTGACTTCACTTAGCAATGACATGCCAATTATTTGCCAGAAAACCAAAATGTTATGACGAAAAGATCGCAAATATGAGAGAAAAACTGGGCATTCTGCACAAATCAGGACAGCTGAGAGGTATGCACCCAAGCATATGTAATATTGAGTCACATCAGTCCAGATATCATCCCAGTGATATGGCAGAAAGCCACAAATTTGATAAGGAAAACATCTGGATATGCTGGAAATATCTGGACAGTTGAGAGGTATGAATGTGAAGTATATGGTCCAAACACAGTACAGGACAGTGAACGTACAGTGCAGAATATTGTGATATTCTATTCCTGCCATTCTCTACTGAAGCTGTGTTAATGATCTGTAACAGGACATAGACTGCCATGTAAAATAATCACTCAGAGGAAGTGTGTGTATTGAATAGGGACACACACCCCTGTCATAAACAAGCTATACAATAGAAGGAGGAAACTAGTACAGAAAAGAGTAAAATCCCAAGAAGGAAAGACATCCCTGATCAGTATCAGCAAGAAACTACGATCTCTCATAAAATCATCCAAGGCTAGCTTCGAAAGAAAAATACCCAAGGACTCCAAAGATAACCACAAAGCGTTCTTTAGCTATGTCAAGAACCTAAGTGGAAACTCTCAGATCTGCTCTGAGTTAGTGCAGAATGGCACAAAATACACTGAACCGACTGATATTGCCAACATTATGGCAGACAGGTTTAGTGCAAACTTCACCCCCGTCTCACCCCCTAAAGGGCCCATAACCATACCAGAAGAATGTAGAGCCCCGGCAATCACTGACACACAGGTTAAAACAGCCCTATCCAAAGCCAGAAAAACACAGCTTCAATGGGACTGGATGGTGTCCCAGGCTGTCTCTTACATAAGCTCCAAAATGAACTAACCCCTCACCTAAACACACTGCTCAAACTCAGCCTCTCTACAGGTTATGTGCCCATAGAGTGGTGCATAGCAACAGTTATCCCGATCCAAAAAGGTGGAGCCACAACAGTCCCCGGGAACTATCGCCTTATAAGCCTGACTGGCTTGGTCTGCAAGGCTGTGGAGCGCATCATCATGGAACTCATTAACAGAGACATTCGGAACCTCCAAACATGGACCCTACCCAGTTTGGCTTTGTTAAGGGCAGATCATGCCTCCTAAATCTTGTGGAATTCTTTGAGACAGTTACAAAGGTTTTAGATGAGGGAAAGGAGGTCCACACAGCCTACATAGACCTTGCAAAGGCTTTCAACACCATTCCCCATTCTGGTATTATAGACAAGCTCACCAGCCTGGACATAAACCCCTACATCACAAGATGAGTTGTTGCCAATTGGCTCATGGATAGAACCCACACAGTGAGAGTTGCAGGCTCTAGGTCTGACTCTAAACCAGTTAAAAGTGGCAATCCCCCAGGGCTCAGTCCTGGGACCCCTCCTGTTTGGTATATACTTCTCAGAGGTACAGGCAAGCACAGGAAGACTATGGCTGACCAAGTTCACAGATGACTGCAAACTGGGGGCCATAACTGACTCTCCGGCTGAAACAGACATCCTCCGGAAGGGTCTTACTGAGACAGATACCTGGTGTCAAAATCATGGCCTCAAGCTAAATGCGAAAAAGTGCATAGTCATCCCATTTGGAAAAAACAAAGTACTCATGAACTATCACATACGTGGTAGCCTCCTAAATACAGAAAATGTAATAAGGCATCTGGGGACCCAAGTAGATAGTAATCTCTCCTTTGATAATCATATTGCCAAGGTGGTTAGATAATCCTTCTATGTGGCCCACTAATCACAAAAGGGTTCACATCTAGAACAAAAGAGGTCATTGTGCCCCTTTACTCATCACTCATCAGACCCATCATAGAGTACAATGCCCCATTTGGGATGTACCTTACAAGACACCAGCAACAGCTGGAAAGACCACAGAAGTACCTCACCAAGAGGATTACTGGCCTCAAACAGATGCCCTGTGCAGCTCAACTGAAGAAACTCCAGCTGTACTCGTACTCAGAGGTGATCTCTGCCTGACATACAAGGCCATGTCCAACCCAGAATTGATGAACATGCTCCACCTAAAAAAAAAAAAAAAACATCCCCGAGAGTCACATGCTCTACAGATCTAAATTCACCACAACGATAAATAGGACATGCTGGAGGGATAGATTCCTGTCCCAGAGACTCCCCATGCTTTGGAACAGGATTCCAATCTACATTAGGCAGAGCCCCTCACTAACACTCTTCAAGAGAAACCTTGATGAGTGGATGGGAAACAGAAAATTTACCCCAGGGATCACTGCAGTGGCTCTGCTGGACAGAGGCACAAGGAAGTAATGGCTCTGCGGGACAGTGGCACAGGCAACTAATCTAAGGGGTTGGCAAAAGCCAACACATTCTGGCTAGGCTTATAGATGCCCTTGGGCTGACAGCCTAGTACTTACCTATGAACCTATGAACATATGAATTGTAGCAATGAACAAAGGGAAAAAGGACAGGTGAAACTCCCTCATGTACAGCAGAGGAGGGCATGTCAATGGAAGATGGTTGTAGCAGCAACACCAAGCACATATCTATATGCACAATACAGACTGCACAGTGAAAATGTGTTGCCTGTGACTGTCGCTCAAGATGACATAACAATGGGGAGGATGGCTGTGTGAGATAAGCATCCTTACATGAATAATGCAGAGGACATCTATCAGGGATTTGACATACAATTTGGATAGGATGCATATTGTGAAGCTGTGCAAACTAATATGCCTGAATATGGGTGTACTCTCAGCAGAATTCTCCAGCAAGATGGGCACATATAAAGGATCATGGAAAACATTACAAAATCCAACCACAATAATTGGCAATATCAGAATAATACCACCAGTAATCCCATGCCTCTGACATAACATATGTGATGTGGAGTGATAAGAGATGAGCCTGCACACACACACACACACACTTGAAAAAATATTATGGTACATCCACATTCTATAAGGATAACCATGCACACTGTCCTGGCACTGTAGTATCTGCAGGAGGTGTTAGGAGGGGCACTGCTCTATACCTGTATGCAACAGTATGGGCAATACAGGCTAGTTGTCTTCTGTGCATGACACACACACCCGCACACATGTGCACACACACACACACACATACACACACACACACACACACACACACACACACACACACACACACACACACACACACACACACACACACACACACACACACACACACACACACACACACACACACACACATATATATATATATATAGAGAGAGAGAGAGAGAGGGAGAGAGCACAATCTACACTGTCACAAATGATATACATGCCATTAATGTTGTCAAACACATATGTAGTTAGTGTGTGCATAAGCAGAACAGGTAGCACACATGCATCTGATGTAGCAGCTTAGTTGCTGTTCTGCACCATCAGATAGTCATGTATATTCCACAGAAAGAATACCTAGGTATGGCCAATACGCTGTGTGGCAGTGCACTGTGACAAAGGTGGTACATTCAGTTAGACATCATTGGAAGATGTGTAGGGAGATACATTAAGAAGGGTGCACTGTACACAGTTATTGGTGTGATGAAGGCTGGGAACCATGAAGGTATTATGGCCTCTGATGTGCATGCCCTCGCAAACCCAGTACTTGTGTTACATTCAAGGGAGTAGTAAGCACTGTGACCACATGCTAGTGGATGCACCACTTATCATCTACCCCAGGACATGGGTCACACAACTATTGATCTGATTATAGGGTGTTATGTTCACATTATACTTGAGTGGTGTGTTTGTTTCCTAATTCAATAAATCCTTCCAGGTTTCACATCAATACATGCCTGTGGCAGCAGTTTTGGTATGTGTTGATGCTGTCTGTATTATACTAATATCACAGTTGGAGTCAATGATTGCCCACAATCTGTAGTCCTTCAGGGAGCTGTTTGGACATAGCCTGTGTATGTCATCTGTGATGTCCATCACTTAACTAATGGGTGGGAAAGGGCTTAGCAGACACCCCAGTGTATTGACCTGATCATGGGACCTGTGCTATAGGTCACTTTACACATTTCAACATAGTGAGATGCCACGTATGATATACACTGGTCTACCCATTTGGTGATATAGCTGTTTATGGCCACATATAACAGTGTTGATTGAATACCTCAGTGTGGATTTGTGTCAAATGCCTTTACCTGGTCAGGTTCCACAAGATGATATTGTTGTCACTTCTTTCAGGACATCTATTAGGTGTAACGGACTTGATGTAGCATTAAAAACTCACACAGGTCTGTTGCACACACCTGGAGTATTACTGGTAAACATGTAGAAGAGGTCCATAATGACATGTTGGTCTACCTCACAGTTGAGAAGAGTCAGGATGTCTCTATACATGCATGCATTGGGTGCTGTCCCCCTAACTCAGGTGGATGCATGTTGATGTATACCTTTGTATGGGAACATAGACTGTGTGGAGGGTGTGTTGAGCTGTGTATTCAACTGTATCAGGAAGCTGTATGTGCTAAGTCATGCCATAGTTGATCTGTGATGTTGTCACAGACCACTGATTCCATGTGATAGGCCTTGATGAAGGTAAGACAGTACATACTGCCTATCATGATCTGGCTTAGGGTTTTGATACAATCCCTCACACAGGTATCATTGAGAAAACCACCAAGCTGGGAATTAACCCTTACATGAGTTGATGAGTGACCAATTGGCTCAATGACAGAACACATCATTTGAAAGTTGATGAATCAACCTGTACCAGTAGAGCTGTCACAACTGGCAAATTTCAGGGATCTGTGCTTGCCCCTTCATGGTTTGAACTCTATTTCTCAACAGTTCAGGCTAAAGTATATGGCTTTGGCTTACCAAGTTTGCTGATTCTTGCATATTGTGTGCAATCATTTAATCCACCAATACCATAGTACAGAAGGAGCTAACACATACAACTAATGGTGACAAAGACACACGATCCACAAATAAATGCAGAAATGTGTATTTGTAATGTTGTCTGTCTGAAAAGTGGAATTCCATGTTAATCACAGCATTGACAGCAGTCCTGCTATGCAGAAGCCCAGCGATGCAAGCACTGGGAACTCATATAGATAGCAATCTGAACTTTGACCACCAAGTGTCCACATTGGTATTGAAAGCCTATTTTGTGCACATCATAAGTCATACCATCATACTGAGATCTTAGGATAGTATGACAGCTCTGTAGTAAAACCTCATCTCAACACTAATACTGTATAATGCTCTCTTTTTCATGTATCTCACCACATACACATAGCAACCACAGGGCTTTCTCAGCAAAATAACACAGGGCCTACAAACCATGCCATGATGCATGTGGGTAAATTAAAAGCCATGTCGCTGTAATCTTTATTATATAGGATGATGTGACTTTTGCCTGGCTTCCAGGCCAGTCTCTGACTCTGTCTTGGTGGGAATACTGCATACCCAAAAATCTGATATGGCTGATGACATCACCAGTGTCTGTTGAGGAGAATATAACAGTGTCCCACATGCTGGTGTAAAATGGTCTCTGTAATGTCAAACAACAGCTCATACACACACACACACACACACACACACACACACACACACACACACACACACACACACACACACACACACACACACACACACACACACACACACAGCTGACTGCAGTGAGAATAGAACCCCTACTTATTTAAGTACACAGTTGACAGAACACAGTACTTTACACAAGCACCAAAGCTCAAGTCTGACTGGGAGTGTCTCAGACTACACTTTATAGCTGATGACATCAACAGTGTCTGTTGAGGAGAATGAAATAGTGTCCCACATGCTGGTGTAAAATTCTCTCTGCAATGTCAAGCAACTACTCACAAACATATGAATACAGTTGACTGTAATGATAATAAAACCCCTACCTATCTAACTACAGAGAATACAGAACACAGTACTTTATGCAAGTGCCATTGCACAAGTCTGACTTTTACAAGACTGCATGAAATGGATGTGTAGGTATCTGCAAGAATCAAAAATACTGTCAATCATTGGTACTGGAGCAGTAACATGGGATACACACTTCTGCTCTTCTCTGTAGAGACAGACATGCCCTGTTGACTTCACTGAGAACAGAACCCCCAACTAAGTACACATACTAAAGAACACATTACTTTACGCAAGCGCCACAGCACAAGTCTGACTTTTGCAGTGCTGCAGGCCAACTTATAATGGATGACATCAGCAGTGAATGTTGGAGAGAAGATGTTGGGAGGCCTGCATGAACTCGATGTGTAGGCATGTGTAAGTATCAAAATACTGTCAGTCTATGGGATCGAAGCATTAACTGTAGGATACACACTTCTGCTCTTATGGATAGACACAGACACACATGCATGCACAGTTGACTGCAGTGAGAACAGAACCCCTACCTATCAAAGTACACAAAATGTTAGGCACGAACCATGGTACAAGTCTGACATTTACAAGACTGCAGGTGAACTTATAGTAGACGACATCAGCAGGCCATGTGGAAGACAAAATGTTGCATAGGCTCATAGCTTCATATTTACATAGGAGGCTATTGCCTAATGGCCCTATGGTGTTTAGAAGCCTAGCTGTGTAAAAACACAAGCAGCCTTATTAAGCTTAGTTGGATGGTTATTGTTAGCAGAGCAATTTTGTAAGCAGCACCAACTGGCCCTGTCCACAAGGGACATAGGTGGTACCCCAGAGGTGACTTTACAATTACCCAACCAATAGTCAAGGTTTTCTTGAACAGGGTTATTGAGCAGCACTGATTCACATGCAGTGGGAGCCTATCACAGAAGAGTGCATGTGGTTGGGGGATACATCTGTGTCTCCAGCATGTTCTATTTATGTTACAGGCTAGGTTGACAACCCTGGGCCAAGTTATTTCTTTTCACATTTGATTTGCAGATGTGCAGCATTTCCAGTAGGACAGGGTCTGAGACTGCTCTGTAGGGTAGGCATAGGTCATGTTTCAGCAACCTGCATGATACTGAGTACACTGACAAGTCATTCAGTCTTTCCATGTATTCCATGTTTGGAGGCCCTGGAGTCTCCCAGGCACAACCCTGTGTTTTCCACAATTGTTGCAGGTGTCTGGTGAGGTATAGACAAAAGGAGCCATTGCACTCAATTAGTGGCCTGATAAGGGTAGAGTACAGCAGAAGTATGACCACCCAGGTCTTTGATGTGATGTCCATATATATGATGTGTGCAATGCAGAATGCATGTGTTACCTCTATGGACACATAGTGATAAAAGTGTACATTGCTATCAACATGTGTTCCCAAGTCTCACAACACTGTATTTGAGCTTAGAGGGGTGCTATGTATACCATAATTAGCAGGGGTACTTCATTGCCAAAGGGGACAATGAGCCACTGTATGCTTTAAAGTTCAGTCCATGAGTTTGGCACCAATCATTTGTGTATGGTAGCCCCTTCCACAATATGTTACCATCACTGGGGACCTCTATATTAGTGTGTCCTGTTACCAGTCATCTGCAGACTTGGTAAATCACAGGCTATCTATCATTGGCTGCACTTCAAGGAAGTAGTTTTCAAACAGTTGAGGGCCCCACACAGATCCTTGTGATATTCTAATGGTAAATGGCTACTGGTGGAGATACAGTCCCCGACTTTGAGAGTGTGTTATGTCAGTGAGCCAGTTGCCTATCCCTGCACTACTGGATGGCTTAATTCTCACATGGGAGATCTTCACTATGACACATAAATGGGGGATAGTGTCAAAGGCCTTGGATAAGTCAACATAGGAGGTATGTCCTGTTATCTTTCATCCAGGTCTGTGGTGTCAGTATTCAAGAAGTTCACAAGGTTCAATAAGCAAGATCTACCCTTGACAAAAACAAAATGGGTAGGTCAAGTGTGTTGAAGGTCACCTATGTCCATGTGGATATGGTCCATGCCGATTCCTTCTCTAGCCTTACAGATACGTGTTTTAGGCATATGGGTCAATAGCTGTAGTTCTGCATGTTACAGATTGATTTGCATAGCATGCAACATTTGATATTACATTTTGTACTGTGGTTGATATATATATATATATATATATATATATATATATATATGGAAAAAGTACTGAGACCCCAGGGTTGCAGTGCTTGGGGGGGTGGGGGCAACAGGTGGATGTATTGTAAATATGTGACATATTGTTAGATAGGGCCCTCAGTTTGTAATGTTTACCCATGTAATTTCATGTCATACACATGGAATGGACAGTAAACAGTAGGAATATGCTATCATAATATGTATATTTCCATACTGCAGTAAGCAGCGAGTTTGTGCAATGGTTAGCAAAGTGCATACACATTTGAGATACACATGTTTGTGCACAGCTAAGCAGTGCACAAACGTGAGCTGCATTGCTAAAGTCTGACAGTTAGTATTCAGTCTATGAAATACACCTGCTACTTAACTGACTGTAGCAGCATGTCTTAATGAATCAATACATTTCTTGTTGGGGTCAGATGGTACTGGGTTTGAATACAGGTGTATCTAATACATTTAAATACATTGTTGCAGTATCTAATACTTTTAAATACATGTAAATAGATTGCCACAGTTCCTTGTTGCTGTCTGTTTGTGCACAATGTGCATCTTCGGCAAAAATAGCTTAAAGACGTGAAATGGGTAGATAGGACAGTGGTAAAACAGGGAGCAAGGAGGGTGAAAACAAAGAGAAAGCAGGACTGGAATGTGCAGGAGGGAGATAGGAAAGAACCATAGCTATCCATTTCTTTAACAGTGTAAAGTGAACATATGTGGAAAATATTAACTGAATTTGGACTGTCATTTCCAGAGAGAGGGGTGACCACAACACAATTATATTGTATAGTCAACTGGACTAAATCAAGTGTGTCAAAAAGACATGTATGCAAATGCAGAGCTATGTATGGGACAATTTTGTTTTTTTTGTGGGACAGGTGCCCTTTTTATTTTTTTGAAGAGAGAGAGGAATGTTGGGGAAGGGATGTAGGAATGTCATGTAAGTTGGTAGGTGAAGAAGCAATTGCAGACAGACAAGACAAATAAGAGAAGAGACAGGGACAGTGATGCACACAAAAATTTGGGGGACACCATGTTTGGGGTGAGGGTGAGGACATCCCGAACTCGGGTCTATATTATATCATCGAGCGCTTAAAAAAGCGAACCCTGATTGATCGACCTAATTTAAGCGAAAGCTTACAATCTTGAACTGTCAGATCAGTGATTCTTTTTCCCAGGGAAAAAAATTGCTGATCCAAAACACATACACACAACACAAGCACACCAAACAAAGAGAAATCCACACACATACACCTAAAATCTGATACCTAACCCTACACTAAACTATGCACACACCACTAACTACCCACTTACCTTAACCCAAACCCTAACCCTAAGGTCCGTCACTATCGCACACTCACCTCACTCGCTCCCTAACCCTAACTGACTTAAATCTGCCCTAACCCTCATGTCCACTCAATCGCACACACACACCTAACCCGAGCCCTAACCCTAACTCACCTAAATCACCCTAACACTTACATCCACACAATCGCACACTTACCTGAATCCGACCGGTAACTTTCCACCATAACACTGAAAATACCAAAGCAACAGAAACGGACAACCGAATTCTCTCCCTAGGAAAAAATTTGAGTTTCTGCTGCTTCGATATTTTGCAGTTTCCTGGGGGGTGCAGTTGTCCTGTTTGCACACTGCCATGCTTTGTGCAAATCAGATAAGCATAGCCAAACCCGGCATTCATTTCCTCTCTTCTTGTGATTGCCCTATGCACAGCAATGCACAAATACTGTCCTAAAAAAATAGACAAAGACTTAAAAGGAAAAAAAAGGGGGGGTGGGAGTAGTTGAAAAAAGGAAAATCAGTGCATGACATACACACAAGAAAATGATGGCTCACACAAAATATGTCTGCACGCATCTGGATTTGAACTCACTCCAATGCAACTTCAGAACACAGAATGGCTGTCCTATCCCTCTTTGCCACACAAAAAGCTATGCAGCAAAGAACTGAACTGAATCTGTACTCAACCAACTGCAACAGCATCCAAAGTGATATCAAACCATACAACTATTTGTACATGTATTATTCTTGGATATACTGTACCTAGTGATCATTCAATCTGTTATGATTATTACTTGCAAATATACAGCTCTGTCTTACATTTCTGTGTTTGTTGGTCATTCTTCAGTTATATGATCAGTAATGTGAGACATGCAGTGTGTAAGCCATTCTATATTATTGGCCTTAAAATGTATGAGGATATTAAGTGGGAATAATATCATATGCAGTTGGAAACAAATAAAGTGCAGGTTGGATGGTAAGGAACACAACCTGTGACTTGTGCTCTGCTTACTTACATTTCCAACCTTACATCTAATACTTTGTAGATCTAACATGACACACCCACTGAAGGTAGGGCAGCCTGCAGTGCTGCTGTGTTTTCCTTCTCCAAAACAGTAATCATTCACAGTTATAATCCATTAACAACAAACAATGAAGGAGTTCACTATGTTTACATCTCCTACACAGATCCAAATATTTAGGATTCAGAAATTCTAACGTGAATTCACACCTCATTTGCATCATCACCATGCTAACAGCCCTGAATCTACACCATATAAAAAGGCAACCATGTAGCTAAACAAACTGATAGTGAGGAGACGTGTTTATTTTGGGAAGAATGCAGAAACATTATTTATTCAGGATATATCTGTACAGAGGAGTACTGAACTTCAGAAGGTATGCTTCCATTTTGTCAGCTGCATACTACATATGCTAGAATATATTTAAGAAAATTCTGAAGCAAAGGCACTTTTTTCTGTATGCATTAGTTAGAAGTGTACTGATGGCATGGCCATGTTTGTCAAGTCACTTCAGAGGTATACATAATTACCAGTACAGGAAAATGGAATGCTGTGTGATAAATATATACAAATGTTTCAGGGACAGTTCCTTTGAAAGTACTTTTAGCAGTTCAAAGATGGTTGCAAAATGTGTCATTTTCTTTTCCTTTTGGGGGGGGGGAGCAAGGGTGAGTTAATGTTATGGTACAAACAAGGATATGCTGCTCTTGTTACTCTCCTTGTTTTGCAACCTGCCTATAGTTTGTATTTCATATCTCTAGGCTGTTTTATGTTTCTGCAGTGGGTAATACCAAGTGGCTACCTTTTTCTGTTTTGTTCTGTAAACAGTTATTTTGTAGTTATGTGATACTTATGTGTATTATCCTTCTGGTGTCTTTTAGGACACCTAGGAGAATGCCACCCAGGTGTGTCAATCCTCTGAGACACCCCTTCACTGATGCTGAGAAACTGTTGATTGTGGATTCCTTTAGGCAACCTGGTGCTTTTCTTCTGGAAAGGGGATGGGGAGATATTGCACATAGGCTGCAAATATGGCAGCAGATAGTAGCTGATGTGAATGCTGTGGGTGGCCATGGCAAGATATTCAAGCAGGTGCAGCACAAGGCCACTGACATAATCACATCTGGAAGGTGGAGAGCATCTACAGTGGGCCATGACCAGATGGTTACCAGAGGAGGGTCTGCTAGGGAAGCACTACTAACACCCAATGAAGAGTTTCTGGCCAATATCAGGAAGCCAGACAACTCCCAGCAGAGTGTAGTACAGCATGTACTGGATGTCAGTGCAACAGTTTCAGAGAGAGCAAACACATCCCAAGAGGAGCTTCCAGGTACACTTTGGCATCTGAACAGTTGAATACTATTATAGAGTAAAATAACTGAAATCAAGAATTTACTTCTGTGTCACATCTTTTTTTGGGGGGGGTTGAAGACTGCTACAGTTATTAGCTTAGGTTGGAGATGTCAGCCATGTTCTTGTTGGGGTTTATGTCACATCATTGAAAGATGAAAATATCAAAGCACTTAACATTAAACTGAATTCCTCAAACAGTAAATCATCGAAATGGGAAAAAAAATCACGTGGAGTGTAGATCAAAAGCAAATTGTTCCATGCAGGGGGCAAGACCCCCTGCACCCCCCACATCCCCTGCCATGTAAATATACCACTTCAGAGATCATACTTCATTGCACTACAGTGCGGAAATGGAAGATTTCCATTTCCTACACTGTAGTGCGATCTCAGAGTTGGTATATTTAAGTAGCGTGGGGTGTGGGGGGTGCAGGGGGACTTGCCCCCCTGCCTACATCCTTAATGTTACATGTCCCAGTTGGAAACTGCCATTGACATCATTCTGATGTTTTCATGGTTCGATGTATTCAGTTTGATGTTGAGTGCTTCAATGTTTTCATCTTTCGATGATGTGATAAACCCTCTTGTTGAAAGTGTAGTTAATGGACATATAAAGAGGTAAAAGTATTACCCCCTGTGTTACTGTTAATTGTGATGATGTTGCTCTTACCTCATGCTTAACTCCTTCTAGAACTGTCTGGATTACAAAGGAGAATCGCATCTGCAGATGGTAAGCCAAACATTTTTATGTCAGTACTGCTGAGCAATGTAAAGAAATATTTTAGTGTGTGTTGTTGATGTCAAGTTTGTTGTGTGTATTGTTGTACTGTCTGTAATAGTGGCAGCACTGTTACTTTGTTAGCATATACTGAGATGTAGTAGTGTAGGTATTAATTTATTCATGTGTTTGTTGCTTTTTATACCAGATGATCATGACAGTGGGAGGGAGGGCCCTCTGCCACCTGATGTTAGTGTATCAGCAGAGTCTGATGATGATGGTGGCCAAACTGAGGCACAGTCGGGGGGTGTAGAGGTTGACTCTGACACTGAGGTTGACATACAGCCATCCAATGCAATTCCATCATACACAGCCAGGAGGCCTATGCCTACCCATTCCAGTGAGGCCACAGATATTGGACAGATGGAGGGTGAGGCCATTAATTAGGGAAGTGTGGCTACTGTGGCTTCAGTGCCTGCTGAGTTTGGCCATAGTCAAAGTGTGGATGAAGTGCCATTCAGTAGGTCTGACAGTGGTGTTCTGAGGGGGCTTGCTGTCCCTCCTCCAGCAGGTGCAGGTGTCTCTTCCAATGTAACTCAGTGTATGTATAGAGCCATCACAGAGGCACTGGCTTTGTCCTATAGGTGCTCCAGACAAATGCTCAGGGTTGTAGATATGGCACAGTCTGACATGGGTGACTACCTCCACCATGTTGATGACTCAATGGATCAGCTGAATGACATGTTGGAATGAGCGGTGTCTGTGATGGAATGTCTGCTGGGAGGGGAACGGCATCCATGTGGGTGTAGGTCAGCCACAACATCTGCTGTCAGCCAATGTGGCTCTGTCTGATCACATTCCCATAGCGGCAGTACTTCTGCTGCTCCATCAGTGAGTGTGCTGTCCACTCCCAGACAAGGCAGGCCATGGGGTCATGGTCCTGGACACCCTGTGAAGGGAGTTCTTCCAGCAGACATCAGTCGCATTCAGGTAGCAGCACTGCATCTGACCATGGGCTAGGACATGCCAGTGCAATTTTTGGCAGAGCCGGTTCTCATGCCTGGGGACAACAACAATGAACTGCCAACTCCACCATGCACGTCTCTCACCTGTCCGGCATACCAAGATGCCAAGTCAGCACAGTGGTTGGCTGTGTTCATGCAGACAATCACAGACCAATTTCACCTGGAGGACCCCTATGGACACATAACACAACAGTTACTAATTTCATCTCATTGGCCATTTGTTGGTGTATCCAACTGTCTATCTGCTTCTCTTTCTTATTCACACATACTCGCAGACCTTTTGTAACAACCTAGGCTTCCTGCCCCCCCATAACATCCTGTGCAGGTGATGATAGCTGTGCCATATCCCTGTTTTCTGTCTTTTGGATTCAGGAATACATAAGTTTTGTGTCTGACGCTCAGGGTGCATAGCTAACTTAGTGCTTAGTATATCTGCATTTGTGGTGTTGAACTGTTAATTGCACCTTTGACAGATATTTGGCCTTGGAAAGTTAGACAGTTGATAGCATCAGAATTTCCCACCATTATAGTGAATGATCTCATGAGGATTGTGATGTCAGAAACTGCAATGTCTATCATTACTTTCTAAATTCTCTCTTTAATGATTTTCCAGTACAAACGTATGGTGCTAAACTGAGGGCATGCAGTGATCATCAGTACTTCTGAGAGGTATATCTGTGTGACTCTGATTCCTGAGTCCTACTACTTAGTAATGGACACATGTAAGTCAATTAAGTCTCTGCTGTTACATGAAAAGGTAATATCTGTACAAATCTCCCACTTTTTATTTGCTTACCAGACTAAGTAATGAAATACAAGGATATGCTACACATTCAAGTTATTAAACAATACACTCTAGGCTCAGGACTTACTTTGTAAATGCAGCAGTTGCTACAGTTTTATTTCTGGGCTGACTCTGACTGATGTAAGCAGTACACAGCCAATACATGGAGATGTAAAGGTTGTCTGACATCAATGTTACTATATGTATGTGAGTAGGAGGAAGGGTTTAGGCCCCTAGGTGGTGAGTGAATGTGCTATGAGTTGTCTTTTAGCCAATACAAGGGCACAATGAGCATGCCTACTTTTGCCTACATCCACAGCAGTGGGTGGATCTCCCTCTGACTCCTCATCTGCCTGTGGCTGTGGTGACAGTGGTGGGATGTGTGTCCCTTCCCCTTGCAGATCCTGCTGAAATTGTTTTCTCAAGATTATGTTGTGTAGCATGGCACATATTGTGAGTATTTCTGTACATGTCTGTGTATTGTACTGCAGGGTTCCTCCCAGATCTATCTAGGCACCGGGACTGTGACTTCAGCAGACCAAACACATGCTCTATGAGATTTCTGGTTTGAGCATGTGCCTCATTATGGTGTTCTTCTGTGGGTGTCATCAGCCAGAGGTACATTGCATAACCTGTATCCCCCAGTAAATGACCCTGTGGGATATCCCCCCCTAGCAAACATCTGGTACAGTTGGGAGGTGTGCCAGATATGTGAGTCATGGTAACTGCCATGGTTGCCAGAACAGTCGTTCAAGATTATTCCCTTGGCATTACACCCAACTTGGCCTTTTACAGAGTGGTAGCCTTTCTGTTTATGTAGAGCCTACCCTGTTTCTCAGGTGGTGCCTTCATATCTATATGTTTGCAATTTATGGCACTCAGTACTTCAGGGTAGTACACTGCATGGTAGAACCCCTGCATATTTCGGCCCTCTCCTCAGAACTATGGGGAAAATATATGTGGTCACTGGTATGTTAGAGCATAGCATTCAGGAATTGGTGGAGGATCCGGGATGCCGATGCCTGTGACACCCCCAGCATGCCCCCTACTGGTCTCTGAAAGGTACCTGTGGCTAAGATTCTAAAGGCTACAGATACCTTAATCTCCACTGGGATGGGTTCCCTTCGGTTGGCTCTAGCTTACAGTTGAGCACAGCAGAGGTTGCAGAGTTCCTGTAGTGTGTCCCTGTCCACCCTGTAGTGCTCTACAATTTCCACATCATGTAGGTTGTGAAAAGTTAAATGGACCCTGAAAAATCTTCTCCTTCACATTCCAGACCTATTGGCAGCAGCAGCAGCATTGCCTAAAGGCCTGTAGCACATACAAATGAATTAAAGCAGCAACAGCCCTTAACATTCTGCCCATGTAGACTCCTTTCCGTGGCTGTATTCCAAAAGTTTTGGAATTTGTGAGAAAAACCAGCATGGGGTCTACACGGATACTTTCTAGCCTGTTGAACAGCTTCACCAAGTTGAATTGTCTGATTACCATATGAATCAGCTGTGTATGCTGTAATTAGCATGCTGTGGTATTTACCTTGTTTGCACAGGGGTGCACACCTCTACATGGCCCTTATCAGATCTAAATTTTGCTGCTTCCAACATGCACAGGGTAAAAAAATGACCTTGTAGGACTTATTGAATCCCCCCAGTTATGTATTAGCTCTGATTAAGTTCTATTAAACAGAATGAAAGCTCTTAGCTTACAAATGTTTTTGAGTGTTATTTGTGAAAGTTTATTTAGTTGTGTTTATTTTTTTTCTAGTAACCAGTTAGCCCAAGCAATTGCTTTTGATTTTTATTGCTTATCAGCTTGCATTTTCGATGAGCACTGCTGCTCATCATGCTAAGATCAGCAAGCATGTAGGCTTCTGCGACACCTGCACTCTTGTTAATCAATCTCTGGGGAAGTGTTTTTTGTTAAATGTTTGATAACATCTGTATATTGCTAAACAAATTGTTTTCACTATGAATTTCCACGCTTTTCCCCACTTTTACAACTAAATGTTACATTAAAATACAGTTTTGGCTGTTTTTATAGTCAGGATGTAAATTTAACCAAGAACACCAGTGTGTAATGCATAGGCAACAAAAACCAATAAAACAAACCAGAGCCAATGAGGTGGATAATTCCCAATAAGGTCCAGACAGACAGCTTCATTCAACTTGTGGCACTGTCTGTCTCTGGACCTTATCAGGATGTACCTTTACTAACAGTAGCAGTTATTCAAAGGCTGGGAATAATCTGCTGCTGCTTTTGATGGGTAGATATTATTGGATGGAGCCCTAGCTACTTTCTTGTAGGCTCTTTCATTTTTCCCCTCAGCATAACAGTGGTTGGTGTCACTCTGCACAGCACTGTACTGTGCTGTACTTGACAGATGCAGGTGCTTTCATTTTCGAGTTATCTCTTAGGAGCCTTAGCAAACTCCTCCAACTTGTAGCTGTTTAAATCTCAAGAGTTATGCAGTGATACATCACTGTTTATCTAAAACTGATCTCTTAGCCAGTCTAGGTGTAACCATTGGCTTATTGCAGCAAAGTGCTTTTTTTTTGCACTTCAGTCTTTAATGGAAGAGCAGGGGTGGGGGTTTTGAATTTAACTGTAATAAACCAATTGCTTTTTTGTTCTTCACTTGAAAAGCTGAAGGGGTAGGGTACTGGTTCATAGAACTGGCACTGAATTCCTAGTTGAGCTAGCTATGTTTCTGCAGACTCCCAGATATTTTGTTGTTTTCATGTCCCCTTTAAAAGGGGAATTCTTGGACTAGGTGAATTGTAGGTGTGACATCAACACACTGGGTCAGTAATCAAGGAGCCTGAATCCTCACCAGTGACACTGGAGAGGGACATGCATTTGGAATACAAATGGATACACTCAGTATTTCCAGATGCAGACCTTTCTGCATCAAGTACAATTTCCCTTAAGAGCACAGAGGGAACACACTCAGCCCTGGGAGTGGATGTTTCTAAATCTGTTTCCATCCGGGTCCCCAATAAGACTTCCCACTGGTACAGCTGTAGAAGTAGGTCCTCAGCTGAGTGTCCAAGCCAAGTCCTCCAGCACCCTCTTAGTGAGCCAGTTCTTTGTGTCCCTGCCTCAGGTAGCTGACACACACTCTTTAAGATTTAATTTTCATACACACACACATACACACACACACACACACACACACACACACACACACACACACACACACACACACACACACACACACACACACACACACACACACACACACCTCTGGAAAAGGCTGGAACAGGCTACTTGCTCTACCAGCTTTGCCCAGACTATAAGTTAGATTTACTGCCACCAGTCAGTTACTGTAAGGCTCTTACAAAGGATATCCAATTGTATGGTGCAATATTAATACTAATACAGAGGATAATAGTTGACAAAGACAGCTAGGCCTCTCTGGAGTGGCCCACACAGTGTCACCAAATAAATATAAGTACTCTCAAAGGTTAGACACTTTCTACAAGGACCAGCCACAATAAAAGTTTTAAATATATTTAATGATAAATAATAAAAAACATGAAAAATATCAAATATTTATTTACTGTAAACCACAGAGTTCAAATCACAGAAAATATTGAAATTAACATTGATGGACAGACTCATACAAATAAAGAAAAATACTCTCTAAACTAATCTTCACTATATTCCTGACTGAAACTAGGAGAATTTACTGTTCCCTAATAACTTCCTTGGACAAGACAAGATGAAATACATGACCAGTCTTTCTATTCAGGCCTCTAAGCAGAATATTAAATATTTTATAAGATTTCTCTTTGTCATATCTAAAATATAATATCCACGAGGGCTGGCAGAATGACCTCATCTGTTCACCTGACTCTGTGTTCTCACAGTATTTCCCCTTGAAGCTGAGACAGGAATTTCGCATAGACTGCTACAGTATACATTTAAATGTTTATGGCAGTGCCTCGGGCTTCCCCGGTTTTTACTGAGCTGATAAAC
Source organism: Protopterus annectens (assembly GCF_019279795.1). Lineage (NCBI taxonomy): Eukaryota > Metazoa > Chordata > Ceratodontiformes > Protopteridae > Protopterus > Protopterus annectens. The sequence goes on along the minus strand of NC_056730.1, from coordinate 869,225,976 downwards.
AAAGTTTTTTTTCCAGACTTAGCATCTCCGGTCCTATTCAGCTCTGTTGGGTACCGCTTTAATGGCTTAACAGCTTGTTTACATTTCCCGTATTGTTCTTAAATTAAGTTAGCTGGTACATTTAATTCAGTTGCAATAATACATGTACATTTCTTTTCATTCCAGCAGGGTGCACTGCTGATACATTTTACATAATTAACACAAGTAAAGCACACAAATACCTTTCCAGCACAAGCGTTGGTACAAATCAATTTGGTATACAAATGACATACAGTTCTAATACATTTGTAACATGAGCATCTTGCATAAATAAGTTTGATATTCAAAGGACATATCATTCTTTACAAAACTCCAGCAGACTATGCTGGCACTTGCCCATATCATCACAGTAGGTGTATAATTCACTGCTATTGCCTCAGTTTTCAAGATATTGGTTTTAAAACCTGATACCCCGCAAACCTGTGCAAAATTGCAAAAAGGTTTGGGATATCTACCTCAGGTTTGACTATATAAAACAATACATAATCTGCAAACAGTGCTTCTTTTTTCTGCTTACTAAATGTAGCCCTGGAGGTCCAAATCCCTAATTCTTTCTGCCAAGGGCTCCATGTACATAGCACATAAAATGGGGACTGAGAGCATCCCTGTCTAATCCCCCTACTGACTGGGAGTTATTCAGACAGAGATCTGGCCAATTTTGTCTTGGCCTTTGACCCTACATTGATATTCTCTAATAACTGTACCCAGTGTTCCAGGATCACAGGTCTTCTCAATACCTCCAATTAATAACCCCATTTCACCTTATCAGATGCCTTCTACCCATCAAAGCCTACCATCCGAAGCAGTGTTCTTTCCCTCTCAGATTGACATTGAATCATAGTTGTTCTGGTGATATTGTCAAATAGGTTCATAGGGTCATAGGTTAGTACTAGGCTAACTGCCCTTGCGAGCCATTTTAAGCCTAGCCAATTATCCCTTGTGAGACTCAAACCCTGTACCTTGTGTTTGTAAGGCAAACACCTTAACCATTAGGCCACCCTCCCAACCCCTATGTTTGCCTCTCTTCTATAAAGCCACACTTGTTTGCTTGAAGTATCCTCTTGTAACACCTTTGCTAGTTGCCTGATCAGAATAGTCATAAAAATGTTGTAATCATGGTTCAAAATTGAGATTGGGTGATATGCTCCCAGAACTGCTGGATCTTTTCCTTCTGTTGGAATCAGTGCTATAAGAACTTCTCTCCGGGATGCTGAAATGGTGCCCCCCCTGCAAAAATATTATTAAACATTTTTGTCCAAAGTTGAAACATCTGTATTCCTCCCTCCCCACCATATTTCTACAGGCACTCCATCCAAACTAGGACATTTGCCTCCCATGTTTTTCTTCATGGCTTGTCTCACTTTCTCTGTTGTAATACATTTATGTAGTTCTTCCCTCTTTTCACTTGCGAGTAAGGGGAATTGGATATTGTTGAAACATGAATTTATCTTTTGCTTGTTCCCCTTTCCTAACCCCTCTTCTTTATACAATGTGGTTAAGTGCTCTCTAAAAAGTTATAATATTTCCCCTGGGTCTTTAACTAGGGTACCTGAATGAGGCTGTTTTATTTTGCTGATGTAATAATTTACTTTTTGTTCTCTCCAGTTTGGAGCCAGTACTTTCCTTGATTTTAGGCTTGTATCAAAATGTGTCAGCTTCAACACCACCCTTTTGTATTCATTTATGTCTAGTAGATAATCCTCTAATTCCTCTTCAATTGGCCCTCTCTTTCACTGTTATCTCTCTGTCTTCATTTGCAGCTCATGAATGATTTCTAATCTCTGCTCATATCTTCCTTTACTCTTATCCCATATTCTCCTTTCCTTATGCTGAACCTCCCTCACAAATTCCCTCTTATGTGTATCCCAGTCATCCTGCACATTTACACCATTGGTGATCAGTCATTTTATTTGTGCCACAAACCATTTTCTGATAATATGGCTAAAGTATTTTTTATACATGAAATGCACTGGAAATTGCCAGAAGAATTGCTCTTTCCTATACATGTTGACGATAATTCTACTGCAATCTGTGCATGGTCAGATAACATGATATTGGGCAGTGCAGTGGTGCAGCGGTAGCACTGTCACCTTATATCAAGCAGTTCTCCAGTTCGATTCTTGGTGGGAGTGCCTTCTATGTGGAGTCTGCATGTCCACCCTACATTTGTGTGGGTTTCCTCCGGGTGCTCTAGTTTACTCCCACATTTAAAGACATGTGTCTGGAGCATTTCTCCCCAGGCCTCTACTAAAAACTGTCTTTGCTCCAAGTTGGACTTTCCCAGTAAACAAATGTTAAATAAATAATAATAGGATGGGTGCATCCCTTAACTAATTGTATCATCATCCTTAGTAATATAAAATCTGCCCAATCTAGACCATGTCCAATACCTTGGGAAAGAACACATACATTCTTGTGTATACTGCCCAGGACATCTTCTAGTCCAAAGATTCAAAATGTATTAAAATATTTAGCCTCCTTGGTTAAACACTCCCTTCTGCTCCCTCCTGTTACATCCTCTTCCCTATACACTAAATTCCATTCCCCCTGCTATTAGTATACCCTTTTTGGAAAACTACTATTTCAGTCATAATCTGTCTGATTTCCTTCACCATCATTCTGGGCGTTAAATACACATTTGCAAGCATTAGTTGTCTTCCTAACCACTCCCCCCTAAGTAAAAGATATCTTCCTAGTGGATCCACTCTTTTCTGCTCTATCTTAATGTGGGTCACCCTTTTAATGCATATTGCCACCCCTCTTTTTCATACTCTGTCACTATGAGCATGAAATCATTGTCCTCTCCCCAGCTTCTTTAACATTTAATTATGCTCTTGAGCATTCAAGTGCATCTCCTACAGGATAGCCTCTTGTACTGCATTTACTGTGACATACGCTATTATCTTTACTTGTTTGGCATTCCAGGACAATATTCCCAACTTAATCATTTATTTTTTTATTTTTTTCCTCATCATTTTCCCTTTCCTGTCCCATTGCAGACCCACATTCCTGTTTACTTGGAGAAAGCTTCCCTAAATAGTTCATTTATATTTCATCAACTAGTGACTTTCACAAACCTTCTATAACCAAAAAATATTTACAAGGCTCTGCTTACTTTTACTCAGCCTTCCTTTTTGAAGGTTTAATAAGCCTCCTGGATGGCAGCATGCTGATAAACCCTCATCATTAATACAGCTGGGCTCCCTCTCGAGATAACAGTTCTTTCTTACTTATACTTATCTCGATACAACCCCCCCACCCCCAGTACAGTTTCATTTACTTGCATCATTACATGTTCTTGATTATCATTGGTTACATTAAATGGTTTCATACTTCCCCCCATCATATGTGGTCCAACAGGAATAATAGGCATGTTACTAGAATAATCAGTCCAGTTGAAAAATAAAATAAGAGCAGGGGGATCTTTGAACTCATCACAAGCAATGACTCTATATCTCAGGACTTACCCCACATAAAAACAAACGTCCAAAATATTGACTGTCCACAAATAGAATGGATGCATAATGCATAAGTCTCATACTCATACTCTTTCACATTGACACAAGTCACCAGTCACTAGAGATGGCAGTAACAGATCTGTTGGTAGTTAGCATCAGTTGCTCATGGCCTCTATTTCAATCTCTTCTGGGTCTATTCTGATCCACTCTTGAATCACCTGGGAGTAACTCTTCACCTGTTTTTGTCTATGTTCCTGTGAAGGCAGCCAGCCTAGCTAGATAAAATTTTGTAAACAATTATATGTCCTTGTAAATATTAATATGATCCACAGGCTTGTTTGACAAATATAAGAAAACTGTTACGTGCTGAACGTCAAAAATGTAACCACAGCGCATCCTGCTGGAAGAAAGCGGATAAGTAAAGGATTTTAAGACTGTGTGTGATCTCAAGCTAGGAGACAGGATGTATGCAGCTAGAAATTCATTCTATTATCCTAAGACAGAGATAATTACTAGGTTTCACACGTAAAGTGTCTTTTATTGCTGTGGCTTTCTGGCAGGTGTAGATCAAAAAGAAATGTTAAATTTTGAGTTCTGTTAGCCTGGGAATTAAATCAGAGAAGTGACAAGAATGATGTAATCTGAAATGACTCAGCAGTAATGTGTAATATTAATTTAAGGGCTATCTCAGAAAGAAAGTATGGCATTTTGTATTTTGTTCTGAATTTGACATCAGCTTACCAGCACTTGCTTTGCTGCTTAAGTAAGACATTTAGAATAGTTAATCCAAAAAAATGAACAAACCAAGAAAAAAAAAAAAAAAAAATTCTTCTGTGGCCAAACGTTGAGCAATGAACACACGAGCAAAGGTCCAAAATGTTTTAATACTTTCCAAGTGACAAACCAGCAGAATAAAAAGCAAAATAAATGCTCTTAATCAATTGCGTTTTCGTCTTCACTTGCACATATATAAAACTTTGATTAATTAATTGTTCTTAGTATCTGATGAAGTCATATTTGTTGAAGACGAAAACGCAATTGATTAAGAGCGTTTATTTTGCTTTTTATTCTGCTGGTTTGTCACTTGGAAAGTATTAAAACATTTTGGACCTTTGCTCGTGTGTTCATTGCTCAACGTTTGGCCACATTTAGAATAGTGATTTCTCTTATAGATAGATAGAAATAGTAAGATTGCTCTAGCTGTTTTCTATATTTATGTGAGACTATCCTACAATGTTGTTTTAAAGTATTTCCTGTGATTTCTGAACTCTCTAATGTCATTGTGTTGAGTTAATAAGTATTGTCTTGTGTTTTTATTATTTATTATTAAATATATTTAAATCTTTGAACTGTGGCTGTTTTATGTAGAGATAATTTAAGCTCTTAGTGTACTTGCATGTATTTTGTGATACTGTATAAGCCACTCCAATAGCCTTGCTGCTCATCACAATTATTATTTGGATAATAATAACATTGCACAGTAGAATTGGACACCCTTTGGTAAGGTCCTTTAGAGTAGCTGATAAGAGCAGTTGGTGGCAGTGATTACTACCTTATAGCCTGGGCAGAAGGGGCATAGCTAGTGAACCTGTGCCAGCCTTCCCCAGGAGTGTCTGTGTGTTTGTATATAAATCAAATCTCAACGTGTGTGTGTGTGTGTGTGTGTGTGTGTGTGTGTGTGTGTGTGTGTGTGTGTGTGTGTGTGTGTGTCAGCTACTTGGGCAGGGACACAAGGCACTGGTTGGACAGAGAGGGTACTAGAGGATTTGGCTTGACTACTTGGCTGAGATCTGAACCCTATAGCTGTGCCAGTGGTGAGTTTTATTGGGGATCTGGAGAGAAAGGGAGAAACCAGACCCAGACTGACTGTGATCTCTGTGTGCTCTTAAGGGAAATTGTACTTGACTGTGTGTGTGTTTGTACTTGTTATCCTCCCAATGTGGATGTCCCTCACTGGTGCTAGTGGTGAGGATTGAGGATCCTTGATTACTGGGTCAGTGCACGGGTGTCACATATTAATTATTTGGCAGAGGTGGGATATCCATATCAAATATTAATTGTTTGATAGTGGTGAGCTAGCCACATCACATACTAATTTGCTTGTAGTGGTGTGGATAGTAAATTTGTGTTGCTTGTATACAGTGATCATTGAAGATGTTTTTGTACTCTAAATCAGCCATGCAGTGAACATTCAGAGTTCAGATCACAATTGTTTTATTTCTTTTGTTACATTCGTTAGTGAGGGAGAGCAGGCAAGCATGTCATAAGAGCAGTATGGCAAGCTGACAAGGAGCCAGTTGCCTGAGATGTGCCAGGTTAAAGGACTGGTACATTGGAACCTGACTAAAGCAGACATGATTGCAGCTTTGGACACAGCAGCATCCGAGAATAGCAACCAGGAAGATGATCATACTGGCTGTGGAGATGTACAACACTCAGAGAATGGACAGCTCAACCTTTTTACAGAGAATTTAAAAATTCATCTGGAGCTAAAAAGACTTGAGTTGGAAGCCAAGCGTTTGGAAATAGAAGCAGCAGAGAGACTGAAGCATCTAGAGACCAAGAAAATGAGAAACTGCTATGCCTGGAAGCTGAGGAGAAGGATAGGCAGAGCCAACATGAAAAGGAGATGCTGGCTCTTCGTCATAGTCATGCAGGTAATGGGGAAGCGAGTAAATGGACCCCAGAAGCACAAAAGGTCATTACATTTCTTTTACAGTTTACAGAGGGGGAAATGTTGATAGTTTCATTCATATGTTTGAGTGGGTATGTAAACAGTATAATGTTGACCAAGGGCTCTGGGTACAGTTCTTGTCTCCCTTACTCCATGGTAAAGCTGCAAATGTACTTTCCAAACTGTATGATGTTATCTTTTTAAATTATAATGCTATAAAGAATTGTTTCCTAGAATTTTTTAAGCTAACACCTGAAGTTTATAGGAAAACGTTTTGTGAGCATAAATGCAAGGCAGATGAAAGTGTGTGTGTGAATATGTTGCTGAACTAAGCACTTATTTTCTTAGGTGGTGAGTGGATGTCAGGCCATCACTTTTAAAGGGCTGGCAGACCTTTTGGTGAGGGCACAAGCCCTTAGCACTTTGCCTGAGGACATGAGGATCTGGTTAGCTAATAGATGATGCACGACTGTAGATGAGTTGGGGAAGAAGAGAGATCTATACCTAGCAAGCAGGGCATCACTGCACAGGAAAGGGACACCCAGTGATGCTAATGGGTCTAAGGGAAACCATGATGGGCAGCCCAGACTGCCCAAACATAATCTGGCAGTAGCAGGGGAAGCCACTAGTCCACGTACATGTCTAGGACCTAGGGTTAAATGTTTTGAGTGCAACCAGTGGGGACATGTGGCATATAGATGTCCACAGAGGCAAGGTGGGGAACAAAAGGTGAGAGAGCAAGTACATGTGAATGACAATATGCCAGTAGTAGGTTGTCTTGAGACAACAGGGGTACCAAACTACCATCCTGCAGATGTCCTGATAGGGAAGATTTTGATGAGGCAATACCATGTGTTTATGCAGTTACATGCAGTCAGGCTTGGAGACAAGCATGTGGGTCTGGTAGTCTGGGGGAGGCCCAGACAGACTGCATACTTGCAGCCAGGACTTGTGAGGTGGTTACATCAGGGAGAGAGGTGCCCTGTAGCAGTGAGAATGAAGGTGAGCCACAGTTACTTGTGGGTACTGATGTTCACTTGGACAGAGTGACTGCAAGGGCAGAGGTGAGTAGTAATAACCAGGCTGACAGTGAGGCAATTCTGTCAGAGGATCCCAGACTTCCTGTGGAAGGGGAGCTGGGAAGGGCTACAAAGAGAGAGAATTGAGACAGGCTCAGCTCTCAGACCCTACATTACAAGGCCTGAGGCAGGCAGCTAGTGAGGCACCTGATTCTCAAGGGAAAGGGGAATCTGTATACTGGGACAAAGGGTTACTGTATAGAGAGTGGACCCTTGAGGGAGGGCTAGAAGGTGAGACAATACAGCAGTTGGTAGTGCCTAGAGCCTACTGTCTGGCACTTCTAGCCATAGCCCATGATATTTCCTTTGCAGGTCATATGGGCATAAAACGTACAAAGAGATGTATTATGCAGAACTTCTATTGGCCTGGAATTTCCAGGGATGCAACAGGGTACTGCAGGACCTGTGAGCAGGGCCAAAAATGTAGGCAAGGCAGGAGACAAGGTGAAAGCTCCTTTGATGCCTTTGCCTGTGACTGGGGAGCCATTTCAGAGGGTAGCTATGGATATTGTGGGGCCTCTGAGTACCCCAAGCTCCACAGGGAAAAGTATATCCTAGTGGTAGTAGATTATGCTACAAGATACCCTGAGGCAGTGGCTATGTCCTCCATTGAGGCAGAAAAGGTGGCAAATGCTTTGTTAGAGATTTTCAGCAGGGTAGGTTTCCCAAAAGAAATACTGACTGACAGAGATGCCAATTTCATGTCAGACCTGCTGGCTTGTCTGTGGAAGAACTGTGGTGTGAAGCACCTAAAGACCACCCCCTACCATCCCCAGAATAATGATCTTCTTGACAGGTTAAACTCTGCACTCAAGTCCATGATACAGGCATTTGCAGACCAGTTTAAGAGGGAGTGGGACAAATATTTGCCCAATCTGTTGTTTGCTTACAGAGAAGTTCCCCAGGAATCCACAGGTTTTTCACCCTTTGAGTTGTTGTATGGGCATAGGGTGAGGGGGTGTCTAGACTTAATTCATGATGAGTGGGAGGATGAGTGCAAATCTCACAAGGAGTCTGTTGTGGTATATGTCCTAAACCTCAGGATAAGGCTCAGGGAACTCATGGGCTTAGCCCAGGAGAACCTGCCAGAAGCTCAACAGCAGAAAAAGGTCTGGTATGACAGGAATGCTTGAGCTAGAGAGTATGCTATAGGGCAGCAGGTAATGGTTCTCATTCCTGTCAGACACAACAAGCTGCAGACAGCATGAGAGGGACCCTACAAAGATGGTAAGGAATGTCAGTGATGTTAACTAGATGGTAGAACTGCTAGGCAGGAGGCAGGGACACAAATTGTACCATGTTAACATGATGAAACCTTACCATTATAGGGGGCCCTTGTGCTGAGTATTTGTAGTGGACTACAGGAGGAGTCTGAGGGAGATTGAGATCTGGTGACTGATCTCCTCAGTGAAGCTTAGACTGACACTTCAGTATAAGGGTAACAATCTCCCAGCAGCTATCTCCTACCCAGGTTCGAGAATTTCGAGCAGTTTTACAGGAGTTTGGGGACATGTTCACTGGAAAACCAAGATGCACACACCTAGTGCAGCACCAAGTAGATACAGGACCCCAAAGGCCTATTAGGCAGGCCCCTAATAGGGTGTCTGAGAGAGTCAGACAGACTCTTAGGGACAAGATACAGGAATTGTTGGAACTAGGGGTAATTCAAGAGTCCAACAGTCCCTGGGCCTCCCCAGTGGTGCTGGTGCCAAAGAAGGATGGCAGCACCAGGTCCTGTGTGAAATACAGGAAATTAAATAGTCACACAGAGTCAGATGCTTACCCCATGCCTAGGACAGATGAAGCCCTAGAGCAGCTGGGTAGGACTAAGTATCTTACCACCACTGATCTTACCAAGGGTTACTGGCAAGTGCTCTTGACTCCCAGTGCTAGACAGAGTTCAGCCTTTGTGGCTCCATTTGGCTTGTATGAGTTGACAAAGATGCCCTTTGGGATTTAAAATACCCCAGCAACTTTCCAAAGTCTGGTAGATCATATCCTAGCAGGAGCAGGGGGGTTGCCCTTGGTTACCTAGATGATATTGTCATCTACAGCCATTCCTGGCTGGAGCACCTTCATCATGTCAGGGAGGTGCTGGTCAGACTACAGAGGGCAGGGCTGACCAGTAAGCCCAGCAAATGTCAGGTGGGTATGGCAGAGGTCTCCTACCTTGGACATAGAGTGGGGAGTGGTAAGATCAGGCCAGAACCTGCCAAAGTGGAAGGCATTCAGGCATGAACTGCACCTGTTACCAAAAAGCAAGTGAGGGCATTCTTAGGGATAGCAGGGTACTACAGAAAGTTCATCCCCTGTTATAGTACCATAGCTTCTCCCCTCACAGACCTGACAAGGAAAAACAGGCCAGATAAGGTAGTGTGGACACCAGCATGTGAGCAGGCATCCCAGATGCTTAAAGAAGCTTTGGAAGGACCCCCCTGTGTTAGCTAGTCCAGATTACAGCAAATATTTTGTTATGCAGGTGGATGCTTTGACCCATGGGGTGGGGGCTGTACTTGGCCAGATGTATTCAGAGGGAGAAGAGCACCCAGTGGTTTATCTCAGTCTTAGACTCTAACCCAGGGAGGAATGCTATCCAGCTGTAGAAAAGGAATATCTAGCCATAGTGTGGGCACTGCAGACACTTCAGCCTTATCTGTATGGAAGGACATTCACTGTAATTACATATCACAATCCTCTAATATGGTTACATCAAGCCAGTCAGCAAAATGCTAAGATGCAGCCTAGGGTTGCAAGCATATGATATGTCAGTGCAGCACCGCAGTGGGGTCGGCAACACCAATGCAGATGGGGTCTCAAGACAGGGAATCGGGTAAGGTATACCCAGATAGACTCAACCCTTTCAAGCAACATTTCTCAAGGGTCACTTGAAAAACTAGCTTCAGTTCTCTGGGGGGGGGGGGATTGTGAAGGCTGCCAGCCTAGCTAGATAGAATTTTGTGAACAATTCTATGTCCTTGTAAATATTAATATGATCCACAGGCTTGTTTGACAAATGTAAGAAAACTGTTATGTGCTGATCTTCAAAAATGTAACCACAGTGCACCCTGCTGGAAGAAAGCGGATAAGTAAAGGATATTATGACTGTGTGTGATCTCAAGCTAGGAGATAGGATGTCTGCAGCTAGAAATTCTTTCTATTGTCCCAAGACAGAGATAATTGCTAGGTTTCACACTTAAAGTGTCTTTTATTGCTGTGGCTTCCTGGCAGGTGTAGATCAAAAGGGAATGTTAAAGTCTGAGTTCTGTTAGCCTGGGAACTAAATCAGAGAAGTGACAAGAATTATGCAATCTGAAATGACTCAGCAGTAATGTGTATTATCAATTTAAGAGCTATCTCAGAAAGAAAGTGTGGCATTTTGTATTTTGTTCTGAATCTGACAACAATGGCCAGCACTTGCTTTGCTCTGTAAGTAAGATATTTAGCACAGTGATTTATCTTAGAGATAGATAGAAATAGTAAGATTAGTCTAGTTCTTTTCTATATTTATGTGAGACTATCCTACAATGTTGTTTTTAAGTATTTCCTGTGATTTCTGAACTCTCTAATGCCATTGTGTTGAGTTAATAAGTGTTGTCTTGTGTTTTTATTATTTATTATTAAATATATTTAAACCTTTGAACTGTGGCTGTTTTATTTAGAGATAATTTAAGCTCTTAGAGTAATTGCATGTATTTGGTAATACTGTATAAGCCACTCCAATAGCCTTGCTGTTCCTCATACTTACTATTTGGATAATAATAAAATTGCACAGTAGAATTGGACACCCTTTGGAAAGGGCCTTTAGAGTAGCTGATAAGAGCAGTTGTTGGCAGTGATTACTACCTTATAACCTGGGCAGAAGGGGGCATAGCTAGTGAACCTGTGCGAGCCTTCCCCAGGAGTGTCTGTGTGTTTGTATATAAATAAAATCTCAAAGTGTGTGTGTGTCAGCTACTTGGGTGGGGACATGAAGCACTGGCTGGATAGAGAAGGTACTGAAGGCTTTGGCTTGATACTCAGCTGAGATCTGAACCCTATAGCTGTGCCAGTGTCTTATTGGGGATCTGGAGAGAAAAGGAAAAACCAGACCCAGACTGACTGTGATCTCTGTGTGCTCTTAAGGGAAATTGTACTTTGCTGTGTGTGTACTTGTTATCCTCACAATGAGGACACCCCTCACTGGTGCTAGTGGTGAGGATTGAGGGTCCTTGATTACTGGGCCAGTGCATGTGTGTCACAGTTCCAGTCTCTGTTGAAACACTGGGAACAGCTTAACTGGTAACCTTTGCTTGTCTAAGTCCCTTGATGCTCACAGCCCCTGCAAATTTGCCAATTCTGTCTTCACTGGCACCCACAGAGTTCCTTCTGCTGCGTTGAGAAGGTTTCACTTATATCCATAAAGGTCTTAGTATCATTCAATACAGATACTTTTACTACTGCTGGATACATCAGTTTACATATCCGCCCTACCTGTCTGCACTTTCTGATGGCAGGTTGGAAGTGATTTCTTTGTGTTCATGTAGTTGGAGAGTAGTCATTGTCTACATATATTCTCACTTGATCAATCCTCAAGATGTGCCCTTGTCTCCAAAGCAACAAAAACACTTTTTCCTTTAGTTCATAACCTTGACATTTTACAAGAATGGGGCAAGGAATGAGCTTTGTGATCGCTTCTGCCTGATACACCCTGTGTCCCTGCTATGACTTTACTTCATCCTGTGGTTGCCTTGTCCATTTTGCTATACAGTTTAACATAAAGGACTTACAATCACTGCCTTCCAGTTTCTTTGTGATTGTGGTGAAGCACAGGTAGTCCCTTTGTGCCTGATCCTCTAACTCCAGCAGTTTAGAATGAACATTTTCATGTAAGACCTCATGCTCTAGAATTTTACTTTTTAGATCCGCCATATCATTCTGTAGCACTGAAATATCATCAGAGTGTTGGGTAACTACTTTCTCTATCTCCCAAACCTGTTCTTAAGTTTTTTTTATATAGTCATTCAGCGTTTCACTTATTTAAAAAAAAAAACTTATGTATATATCTTGTTAATTTTCCTTGCACTTGTTGACTCACCTCCTCCTTCAGGGACAGCACCATGAGGGAGGTGACTGCTCACTTTGTTGGCCATACTGTCAGACCACTCAAGTTGCTTTTTTTCCGCTGCTGTCAGAGTCTTTTTTAAGTTTTGTTTTCCCTGTTTCTCTTGTGAATTTGGTTGTTTTTTTTTTACTTGCATTTATATTCTCCTTTCTGATTACTTTGCGATATGATAAATCATTACTAAGAGGCTTTTTAAATGTTTCTTGACTGCGTCTGTCAGCAGGAGCCCATGGATACACAGCTTATTCACTCTCCATCATATCATCTACTACTTTTATAACAAAATTTTTAACTCAGGAATCAAAACATTATTATATTCTCGTCTGCTTCCTGGATATAACTTGCACCCTTGGTTAAAATGGAATGTCAGCAGACCAGTCTCATAGCCCTTAGTTTACTTAGGCAATGAAAGAACTGCCTGATGTTCACAGATAATGATCTGTTACTTAGCTTGTCACTGTCTGTTTGTGAGAGATGCAAGTACCTAGTTAAATTTGAGTATTCACATCCACAATCATTTACATCCTGTGAGCATCGATCACTTACACTACAGTCTGTACATAAACACACCAAATTATCATGTACTGGGACATTAAAAAAATCCTTAACCAGCAATAATGCTCTGGCAGTTGCTACAGAGGGTTAAAGCTGTGAGTTTTGTAATTCTTTGGAGCTTTTCTCCCCAGGCCACCACTGAAAATGGGCTCCTAACCAGTTGCACTTTCCCAGTAATCACGTCAATAGATAAGTAAATAAATAAACAATTCCTACAATGGAAATTAAGCTGATAAAATACCCTTGCATGGTCCTTACTAGTGCAGATGGAGAGGAAGATGCAGTGTTAAGGGAACCAGAAAAGCAAGAATGACCATGACAGACTGTGGATCATGATTCCTAGGGAAGTAGGGATGGGAAGGACAACTAGAAGAAAGGAGCATTACTAGACTTTAACTGTTGAGGGGGGTTTAAGGACTAAGTTCAGCAGAAGAACAGTTTGGGTGTATTAAGATGCAGGCAACTAGGAAGTGAGTACATGTATCGGGAAAAGAAGGAACTAGAATATGTGAGACATCTTACTTAATTAAATACTGAGGTAAAAAGAAATATTAAGGATAAATGGATGGCATAAAGTGATGTAAGATGTAGATGGCTAGATAAGTCATCAGAAAGATGGCAGCCATATTTGTTGCAGATAAATGAGAGGTAAAGCACTTGGACAGCAGCAACCCTGATGTGAAGTATCAGGTGTGGAGTGAAACTAAGGGCATCAAAGCAGGGTATGGACCTGGTGTGTTCATTAACCCTGCACTTAACCACCAGATGCAGACTAAGAGGACAGTAGAAGCAACAAACAGTATAGTCAACAGAAGCAAGAAAGTAATGTTTCCACTCTAAAAGTTTCTGGCCAGGTCAGACATTTTGTGCTGTGAGCTGTTTCGGGGGCCATACAAGAAGGGATATGTCAAACTGTTGGAAGAATTCTATAGGAACATCACCAGAGAGGTATGTGGATGGAGGGAAAGAATATGCCTATGAGTTAGAGGAGGTGGGTCTGATTTCAGTTGAGACCATAAGGAACAGGAGTTACATTAGACTTACCTTTGGTGTGGTGTCTTGAGTCAATCAAGGCATCCCTCTAACCACTCCTGCCTTCTCTTTTCCCCACCCCTCTCTTCCTCAAACAGGTTAAACTGCTACAACTTAGTACAGGCATTGATTCAACTGCTACAACTTAGTATGCTTCACTTGGGCTCACTTCACACCCCACCCTGCCCCCAAATTCCTCCCGCCCCTGGTGCTGCCATTCAGTAGCAACTTGTCAATCAACAGCACCACCCTCAACCTGATACCACCAGTCCTCTAACTCTACTATTCCTTTTGCCTAAGTTTCAGGTCTCATTCAGTAATTATGCTATCACCCAAAATAATCTTATTAACTCTACATCTACCCCTGTTACTCATCCCATATCTCCTAACCACCTATGAATGTCAGGGTCACCCAGGTTTCCACTACCCTGAATTCCAAACATCCATCCCATCTACAACAGATAATAATGCTTCCTTACTCACCTCCCTCATGCTTACATCCTTAACCCCTAAATACTACCATCTTACTAGAGCTAGTTACATTACTACTAAAGCTAGACACTATGACAAAGCTTTATTCACAATCTTAAAACTCATACTCAGGGTACACTACAACCTCACAAATCCATAACCTTAGTCAAAAAGAACTACTGCTACCATCTACTGCAAAAACACCAAAACAAACCTCAAATTGTCTGGACAGGAATAAACAAACTACTCCACCCAGGCCAAACCGCCACCCCACCCCCCTCAGCTTCCAAACAAAAATCCCCAGCAGACATTGCTAATAACTTCAACAGCTTCTTCACAGAGACTATCCAGTCTCTAGCTAACCAACTCTCTCCCAATTGCTCTAATTCTAATGCAGCCACACTCAGTACTCAAACATACTTTAACTTCCAATCTGTTCCTACTCAACTTATTCATGCACTACTTAAGAAACTAAGACCCACCGCCCTGGCTGTCGAGCTCCTCCCAGCAGACTATCAGCAAAAGGCTTCTGACACCATAGCATACCCTATCTCAAGCTTGCTCAACAGAGCTATACCTGAAGCTACTGTACCCGCTATATGGAAAATCTTCCATGTCATACCTCTCCATAAAGGAGGCAGTACCACTGCACTGTCAGACTTTAGACCCATAGCTATTCTCTCACCTCTAGCTAAAATTATGGAGAAGTGTGTACACATACAGCTCATGCACTACCTCACACAGAACAAGTTGTTATCCAACTTTCAGCATGGCTTTAAGCCACACCACAGTACTACGTCTGCCCTCCTGTCTTTAACATCATTAACCACAACCGCAATAATAACAAAGTATCCTCAGCACTCTATCTAGATCTATCCAAGGCTTTTGACATGGTTGACCACAAAATGCTTATAAATACATTGAAGGCCTTCTCCATAAACAACCATGCACTCCAATGGTTTCAATCCTACCTACAGGGCAGGCAACAGACAGCCCTATGGCAGGACAAGCTATCATCTCGCCTACCCATTACATTAGAAGTCCCCCAGGGTTCGATACTAGGACCCCTTCTTTTCTCCATCTTTATCATCTACCTTCATTCAGTTATCCCAGATGCTACTTGCATTCAATATGCAGATGACTCCACCTTGATTTGTTCTGACACCTCACCAGCTACTTTATTCACATTAACCCAAAATACCTTCAATACAGTGAAACAATGGCTCTTCAATCAACATCTAATCCTAAACCACAACAAAGCTAAGCTGCTCCTCTTCTCCCCCACATGTAGGAACCCCCTGCCATCCTTCAACATAACTGCTAACAATGACACTATCTCCCAAAAGCCCAAACTAAACTACTGGGTGTCATAGTTGATAACAACCTGAAGTTTGATGCACATATCAATCAAACTATCAAAACCATTAATAAAACACTCGGCTCCCTTTACAGAATCAAACCTTTCCTTACCCCACTTGTTAGAACTGCAATTGCCTGTTCCCATCTATTATCAACTCTTCTCTGCACCTCACCTCTATTCTCCAACTTAAACAAAACAGACCTTAATAAACTATTTGCGATAACCATGCCCTGTCTAGCAATCAAGGAGCCTCAATCCTCACCACTAACACCAGGGAGGTCATCTCATATAAGAAGAAAGGATAACAAATCCACACAGTAAAGTACAATTTCCCTTAAGTGCACACAGAGATTACAGTCTGTCTGGGGCTGGTTGCTCCCTTGCTCTCCAGGTTCCTAATAAGACTACCCGCTGGCACAGCTATAGAGTCCAAATCTCAGCCTAGTTGGCAAGCTAACCTCCAGTACCCTCTCTGTCCCACCAGTGCTTCATGTCCCTGCCCAGGTAGCTGACACACCACACACTTTGAGATAAGTATTTATACAACTTCACAGACAGTCCTGGGAAAGGCTGACACAGGTTCTCCAGCTGTGCCCCTTTACCCAGACTATACGGTAGTCATTTCTGCCACCACCAGCTAATACTTATCAGCTACCCAAAGGCCCTTAAAAGGGTGTCCAATTATTACTGTGCAATATTATTATCCAATTGGTAATGTGACTATTCAGTCTAAGGCTTATTAGAGTGGCTTATTACAATAAACTCTATAAATATGCAATGTACTCAATAGCTTACTTATCTCTACACAAACCAACCACAGGTAAAGGTTTTTAAAAATATTTAATAATAAATAATTAAAAACACAAGATAATACTACTACACCACAGTGATATCTAAGAGTTCAGAGATCACACAGAAACAAAACAACACAGTAGGAAAGTTCTAATATAACAGAAAAACACTTGTTTAACTTTCTTCTATGTTCCTAGCTATTACTACAAGAAAACATGTTTCTAAGACACTACTTACATAAGACAAAAGGCAGAGTGCTGATAAGTGGGATATCTAGATTAAAATGCTCACAGTTTCTCTCTAAACAATAGTTTTTAAACTCACTAACAAACATCTTTGCTAGGCCCTCCCAAATTACATAATTTTGACACTTAGGTTTTCCCAGTATACACATTACATCATTTTGACACTTAGTCTGGAGTTCCCATACCAACAAACTGCATTATTTAGCAATCTAACACCTGCTCAGGAAACTACAACAATAAAAGACATTTCACATGTACACTCTAGCAATTATTCCTTAAGTTAAGACAATAGAAATAATGTGTTCAGCCAGCTGCTTCAGCACCACTATTTAGATAATTTTACTTCAAAGAACATTTGAAATGCTTGGCTTAGTTTTCCTTACAGCAGATGGCAATGTTGCTCCAATCTTGAAGTTCACATTTTACAGTGCTTTCTTTCATTTAAGAACACAAGCCTGTATTTTACATTTATTTTTACAAATGATAGAATTATGTATCAAATTCTATTTGGCTAGGCTGGCAACCTTCGCCCATCTTTCCCCAATCTTCACATCTCTTCCCCCCTGAAGAACTCAAGCTAGTTTTTCAAGTGACCCTTGAGAAATGCTGCTTGAGAGGGTTAGGTCTATCTGAGGGTACCTCAGCCCATTCCCTGTTTTGAGAGCCATCTGCATTGGCATTGCTAATCCCACTGCAGTGCTGCACTGACATATCATATGCTTGCAACCCCAGGCTCCATCTTAGCAACTTGGCATTTTGCTGGTTGGCTCTGTTTAACCATATTAGGGGGTTGTGATCTGTCATTGCAGTGAATTTTCTTCCATACAGATAAGGCTGAAGTTTTTGCAGTGCCCACACTATGGCTAGACATTCCTTTTTTACAGCTGGATAGCATTCCTCCCTGGGTTGGAGCCTACGACTGAGATAAACCACTTGGTGCTCTTCCCCCTCTGAAGAAATCTGGCTAAGTACATGGTTCGAAGCATCCACTTGCACAACAAATTCTTTTCTGTTATCTGGACTGGCTAACACAGGGTATCCTCCCAATGCTTCTTTAAGCTTCTGAAATGCCTGCTCACATGCTGGGGTCCACACTACCTTATCTGGCCTGTTCTTCCTGGTCAGGTCTGTGAGGGGAGCAGCTATGATACTATAACTAGGGACATACTTTCTGTAGTACTCTGCTGTCCCTAAGAATGCCCTCACCTGCTTTTTGGTAACAGGTGCAGGTCATGCCTAAATAGCTTCCAATTTGGCAGGTTCTGACCTTATCTTACCACTCCCCACTCTATATCCTAGGTAGGAGACCTCTGCCATACCCACCTGATATTTGCTCAACTTAACGGTCAGCCCTGCCCTCTGTAGTCTGCCCAACACCTCCCTGACATGCTGAAGGTGCTCTGGCCAGGAATGGCTGTAGATGGCAATATCATCTATGTAAACAAGGGCAAATCCTTCTGCTAGGATATTATCCACCAGCCTCTGGAAAGTTGCTGCAGCATTCTTCATCCCAGAGGGCATCTTTGTGAACTCATACAAGCCAAAAGGAGTCACAAAGTCTGACTTCTCTCTAGCACTGGGAGTCAAGGGCACCTGCCAGTAACCTTTGATAAGATCAATGGTTGCAAGATGCTTAGCTCCACCCAGTTGCTCTAGGGCCTCATCTGTCCTAGGCATGGGGTAAGCATCTGACTCTGTGTGACTATTTACGTTCCTGTAATCCACGCAGAACCTGATGCTGCCATCCTTCTTTGGCACATTACTGGTGAGGCCTAGGGACTGTTGGACTCTTGAATCACCCCTAGTTCCAACATCTCCTGTTCCTCTTCCCTCAGAGTCTGTCTGACACTCTCAGGCACCCTATAAGGGGCCTGCCTAATAGGCCTTTGGGGTCCTGTATCCACCTGGTGCTGCACCAGGTGGGTGCATCCTGGTTTCCCAGTGAACATGTCCCCAAATTCCTGCAACACTGCTTGGATTTCTTGAACCTGGGTAGGAGATAGCTGCTGGGACATTGCTACCCCTTCCACTGAGGTGTCAGCCCAAGCCTCACTGAGGAGATCAGTCCCCAGATCTCCTTCAGACTCCTCCTGCAATCCACTGCAAATGCTCAGCACTAGGGCCTCCCTATCATGGTTAGGTTTCATCATGTTAACATGGTACAATTTGTGCCCCTGCCATCTGCCTAGCACTTCCACCATGTAGTTAACATCACTTACATTTCTTACCACCTCATAAGGTCCCTCCCAAGCTGCTTGCAGCTTGTTGTGTCTGACAGGAATGAGAACCATAACCTGCTGCCCCACAGCATACTCTCTAGCTTGAGCATTCCCTTCATACCACACTTTTTCTGTTGTTGGGCTTCTGCCGGGTTCTCCTGGGCCAAGCCCATGAGTTCCCTGATCCTTGTCCTGAGGTTTACGACATATGCCACAACAAACTCCTTGTGAGACTCACATTCATCGCTACACAAACCAACCACAGGTAAAGGTTTTTAAAAATATTTAATAATAAATAATTAAAACACAAGACAATACTACTACACCACAGTGATATCTAAGAGTTCAGAGATCACCCAGAAACTTAAAAGAACACAGTAGGAAAGTTCTGATATAACAGAAAAACACTTGGCTAACTTTCTTCTAAGTTCCTAGCTATTAATACAAGAAAACATATTTCTAAGACACTACTTACATAAGACAACAGACAGAGTACTAATATGTGGGATATCTAGATCAAAATGCTCACAGTCTCTCTCTGAACATTAGTTTTTAAACTCACTAACAAACATCTTTGCTAGGCCCTCCCAAATTACATAATTTTTGAGACTTAGATTTTCCCAGTATACACATTACATCATTTTGACACTTAGTCTGGAGTTCCCAGGCCAACAAACTGCATTATTTAGCAATCTAACACCTGCCTCAGGAAACTACAACAATAAAAGACATTTCATATGTACACTCTAGCAATTATTCCTTAAGTTAAGACAATAGAAAGAATGTGTTCAGCAAACTGCTTCAGCACCACTATTTAAATAATTTTACTTCAAAGAACATTTGAAATGCTTGGCTTAGTTTTCCTTACAGCAGATGACAATGTTGCTCCAATCTTGAAGTCCACATTTTACAGTGTTTTCTTTCATTTAAGAACACAAGCCTGTATTTTACATTTATTTTTACAAATGATAGAATTATGTATCAAATTCTATTTGACTAAGCTGGCAGCCTTCGCCCATCTTTCCCCAATCTTCACACTATCATCCTGCTGTAACCACATTGCCAGATTTGCTACTGGCACAGCCTACCAGACACCCCACTGTCACAACCTAAATCGCCTAGGATGGCTTGAACTGCCTAGCCTATTGCAGTTCAACCAGCTAATAGTGGCACATAAAGTCCTTTACCAACCAGAAAATACACCTGCACTAAAAAATATTATCAGTCCCTACACCAGCACCCGGCCACTGCGATCATCCACTAGACTCCTAGTTCAAACATACAAATCCAACTACTCAGCTGGGGACTCTCTGTTTGCCAACTCTGTTGGAAAAACATTGAACAGACTCTCAGCTGACTTGACCCTAGAACCCTTACTAACTCGATTCAAAAACAAACTCAAGAAATACTTCAAAACTCATTGGCTATGTCCTTGCGCTAACTCCGACTAGTGACCTCTCTATTACTTACCTTACCTTCAACTACTTCTAACTTTTTTCTACCACACCATTTCAGGAAGAGTCAATTGTATAACTGCTGCTCAATGTGTCTTAAACCTGAATGTAATGTTATGTATATATAACTTTGAAAATAATGTTATGTTTTGTAAAGTGTTTTATAATAAGTTAGTACTATATGTGCTAAATGCTGGCATTGCTTATGACTGTAATCTGCTTGAAACTAGCATTTGCTAAATGTTCAATGTGTACTGTTACCTTGGAGCTTTTCTCCCCAGGCCTCAGCTGAAAATGGACATATATCCAGTTGGACTATCCCGATCAACAAATGTAAAATAAATAAATAAATAAACTGGAGGAATGATATGAATACATAAGATTAAAATGGGGAAATGTAAAGGGGTCATGTAAACAAGGACAGGGGTGTATGGGGAGGCACATGTAGCAGACAACAGTAACCAGCTACTCCTCTGACCTGTGAAATTTCTTTTTTACAGGGAAGATTGTGAACCCATACAATGAAGTACAAAAATGGAATGGGAGGTCCACAGAGGCATTCAGGACTGAGGATATATATAATGTTAAATGTACTTAAAGAGAAAAAATGTGTAACCAGACTCTTTCCTGCTGCCAACATGTACCTATAATACACTGTAATGTAAACAATGAGGGAGGAAAAAGTGTATGCAAAGTGCCCATGAATCTATCAGTTAAGGTCACCTGCCAGAACACAGCTGACCTAAAGACCCTCTGTGTACACTCTGAATGACAGGATGTGAGAATTGTTATATTCTGATAAGCATCACTGGAGAGTTACAACATCTTAGTCTCTCAGGAGCTGGTATGCAACACTCTTGTGTTATCCTAGACATGATGTACACTGAAGATGTCTTGATAGCCTCTGAACATGTCAACACTGCCTGTTTTTCCTCCACCAGGGGATGCCCTGATAATATTGATTCCTCAGCATGTCTGAATCTTTTGATGAGGGAGACAAGACCACTCTGTGCATTCCCTTCTTTACCCATGGCTGTTCTTCCTGGACTCCGAATGTTTTTGAAACCTGGGACACAGGCATCACAGATGAGAGTTCTTCATTTCTGTATAATCAGACTAACACAACACTTCAAAAAAGACTTGGCCTGAGATTAATTTACTCCTGCAGGGTAAGGGAAAAATAAGAAAATAAACAAGCAAAGAAATAGAAGTCCAGAATGTTATAAAGAATGAATTATTTAGCTCTGTATTTTCAAAAGAACAGGAATATAAGACACGTGTGAGAGAGAGAAATATCAGAGCTGGTAACATATAGAAAAGTGGGGAAGCAGCTTCAGAGAAAGGGATAAATAAAGCTAATTGGATTTCTTGTACAGTGGATGCTGAAACAACTTTTAAGGTGTAAACTTAGTTATGGTGAGGAGTGGTGGGGGGACAGGTATTATGCTTAATTTTCTTGGACTATCATGCTCAGACTAATATGGGGAAGTAAGCAGCAGTGAGTGAAAAACAAACAGTAAATGAACCTAAAAAATCTGAATGAAGAGCAGGCAATCTTGCCACAAGATCGGTTTATATCTGATGTTAAATAAAAGCAGCTATATATATATATATATATATATATATATATATATATATATATATACATATATATATATGTATATATACAGAGAGAGAGAGAGATAGATATATAGATATAGATATAGCTATAGATATAGATATAGATACGTCTTATAGAACTGATATGATGAAAAGAAACTTGACTGTAGTACTAAAATGTTAAACCTTTTACTGGTTAGGGTTGCTTATTTGGTCATTTCATTTAGTATGAATGAGATAAGCAAGAATGGGGTAGTATAAGAAAATTAAATCAGGAGTAAGGAAAATACTTTTTTTATTTGCGAAAACATGATGAAAAAATGAGTAAACCTATATGATACATTCCATTTTATCAGCAGTACATCTTTTACAGAAGGAGTTAGTGTGAGATAACACCCATGTGGACTGAGAAGTACGTAGACCCCAGACATATCCTGTAATGACCCTGAAGTGTGTGTACCTCCTGTTTTACCTTGCAGTCTAATTACAGCTGACATTTTTCTCACTTTTAACAAGTTGAACGCAAATGCATTTTCATCTGTTTCAGCTGAAAATATGAGCTGAAGCCCTTTCTTAATTCTGTGAAACAGCATGTGATAGTATTGCCACATAGTAGAAATTGATACTGAAAGTTAGGACTGAAGTATTGCATGCATATTTCACTGGGTTTATGTTTCTTTATTTGTTTTTTGAGAAGCCTTCTGCAAGGTTTCTTGTTATTGCTGTGCTGACGGTTATGTTTTTTTTCTCTTAGCATACAACCAAAAAAGGCAAAATGGCACAATCAAGAAAATAAGGGTTCCTATTATATAATCGAAGATGCAATCCTTCGAATGCATCTTGATTGAACTTGAAAGCATGAAACAGCAAAATAGTGAAACGGCATATAAGCGATTTCTTTCTCTGGGAAAGAAATCGCTTGGCTGCCTCCGTTACTTTGCCGTTTTCCTCACTGTAGTGCAATCTTGGAGTTGGAATATTTAAGTAGGGGGGTGTGGGGGTGAAGCCCCCCACTTTATGTAATGTTTTGAAGTTTTTATTTTTATTTTATTTTTTTTGTAGAACAGCGATTCTTTTCCCTGGGAAAAAAATCTCTGCTCCGAGTGTTCGGGATTGTAAGCTTTTGCTTACATGGGGGTCGATAAATCAGCGTTCGCTTTTTTAAGAGTTTGCTGATTTAATGTGCCTCTCAGCCTAAGTTTCTAATTACTTTTTTGCCATTTGTAAAACATCAACAGTAGTACACAAGCAGTATGACTGCACGGCCATCCCCTTCTACCATTGAACGAAATTGCACAGAATGAATGAAATACTGCAGTGCAGTTCTTATTCATTGCTAGTATCTTTTTTTGCCTGCCTTTACTCCATTGCTGATGACCATCAGAGATTCCCTTGTTGTACACTTGACATCTACTGCTAAGAGATGTTATCATCCAGGCATCCAGCAGGAGATTTCTATCAGTCCTACTCCTCCAAATCTTCAGCTGCAGCTTAAATACATGGAGTTCCCACAATGCAGGACCCTTTCTCTCATTCTTTTCTGCACATAACCAAAATACCTTTTACAGCATATCAGTGTGCTGCTTCATTAGTACTTGTTATCGTCTCTTGTATTGCTCTTGCTGGGACATCTGGCTTTCATTGTCATCTGTGAAATAGTGTGCCCCAGAGAGTGTCTCAGTAAATTTCAAAAGCTTATTTGTTATACTGTTATATTTGTGTGCATATATGCACACATATACAATTAAAAATGAAAAAAGTCCATGCTGATGTACCCATAAATGTAAAACAAAAAAATCGCATTCACCTCCCCCCCATATTCATACTAAAATGCAGGTATCCAGCCGGTGTCCAGTTACATGCAGTCTATTCTAATCTCCTGCAGTGGGTTGCTAAGGGCAACTGATTGGAGTGCTTTCCTGGAAATTTCTAGGCATATGGCTCTGTTCAGGCAGGAGCAGGAGACCACAGATCTTCAGAAGGTCTTTTTGTTTCAGCAGGTATGTGTTTTAGAGTTAAATTTTTATTCTGGAATTGGAAGGAAGGGCGGTGCCTCCACAGACCCTGGAAATTACCGCCCCATTAGCTTGACAAGCCTTATCTGCAAAGCCATGGAGAGGATCATAATGGAACTCATAAATAAAGACATAGGGAACTTGCAGACTTTGGATCCAACCCAGTTTGGCTTTGTCAAAGGCAGATCCTGCCTCTTAAACTTGGTTGACTTTTTCGAGACAGTCACCAAGGCCATTGATGAGGGAAAGGCAGTCCATACAGCCTACCTCGACCTGGCAAAGGCCTTCGACACAATACCCCACTCAGGTATCATCGAAAAACTCATCAGCTTGAATGTAAACCCATACATCACAAGATGGGTTGCAAACTGGCTAGTGACAGAACCCACAGGGTCAGAGTTGCTGGAGCCATGTCAGACTCAAAGCCTGTCACAAGTGGTGTCCCACAGGGCTCAGTCCTGGGTCCACTCTTGTTCGGCATCTACTTTTCTGAAGTACAAGCAAACACAGGAGGGTTATGGCTGACAAAGTTTGCAGATGACTGCAAACTGGGCTATAGTCGAAAACACATCTGACACAGATATCCTCCAGAAGGGCCTCGCAGAAACGGATAACTGGTGCCAGAGCCATGGCCTGAAGTTAAACGCCAAAAATGCATAGTCATACCCTTCGGGAAAAACAAGGTTACCCCTAGCTACCATATAGGTGACAATCCACTGAGCACAGAAAAAGTCATCAGGGATCTGGGGACCCAAGTTGACAGTAGTCTTCGCTTGACACTCATGTTGCTAAAGTAGTTAGGAAAACCTTCTATATCGCCCACCTGATCATGAAGGGATTCACATCTAGATCAAGGGAGGTCATCGTCCCCTGTACTCATCACTCATTAGACCTATGATTGAGTACAATGCCCCGCTCGAATGTATCTGACCAGACACCTGATGCAGCTTGAAAGGCCCCAAAAGTTCCTCACCAAAAGGATAAAGGGTCTCAAAAATATGTCTTATGCTGCCCGACTGAAAGAACTCCAGCTTTATTCAGTCTCATACCGCTTGCTCAGAGGTGACCTGTGCCTGACATATAAGGCCATGTCAAACCCACATTTGATGAATATGCTTCACCTCAAAAATCTAGATCGCTCAGAACCACAAGGGCGGAGACTTAAACCTTGACACGGTTATAAATAGAACGTGCTGGAGGGACAGATTCATCACCCAGAGACTCCCTATGCTGTGGAACAAAATCCCGGTACATGTGAGGCAGAGCACCTCGCTGGCCTTGTTCAAGAGGAATCTTGACCAATGGATGGGAGATCGCAGATATACCCCAGGGATTACTTCAGTGTCACTGCTTGACAGAGGCACAGAAAAATGATAGGCATAGTTTTTATTCTAACTAAAGGGGTGGCGAAAGCCACATAACTATGGGCTAGGCTTATAAATGCCCTTGGGCAGATAGCCTAGTATGAACCTATGAACCTATGAACCTATAAATAGAACTGTGGGAAGTGGTAACAGTAGACATCATTGTCTATTGTGGGACATTGGAAGACCCCACTCTGATGGACCTCCTGCATATCCGCAAAACAAACAGCACCAGAATTACCTGTTCAAAAGACCTAAACCTTGCTTGTGATATAAATAGGACCAGTTGGACAGACCGGTATGTATCCCAGAGACTACCCCTTCTGTAGAGCAGGCTCTAAATTCATGTGAAGCAGAGTTACTCCCTAAACCAATACAAGTACAGCTTGGACAATTGGATGGGGAACAGGAAATTTATCCCTGGTTTGGCACCTATGTCTCTAATAGATGCAGGCAGCCTGTAAATGGCTCATCTCCCAGGCCCCTGCTTGTAAATGTTTTCACTGCACAAGAGTACCAGAACTTGTCAGAGATTTGGGATGCATGTCTATGCTTAAAAAGGCTCTTGGGGTCATTAGCCAAGTAAACACCTATGAACCTGCCCTTAGCAAAATATAGAGTTTTTTCTTTTAATTAACTTTTAACATGATCAATACAGTGGGAGCCATGCCTCTCAGCTGTCCCTGATTTTGCTTTACATTTTCGTCTGTTCCTTATAAAATCTGTGTTTTTTGGCACATTCTTGAGGACTGCAATAATCATACTCCTCAACTGTACTTCATTATGGGCAATGGCCCCAGGTACAAAGTGTTAGAGGGGCATAATTGACAGATGTTGATTATCCTTCAGTGCATTACCAGCATTCATAAATTAATGCTGATGTTGCATTTGCTTTCAGAACTAAAGAAAGTATATGTATATGTATGGCATAGTCTGTTGCAGTAGCGTGCTAAAAAGCAGTTTGCTGGAGCTTTTTTTTTTTTTTTTTTGCTCCTCAAGCCTGAGATTCCAAGGATAGGAACAGATGAGCTTTCTTTTTTTCACCTCAACTTAGAGTTGAATGTGGAGTAGTGGGCAGCATCACCTCTCTCTCTCTCTCTCTCTTTTTTTTTTTAATCATTCCTGATCCCCTCCTGTCCAATGCATGTGTGCTCCTGCTCAGATGACATTTGAAATTGAAAGCATATTCTTAGGTACAGGAAATTGGGAGATACAAGAGTAGAGAACTCAGAAAGTGCTTCACAAGCACATGAATTTTAGATACAGTAGAACTGAAAGCAGGCTTCAAAAGCGTAGTTTAGGAAAACTGGCTAGGAAGAAGTACATAGGAGAACAAAGGTCTTTTTTTTAAAAAGAGAAGAAAGCATGTGTGCGCGTGTGTGTGCGCGTGTTTGTGTGTGCACGCGCGTGTGTGTGTGTGTGTCCGTGTGCAAGTATGTGTGTGTCTGTGTGCATGTATGTGTGTGTGTCTGTGTGTGTGTGTGTGTGTGTCTGTGTGTGTGTGTGTTCGTGTGCATGTATGTGTGTGTGTGTGTGTGTGTGTATGCTGCTGAAACTTCCAAGTATGGTAACATCAATAATGCAAATGCTCAGTCAGTAGAGTACCATTCAACACTCATAATTTTCATTCAACATATTTTTTAAATACAAGGAGCACCTTTTGGCTAAGTGACTTGCCCAGTCACACAGTAGGCAAATTAGGGTAAACAAAGAATCAAATCATGTACTATTAACTATGGAAGACCACTCATTATGGGTTTGGAGCCTTAATCCTCCACACCAACTGCCAAACTCTCATTAACTTCTTCTTCTTCTTTTTTTGTAAATTACTGAGAAATGCAATCAGTCAGTGTCAGCCATTAGAATTTCATAGTTTTCATTATTCAGAAAATGCATGTCCATTTGAAAAAAAAAAAGAAAATGCATGTCCATGGAATACCTGTTGTTCTGTTAACTTTTTAAGTGAATTAGAATTGTCAGCCACTTTGCTGTGGCAACTGCTAATTGGGAAAATCCAAAAGGAGAAGAAGAAGAGTTGCCAGTCACTTAAGGCTCCAAGATGTTAATGAACTGCTTCCTGTACTGAAAATAGGAAATACACCCCGGGGATCACTTCTGTGGCTCCGCTCGACAGGGGCACAAGAAATTAACTTTATTGGGTGGCGTAAGCCAGGGAACCTTGTTGGCTAGGTTTACTTAGGCCCTTGGGCCAATAGCCTAGTACCTACCTATGAACCTATGAACCTAAAAGTACAATGTTTCAATCCTCCCCACCTCCATATGTCTACTGTGTGACTGTGAACAAGCCACTCAGACAGTACTCCTGGGTCATCCCTGAAAAGGGACACTTTCTTCAGTGGGTTTACCTACTTAAAATTTAGATAAAAAATAATTGTATTTAAAACGTGTCCTTTTTGAGGCCTTTCTCTCCCCCTCATTCTTTTCAGCTATGTCTAGAACTTTCGATCAAAGAAGCTAAGAATTATTTTGGTTGTTTCCTTTTAAACCATGTGGCTTTCTGGCAAATTGTTATGGACCACAATCACTAACTAAAGACAGGCATGAGTTTCAGACTTTGTCATTCAGAAAATATTTCCTAATGCAACTTTCTAAGTATATAAGGGAAATATTTAAAATCTGTCCCTGATTTTTGAGTCTTTGTCTTTGATTCTTGACATAAGAGTGTGGGAGGTCATTGGGGGGGGGGTGCAGCTGAAATACACTTCTCTGTCATTATTTATGCAATTGTTCATTCATTTTGTAGCAAGCAAATATCTGAATGTACACAGTGATGCAAAGAGCTGCACTTGATGGTTACATGTCTGTGCATGTATTTGTGTGTGTGTGTGTGTGTGTGTGTGTGTGTGTGTATCTGTGGGTTTGTCCTGCATACCAAAGCAGTTATGATGTAAAGAAGTAAGTGACTGTAATGCAATAAACAGAAACTTCATCATATAGACCATGTTCTTTGGGTACAATCCTTAGTTTCCTTATATTGTTGACTGCTGACACCGTGATTATTATTTGACTGTGAATAAACTGGACAATATGTAGTTTACAAGTTTAATGTGAAAATATTAACTAAGAATACATTTTTAATTTAACTTATTTTGTGCAGGCACATGGGTGTGCAATGCACTGTGGTGGGCTACAACAGTTTATCTGGTCCTTAGTACAAATGAGTAAGAGTATTAGCTATTAATGAGCTGCTTCCTGCAGTGCAGCATTTGATTCCCTCAGTCTTTGTCTAATGTGAGTCTCATCAACTCACATGACTAGCCAGTTCTCCTGGGCTGACTCTAAAAAGAGACACGTCTATTAGACTGTCCCAAACTGTTAGCAAATGCATTACACATTTGTCTTTTGAATTCTTGCACCTTTCAGATAACTGCTAATCATTGCTTTGCTGTATGCTATTTGATTATAAATCTCATCAGATCTGTTGCAGTTTAATGAATTTTCCGATGCATTTTCAAGAAATGTGAGTTTCAAATGAAGAGAAGTTTACTGTTATTCAAGCTGTCTGCTTTTAGTGTGACAGCTTTTTGTTTTGCTCATCAAATGGTGGTCATAATTCTTGCTGTAAAAGTTTTAATTACAGTTTAATTTTAATTCAAATCTCTGTCATCACTGTAAAAGTAAAGAAGAAATGAATATGCACACTGACAGATCTGAAGAGTGCTTTATGTTAAATAGACAAAGACAGCTAAGTAATGGGATATTGGTGTGGCAGGAGGGGGCTGGTTCATTACCCTGCCAGGACTCCATTTGTACATGATCCATTTCTGCTCCTACTTTTCAGAGACTGCCCAAGTATTGTGCGTCATACTTATGCCCTATCTTTCTTCCCTTTTAAACCAGGTAAAGGAGCAACTGAAGAGCACTGTGTGATTAGGTGTCTTCCTAGAAGTTACACAGTAGGCAAATGGTGGTATAAGGAATTAACCCAGTACCTTTAAATACAGAAAGCAGCTCACTAACAGCTTAGAGCCTTTATTATCTGCACTAACTGAAAGACCTTACTCATATTTTCATTATCTCGTAAATCACTGAGGGATAAAAATTACTGAGGTTTACAATCAGTCAATAATGCCATTTATTAGACTTTCATAATTTTTGTTGTTCAAATGCTCAGAAAATACAGGTTGAAGCAAAATCTGTTGTTCTATTTGCGTCCAAAGTGAATAAGAGTAGTCTACCTATTTCTGTCACCAGGTTTGCAGAAAATCACAGATTTTGCCTCATATTTATGCCCTGTTAACTTATTTTTGGCAAATCACTAAGGATTACTGTCAGTCAGTAATGTCAGTAATTAGTTTCATAATTTTTATTATTCAGAAAATGCATGTCTGTGCATCACTTATTATTGTGTTAAGTGAGTTGGAATTGTTTGGCACTTGCATTAACAAACTTCTTCTTGTAGTCAGAGGCACTGGGTTTGAATCCTTTCATCTTCATTTGCCTCATGTGTAATTATGAGCAAGTCACTTAACCAGATAGTACTAGCTAGTCAATCCTAAAAAGAGATACTTGCCTAGTGTGTTTACTTGATTAACAAATAGAGAAATATAACATTTAAAAATTGTCCCTTTTTGCCCCTATTATTTTTAGCTTTGTCAGGAATTCTTGAACAAAGAAATTGAGAGGTATTTTGATATATTCCTTGTAAAATTTCTGGCTTCTTGGCAAATTGTTATGGATTGCTAAATAATGACATACACATGAGTTTCAGACATTATGTCCTTCAGAAAATGCTTGCTAATGCAAAGCTTGTTATTCTATTAACTTGCTAAGTATATACAAGAAATATTTAAAAGCTGTTCCTGATTTTGCATCTTTGTTTCTGATTCTTGAGCTAAGAAGTTGAGAGGTCAGAGAGGAGTTGCATTGTATAGTTCTGAAACTGGTGAGCTAAGATGCATTTCTGCATTAGTATTTATGAATGTATTCATTCACTTGATCTCAAGCAAATATTTGAGGTGTACAGTCATAGAAGTGGCTGTAATTAATTGATCATTGCCTGGATCTATGTGTATGTACATGCAGGTGTGTGTGTGTGTGTGTGTGTGTGTGTGTGTGTGTGTGTGTGTGTGAGTGTGTGTGTGTGCACTTGTAAGTGGGTCAATGATCAAAGTATTAGGAATGTAGTGAGTAGAATGAAGTAATAACTGAGATGGGGAGAAAGGCTAAAGTTGTTTGCCACTGAGAATTTAAAAGTAAAGATGTTAAGAGAAAATATGAGAATGATTTGTTTATTTTGTGTGTCGGGGCGGGACATTTGCAACTTACTCTCAAGTTTCTAATGTTTGAAGAGCTGTGTGTGTGGTAAAATGCATTGATTTAAAACGGCTGTATAATTTTTTGCCTTAAAATTAGTAGACAAGGAAAATATTACATTGTAACTAAGCGACTGTTCTGTTAAGCAGAAAGAGACTGAGGGTATCAAAGAACTTTTTGTAAGTATAAAGTCCTCATTTTAACCATTGTGTGAACTTCCTTCCTGTTTGTTGTTAGTAAATGTGTCACATTTTACCCATCTGTTCCACATTACACAAGATAGTAGAGTATTCCACATTTTGAAAATGGAAGGATGACTCTAGATATAGTTTCTTTAATTCTTTTGCTGGCTGGTGTTATGGATGGTATGGTACTCATGATGTTGTATGTCTACTCTTATATATATTGCTTCATGCTAACTGGAGTTGAGTGTGCATTTTTTTCTGAGGGAGGGGTTGCTGCTGGGGATGCCCACCAGAGGCCTTGGACTTTTGCAGCTTGAGTTGTTTCTTCCAAAAGTCTCTCATGGTTGAAGAACCAGATATGTAATAAATTACACTGCCCTAACTTTTATATTATAACTGCTAGACAACTTTTTCCCTCAGAGAAATAATGTAAAAGGAAAATATTAAATAACAGCTAAGCACATGCTCTGGTAAGCAATGGGAAAATGGGCATCAAAAGAACTTTTTATAAGTGTAAATTAACCTTTTAACCATGCTGTGAACTCCCTTCCTAGCTGTTAGTAAATGTTTCACATTGAAGAAGCCTCAGCATAAGTGTTTAATGGTGTATAATTTTAATTATGTCAGTCATTAAAACTACAAATTCAAAAAGTCTTCTGTTGAAACTTGCTCATAGACACTTATAAAAACATTCAGAAATCATAACTGCATCATTTAAAATCCAACACCCCCAAAAAAGCACCCAAATCCTGGAAAACATTATTGTGGCCAGACATTCCTTTTTGGGAGCTGTCTATACCACTGAACTGTCCATACTTTTGCAAAATCTTCCTGAATTCACTTCATATGTTTACCCTGTCCTTCATCTTTTTTTATTTACTGGTAAGTCACTCATGATTACAATCATTAGAGTTTTATACTTGTTAACTTTTTAAGTGAATTGCAGGAATATTTAAATTTTTTTCCTGATTTTGTCTTCCTCCTTCCAAAATTCTTGACCATAAAAGTTGAGAGGTATGGTGATACTGCAAAACATTCAGATTTAGAGTACTAGGTGGTTTATGCTGCTGAATTTACTTGGTACAGTTTGCCTTTCTCTGTGCTGTTTTCCTTGGAGGGAGATGGAAAACTAACATGCGTTTCTTTAGGGTTGCCACTGTATCTTAGTTATTTCAATATATCTTTGAACTGACTGTTTTAATGCATCAGAATCATTAAGTAATTATTATAGCTCAATGGACCTGTCAAGTCAAAGTGATCTTGCAGGTCTTTTTTCCCCAGAACACACTTCAAGCTCCCTTTATATGAGACACGCTAGACAACAGAAAACCATTTTTAATTAACTTCCAAGTAAATAGAATGACAGTAGTGTAATTCACTGACATCTTGCACAGCTTCTGCAACCTATTTTCATTTTCCCTTTTTTGCTTGAGTTAGTCTTTGTGTTTTCAGAGCAGTTCGTACCTTATAACAGTAGTTGTAAATATTTAACAAAATAAACTAGCTGAACTACATGTTTTAGGGGTTCCAGTTTTTGAGTCCAAGAACTGATATTTTTGATGGCTCAGACAGAATGTGGGAGAGGGTCTATCATTGTAATCCTGGAGCTGTTAACTGACCACTCATGCTTCTACTTCTTCTTGTGTGTCCTTTTAACAGATGTAAACCCTTTTGCTATTTGCCAGTGTCTGCAATATGAAGATGGGTTTTTCACCTAGAATGTTGGCAAAATGTACTGTATTTGTTATACAGAGCAACACAGAACAAAACAAGTCCATCTTTCTGTTCTTAGATGTGGGTTAATGATATTTTTCTCTTTCTACTGAGCTACAAATGTCTTTGTGCATAACATTTTCCCACCTCTGTTGTATTGTTAGCTACATCTGTGACTTGTTACATTTCATTTAAACGATAATCAGGGCATTGCAAGTGAGTAGCTTTTGTGTTGTGAACATTGCCAGGGTTTTTAAGATGTATGACATTCACTGTTTTTCCACATAAGGAGATGGTCTCTTATATTTAACAGTGGATTATGAGTGGGTTGCTACCATGTATCATCTATTGTACACATTACTAATATGGTGTGTTTTTTTTTTAACATGGCCTACGTGCCCTACCAGCTAACTGTGTTATGTCCCTATTGTGCCTTATAAGACAAGGAACCTGGAGATGCCACGGATGAGGAAACAGTTATTTTATTTACCATGCTGTGAAATTCCTAGTTGAAGTTGTTAGTAAGTGTTCCAAATGTTGCCAGTTTGCTCCATATTGCCAAAGACATTGTTATGTTCTATATTTTGGAGATGGAGGACTGAGAGCTATGGGAGGCAGTTGGTAGGAGAAAACAAAAGGAAGGCTGAGGCTGGTCAGATTAAATTGACCATCGCTGTGGCTTGTTAGGGGGTATAAACTGATCTTAGTGCCTGAGAGCTCCAACGTGAAACACATTACTATCATTGATTTTTCTTTCAGTTCTTTGGCTGAAAAATAGATAAAAATGCAGACAGTGGTAGCAATTATTTACTTTTTTAATTTAATTTTTATGGCAACTGACATAGGGTGGAGTTGCTCTACAGCAGCAAGTGGAAGTACATTGCTGTGGATATTATAGGTTCATAGGTTCATACTAGGCTATCTACCCTAGGGCATTTATAAGCCTAGCCAGAGTGTGTTTGGCTTTCACCACCCATTTTAAATTAAATTTGCTATGCCCTTTTTCGAGGTTAGTATACTGTGCCTCTGTCTAACAGTGACACAGAAGTGATACCCGGGGTGAACCTACGATCTCCCATCCACTCATCAAGATTCCTCTTGAAGAGAGTCAGTGAGGGACTCTGCCTAACCTGGACTGGGATTTTATTCCAGAGTGGAGGGAGCCTCTGGGTTATGAATCTGTCCCTCCAGCATGTCCTATTTATTTCAGTGCTGAGGTTCAAGTCTCTTGAGCGCATAGCTCGATGGGATTTGGATTTTCTGAGGTGCAGCATGTCCATTAATTCCGGGCTGGACATTGCTTCATACGTCAGGCACAGATCGCCACTGAGCAGGCGGTATGCCACTGAGTAGAGCTGGAGTTTCTTTAACCAGGCAGCATATGGCATCTGTTTGAGCCCCTTGATCCTCTTGGTGAGGTACTTTTGGGGTCTTTCCAGTTGCTGCAGGTGTCTGGTAAGGTTCATCCCAAAAGGGGCATTGTACTCAATTATGGGCCTGATGAGGGATGAGTAAAGAGGCACGATGACCTCCCCTGATCTAGATGTGAATCCCTTCATGATTAGGTGGGCTATATAAAATGTTCTTCTAACCACTTTGGCCATGTGGTTGTCAAATGAGAGATTGCTATCAACTTGAGTCCCCAGGTCCCTAATTACTTCTTCTGTACTTAATGGATTACCGCCTATGTAGTAATTTCTGGGCACTTTGTTTTTGCCAGAGGGGATGACTATACACTTTTTGGAGTTTAGCTTGAGGCCATGGCTCTGGCACCAGTTGTCTGTTTCTATGAGGCCCTTTTGGAGGATGCTTGTGTCGGCTGGAGAGTCGATTATGGCGCCCAGTTTGCAGTCTTCTGTGAACTTGGTCAGCCACAGTCCTTCCCTGTTGGCCTGTACCTCCGAGAAATATATACCGAACAAGAGAGGTCCCAGGACTGAGCCTTGTGGGATGCCACTTGTAACTGGTTTGGAGTCTGATATGGCTCCAGCAATTCTAACCATGTGGGTTCTGTCCTTGAGCCAGTTTGCAACCCATCTAGTGACATAGGGGTTTATATTTAAGCTGGTAAGCTTATCTATAATGCCCAAGTGGGGTATTGTATCGAAGGCTTTTGCGAGGTCCAGGTAGGCTGTGTGGACCACCTTCCCCTCGTCAATGGCCTTGGTGACTGTTTCAAAGAAATAGACCAGGTTTAAGAGGCAGGATCTGCCCTTAACAAAGCCGAAATGGGTAGGATCCAGTGTCTGTAGGTCCCCAATATCTTTATTTATGAGGTCCATGATGATCCTTTCCATAGCTTTGCAGACCAAGCTAGTCAGGCTTATGGGGCGATGGTTTCCAGGATCCGTTGAGGCACCACCTTTGTGGAGAGGGACCACTGTTGCTGTATGCCACTCTTTGGGTACATATCCTGTAGTAAGGCTGAGATTGAACAGTAGTTCTATGTTTGGGTTTAGCTCTTCTTGGAGTTCATATAGGATGCAGCCCGGGACACCATCTGGTCCCATTGATGCTGTGTTTTTTGCTTTGGAGAGGGCGGCTCTTACCTGAGCATCTGAGATGTTGGGGGGCAGCACTCTGCTGGGATAGATATTTGCCCTTTTGGTGGGGGGGGGAGTTTGTGCTGAACCTGTCAGCTAGGATGTTGGCAATGTCTGTGGGTTTGGTGTATTTTTTGTCATTTTGGACTAATTCTGAGCATATCTGGGAATTCCCACCCAGGTTCCTAACATAACTAAAGAAAGCCTTGTGATTATCCTTAGTGTCCTGTGCAATTTTTCTCTCAAAGCTGGCCTTAGACGATTTTATGAGTGCCCATAGTTTTTTGCTAATACTGATCAGAGATGCCTTCCCTTTTTGGGATTTTGCTCTATCATGTAGTAGCTTCCTCCATCTATTGTATAGTTTGTTTATGGCTGGGGTCCACCAGACAGGACGTCTGCCTTTGGAGGATTGGGTCTTGGTTTTATTTGGGATTGCATGATCCATGCATTCCTGAAGGTGTTCATAGAATGCGTTTATAAAGGATTCTGCGGTCTGTGCCGTATTTTCCACAGGTCCGAGGGCTTTGAAGGATTCCACCTCAGTTTTGAGGAGTGTGAAATTTGCTTTAGAGAAATTTTTCACTGTGATTTTCTTGGCAGGGGGTGGGGTCAGGATGTGAATATCCAGTGAGATTAGTTTATGGTCTGATCTTACCAGTGAGGGATAAACTTCTGGTCTGGAACATAGAGCCCCCATGTTGGTGATGATCAGGTCCAGTATGTTTTCCCCTCTTGTGGGAGTGGTAACAAGTTGTTCCATAGCATTTGAGTTTATAAATTCTAGGAACCTTTGGGCTAGGGTGTTGGAGCTAGAGTAATGCTCCCAGTCTATGTTTGGGTAGTTGAAGTCAACCAATATAATGGTGTTTGGAGAGGCCTTCATATTTTCCAGTGTTCTCAGGAAGGCCGAGTGGTGTTCCTGGGTTTGGGAGGGTGGTCTGTTGCAGGCTATAAACTGGAAGGCAATTTTACCCACTGTTAGTTGCACATGGATAGTCTCTGATGCTTCGTGCTGTGCCACCAACCTGGAGGTGTGGGTATCTTTGACGAATATTGATACTCCCCCTCCTTTTGTGGTTCGGTCCAAGTTTTGGGGCCGAAAAGCATGGTATGAGGTATAACCTGGTAGTGCTGGGGTGCTCTCGGGAGCCTTGAACCAGGTTTCTGTTACTGCACAGATATCAATGTTCTCCATGCTAAGGAGAGTTTCGAGTGTGTGCATCTTGAGGTTTAGACTTCTGGCGTTGAGCAGCATTACTC
Source organism: Protopterus annectens (assembly GCF_019279795.1). Lineage (NCBI taxonomy): Eukaryota > Metazoa > Chordata > Ceratodontiformes > Protopteridae > Protopterus > Protopterus annectens. The sequence continues at coordinate 869,189,538 of NC_056730.1, read as the reverse complement.
TTAGTTTCTTATCCCTTGTGATACCTATGGAGGTGGGTTTGTCTTTTGAGCCTTGCCTAAAAAAGGCACTATGGGGGGAGCAAGAGCCTTTGCCAATATCCGAAAGCCCAGGGGTGACAGGTGCAAGCCATCCCTAGCGAAGCATCGTGGCTTGTTGAGCATGTCATCCCAGGCTGACAGGCATTGGATCCCCTTTGAATGACACCAATACTTAAGCCAGTTGTTGAAATTGATCATCTTGTCTTCATATTGTGGCATAATTCTTGGTGAGGGTAAGATGCTACTCAAGGTCAGGGTCATACCGGCCTGGGCTACATGCTCAGAGAGCTCCTCTATGTCTCTTTTCATGTAGTCCAGGGAGGTACGTCTCAGGTCATTCACACCAGCATGGACAATGACTGAGTCATATTTGTACTTGCTTTGGAGTGACCTGAGAGCTTGTGTTATGTGGCGGATCCTAGCGCCCGACAGGCAGCTCACCATGATCTTCTCCTTGTTCAGCCTGGTGAGCGGGACATCAGTGTTCCTGATGATAGAGTCACCTATTACAAGTGTATCAGGTGTGTTGTTTAGCCTTAAGGGCTGTGACTGTTCGGCAGACTGGCTTTGTGAGCTATGTGTTGCACGTGTTTTGTTTTGGGGTAGCGGTTGCTTGGGTGTCTGCTTTGAAGGTCTCTGCTGCTTAAGCAGATTTTTATTTAGAGCCTCTGAGTATGTTTTTGTGTGTTTATGTGTTTGGTTTGCTGTCGTGGTAGGTCTATGTGAGACTGGAATTGTAGTGAGTGTGGTTTCCTTCTCCTCCTGACTGGTTACGCCAGTACTGAGTTGAGAGAGCTTAGCCTGAGTTTGGCTATATGGTTGCATCTCTCACATGTGTTGGAATTTGTTGGGAGGAGGAGAGGGTTGTCTGTGTACATGAGGCAGTTGTAACATTGCCTCAAGATTCCCAGATTCACCAGCTGGACCGGAGAGGAGAGTGACAACTGACCTTTGGACATGCTAAAATAGTATTGGGAATTCCTTTATAATTGAAAAAAAGGGCCACTGGGGATCAAGGTACTCAAGGGGAGTTTGTGACGGTGTAGTGCTTTTAATTTTTTAGTGCTGACTTAGTGAGCAAGTGCCAGGTAACTTAAATGCAATGTGTTACAGGTAACTTAAATGCAAAAACAACAAACAGTAACTGTCTTTCAAGTGAAACAAGGAAATAAGTACAGTAAGTAATGCAGATATCACTAGGGATCCACAGAAGCGCTGAAAAAACGCATTTTAGGTGAAATTAGCATTTCAGGGAAATAGCAAGCAAACAAACAACAAGTATACCAACAAAGCTAGATTCAGCAGGCCTGGATCTAGTCTATGCTACAGCAAACAAGGTATACCAAATTCAGTAAGAAACAGTTCAAATATGCAGGCACTATAAGCCTTTAACCAGAAATTCCCAGCTCAGAAGGGCAGAGTCCAGCCTCTCCTCCCACAAGAGTGCAGACCACGAACCTTCTTAATGTAAAATAACTGGCCTGAAGCCCAAGTGCTTAAACCAGAACTAATACACTTAAAGAATAACCGACACTGAGCCCTCAATCAGCAGTTCCCAACTTAGAAGGATGTAAGCTACCTGTCCTGCCACCACAGTGCAGGCCACAAACCTTCCTAATGTAAAACAACTAGTCTGAAGCCCAAGTGCTTAATCCAAAAGACTTAGAATGATAGCTACACTTTAATCAAGTTACTACCAAGCAGTAATAAATACAATTGAATACTTTAAAGAATGCCTGGATTAGTGCTCAAGTTATACAAACAAAGGTAGATTCAGCAGGCCTGGATCTATTCTATGCTACAGCAAACAAGGTGTACCAGTTTCAGTAAGAAGCAGTTCAAATATGCAGGCACTATAAGCCTTTAACCAGAAATTCCCAGCTCAGAAGGGCAGACTCCAGCCTCTCCTCCCACAAGAGTGCAGACCACGAACCCTCTTAATGTAAAATAACTGGCCTGAAGCCCAAGTGCTTAAACCAGAATTAATACACTTTTAGAATAACAGACACTGAGCCCTCAATCAGCAGTTCCCAACTTAGAAGGATGTAAGCTACCTGTTCTGCCACTACAGTGCAGACCACAAACCTTCTTAATGTAAAACAACTGGTCTGAAGCCCAAGTGCTTAAACTAAAAGGCTTAGAATGAGTTACACCAAGCAGTAATAAATACAATTGAGTACTTTTAAGATGATGCAAAAGCAAAATAAAGTAGGAAGAAACACAAATACAGTAAAAGCAGATATTTTTTTTAAGTGGAAAGAGAGAAAGGAAAGATAGAAAGGAGTAGCAGAAACTAAGCTGATTGGCCTTCTCAAATGTTCTCCCTGTACTGGGTAGAATGAGGTAATGACACTAGACTGGGAGGAGGGTCCCAGATCAAATTTACACTACGGGCGGGCAACTGCAAAGCCACCAACTATAAAAACACTATACCAACAGAGAGGGAGGGTGGGAAACAAACTGCAGAAATGTTTCTCACAGCTGAAAAGCATCAGTGAGCCTTTAAATGAAAGTTTTAAACAGCTAAAGGAGCCTCTAGAAAAAAGAGTTTAACTGCAACAAGTTATTAGAAACAAACAACCCAACAGATGCTTAATAATAGTGGATAATTTCCAGTTATTCTATGCCTATCATTTTCTTTTCAATGAGGCATTAGACATATAGAAAATGAGTGTGCCATTTTTTTGTGGCAAGTGATGTATGAAAGCAAACAGCAGGTACAATATCAATTCCAAAAGAGTATTGATATAGTATGCAGGGGCAGTATCTGTTAAACAACAACATGCATATTTATTCAGTTCTTTCAAGTTAAAATAGTGCAGCATCTCAAAAGGAGCACATTCTGCTTGGTCTCAATGTAGAAGTTTTATTCCCAAGTATCTTACTAGAAGTCTCTGAATTTTTAATTCTTAGCTTGCCTTTGGTGAACTGGCATATAACCTTGTATATATAGCTTGTATAGCCCACATTTCAGAGGGCATTTGCTGTCACAGTTTATCATCATGCCTGGTTTCAACGTGGGGGTTATTGACCTCTATGTCTAGAATATGTTTATTGAGTTCTCATTGTGTGTCAAAATGTTATACATTTCATCAAAAATGCACACACACAATATATCTATCTATTTTTCTCTCTCTCTTTCTGTAGAGGATTATATAACAGCACTGTACTTGAACCTCATCAGAACACTAATAGAGTATAATGCTCCTGTTTCCATGTACCTCACCAGACAAATCCAGCATCTGTAGAGACCACAGGGCATTTTCAACAAGAAAGCACAGGGCCTACAGACCATGTCATACTATATGTGGGCAGACTGAAAGTCATGTCACTGTAATCTGAATCATATGGGATGAGGTGACTTCTGCTTGGCCTCCAGGCCAGTCTCTGATCTTGCCCTAGTGGGAATAGTGCACATCCACAAATCAGATATAGGTGATGACATCAGTAGTACCTAGTGAAGAGAATATGGTAATAGCAGTGTCCCACATGCTGGTGCTGGTGTAAAAGGCTCTCTTTAATGTCAAGTATCCCACATGCAGGTGTAAAAGGCTCTCTTTAATGTCAAGCAATTGCACAAAACACGCACACAAATCAGTTGACTGCAGTGAGAACAAAACCCCTACTTATCTAAGTACACAGAATACAGAGCTCTGTATTTAAGGCAAGCACCACAGCTTAAGTTAGACAGGAGTGTTTCAGACAACACTTTCTAGTTGATGACATCAGCAGTGTCTGCTTTGAAGAATATGGTAATAGTGATCCACATGCTGGTGTAAAAGGCTCTCTCAAGCAAGTGCACACACACACACACACACACACACACACACACACACACACACACACACTCACAAACATCAATTTACTGAGGTGAGAACAGAACTGCCTAAGTACACAGATTACAGAAATCAGTACTTTACACAAATGGCATGGCACAAGTCTGACTTTTACAAAGCTGCATGACAACTTATACTGGATGACATCAACATTGGATGTTGTAGAGAAGATGTTGGGAGGCCTACATGAAATGGATGCGTAGGCATGTCCAACTGTCAAAGTAGTGTCAACCCATGGAATTGGAGTGGTAACTGTAGGATACACACTTATGCTGTTCACACACACACACACACACACACACACACACACACACACACACACACACACACACACACACACACACACACACACACACACACACACAGTTGACTGCAGTGAGAACAGAACCCCCTACCCTAAGTACACAGAATGCAAAACTCAGTACTTTATGCAAGCACCACAGCACAAGTCTGACTTTTATAAGGTTACAGGACAACTTATAGTGGATGACATCAGCACTGAATGTTGGAGAGAAAATATTGGGAGCCATGCATAGGTTCATAGGAGGTTACTAGGCTAATGATCCTAGGGTCTTTACAAGCCTAGCCATGTAAAAACCTGAGTACCCTTACTGACCATAATTAGATGTTTTTTGTAAGCTGAACAATTTTGTGATCAGCACTGACTGCCCCTGTCCATGAGGGACATAGGTGCCACCCTGAGTTGAATTTATGGTCACCCATCCAGATGTCAAGGTTGTGCTTGAATAGGGTCATTGAGGAGATCTGTTTCACATGGAGTGGGTGCATATTCCAGAGGAGTGGCAATTGCTGGGAGAGCACAAATACACACAGGCTAGGTTGAGATCCCTGTAGTGAGTTATTATTGTCCCATTTGATTTGCAGATGTACAGCATTTCCATTAGGGCAGGGTCCAAGACTGCTCAGTAGGCCAGGCACAGGTCACCTGTCAGCAGCCTGTATGATACCGAGTTCAGTGACAGGGTTTTCAGTCTTTTTATATATGTCATGTTTTAGAGGCCATCGATTCTCTTGGTCAGAAACCTCTGTAGTGTCTCCAATTGCTGTAGTTGTCTGGCAAGGTACATACAGAAGGAAGCATTGTACTCAATTAGTGATCTGATACAAGTAGAGTACAGTGGAGCTATGACCTCCCTGGTCTTAGATGCTATGCCCTTATTTATGAGGTGAGCAATGTAGAATGCTTTTCTTACCACTATGGACACATGGTGATTGACGTTTAGATTGCTATCAACCTGTGCTCCCAAATCTTGCAACATTTAGTTTGAGTTTAGAGGGATGCTATCTATATCATAATTAGCAGGAGCTACTTCTTTGCCAAAGGGGACGATGAGGCATTTTTGTGTTAATTATCAGTGCATGAGTTTGGCACAAATCATTTGTCTGTGCCAGCCCTTTCTGTAATATGGTAACATTGTTGGAGGACTCTTTATCACTGCGGCCTGCTTACAGTCATCTGAAAGCTTGGTAAGCCACAGGCCATCTACCTTTGCCTGGACTTCAAAGAAATAGTTTCCAAACAGTAGAGGGCCCAGCACAGATCCTTGTGGTACTCCACTGGCAACTGGTCTACTGGTGGAGGTAGACTCCCCAAATTTGACAAGTGTACATTCTGTTGATGAGCCAGTTGGCTACCCATCGAATAATGTATGGGTTAATCCCCAGATGGGAGAGTTTCTCTAGGATACCTGAATGGAAGATTGTATCAAAGGCCTTGGTTAAATAACAATAGGTGATATGTACTGTTTTCCCTCATCCAGGGCTTTGGTGATATTCTCAAAGTTTAATTAGCAAGATCTAATCTTGACTAAACCAAACAGGGCTGGGTCAAGAATTTAAAGGTCACCTATGGCCTTGTGGATATGGTCCATGATGATTCTTTCCATAGTCTTGCAGATTAGGCTGATTAGGCTTATCGGTTGATAGTTCCCAGGGTCGGTTGATGGTTGTGTAGGCATGTTCAACTGTGAACATAGTTCTAGTTCTGCATGTAACCAGATTTATATGTATTGCATATAACACAATATTTATTTATTTATGTAGTGTATTTGATGTATTTGTGAACAAGTACTGAGAAACCAGGGTTGCAGTGCATAGGGGGGAGGCAACACATGGCTGCATTGTAAATATGTGACATATTGTTAGATAGAGCCTTTAGTTTGTAATGGTTACACATGTAGTTTCATGGCATGAAGAGTAAATGGACAGTAAACAGCACTAATGCATGCTAATAGTGACTTTGCATAGCTCAGCGGTAAGCAGAGGGTTTGCACGATGGTTGGCAAAGTGTTTGCTCATGCCAGATACACATTTCCATTACTTTTCCTGTTAGCTTGTAGTTAAGCAGTGTGCAAATGTGAGCTTCATTACTAAAATTTTGAGAATTAGTACTGAGTGTGTGAAACACACCTGCTGCATAGCTGAGTCTGTGGCAGCAGGTATAAATGCATTGATACGTATCTTTTTGAGCCCAGATGATATTGTGTTTAAATCCAGGTGTATTTAATACTTTTAAATAAACAGTGATAATGCAATGACATTATTCTTCATAGTACATTTAGCATTTGTTACTGTGTGTTGACCTAGCACAGCAGGGTTAAGCGGCATTGGACGGAGGTAACCACAGCATTGTAGAGCTATTCACTGTTGCTTGGCATTGGTGCATGATGCCAAACTCCACGCAAACACATAGGCCTATTTTTTTTACCAGATTATACGTGTTAAAATGGGGCAAATAGGAAAGTGGTGAAATGGGGAAAACAAAGGGAAAGCAATGCAGGAATGTGCAGGAGGGACCGTAGCGATCCATTTCATCATTAGTGTAAACTAAAAATATATGCAGAATATTAGCTGAATTTGGACCATCACCTCCAGAAAGAGGGGTGACGACAACGTAATTATGTTGTGTAGCTAATTGGACCAAATCAAGTGTGTCAAGAAGACAAGTGTGTGAAACAGAGAGTTATGTATGGGACATTTTTTTTTTTTTGTGGGACAGGTGCCCATTTTTTTAATTAAATAAGAGAGGAATGCTGGGTAAGGGACTTTGGTATTTCTGGGTTGGGTAAGTTGGGTAGGTGAGGAAGTAAATGCAAACAAACAAGACAAAACAAAACACAGAGACAGTATGGGATGCAAAAGGTTGGGAGACACCATGATTGGGGTGAGGGAGAGAACAACCCAGGCTGATGCCCATCAAACATGGAGACAGTGAGAATCTTGTCCTCACCCACTGGGCTGTCATCACTGTCCCCTTACTCTGCTGGCAGCTGCAATGCTTGACATCTTCTTCTCCTATGGACCATGAGGGAGAGCAGCCTCCCCATCTAGTGTAGGTATACACCAATGGTGCAGTGCATAACCTTAGACATCACCCTGGCATCTCCTGGCAGGTGATGAAATCCCCACCTGGGTAGAACTACCTCAGGGCACAGGTAGTGCAGGGGCAGAAGAGACAGTGCTGCCAGGTTGGGTCCCAGATATGGTAGGCATCAGTGCTGGAGCCAGTGGAATAGGGGCAGACTGATCCACTGGGGCCAGCTACCTCGTTGTGCTGTGATGCATTTAGTGGTTGTTACCAATGTATGACATGGAATCACTCTGATGACACATAATAGAACATAAAAAAGAAATAAGTGTCATATGTGACATACAGTGCATTAACACAATTATACAACCATTTTATCTGAAGTATTACATTTAAGTATGAATCCTAACAACTACACACTATAACTACAGATTACTGAAAATAATCCTTGAAATGTACATATATTGCACACATGAGTAATCCAATTATACACATTTCAGTTAACAACAGGGCATTTATGCCACTTGTCTAGAGTTTAATTTTATGTAATATTATTAAAGAAGTGGCAGTATTGTATAGTTTTTATTCATGTATTTGAACCCACAACCTCTGACTACAGTCTTACCTTGACTCCTAAAGTTTGTTTGTGCACTAGACTAATGAATGCATACTTGCTTTTACAGCTAGGATATGCATGCTCAATTTTCTACAACTGTATAAAAAATATATCTTTAACTTTTAAAGCTGCAATAATACTTCTCTTGTGCTAAATACATACCACTTGCTTCCCCCAGTCTCTCCATTCAATCAGCATGAGCCTGTCGATTAAACTCTATTTTTGGCATTAGCTGTGGAATGAGCAGAAAAGAACAGAAGAGCATTATGCATACCAGTCTTGCTTATATTTAGCTTTCCATGTATTACAAATACTCTATTATCATACTTACAGAGTTATGAGATGTCAGCATTTGAAGCTCAGTCAGCCACTGGTCGAGGGTATCCCTCTTGCTCCTTTGTAGGTCATTAAAAAATGCTTACACTTTTCTCTAGTGTATGAGATGCCAGCTGCACTGTGTACAGCCTGAGCTAAACTACTACAAGCCTCAAACTTGTACTGGGAACCAGAATAGTCCTCTTGCAGAAGCCTTTGGCTGTGGTGCTTTACCAGGAGTCCAAACATATCCTGGACTTCTGAGCACCCCATCTCTGTGCCCTAAATTGGGCACCTTCACCTCTAACTCCAGACATGTCTAACACCTGAGCTAGAGCAATGGGAGCTAATGATTTCCTGCCAGTTCCTGTTATTGCATTTACTGGTAGTGCGAAAACATGAGCAACGATGCCAAATGCATTTTCACAATGTTAAGTAGAGAGCAGCAGTGCCAAGCAGGGAGGAAAGAAATATTTTAGTTAGGAAGGTTAATCTGACATTTGACCTTAGTTTGAGGAGTGTTTGCTGTTGTAGCTTGGAAATATATATTGAAAAGTGGAAGGTAATTATTAGGTGAGTTCAGTTTGCAGAGATGCACTGGGGACATAAATGTCATGACCTGACAGATTTGTTTTTGCTTTATACACTGGCAAATTTGATTTTTAAAGTGCAGGATTCAAACCTAGGTACAAGGGACAAAGCATTTTCTTCCACAGCAGTGATTTTCCATCTTTGCCACAGAAGAAGTGCTGCTCAGACATAGTCAGGAATCATTCATAAATACAGCTGACAGTTTGAGGTGTTACACATGTATGTCTGTGACCTGACAAGGTTCTTATATACAGAACCATATGAGTATTTGTCTTATTGTGAAGGTCATCCAAGTCCAGATAGCAGAATTATACTTACAGAAATATAGTAGGCAGTATAATATCAGTCATATAACTTAAAATACAATAAGGGTGTCTTATCCCTCATACATATAATTCATATCAGCTCCTCTATCTAAAGTGTTATAAGTAACAGTGAATATAATGGGAAATGAAACAACAGTAAAAATGTCTGGAATGTCTTGTATTAGGACCTAGAACCATGTGTATAGCAGCCCTACACTTGCCACAAAAATAACACTTGTATATTTTTCAGTTCATTGCTGTAAACTGCACTGTCACAACAGTAAAAATAGGTTGCACAGCCTGTTCTAGAACCCAGGACCATCTATATTCAGCCATGTACATACACTATCTGCCACAGGAGTAGTTACTGTACATGACAGTTTCATAATTCCCTATTCATTCCTAAGTTTTGTGTGTTAACTGCCGCATTTAGCATGTTTGCATTGTGCCCAACATAATTAATTGAATGCATCCATTTTCAATTATTCACTGTCTGCATCCTATCTGCAGGTGTTCAGTGGCTGCAGGTGTTGGGAACCCTTGCTAACTGCAGCACAATTTCGCTTAGTGGAAACGAGTGATGGAAAACAAAAATGCACTGTATCCTTTTTGACCTTTACAATTTTACAGATGACCTGTCCGCAGGTTTTCTGTCAGCTTCCTGTGTGGATCAGTAATCTGGGTTTGTACACTGCTAAGTGTTGAGCAAATGAGATAAGCACAGCCAAACCTGATATCCATTTTCTCCTTTTTCCTTGTTTGCTCTAAGTTGCGTATCATGCAAACACTGGCTAAACAAAAATAGAAAATAAAAAAAAAAAAGGAAAAGTAGTTGAAATGAAGATAAATAATCTATGGGCCGGATCCACGAAACCTCCGTGTAAGACTTAATATGTCTTACTCAGAGGCTGCAGTTGAACGGTATGACATCAGCATGCCATGCATATTCATGAGGGCATGCTGAATCATACCCTAGGCTAACACAGTCTGCGTAGGAAAGTAGGTGGCGTGTCCGAATGCCGAGTACTGCAAAGGGACATGCCCCCAATAGAGTCAGAGGCCTGAAAGTAAACACCCACGAGCGAGTCCTTAGAAATGTCAAGGAACACAACACCACACATCCCCACAGACTAAACCCTACTGAAAATGTGTAAAACGTAAAAATAGCAGTTTCATTTTTTTTTTATAATTTGAAAAATGTTTGCCCGAATTTGTGCTCGTTTGCATGGGTATGCTGTTTGCTCAGCCACAGTTAGCAGACATTGAAAAACATATAAGATCTACATATGCAAATTAAGCCAAGTAGCAATAGCGTAGTGGTAGAGACGTTGGCCAAAGAAGAGGTAGTCACGGTTCGAGCCCCCGCAACATCATTCACCATTTTTATTTAAATAAGTATGAAACAATCCCCTGACACATATATGTATATATATATATATATATATATATATATATATATATATATATATATATATAAAACTATAATTTAAGTAAAATGTAATGAAATGGGCCATGTATTTGTGAAGAATTTATAAAAAAAGGATTATAATTGCCCATAGCTGAGCAACGCTTTAGCAAGCTGAAAATGAGTGCCCGTAGGTGAGCAGCACTTTAACAAGCTGCATATGAGTGCCCAGAGGTGAGCAGCACTTTAACAAGCTTAATATGAGTGCCCGGAGGTGAGCAGCACTTTAACAAGCTTAATATGAGTGCCCATAGCTCAGCAGTGCTTCACCCAGTGTAATATGAGTGCTCATAGCTAAATAATGCATTACCCAGCGTAAGCCATTTGCGCAGAGCTGCGCAGTGCACCAACCAGCTTACAGGCGGGCAACATTGGACAAGCTGTATCAAAGCCGCCTTTACACAGACATACCTCCTAGCCTGTCTAGACAGTAGTAAAATAAAAAAAGCAATGCCAAGAGTCAAACCCAGGATACTATGCACCATAGTCAAAGTACTGAACCACTAAGCCATGACAGTTGCACTGAGAAATACAGTATTAGCATATATATATAGGAATGAATGAAAATAGAACCATGACAAAGCAGGTTTGCTTTAAGCTGATAAATATCCAAAATGGCCACTCACAGATAAGTGCGGGAAAACCGGCATATATAAGCCCCATAGGCGGGAATACACACCATAACTGATTGTGGTACCCATTTGCAGTCAGGATGGCAGGTGCAGGAGAGGGAAATTGCTTTAGAGCACAAAGGTGGGGTGTTGAGGAGTCAAAATATATGGTTTGGCTCCTAGTCCATGATCATGAAGCACAACTCATGCAGGGTCAGGTTCAATGGGGAGCGTATAAGGCTGAGGCATGGAACCGGTTGGCACATGATCTCACCAGTGCCACAGGCATTCCGAGGACTGGTGAACAGGTCTGTCATCACCATGCGGACCTGCAGTGATGTAAGGAGGACCAACTGAACCGTTGGATCCAGGAGGCCCGCCAAAGGCCCAATGCCTCACTACTGAATAAGTATCCATGTAATTATGCATTTAAGAAATGCTATCCTAGCCTATAGTACGGAGAGGTATGTTCCAATATTCCTTCATTTATATTACAGCTGCAGGTGTTCGTTCCGCGAATCGGTGAGCCTGTGCTGATAGGCTGCTGAGGTTGCACCACCAGGGAGGTTCGTAATTATTTAGCTGGCATTGTTATAGAATATAAGTGAGACAGATTGTAAAATAGTTCAGTGTTATAACCCAGTAATAAAGGTGAAATAAGCCTAGAATAAAGATTCTGCTAGTATTGTAAGATTAGATAAGTGATGCAGCCTGGAAAAGAGTGTATTGCAATCCAGTAATAAAGATTAAACAAGTCTCAAATAGAGTTTCCACCTGTATTATAATATCAGATAACTGCTTCAGCCTGAAAATGAGTGGTAATCAATCAACAAAGGATAGACAAGTGTCGAATACATCCTTGTAAATTCTGCCATATGAAATAAGTGAGTCAGCTGGAAATGATTGTTGTAACCCAGTAATAAATGTTAATAAAGCCTACAATTAAGTACCATTCTGAAATGTAAATATAAAATAAGTGAGAGAGTGTGAGAAAGACAGTTTGAAGCAACCAAGAAAGCTGTAATAAGTCTGGAATAAAGGTATACTGCAGTCACTACATAATGAAATGAATGAGACAGCCACAACCAAAGAGTGTAATGTCTTAAATAAAGTACAGAACCTGGACTATGTCCGTCCCACAATTTGTATATGTTGCTGTACATTTGCATTATGGAGATAGTATGGTTGTATGGAATGCTGAACATCCACAGTTATCTAGACCCATATAAATCAAATGTAGCAGGATGCTGTACCTGAACACAGCCAGATATGAACATATATGAATAAAAATGGAATGTATATTAATGTAGCAGTAACATCCCCATCACCAACATTCCTAAGGTTACATACAGGAAACTGTACTAATACATGTAGGGGATATATATCTGCATGTACTAGGAATGTACAGTATATGAATAGGTAGTGTAATTTGTTAATGTAATATTTCTCCACCCTACCCTATTTTCACAAATTATGCCATTCCACACCAAACTGGGTATGTGTATTCACAATTAATTCCCATGGACATTTGTCCTGTTGGTTCATACATATCTGCATGTATGTTGATGCATGTGCCCTGTTCACATATCCAAACCTGATGGCCTGTTGCCACTAATCAACCCTGCATGCTGTTGGAATGTGCACTGTTGTTCTAAATATATGCTTGCTGCTCAATGTTCGGAATTCATGGGTGTTTGGTTAATGGGAATACTGATGCATGCTGTTTCAACTAATTTTGAATGGTGTTGTTTGTTACTAACCCAAAATGCCATAAAATACTGCTAAACATAGGACAACAGGGAAGGCGGGTTCCAGCGGACCCACCTCTCCCACCTCAGCTGGCGAGTGCACCTGGCACCAGTGCCCAGGCTGGGAACTCCTCCTCCAGTGGCCCTGTGCCACCTTTGGGTGGAAGTGCTGCAGGGGATGGGGCTCATCCCCCCTCTGCAAGCGTGGCTGGAGGAGAGCCTCCACTCACCCTCCATAGGGTCCGGTCTGTGGTGCGTAGTGAGATCAGATGTTCTGTGACTGATCCCCTATGCCAGCTCGAGGCAAGAGTGGTGCAACTCACGGGTGTGCCTGCCCATCCTATCCAGCCCCCAGCACAGCCCCGGCCTGGGCTGTGAAGGCACAGTGGTAACTGCCCATGGGTGGGGATCTCAGTTCCACAGTTGCCATCTGTGGGGTTATGGGCTCGCGATATCCAAACATCCACCCCCGTCAATTGTGTTTACCCCCCACATGTGTCATACTCCGCCCCTGTATGCGTCTTGTCTTGTCTGTTAACCTCCCCAACCTACCTCCCCAAATATACCTACTTCTTGTACCTCACATTCCACTCTCACCTGAAAAAAAAATAAAAAAAGGGCACTCTGTTCCCACAAAAAAATTACGCCCCATACATAGCTGCCCAATTCGTACACATGTCCGCTGGACATGTAAACTAATAATTCTAATTGGCAGTACAACATATTTTGTTGTCCTCACCCCTCTCTCAGGGGTGGAAGGTTTCAAATTTCACGCCAAATTTCAAACATATGCACAGCTGTTGCTGATAAAGAAATGGGCAGCTATGGACCTTCCCTTCACCCATCATGCACATCCCGAGCTGGTTTCCCTACTGTCTTTCCCTCTTTGTGCCCCCTTTTTCACCACCTTCCTATTTCCCCATTTTCTTTTCTTTAAAAGAAATTAGCGCGGGTGTTAGCGGGAGTAAGCACTTTTAAGCAGTAGTCAGCGGGTGTACGCTTGTGTGCGGTAAGCTAAGCGTAGATAAGCGTAGCTAAGCGTCACGCAAACTCGCGCAAACCCGCTTACAACTGCTTAAAAGTGCCTTAATCACTCTGTATGACAAGGCCTCATCAGCAAAATAAAATACCCCTGTCAGTCTCGAACCCCGGAAACACTAGTCTGCATGAATTACCACTGAGCCACAGCAGATATACAAGAACGTGGTGCTGAAAGAAATATATCATGAAATACAATGAGTGAATGTAAAGGGAAAATAGGAAGGCCATTACACAAAGCTTGTTCTGTGTATCTTTACTGGCAATTCTTGTGGAATTGCATTGCATTAGTGTGAGAAGAGAAACAGCCATGCTAGTAGGTAATAATGTTACAGTAGCACCTTACAAACCCCACACAGTATCAGAGCAGGATAAACACCGCCATATTTGAATAGGTAAGAGGCCAGATCTCCCAACTGTGACTGATTTACAGGGATGTCCCTGATTTGCAAACACCTGTTACCTGTGCCCCACTGCCTCCCTGTGAAATGTACTAACAGTAGGCAGAAAGGTGGGGAATCCCACGTAATGGTAACTGCCAATAAGTTAAAGTAGACACTACTTGCATGTCAGAAATGGTGTAGTAATACATATGCTCAAAATACCCCACAGTCACAACTGCAGAATATCTGAAATATATCACGGGTGTATCCCACTGATATGTACCTTTCCCTCAGGCTGGTCAAATATATACCTGATAGTATCTGAGGCCTGCAAGTGTCAGAAACACACAGCATATCAGCCTGTCTGCTGTTACATACTCTGAGAATAGCTGTGGAATTACTTCCACAAGCATGCCCTTATGTAGGAGTACAACACAGAAATATCAAAGGATGTAGCCATCTAACATACTAATGACAGTATAGCAGTTCAAAAGCACTGCATGTGCCTGATATTCATAATTGTTAGTACAATATACTTAGTTGTCCTCACCACTCTCTCAGGGGTGGAAGGTTTCAAATGTCACAGCAAAAGACAAACATATGTACAGCTATTGCAGTTAAGGAAATGTGCAGCTATGGACCTTCCCTACACCCAGCCTGCACATCCCTAGCTGGTGTCCCCAATGACTTCCTGCTTCCTGCTTACAACTGTTTAAGAGTGCCTTAGTCACTCTGTATGACAAGGCCCTAGTACTGCTCAGCAGCAAAATAAAATACCCCTGTAAGTGTCAGACCCCAGACCTTGGGCTCACCAGACTGCATGAAGTGCCACCAAGCCACAGCAAACATATAAGAACTTAGTGCTGAAAGAAATATATCATGCATTTCAAGGAGTGAATGTAAATGGAAAATAGGAAAGCCATAGCAGCACATTCCAGTAAAGACAAATATCAGGCATTCAAGGAGTGAATGTAAAGGGAAAATACAAAAGCCATAGCAACACATTGCAAAAACTACTGTTGTAAACCAGTTAATCCTCAAATCCCACAGGTAAGTACATACTACCATGTAAACAGTGTTAGCATTAGCAGGTGTGAGTTAACATACACACTGAGAAGAGTGAACTGGAAGAAGCAACAGTCAGGTTTCAGTACAACATGCATTTCAGTGGCTACAACACAGCATTAGATATGAGAGATATACCAACCTTCTGACTCACACAACAGTGTCCACAGCAAACCATCATGGTCCCCACCTTGCAAAACTGAAAGGCCTACACCTACCTAACCTATCATTTTATAGCAGTGTCCTGAAATCACAGTGAGAACTGCAATTACCACACAGCAGGCTGCATGCAATTACTAAATGCTGGCCACCAATTGGTGCAGAGGCCATCACATGCAAATGTGCAGATACCTACAAAAGCAGCCTGTACTGCCAGTCCACACATGCAATAATACCATTGCAGAAACTGGAGGGAGATATATATATAGAGAGATAGAGACAGAGACAGAGACCAAAAAAAAAATAAAAAGCAAGCCAGCCAGCAAGCAAGCCAGCAAGCAAGGCAGCAAGCAAGGCAGCAAGCAAGCCAGCAAGCAAGGCAGCAAGCCTGCAAGCCAGCAAGCCAGCAAGCAAGCCAGCAAGCCAGCAGAAAAAAAGCTGTCAGAGACAAAGGTAATGTAAACTACATAATCTAATAATCTACATACTGTGAACCCTCCATATGTGTTAGCAGTCTGTATCTATATGTATATGCAGATGTGCATAGGGCAAGAGACATACTGCAATTGTTAGTGAAGGCTGGACATACATATGTAGTTGAAGGTTGCTATGTGCACATATCAATGTAGGTTGTAGTGTGTGGCAGTGAAAACAGCATGCAGTGCAGGTATATGTCATGTGGTGGTGAACTTCTGTGGGACTTAGCCAGTGAGGCCTGCTACAGCTATACAGCCTGAGGACAGCATAATGCATTATGCACAACACTGTGCAATATCATTCCAGAATGGTATGTCTCACAACTGTTTCAGAAGTGGTATTCCCACCATGAAAGGTGGGCAGTCTATGTGCCTACATGTGCATGTATATGTACAGCAATGGATGTTTAGAAGTGTGTGTAGATATATAGATATATATAAAGAGAGAGTGAGAGAGGGGGACATGGGGGCAGATGTACTGCAACAGGTGCCTGGTGACCAAGGCATGGACTGAACACCATTGTTGATACTGCAGTACCATACCCCATTCCAAAACATGTTACCCACTAACTATCACATAGGTGGTTGCCCGCCTACCACTGGAAGTGTCAGAAGGGAACATGGGACACAGGTGTACAATAGCCTCCCCTTTGATCTCTACAGTGGCATACTAGTCTTGTAATCCCTGTACATGGTACATGTCATCACAAAAGGTGTGTCAGCTAGGGAAATGTAAGTCAGTGTACCCCTCTACACCTCACAATGTCCTATGCAGTATGTACATCCCATGAGAACTACAGCAAGTGGAAAGGCCAAAGACATACCTAACAAACACTGATAATGCCCTCAAACACATTCCCTATGCAGACTGACTCTCAAAACCACAGCTAGAGTGCCTTGCATACTTCCTATACAGAGGTTACCACTGCTGGACATACACAGTTATGTCACATCCATACCAGTTGGCCAACCACCATGGCAACACCTCACAATCCGTCCAACCTACATGACCTAGGGCCCTAATCCTTGTCACCGCACTAAACAGCACATGCTGGAGGTACAGGTTTTGATACACAAATATGCCATACCCTGGAGTAAACCACCCAGCATTAACAAACAAGGCTCCTTATTAGTAGATGTCATACATACCCCTGATGAATGTTATGGAGATAGGTAATATGCCCTGTGAGTCACCTCTGTGTAACCATTTCACAGGAGCAAGTAAAATCACATTACATGTGTCCCAAAGGGCAGGGCAGCATATGGCTAGGCTGCCCTAGGCCCAGGGCCAATAGCATAGTACCTACCTATGACACAATGCACACACACATGTACTCAGTGCAATACCAGCTATGTGATGTTGAATGAGTGTGACACTGATTGTGTGCAAGATCTGTAAAGGTGTGATAGCTTAGTGTGAGTTTGTGTCTGTCATGGTAGTTGGTGTCCTTGGTGTGAGGCCAGAGAAAGATGTGTCAGTTATCGGGATGCAAACATAGTAGATTGGCATATGTTGTGCCGTACTTCCCCTGTGTACGACTGCGGTGTCCCATCGTAGGCAGAAGCAATACATGTATGCTCAGTAAGTGGTACTGCTGTTGAATCCAGCTCACATATGAACTGTTGTACTACCTGATGTTGTAGGTCTAAACACTACAGTTTGGTGTATGTTCACATTCCCTGGTAACACTGTCTGGTGTGTTTCCTGTAGTCTGCACAGATTAGATACCTCATGCATAGGTATCTGTAAGTAGGGGCACACAGTACTATAAAGGTACACAGTTAATGCTCATCTGTGTAGTCATACATTTGTGTGTTGTATGTATGTGTTATATGTGTGTAATGATGCCTGTACCATGGCCGCAATCACATGTGTGCTACAGGGTATGTGTGTGTACCTGGCAGCATGTATACTCTGTGACAGCAGTATGCTGGCTATAGTAACAACTGTGCACACATGTCAGGTAGGGGTATGGCATCAAAGACTAGGGTGGATTACCGTTGAAACTGTAAATGTGCATTGCATTCATTGCACGGGATGACAATATTCTTCATCCATTAGCTTGATACATACCCCCAGTGTGAGGTTGTGCATTGTATCCCACACAGTGTGCCAAGTGCTTGTGTATACTAGTTTGTTGTATGGAGTTTGGCAGGCACTGTCAAACAGTTGTGGGCTGAGCACTGATATGTGGTATTGAACATGTGTATCCCCTGATAGACAGACAGATGCTATATATGGCAGTTAAGTGATATCAGTACATTAGAGTATTAAGTGTGCCACATAACTTGCTCACATATTTTTCTTTTCCTTCCAGGGTGATGGTGCATCAGCGAAACCCACCTTATACAGCAGCAGAGGATCAGGAGATCCACCAGAGCCTGGTGCAGAATTACTGTGTGCTGTTTTCCAGGACCAGCCAGAACCAGCATGAGAGGGCTGCACTGTGGCAAGATCTTGTCTGTCGGGTAAATGACATAGGCATGCATAACCGGACATATGAGCAGGTACACCATCACTGCAGTGATTTAATTAGACATGTCCGGCAGCGTGCATCTGATATCCACAGACAACAGCTTACCACGGGCGGTGGGGTACCTATCCACCCCCCTCACCAGTGTGGAGGAGCAGGCTCCAGGCCAACAACAGCAACATCCACAAACATGTGTCATCATGGAGGCCGGAGCCACCCAGCATGTTGAAATGGAGCGTGCAGGTAACATGCCATATCTGTAGTTGACTGTTCTCTGTACTGGTAGTTTATGCGTGTGTGAGATGTGTACTGTTTGTGTAGCTGTTAACCTGCCTATTCTTCTGCAAGATTGATATTCTGAGCATAATCTGTACACCTGTGAAAGCCACCTGTTGTACTACTGTACGTTATCATACTCATAGTATCAATGGCACAGTTGTGGCCACTGGCAATCACTGTCATATTTTTCCAGGTCCCTCTGGAGTGACAGCAAGGCAGCCAATCCATGCTGGTGAGTGTGTCATAACAATACTATTGCTAATGACATGCGCATGTCATATGGAGTTGTAGTCTGTGCACATGTAACACACCTACGCATAATGCATGCTGTGCATGTTTGCTGTGAGACTATGCATATCCCATTATTCTCAATAGCTGCCTCACTCACATGCAATACACAGAGCATGACACACATGTGTGGCAACACAGTACTGGACATTGTATAGACATACCTGATACACATGTACACAACACACACATGTTTGGCATACACAATACACCTTAGCCTGCTACACATGTCCAATTATGACACCTGCTGTATGGCCACCCTTCAGTATCCCACTTATCATCTATGCAGCACACATAATATACCTGAGGGGTAGAGGCCTATTATGTCTTTGTGCAACAGTCTTGAACAAATAATACATTCATGTTAGGCAATGCTCATTATTGGCCACCTTACAAATCCATGTAACAAGTGGCTGTGTAATTGTGGATGTAGTCATGTTACTGCATGTCAGGTACAGCATGCTAGCTGCCTGGCTGGCACACATTATTATTGTTGACTGACCACAAGAAGCATGTTGATCATGGCTCACGTTACTACACCACATCCAGTTCCGCCGACCACAAAAGTACACATATCAGTCATTGCGTAGCACCATCATGTGTTGTGTGCATGTGTGCAAATATACGCACCCACAGCTTGTAACACTTGCACAACATTGTTATGTCCTTGTACACATTATGTCCCAGGGTGGAGACAATCATTGAACAAGTACACACAAGCATCAAGTACACGTATACTGTTATTAACAAGGGCTGTCTACACTTGCACTGCATGTTCCTGTGCAACACATAATCTGCATGCTGACATGTGTGCAGTGATGTTTTTCCTTGTGATACTGTCACCCACCCTAAAACAGTATTGTGTATGTGTTGGATTGCAGGTGTGTCTGCGTTTGTATCTGCTGTACTGAGGAGTGTGCCTGTGTGCTTGTGTGCCTGTGTGCCTGTGCACTTGTGCACCTGTGTGCTTGTGCACCTGTGCACCTGTGTGCATGTGTGCATGTGCGCCTGTGTGCATGTGCGCCTGTGTGCATGTGCACCTGTGTGCATGTGTGCATGTGTGCATGTGTGCATGTGCACCTGTGTGCATGTGTGCATGTGCGCCTGTGTGCATGTGCACATGTGAGCATGTGTGCATGTGTGCGTGTGCACCTGTGTGCATGTGTGCATGTGTGCCTGTGTGCATGTATGCCTGTGTGCATGTGTGCATGTGTGCCTGTGTGCATGTGCGCCTGTGTGCATGTGCTCCTGTGTGCTAATATCATGTACATATTTGTAAACTGTGTTTCCTATCTTCCTCTCACAGGTTCTGATGTTGCTCTGGTGGAGTGCAGCAGGGAACCTGAAGCCACCGCTGGGGATAATGATTATGATGATACATGTGTAATGGCACAGGGAGGTGTGACAGGGTCTGTCGTTGGTCAGCCAATTGACACTACACAGCAGTCAACCCCATCAATGCGCACAGTCATCCTACCGATACATCCATTGTCACCAATGTCCTTAGCTGAGGGACAGCATACAGTGGGCATTGACCAGGGTAGTGTGGTATCATTGGCACATGCATCCCCTCACAGCAGCCATGGCCAGATTCCTGACATGGTACCACACAGGCAGATGTCCAGGGGTTCTCGTGGGAGCATCCGTGGTCGTACTGCCCCTGTCAGACGTGCCCACAGAGGTCTTTCAACCTCAGCTATGTTCCAGGCTGTAATGCAGGCACAGGCACGTATGGAACGGTACACCAGACAGGGTCTGAGGGAGCTTAGAGCACATCGCACTGCTATGAATGACACTATGCGTGACGTTGCGTCTGCCATCTGTAACATCAGCGAGGTCATTGATAGACGTTGGGGGGACATATTAGATCTCTTCCACAACTACATGTCCAGGAGCCAGGACAGTGCAGGATGGTTGAGGTGTAGACGTGGACGTATGCCAGCAACATTATCAGCTGGCAGTCATCACGGACAACAACAAACCCGCAGCCGCTCCCATAGTGCCAGTACCAGCCCCAGCAATGCTGGGTCTGTGCTGTCATTAGACCATCCGAGAAGACCATGTGCACATGGCTCTGGACAGTCCCAGCAGGGACATGTGTCCAGTCAATAACCCACTGCTTCTGATGACAGTACCCAGTCTGGCTTAGTACCTGATACTGTCCGTAGCACCCCTGCCAGGCACAGGTACCGTGTCCGTGGCCAGAGACAGTGATCTGTATGACCTGGCAGGTATAGTCTGTGGCTGTCCACAAACACCCTTATATGGCAGCCACATGGTGGAACTGTGTGCATGCATACACACACACATAATGCTAACACCTAGGGTTAACACATACACACACATTGCAGCAACATTGCCCCATGTTGTACTGTTGTCCCTCACTAACACACACACACACACACACACACACACACACACACACACACACACACACACACACACACACACACACACACACACACACACACACACACATACATGTCAATTGGATGTGTCAATGGCAGACTCTGGCAAACCAAGTACACACCCTGTGCATATGATGAAACTGTGCCACCTCCTGCCATCTGTAACACTGATGCAGGACCAGGGCAGCATGGTGCTGATGCACAGGGTGATTACATAGCACTGTAGTAATATTATCATGTTGTTAACAGTACAGTGTAATGATATTGTTGTGGGTATATTTGAGCATGCATGATGCATTACCTATGTTTGTCATTGCAGTTTTGTATACACCAGTGTTAATTCCTAAAGTGTACTGTTTGCACATGTGCCACATGGCTGTTGTGTGTACCTGTGCCTGCATGTGTTGGGGTGTGGACAGTACATGTGTGATGTTTGCAGCACTGAGTTGCAGGTGTACATTTGTGAACATGGTTAGCATGGAACATGACATGGTTTGACAGTATGCTGTGGGTGATACGGTTTCCAAATGTCAATGGTCTGCATTCTGGTAGTATACACAGCTTACATAGCCTGACATTCAGTGGTCATTACATGGTGTCTCCTCAACTGATACACAGATGTAGGAACCTGGTGTCAGTGATATCCCTGCAGTACTACACTACACTATACCAGTAGCCATTCTTACTGAGCCCCATACATCCCTGGGAACAATACTCTTTGGCATATAGCAGTCTCACGTACATGCCAACACACTATGGATATGTCCATCCACAACTGTAAATACATACAGTGGCCTACAATGCATTCTACACATGACACACCTAACCACCACAAGGGTATCATATGGACAGATACCTGTTGTCCAAGCCATGCTGTATTGCTGTAACGCAACTGTGGCATTGGCATCAGCATGTAGTTAACATAGTATTCCAACAGTACCATGTAGGTGGTAGCACTCATCATGTAGAACGGGTAATGGTGTGTACATGTGGACAAGTGTTATCTTGTCTTTCCTGTGATATTCATATTTCCAAAGGTATTCTGCAGTCCCTCGGTGTATCACCTAAGCAAGAAGGTGTCTGTATGCATATCGGCGACAGTTGCCATACACCTACACTGGGTGTCCATCACTCACAGTCTTTGCTGTGTTTTAACATGTCTGACATATACTCCAGACATGAACCCTCACCCACATTAATCTATCAAAGCTTTCATGGGTGTGTGTCACATAGTTGGCCTAGGACACCGATCATTGCAGTAGCCTGCATTGTCACCAACATACATGTATGGCCTAAGGTCTGGTAAGCTGCGGCACATGCTGGCAAAGGTAACAACTGTATTCATATGGGGCAGGCTTCACACATAAGAACTATTAAAGGTCACAGGTACATATCTGTATGTGGCACACACATACCTGATGTGTGCATTGAAATTACTGTTATAATAATATGTCATACCATAATAAAAGCAAAACATACAACACATTGACAAACTGTGTGACAAACGCACACATGGCATTTGTAGGATTGAAACCCCTACCTAACTATGTTATGATACTTGGGAGAGACGCATTAGCACAGAGCGCTATTCGCCTTACTGGATGATTTCATAGGTTCATAGGTTCATAGGTAGGTACTAGGCTATCAGCCCTAGGGCCCATACAAGCCTAGCCAAAAAATGTACCCTGGCTTTCACCACCCAAGAAAATTATTTTCCTGTGCCCCTGTCGAGCAGAGTCACAGAAGAGATCCCCGGGGTGAATTTCCCATTTCCCATCCAATCATCAAGATTTTTCTTGAAGAGTGCTAATGAGGAGCTCTGTTTGACATACATAGGTAGTCTGTTCCAGAGTATGGGAAGTCTCTGGGACAGGAATCTATCCCTCCAGCATGTTCTGTTTATTGTGGTGACAAAGTTAAGGTCCCTAGAGCATGTAGCTCGGAGGGATTGGGATTTCTTTAAGTGGAGCATGTCCAACAGCTCTGGGTTTGACATAGCTTTGTATGTTAGGCAGAGATCGCCCCTGAGTAGGCAATATGCAATGGAGTAAAGCTGTAGTTTTTTGAGACGGTCTGCATAGGGCATCTGTTTGAGGCCAGTAATCCTCTTTGTGAGGTATTTCTGTGGTCTTTCCAGTTGTTGTAGATGTCTTGTGAGGTACATACCAAAAGGGGCATTGTACTCTATAATGGGTCTAATGAGTGATGAGTAGAGGGGAACAATGACCTCTTTTTTCTGGATGAGAATCCTTTTGTGATGAGATGAGCCACGTAGAAGGATTTCCTGACCACTGTGGCGATGTGATTATCAAAGGAGAAACTACTGTCCACCTGTGTCCCAAGGTCTCTTATCACATTTTTAGCATTAAGTAGACTACCAGCTATGTGGTAGTTCATGGGTACAGAGTTTTTAACAAAGGGGATGACAATACACTTTTTGGCATTGAGCTTCAGGCCATGGCTTTGACACCAGGTATCTGTCTCAGTGAGGCCCTTTTGTAGTTTGTCCACATCGTTAGGAGTTTCAATTATGGCTCCTAGTTTGCAGTCATCTGCAAACTTTGTTAGCCAAAGACCTTCTGTGTTGGCCTGCACTTCAGAGAAGTAGATACCAAACAGGAGAGGACCCAGGACTGAACCCTGTGGTACTCCACTTGTCACTGGTCTAATGTCGGATTTGGAATCCGCTACTTTCACAGTGTGGGTTCTGTCCATGAGCCAGTTGGCACCCCATCTTGTGACATAGGGATTTATACCTAGTTTAGTGAGCTTATCTATAATTCCAGAGTGGGGGATGGTGTTGAAAGCCTTGGCGAGATCTAGATAAGCTCTGTGAACCATTTTACCCTCATCTATGGCTTTGGTGACTGCTTCAAAGAAGTCAGTCAGGTTTAGGAGACATGATCTGCCTTTTACAAATCCAAACTGAGTAGGGTCCAGAGTTTGGAGGTTACCAATGTCTTTGTTTGTGAGTTCCATGATGATACGTTCCATGACCTTGCAGACCAGGCTCATCAGGCTAATGGGGCGGTAGTTCCTGGGGTCCATCGTGGCTCCCTCTTTGTGGAGTGGGATAACTGTCACGGTGTGCCATTCAGTGGGTACAAAGCCTGAGGTGAGGCTATGATTGAACATGGTACTTAGGTAGAGTGCCAGTTCATTCTGTAGTTTGTGTAGAACGCAGCCTGGGATATTGTCAGGTCCCATGGATGCTGTGTTCTTGGCTTTGGAGAGTGTGTTTTTTACCTGTGCAGCCGTGATTATAGGAACTTTGCATTCTTCTGGTATAGAGATGGGCCCTCTAGGGGTGAGAGGGGGGGGGTAAAGTTAGCACTGAACCTATCTGCTAGGATGTTGGCAATATCAGTTGGTTCTGTATAATTAGTGCCATTATGCTGTAACTCAGAGCAGTTCTGAGTGTTCCCATTTAGATTCTTGGCATAGCTATAGAATGCTTTGTGGTTGTCTTTAGAGTCAGTGGCAATTTTGTTTTTGTAACTAGCTTTGGAGGATTTTATGAGGGATCTCAGCTTCTTACTGAGGTTGACCAGGGAGTTCCTCCAGTCATGGGATTTTACTCTTTTATTGCAACAGTTTCTTTCTTCTGTTGTAGAGTTTGTTTATGGCAGAGGACCACCAGATTGGCTTCCTTTTTTGGAGGATAACATCTTGGTTCTATTAGGGATAGCATGATCCATGCACTTGTGTAAGTGCTTATAAAGTGCATTTGTGTAGGATTCGGCAGTCATACCTCTATTGTCCGTCTGCATGGGTGTCATGAAGTTTGCCACTTCTGTCTTAAGAAGTGTAAAGTTGGCTTTGGAGAAGTTTTTTACGATGGTTTCCCTAATTGGAGCTGGGGGGTGGGATGTGGATGTCTAGGCTGATTAGCTTGTGGTCGGATCTGACCAATGAGGAATTGACCTCTGGTGTGGAACACTGGTTTCCCATGTTGATAATGACCAGGTCTAGGATATTGCTGCCCCTGGTGGGGGTGTGAATAAGTTGATCCAAGGCGTTGGAATTTATGAATTCTAGAAAACGTTGAGCAAAAGTGTTGGTACATGAGTAGTTTTCGCAGTTAATGGTGGGGTAGTTGAAATTGCCCATTATTAGGGTGTTGGGTTGTACCCTAATACTTTCCAGTGTATCAAGAAATGAGGAGTGTGAATCCTGGGGCATGGTGGGGGGTCTGTAGCAAGCTACAGTTTGGATTGCGGTCTTGCCCAGAGTTAGTTGCACTTGGATAATCTCGGATGCATTATGCTGTGCAACTAGCCTGGAGGTGTGGATATCCTTAATGAATATGGACACGCCTCCACCTTTAGTGCTTCTTTCTGGGTTAGGTGGCCGAAAGGTGTGGTATGAATTGAAGCCTGGTAATGCATGGATGCTCTCTGGAGCTTTGAACCAGGTCTCTGTCACTGCACAGATGTCAATGTTCTCCATTTTAAGGAGTGCCTCGAGTGAGTGCATTTTGAGGTTTAGACTTCTAGCACTGAGTAGCATTACCCTCAGATTTTGCTTGCTTGTACCTGTTACGGTGGTGAATTTGTCATTTGAACCTTGCCTAAAAAAGGCTCTATAGGGGTGGCAAGAGTCTTAGCCAGTATCCAGAATCCTAAGGGCGACAGGTGCAGGCCATCTCTGGCAAAGCATCGTGGACTGTTGATCATGTCGTCCCAGGCAGACAAATACTGGATCCCCTTAGAATGACACCAGAAGCTTAGCCAATTGTTGAAGTCAATCATTTTGTCCTTGTACTGTGGTATCATTCTGGGTGATGGCTGGATGCTAGTCAGGGTTAGGGTCATACCTGCCTGGGATACAAGATCAGAGAGCTCCTCCATGTCTCTTTTCATGTAGTCCCGGGAGGTACGTCTCAGGTCATTCACACCAACATGGACAATGACAGTGTGATATTTGTACTTATTGTGGAGTGACCTGAGTGCATGCGTTATGTGGCGGATCCTGGCACCTGACAGGCAGCTGACAGTAACTTTCTCCTTGTTTAGTCTAGTGAGCGGAACATCAGTGTGCCTGACTATAGAGTCACCTATGACTAGAGTGTTGGGTACGTTGTTATGCCTTATGGGCTGTGGTTGAGTTGCACACTGAGTTTGTGGGCTATGTGTCATTTGGGTTGTGTTGGGGGGTGGAGTTTGCTTGCGTTTATGCTTTGGATGTCCCTGATGCCTAGGCAGGTTTTTATTGAGAGCCTCCGCGAATGTAGGTGTGTGTTTTGTGTTTCTATGTGTGTGTTTTGGTGGTGTAGGTTTTGAGGGACTATGTGATGAGTGTGGTGTGGTGCAAGTGTTTACCTTCTCCTCTTGACTGTCTAGTCCAGTCTTGGGTGAAGAGAGCTTTGCTTCCAGTTTGGCTATATAAGTGCATCTCTCACAGGTTGTAGTGTTGGGTGGTAGGAGGAGAGGGTTGTCTGTGTACATGTGGCAATTGCTGCATTGCCCCAAGATGCCCAGATTCATCAGGTAGACAGGAGAAATCACTGGGAGCTGACCCTTAGACATGCCTGGATAAGTGCTTATTTATTAAGTATTAAAAACTGCTTTCCACTAGACAAGTGAGGAAAGTTGAGTGCTGTAGTAATTTGCAGCTTATGTAGTGCTTACAATGAGTTCTGAACACGTGCTGAGTTCAAAGAAACAGATTTGAGTGGTGAAAC
Source organism: Protopterus annectens (assembly GCF_019279795.1). Classification (NCBI taxonomy): domain Eukaryota; kingdom Metazoa; phylum Chordata; order Ceratodontiformes; family Protopteridae; genus Protopterus; species Protopterus annectens. The sequence continues at coordinate 869,162,431 of NC_056730.1, read as the reverse complement.
TAGAAAACTGGCTAGTTATAAGAAACAAAAATAAGCTAGAAGGCTTCCCTCCAACACAGAAGGGCTTGGGGGCTCGGAAGCCTACAGACAGTCTATACCACTGAACAGGAAAGGCAGGAAACGAGCTTAAAATATTTATTTATTTTTTCTTCTGTTTCCCAGATGCTCTCTTTGTACACAGTAGGAGTGCCTGATATCAGAATATGATCTCACTGCACTCAGTGGAGTGAGCAAATGAGATGGGCCCAGAAGGAGTATCCAAACACAAATTTACAAGAGGGGCGGGCAGTTTCAAGGCCACTAAGATTAACACCAAAACAAAAACAGGGACGGTGGGTGGGACTAACTGAAGAGCAGAGTCAAAACGTCCAGTTCAGTTAATATTCCTGCAACACAGTTAAATCAATTTAAATACTCCCTTCTCGTGCTGTATTTATAGGGTGCTGACATCATCAGTCTTTCCAAAGAGGAATGTACATCTTTTAGTGTGTTATCCCAGTCTTCAAAAAGGCCATTCCTTTCACAGAGAATTGCATACATACACACCCCCCACCACACACAGTGTTTGCAGGATTCAACCCCCTACCTAACTATGTTATGATACTCGAGAGAGCTGCATTAGCGCAGCGCATTATTTGCATTACTGGATGATTTTCCTTCTCCTGCTGTATTTATAGGGTGCTGACATCATCAGTCTTTCCAAAGAAGAATGCACATCTTTAACTATCCCTCAGTATGGGGGATAACAATATTTGTGCATTAACAGACGCCTAGTTCAGGGTCACATATGCACACTGGCACTGATAGGTTATGTTCTATAGCATGCTACGTGACCACAGGACTTGTAACACACAACACAAGTAGGGGGTGTATCCATATACATCACAGATACACACACCTCTGGGTTGGTACCACTGCACTAAGCATGACAGGCCATACATATACAACTTCCATTGTGCAAAACTGCCTTTTGGTTTGGTGTGTAGTTCAGACCCCCCTCCCCCCCAATCCCAGTAACCACACTTGGCTTTCCTGGGAACAGTGTAGGATATGCAGGTCTTCACACACACCATTATAGTGGTTGACTTCAGGTACACACATATTGACTGGGGATACTACTCAGGCCCTCAACAACATCACCCTACAGCCACTACAATTTGTGAATCCATGTGCTATGGCACAACCAGTCACCACAGCCACAAGGGGGAATACATATTGGACCTGATCATCACCAACATGGGGACTCTATGTTCCACACCAGAGGTAAAACTGTCATTGTTAAGATCAGACCATAAACAACTTTCCCTTGACATCCATATCCCATCCCCACCCCCAGCCAAGGAAATCACTGTAAAGAATTTCTCAAAAGCAGACTTTGCACTTGTGAAGACTGGGGTGGAATACTTCAAAGGCCCCGTGCTGTAGGATAATACAGCCCAATCTGCAGACTCCTTTACAAATGCATTGTATGAGCACCTGCAGGTATGCATTGATCATGCTATCCCAAATAAAACCATGACTCTTCCAAAACAGGAGACCTGTCTGGTTGACCCCAGCCATATATAAGCTGTACAACAGAAGGAGGAAGCTGCTACATAACAGAGCAATATCCCACAGACCCACATAGATCATAACCTCTCCTTTGCTAATCACATTGACAGAGTCATTGCAAAGACCTTTATATAGCCCTCCTTATCACATGGGTGTTTGCATGTAGATCATGGGAGGTCATTGTGGCCCTCTACTAGTCACTCATCAGGCCCATGTTTGACTACAATGCCTCTTTTGGGGTGTACCTTACCCAACACCTGCGGCAACTACAGTGAACACAACAGTACCTTCCCAAGAGGTTCATGGGCTACACACAGATGTCCTATGCAACTCAACTAAAGGATCTCCAGCTCTACTTAGTTGCTTAACGCCTACTCAGAGGTGATCTATGCCTGACGTATGCAGCCATTTCAAACCCAGAAGTAATGGACATGCTCCACCTCATAACATCCAAGACCCTTAGAGCTACACACTCCAGGGACTTAAACCTCAGCATAAAAATAAATAGGACATGCTGCAGGGACAGATTCATTACCCAGAGGCTCCCCTCACTCTGGAATTGAATCCCAGTTAAAGTTAGACATAGCCCCTTGCCAACCCTCTTCCAGCGAAATACAGCTGCATGGATGGGAAATTGCAAATTCACCCCTGGGATCTCCACTGTGTCCCTGCTTGACAGATGCACAGCAAGCTAGCCTTAAAGGGTGCCTTCTGTGACCTACTTTACAGAGGCACAGTAGGCTACTCTACTGGGGAGGTGGACACCAAATACACTCTGCCTAGGCTTATGAATTCCCTAGGGCAGACAGCCTAGTATTGACCTCTGCACCTATGTTTATGTTCGGGATGCACAATATTTGTTGCTGCTACTGTTTGCAGGTCTTTATTGCCGTAGCTTTCCCAGTTTCTATGAACAACTTGTGTATCTGCGTAACATGTTTGATCATGACAGGGTTCCAGTATATTAATATATGTGTCTGTTGTCATTTAACTGTGTGCACAGGGCAGATCGCTGGATCGTGGGAGGTTCCTGGCTTAACACATACAACTGCCAGATATGTGTGACTGACTGCTATACTCAGACATGGCCTAAGTGTGTGAGCATGCCCAGTTCAGGCTTTCCATGGTTTGTTGCCTGACATATGTCTCATTTATCCAAGTGTGTGAGCATGCCCAGTGTGACCTTTCCATATGTTGTGATCTGGAGTCCACTACATTTCTGGTTGTGTGTGAACATGACCAGTATTGACATTTATACTGTGTGTGTTGGAAGTCATGTTGTGTTCTTACTGCCAGACTCCTTTGTGTCATAACTCAACAGGGATTATGCTGTGCCTGCAGGGTTTCCATGTGAGAGTTTGCAAAGACTTGGCAACATTCTCTCATACTGGCTGAACACTGCAATACTGTCATGGTGTAGTGGTTCAGTACTTTCACTATGGTGCACAGTATCATGGGTTTGAGTCCCATCACTGCCTTAAATGTTCATACTGAGCAGACCAGACTGGTTAAGGGCCAGTTGAGTAACTATGAGCATGTTGTATTTTGTTCAGCTATGGCCTACTTAAACCAGGCTTGCCCGACATTGCTGTGTATTCACCAACTTGGGTGGACATTGCCAAACATTACTCCACATTGACCACAGTTGTACTAGTTGGTGTGTGTGATTCTGTTCATAGGTTCATACTAGGCTATCTGCCCTAGGGCATTTATAATCCTAGCCAGAGTGTGTTTGGCTTTCAACACACATTTTAAGTGGAGTTTGCCATGACATTTTTCAAGGTTAGTATACTGTGCCTCTGTCTAACAGTGACACAGAAGTGATACCCAGGGTAAACCTACAATCTCCCATCCACTCATCAAGATTCCTCTTGAAGAGAGTCAATGAGGGACTCTGGCTAACCTGGAGTGGGGGTTTACTCAAGAGTAGGGGGAGCCTCTGGGTTATGAATCTGTCACTCCAGCATGTCCTATTTATTTCAGTCCTGAGGTTCAGGTCTCTTGAGCATGTAGCTTAATGGGATTCTGATTTTCCGAGGTGCAGCATGTCCATTGATTCCAGGTTGGACATGGCTTTATACATCAGACACAGATTGCCTCTGGGCAGGCGGTATGCCACTGAGTGGAGCTGCAATTTCTTTAACCAGGCAGCAAATGGCATGTGTTTGAGCCCTTTGATCCTCCTGGTGAGGTACTTTTGTGGTCGTTCCAGCTGCTGCAGGTGTCTGATAAGGTACATCCCACAAGGGGCATTGTACTCAATTATGGGCCTGATGAGGGATGAGTTAAGAGGCACGATGACCTCCCCTGATGTAGATATGAATACCTTCATGATTAGGTGGGCTATATGAAATGGTTTTCTAAACACTTTGGCCACGTGGTTATCGAATGAGAGATTGCTATCAGCTTGGGTCCCCAAGTCTCTTATCACTTCTTCCACACTTAATGGGTTACCACCTATGTGGTAATTTGTGGGCACTTAGTTTTTGACAAAGGGGAGGACTATACACTGTTTTGCATTTAGCTTGAGGACATGGCTCTGGCACCAGTTGTCTGTTTCTATGAGGCCCTTTTGTAGGATGCTTGTGTCAGCTGGAGGGTCAATTATGGTGCCCAGTTTGCAGTCATCTGCAAACTTGTTCACCAACAGTCCTTCTGTATTGGCCTGTACCTCTGAGAAATATATACCAAACAAGGGAAGTCCCAGGACTGAGCCTTGTGGGATGCCACTTGCAGCTGGTTTGGGGTCTGACATGGCTCCAGCATTTCTGACCATGTGGGTTCTGTCCTTGAGCCAGTTTGCAACCCATCTAGTGACATAGGGGTTTATATTGAAGCTGGTGATCTTATCTATGATGACCAAGTGAGGTACTATATGGAAGGCTTTTGCGAGGTCCAGGTAGGCTGTGTGGACCACCTTCCCCTCGTCAATGGTCTTGGTGACTGTTTCAAATGACTCAACCAAGTTTAAGAGGCAGGATCTGCCCTTAACAAAGCCAAACTGGGTAGGATCCAGTGTCTGTACGTCCCCAATATGTTTATTTCTGAGGTCCATGATGATCCTTTCCATAGCTTTGCAGACCAAGCTAGTCAGGCTTCTGGGGCGATAGTTTGCAGTATGCATTGAGGCACCACCTTTGTGGAGAGGGACCACTGTTGCTGTACACTGCTCTTTGGGTACGTATCCTGTGGTAAGGCTGAGATTGAACAGTGGTTTTATGTTTGTGTTCAATTCTTCTTGGGGTTCATGTTGGACACAGCCCAGGACACCGTCTGGTCCCATTGATGCTGTGTGTTTTGCTTTGGAGAGAATGGCTGTTACCTGAGCATCTGTGATGTCAGGGGGCCAGCACTCTGCTGGGATAGATATTTGCCCTTTTGGTGGGGGGGGGGGAGTTTGCACTGAACCTGTCAGCTCAGATGTTGGCAATGTCTGTGGGTTTGGTGTATTGTTTGTCATTTTGGACTACTTTTGAGCATATCTGTGGATTCCCACACAGGTTCCTACCATAAGTAAAGAATGCGTTGTGATTATCCTTGGTGTCCTGTACAATTTTTTTCTCAAAAATGGCCTTAGACGATCTTATGTGTGGCCGTAGTTTTTCAATAATGCTGATCAGAGATGCCTTCCCTTTTTGGGATTTTGATCTATCATATAGTAGCTTCCTCCTTGTATTGTATGGTTTGTTTATGGCTGGGGTCCACCGGACAGGATGTCTGGCTTTGGAGGATTGGGTCTTGGTTTTATTTGGGATTGCATGATCCATGCATTCCTGAAGGTGTTCATAGAATGTGTTTATAAAGGGTTATGAGGTCTGGGCCATATTTTCCACAGGCACAGGGGCTGTGAAGGATTCCACCTCAGTTTTGAGGAGTGTGACATTTGCTTTAATGAATGATTTTCACTGTGTTTTTTCTGGCCATGGGCTGGGATCGGGATGTGAATATCCAGTGAGATTACTCTCTGGTCTGATCTTACCAGTGAGGGATACACTTCTGGTGTTGGGCATAGAGTCCCCATGTTGGTCATGATCAGGTCCAGTATGTTTTCCCCTGTTGTGGGAGTAGTAGCAAGTTGTTCCATAGCATTTTGGTTTATAAATTCTGGGAACCTTTGGGCTAGGGTGTTGGGGCTAGGGTAATGCTCCCAGTCTATGTTTGGGTAGTTGAAGTCACCCAATATAATGGTGTTTGGGGAGACCTTCATATTTTCATGTGTTCTCCAGTCGGCCAAGTGTGGTTCCTGGGTTTAGGAGGGTGGTCTGTAGCAGGCTATGAACTGGAAGGTGGTTTTAGCCACTGTTAGTTGCACATGGATAGTCTCCGATGCTTCATGCTATTCCACCAACCTGGGGGTGTGGGTATCTTTGAAAAATATTGATACTCACCCTCCTTTTGTAGTTTGTTCCATGTTTTGCAGCTGTAAAGCATGGTATGAGGTGTAACCTGTTAATGCTAGGGTGCTCTTGGGAGCCTTGAACCAGGTTTCTGTTACTGCACAGATATCAACATTCTCCATGCTGAGGAGAGTTTGGAGTGCATGCATCTTGCAGTTTAGACTTCTGGCATTGAGTAGCATTACTTATAGTGTCTTATCCCTTGTGATACCTATGGAAGTGGGTTTGTGTTTTGAGCCTTACCTAAACAAGGCACTATGGGGGTGACAAGAGCCTTTGGGAATATCCAAAAGGCCACAGGTGATAGGTGAAATCCATCCCTAGCGAAGCATCATGTCTTGTCGAGCATGTCATCCCAGGCTGACAGGCATTGTATCCCCGTTCACTGACACCAATACTTAAGCCAATTGTTGTAATTGATCATCTTGTCTTCATATTGTGGCCTCATGTTTGGTGAGGGTTGGATGATACTCAAGGTCATCAAGTTTGCATATACTACATGGTGGTAAATGCTGTTTAGCACTACCTTACATTGCTTAACACATGGCAATCATGCCTCAGGTGGTGCTGCAGAGCTGCCTATGTCAGATGCACATACTGCACTCCCTATACATGTTTGGAAACAGGTAGTGTCAAGTTAGGCATCCCTTTTACTATATGTGCGAGTCAGAGAGAGGTATCATTTCCAGGGTTCCTACTGAGCCAGTGTATGTGCTATGCGTTGCCTCTTCACCAAGGCCAAGGCATAAAGGGCATGCCTCCTTCTGCCTACTGGGGCAGGCTCAGGTTGTTCCTCCTCCGAGTCATGCTCTATCTGTGATGGCCTTGGCACTGGTGGGGGGCTGTTTGGCCCAGGCCTATGCTGGTCCTGCTGCAGCTGTTTTTGCAGAATCATATTATGTAGCATAGCACATACCATGGCAATTTGGGTACATGTAGTTGGTGAGTATTGCAAGGCTCCACCAGATGTGGCCAGGCACCGGAACCGTGACTTGAGCAACCCAAACACATGCTTGATTACATTTCATGTTTGTGCATGTGCCTCATTATGGCATTCCTGTTCAGGTGTGTGTACGTTTCTGATGGGTGTCATCAGCCACGGCTCCAGTGCATAGCCAGCATCGCCCACTAAGTGACCGTGTGGGATGTCCCCATTGGCAAATGTCTGATACAGCTGCGTCAGATGCCAGATATGGGAATCATGGTAGCTTCCAGGGCAGCCAACACACACATTCATTATTATGCCCTGGGCATCACACACGGCCTGGCAGTTGATGTAGGCCCTACCCTGCTCACCGGCTGGTGCTTTGATGCGTATATGCGTGCAGTCTATTGTGCCAACTACCTCAGGGTATTCTGCTATTTGCTGGAAGAGATGCATATTGCTGGCCAATACCTCACAGGAATTGGGGAAATATACATGATCACCGACATGTGCTGACATGGCATCCAGGAACTGGTGTAGTACCCTGGATGCTGATGCCTGTGATATCCCCATCATATCACCAGTTGGTCTCTGAAAGGTACCTGTTGCTAGTATTCTTAGGCCAACACATACCTTGGTTTCCACTGGGATGGGTTCCCCTCTGTTGGTTCTGTGTGTGAGGCATGGCCTGCACAGCTCAACAATTTGCTGCAGGAGGTCTCTGTCCACTCTATAGCACCCACTATCTCCAGCTCATGTAACCCCTGGTAGGTGACCCTGGGCCTGTACACTCTTCTCTGTCTCCTCACTGTGGGTTGTCTGGCAGCATTTGCATTGTCACCACCCTCAGCATGTTGCATATGTCGCCTTATAACAGCAATGGCAGCCCCCAGCATTTTTTGTCTGAGTGTAGCTTTTTCAGTTTTCACTTCTAGTAGCTTACTCCAGTGTTGCAGTGTCTCTTGAGAGAAACAAACTGCACTGTTGTTTGCAGAGTTTTAAGTGCTGGGCTGGGCTAGTGTTCTGCCTGTGTAATTGCCTGATTCTGATTGTTTGCACCTGCTAGCTCTACTAGTATTCCCTGGTAGCTTCCTACTATTTGTTGTGCTTCCTTTTTCCTTTCTGTTTCCTCGGGGGGAGCGATGCACATACAAGCGGAAACACACTCACAGCAGCTCACACGCGTGCACACATGCTTAGACGGACTAAAACTTGCTTATTCGGGTTAAAACACACGCACACCAGTGCAAACACACTTACAGGCCTTCCAACAGTCTTATACATGCTTACTCCAGCTTAAACGCGTGCACTCACACTTCCACGCGTGCAGTCTGTCTTACTCTGGTTTACAAGCGTGCACACATGCGCCTACTCGCTCAGAAAGAAACTTTGGTGTTGTCCACAGTATACACCTTCCATTTCATGGCTTTCCCTGGCCTACCTGTTGACACACCTCTTACCATGATGTCTAACTGACAGCTAATACATGCCACTGTGCTCCAATGAGCTTCACTACTTTCATACATACCCCCCCTTGTGATGTCACCTATCTCCTACTCTGTTCCTCCCCATATCCTACTTCTACACTCCACTGACTGTGCTCATTTGCTATGTAGAAGTGTGATTCACTATCCTAACACTCATTTACATAGGATTGCCTACTAATGCTTGGTTACATGTCTTAGACTGGACTTCTCCCCTTAGCAACCCCTACTCGGTGGCCATGTTGTCTTCAGCCTGCTATTCCTTTACATTGTCATTTAACAATTTTCATAAATTCCATGTTTGTGGCTTTTATTGTCTTATTTTATGATTTTTTATAGCGCACCCCATTTGTGTGGCACTGCGCTACACTTAAACATCGGAAATCGCCAAAAAAAAAATTATTTTTATTTTAATTTTGCATCTGGGAAACTTTCCAATGGCCGTATATTTGGCCATTGGCATGCTTCCTCAACTATATGCAACCTTTATTTGGAGCTGACAAGGCACCATTGTACTATTTGCAGAATGGTACTCAGTTGTCAACTGAGTACATTTCTGCAGCTAACACGTCTCCTACTCGGACAGGTTTCTGCTTCCTGGATCGCAAATTTACCTCATTAGCATGCCTTTCGGCTGCAAGTGAGGTAATTTGCATATCCCAGCCTTGTCCGTGTAGGAGACGTTTTAGGAGCTCTCTTACACGCCTCTACAGGCTGTTCCTGGATCGCTCGCCGGACATAATGGCTGCATGGAGTCTTACTCTACTCGTAGACTCCGTGCAAGCCATTGTGAATCCGGCCCCATGAAATAAAACAAAACTGTTTGCTAGTACACATGAAATATTTTACATAGGTCAGGATTTGAACTCTCATTCCAGTTAACCTTCAGAACACAGTAAAAGTGCCTTATCCCTCGTTGCCACACAAGCAGTTTTGCAACAAGGAACTTAAGTCATTCTGCAAACAACCAACTGCGACATCATCCACAGTACTAACAAACCATATGGCAGTTATTTGTACATGTATTAATTTCAGATGTAGTACACTGGGTGATCACACAACCATTTTTGACTATTGCTTGCAAAAATGCAGCTCTGTCTTATCTCTGTGTTTGTTGCTCATGCTTGTCTTATCTGACCAGTAATCTGAGGCATGCAGTCTGCAAGGCATTCTATAATACTGTCTTTAAAATGTGTGAGGATATTAAATGGCAATAATATGCAGTTTTCAACAAATGAAGGGGGGTTGAAAGTTAATGAATGGAACCTGTGAATTGTGTGCTGCTTACTTACATTTCCAACTTTGATAAAATGACTTCTACACTTTGTACATCTAACCTGACACACCCACTGGAGGTAGGGCAGCCTGCATTGCTGTTTTGCATTCCTTCTCCCTACCAGTAATCATTCACAGTTGCAATCCATTAGCAACAAACACTGTGGGAGTGCCTGCACTATGTTTACATTTGATACACAGAGCCAAGTATTTATGATTCAGCAAATCTAATGAATTCACACCTCATTTCCATCTTCACCATGCTTATAGTCCTGAATCTACACCATAAAAAGGCAACCATGTAGTTATGGAACCTGAAGGTGAGGAGACTTGTTTATGTGGAAAACACAGAAGAGGCTATTACTTTGGGCTATATCTGCACAGAAGACTACTGGCCTTGAGAAGACAGGCTTGTATTTTTCAGCTATATACTGCATATGCTGAAGTGTCATTAAAAATGTGTCATTTGCCTGTTCTTTTGGGGGTGGGGGAGCAAAGTTGCATTTCTGTTTTGGTACAAAACAAGGATAGGCTGTGATTGTTACTCTCCTTGTTTTGCATCCAACCTTGCTTTGTGTGTGAATGTAATATGTTACAACCACACAACTCCTGTTTTTCATATTTCAATATCTTGATGGTTTTATGTTTCTCCAGTGGGTAATAGTAAAATGACACATTTTCTGTTTTATCTGAAAGCAAGTAGTTTTTAGTTATGTGAAAATTATGTGTATTATCCTTCTGTTGTGTTTTAGTTCACCTAGGATCATGGCATCCAGGCATCTCAATCTTCAACCCCACCCTTCAGTAACCCTGAGAAAAGAGGTCATTATGGGAGCTTTTAGGAGACATGGTGTCTTTCTGCTTGAGGGGGGACATGGAGATATGTCAGGCAGAATGCAAATTTGGCAACAGATAGTTGCTGATGTGATTGCAGTAGGCAGCCACATCAGCACATATGGTCAGGTGTGCCATAGGGCCATTAACATGATCTCATCTGTATGAAGGAGAGCAGCTGCAGTGGCTTCTAATTGGCTGGGTACCAGGTGGGCTGCTACAAAGCCACCATTAACAGCAAATGAAGAGTTCCTGTCCACTGATAGAGATCCAGATGCCCCCAGGAAGATGTAGAACAGCAAATCCTTGACTGTTTCAAGGACACCAAGTATGTCCCACGAGGAGCTTCCAGGTAGGCTTATGTATCTCAGTTGTTAAATACTGTTGCATGGTAAAATATTTACAGCAATGCATTAGTTCTGTTTAACAATAAACTGGTTTGTGGGGTGGGGGGAATTGGAGATTGCTACAGCTAACAACACATTCTGATTGACTACACATGGGATTAGGTTGGACTTGTCATCCAAGTTCTTGTTGAAAGTATAGTTAATGGACATATAAAGGGCAAAATGTTTTAACCCACACATTACTGTTAATTGTGATGATGTTGTCCTTAACTTTTGCTTAACTTCTTCAAGGACCGTCGTACATGGGAAGATTGCATCATCTGGACATGATAAGCCAAACAGTTTCTCTGTCAGTGGTGATGAGCAGTTCAAACAAATATATAATTTTATCCATATGTATAATGTGGGTGTCAAGACTGTTATGTGTATTGCTGTACTGTCTGTAGTAGTGGTAGCACCATTACTTTGTTACCATACACTTGATTATAGTAGTGTAGCTATTATTTTTTTTTCCTGTGTTTGTTGCTTATTATCACCGGTGATTGTGGCAGTGGAAGTGTAGGACTCTTACAACCTGATGTCAGAGTATCAGCGGATTCTGCTGATGATAGTGGCCAAACAGAGGCATGGTTGGGGGTGCAGAGGTTGAATCTGATACTGAGGTTGACATTCAGCCATCACTTGTAATACCATCGGACACAGACAGCGAGCCCTCAGTTATTGGACAGGTGGAGGGTGAGATACTCAATCAGGGAAATGTGGTTACAGCAGCTTCTGTGTCTCTTGATTCTGGCTGTAGCCAAAGTGTGGGCAAGGTGCCACACAGGAGGGTTGTTAGGGGTGCTCAGAAGAGGCCTGCTGTCTATCCTCCACCTGATCCAGATGTGTCTTCCAGTGCCACTGGATGTATATTGAGGGCCATCATGGAGGCATAGGCATATTTCCATAAGTCCTCCAGAGAAATGCTTAGGGTTGTCGATGTGGCAAAGGCTGATATGCATAACTGCCTCCATCCATGTTGCCAAATACAATGGATTGGATGAATGACATGCTGGAATGGGTGGTGTCTGTGATGGAACATCTGCTGGGAGGGGGAAGGCATCCTTGTGGGTGTAGGTCAGTCAAACATCCTCATCATCTGCTGTTAGCCAATGCGACAGTGCCCAGTCACGCTCCCATAGTGGCACTACTTCCACTGCTCCATCATGGTTGAGATGTCCACACCCAGACATGGCAGGCTATGGTATCCTGGCCCTGGGCATCACCATGAAGGGACCTTGTCCAGCAGACATTTTCACATTCAGGTAGCAGTAGTGCATCTGACTGTGGGCATGGACTTGCTAGTGCAACCCCTGGCACAGCCTGTTCTCATGGTCGGGTATGACAACAATGAGCTGCCATCTCTACCGTGCATGTTTCACACCTGTCTGACATCTCAAGATGTAGAAATAGCACAGATCTTAGCTTTGTTCATCCAGACACTCACACACCAATTTCACCTGGACAACACATAGAACACACACAACTGTTACGTGGTTTAGCCATGAAGCTTAAAGCTTATTTTGTCTCACTGGCCATTTATTACTTCATCCAAATATATGCCTGCTTCTCTTTCTTACTCACACAAACTCACCAACCTTTTGTGTCAGCCTGGGCTTCTTGTCCCGCACACAGAACACCCTGGGCAAATGATGATAACTGTGCCTTATCCCTGTTTTCTATCTTTTGGATTCAGGGATACATAACATTTGTGTCTGATGCTCAGGGTGCATAGCTGACTTAGTGCTTAGTATATCTGCATTTGTGATGTTGATTTGGTAATTATACCTTTGACTTATATTGGTCTTAGAGAGTTAGACAGTTGATAGCATCAAACTTTTTCGCATTGGTATTGTTAGTGATCTTGTAAGGGTTGTGAAATCTAACACTGAAATGTGTCTCATTACTTTCTAACGTCTCTATTTAATGATTTTCCAGTACAAACGTATGATGCTAAACTGAGGACATTCAGTGACCATCAGTACTTTTGAGAGGTATGACTGTGTGAACCTTTGATGCCTGAGGCCTGCTACTTAATAATGTACCCATACAAGTCACATAAGTCTTTGCTGTCACATGTTAAAGGAATTTACGTACAAATCACCCACCTTTTTCTTGCTTATGTTAATAAGTAACAACATGGAAGGATATGTCATTCATTTGTATTAGTAAACAATATACTCCAGGTTCAACACTTACCTTATACATCCAGCAGTTGCATCACTTCTAATTCAGGGCTGTCTCTGTGTGATGCTAGGAGCACACAGCCATTACATAGGTAGGTAAAGGTTGTGAGTATTGTCTGGCACAGTGTTACTATATGTATGTGCATAGGAGGAAGGTTTTAGCCCCTTAGGTCGTGAGTGAGTGTGCCATGCCTCTTAGCCAATGTGAGGGCATATTGAGCATGCCTACATTTGCCTACAACCACAGCAGCTACTGGTTCCCCCTCTGACTCCTTACTTGTGTGTGGCTATGGTGACCTTGCCATTGGTGGTGGGATGTATGCCCCTGCCCCTTGCTGATCCTGCTGAAGCTGTTTTTTCAGGATGATGTTGTATAGCATGGCATATGCAGTGAATATTTCAGTACATGTATGTGGATTGTACTTGCAGGGCTTCCCCCAGATGTACCTAGGCACCAGAACCACAACTTCAGCAGTTCAAACACATGCTCTATGATATTTCTGGTTTCAGTGTTTGCCTCATTATGGCATTCTTCAGTGGGTGTGTGCGCATTTCTGATGGGTGTTATCAGCTATTGTTCCAGTGCATAACCTGCATCCACCAGTATATGATCCTGTGGGATATCCCTCCAGTGGACATCTGATACAGCTGGGGAGGTGTGCCAGATATGTGAGTCATGGTAACTGCTAGTGTTGCCAACACATGTGTTCAAGATGATTCACTTGGCATTACACCAGACTTGGCAGTTAATAGAGTGGAAGCCCATTCTATTTATGTAGAGCCTTCCCTGTTCCCCAGGTGGTGCCTTAATATCTATATGTGTGTGATCTATGGCTTCATGGTAGTGTGCTACAGGGTAGAACTCCTGCATATTTGTGGCCCTGTCCTCAGGAGTATGGGAGAGACATATGTGATCACTGACATGGTGTAGCATAACATTCAGGAACTGATGGAGGATCCTGGATGCTGATACCTGTGACATCCTCAGCATGTCCCTGTTGGTCTCTGAAAGGTTCCTGTAGCTAAAATTCTAAGTGCTACACATACCTTTGTTTCCACTGGTTTGGGTTCCCCTCAGTTTGCCCTGGCTCTGAGTTGAGGGTGACAGAGGTTGCAGAGTTCTTGTAGTGTGTCTCTATCCACACTGTAGCACTCTACAATTTCCATGTCATGCAGACTGTGATAAGTTAAATGGGGTCTGAAAACTCTTCTCCTTCTTGGCCTTCATCTGTTAGCAGCAGCAGCGGCAGCATAGACTTCAGCCTGTTGCACATACACATGAATTAAAACAACAACAGCCCCAACATTGTTTCTGTGTAGACTCCTTTCTGTGGCTGTATTCCAATAGGTTTTGGAATTTGCAGGGAAAACCAGCACTGAGTCTACATGGTTGCTTTATAGTTTGTTGAATAGCTCCTCCATCTTGAATTCATTGATTAGCATACAGTTCAGCTGCTTATGCTGTAATTAGCATGCCACAGGTTTCACCTTGTTTGACAGATCTACACACTGTGTAGACTGAGCCACTTACTGAATCTAAAACAGTGTGCTACTGTGTGCGCACCACTGTGCAGCATGCACACAGTGTAAACCGACAATGTAGGCTTTAATGAATCTCACCGAAAGTCTATAGATTTGCCCTCCTGGCAGATACTTGCTTGCATCATTGTAAACTCCTTAAAAACCTTAAGTGGTCACCAGCTACTGAATGATCAACTTCCTTATTTGGTGAACTCATTTATAAAATCTTAAATGGGTGCCACTGACCTCCTCTTAGAAGAAAACTTCATATCAGAGACCACTCCTATTCTTTAAGAAACTCCCAAGAAGATGGCATATTATTTGTCACTTTTTAAAACTACTGTTAGGGAGCATGCCTTCTTCAAACTAGGTGCTGCACTCTGGGCAAAGCTGCCTGCTGACATTAGGTTGTTGAATTCACTGGTCACATTTTAAAAAGCTCCCTCTGAGTATCTACAGAGAGAAACAGAATGTTGCTGCTTTATTGACACTGGTTAATAACAGCAATATTATACCTTTAATAATGGTTAATAATGTCGCCTCACAGTAAGACGCTGTCCGGTTCGATTCTCAGCTAGAGCGTCTTCTGTGTTGAGACATGCGTGAATGGGCGTACCTTCATTGAAGGTTGTGCATCAGGGCTGGTAACTCAGCACGTAAAAATCAACTACCAATCATTAGCGGACCGGAGTTCCGCTGTGGCGACCCCTAACCGGGAAAAGCCAAAAGACACAAACAAACAGCAATATTATACTTTTAATGTAATTATCTTCCTGGCCTGTACTCATCATTTAAAACTACACAGAGTGTAAATCCCTGTTTCTATTGTAGATAATGTATGTAGTGTATTGTGTCTAATGTAATACTGTATGCAAACAATTTATGCTGCACATCTTTTCACAATTTTGATCTGCATGTAATTCAGATTGTGGCTAATGTATTCTGTTAATACCAATTTTATTGTTTTATCGATTGTATTGTTTTTTTTAATTGTATTGTTTCTTTGATTATGGCTAAAAAGGGTCTCTTGGACCCACACATCTACCTGGTTAATAAATGGTAAATAAATGCATAAATAAATTGCATCTGTAAATTGTGGGTGCAGTTTAGATGAGGCATCTGATCCTGGATTAACAGCCACATTTATAGTTTCTCCTAATGTTATGTCGCCATGGAACACTTGTATTTTTACAACCCCCAAGTTTCCTACTATATGTTGTTGGAACAGCTGGTAGATGATTAAGAGATATAAATATGTAAGGCTTACCGATCATCTTATCCATTAAAATATATGGTAAATATTCTAGAAAGTGAGGGATCATTTCTAAAGATGAACAGGCAATATGAATATAAAATAATTGTTTGCATTGATAAGAGGAAGTTACTATATTGCACGAATGGAAGTTAATACATATTATGAACAGTAACAGTTTAAGGCTTTAGCCTTCAGGAACTTCTGGTAGTGCACTTCTGTAAAGGCTACCTTGTAAATTTTCTGTGTAAAGATTCTTCTGTTTAGATAATTTGCTTTGTGACAAAGTCTCATGAAGATGCCGAACAAGTGAAGTTGTTTCATGAAAAGTAAATGACTTAAAGTGTCAAAGACCCATTTAACACAAACAAAACTGCACCTGTAAGTTTGCTTTTGTTTGTTGGTGGTGGTGGTGGTGTTAATGAAAAGATTTATAAGTGTAGCAGCAGTAGTATAGCTTGGCTGAGGCGAAGGGGAAACTACCAAGATACAAATGCAGCTGCAGTCAAAACTGAGTGGTGTAGTCCTTTATGTGTAGTATTAACTGTAGCAAGCAGTTTGCTAAATTTTAAAAGTAAAAAAAGACCTTTTTTAAATTGAATACTGTAGTTATGTGTGTGGGTGAGGTTCGGGAGCATACATTGTAACAGCTGCTTTCTTTTTTCTTTACTTATGGAGAAAGCTTTTTTGGAAGAGGGGAGGTGCCATATCAGGAGAGAGCACTGGGCACAATTATAGTTGGGTGCACCTCTGGTAGTAGAAGCAGAAGAGTTTTAGAAAATAAAGATGGTTATTTGGGGCAAATAATTCAAGATAAAAATTTCAGATTTAAGAAAGACTTGCTGAATGGTCTATCTAGTAAGACAGAACAAATGACTCATTGTACCTAGAATCACTAGCTAAGGTCATTCTGTGGTAGCTGAGGGTCATGCCATATCTGAGAAATTTGCTGCAAAATTTTGTTTGGCTACAGGATTACATTTATGTGAAAAAAGGCACACATAGTATGGGTATGTTTCTTTTACACACCTTCTGTATTTATTTGTATTTATTTAATTTAGCTACTGTGTTCATCAAGTGCCCTGGCAAGAAAAGGAAAGGAACCTGGAGCTGCCAGTGGGGTGAGTTGGTGTTCCATACTCTAACTTTCAAAGCCAGCTCTTTCAGTGCCTTCATTGTCTGAGTCACTAGTTGATGCTGCAGCATCTGGATCACAATCCTGCTGTGCCACAGAGCTGGCCATTGCTAGTATCTTTCATATAAAGGGTGTTCAATGATATTTTGTTTTGCTCTCCTATTTTGTCACTGCCTCAGATTTGTTAATTAAAGCTGTACAATTTGCTGCTTTGTTGATCTTACATTGCTAGCTCAGATGCTGTTTCTGCTAGTGACAAAAATTCATAAATTAGGAACATGGGAATTAGACAATCCCCAGGATTTAATAAACTCTGTGTATACTTTGTGCAAAGCCTATACAGAGTGTGCCCTCTACCATGACAGTACTCATCGTGTGTTTCACCCAATGCATATTAATGAGGATCAGCATGTCTAAGCAAGGTTTCGCAGCTTGCAGCAGTGTTGCTGGCTGTGAAACCTTGCAAGTGAACATGGATAGCAATTCCATGTAAGTCAAAGCACTAGTAGTCCATGGATTTGTGCAAAATGTCACAATGACAACCAGGGCTACACATATAGCACTGATTCTGCACAACATTTCTCCTCAAAGGCCAACATAATGCAAGGATATGCAAACAGAAATAGGGACATAAAATGTTGCAGAGACGTGTTACAATGAAACAGAAACATACCTGTCATCCCCTTTGAGCAAGACCAAAACCATACATAATGGGGGGACAACATCCCATAAAATATGTACAGATATGTAATACTGCACTTCCTTACCTAGAAAGTTGATTGAATAAATAGGTTGTACATTAGCATGAACTGTCTGGATAGCATATACATATACCTGGATTCAAACCCAATACCATCTGGCCCCAAAAAGGAAGGGAACAAAGCATTAATAGGTGATGTCATGGAGTCAGTTAAGTAGCAGCTGTATTTTATACAATTACTAGTAACTGTCACAATTTTGCAAGGATTTCTCTTTCTACTCCATTGTGCTTGCTCCCCATATCACCACTATCCTATCTTCCCCGTTTCCTTTTTATAAAGCATTATTGCATGATGGTGCGCTTCGTACATCATTGCTAAGCAACGGTGAATGACACCTTTATATAAACGTATGTCAATGTATCATAGGCACCTGTAAAAGTGCTACATACACCTGTATTAGAACCCAGTATCATCTGGCCCAAACAACAAGGAATATATCAGTGCATTAGCATGTGCTGCCACAGAGTCAGTTTTGCAGTACATTTATTTCATACAATCAATGCTGTCACAGTTTAGTAGGGAGTTCCTATTGTTCTTCTCCCTGCTTGCTTCCCATGTCACCACTGTTCTATGTTCCCCATTTATATCCTTTAAAGCATTATTGTGTGATTGTGTGCATAGCACACAATTCATAGCAATGCTGATACAAAAGCAGTTAAATGTATTAGATACAACTGTATTCAGACCCAGTACCATCTGGCCCCAAAAAGCAACCTATCACTGCATTAAGTGCATTAGTACCTGCTGCCACAGAGTCAGTTAAGTAGCAGGTGTATGCAACAGCAGTTAAGTCTGCCAGTTGCTATTCAGTCTCTAAAATACACTTGCTATTCAACTGAGTCTGTAAAGCCACCTGATAATGCATTGATTCATTCCTTTTTGGAGCCAGATGGTACTGGGTTCAAATACAGGTGTATGTAACACTTTCAAATACTTTTACATTTTCTCCACTTAACATCATGCAAATGTGGTGCTTGAGGTGCACAATGCCGAGAACCATGTTTTCACAATGGCAAGCATTGTGCATCACTTTCAAACAATGTGCGGATTCCCAGTAAATGCAATAACTGCAATTTGTGGGAAAACATCATTCTAGGTTGGTCTTTATTCATGGTAGGCATGGGAGGAGTGTGTGGTGAGGGATTGAGATTCTGTGTCCAAAGATGGGGTGTCCAGGAGTCCAAAGTGTTTGTTGGACTCCTAGTGAAAGAACATGGGCCCAGGCTATTGGAGAGGGACTATTCTGGCTCACAGTATAAGTCAGTGGCATGGGATAGTCTTGCCAGGCTGTGACCAGTGCTACCAGTATCACCTGCACTGGTGAGCAATGTAAAGGCCACTACAATGACCTCCAGAGTAGGAAGAGGGATACCCTTGAATGCTGGATCGAGGAATGTAGGACTGAGGACACCCCACAGATGTGTAAGTATCAAATACAGAGACTACTTGTAAGAGTTAAAAGCTGAATATAGTCAGGACTAGTATTAATAATGGTATTCTGTTCTGTTTTCTCCACAGATGCCCCAGAGAGAGAACTGAATGTGTGAACCCATGGGGCTGGACTGGCCCGGATGAGAGAAGCATGTGGTATGTATCCATCAGAAAAGTACTGTTATTCTAGCATTAAAAGTTAAAGACAGCTTTTTTGGGTGGTATTTTATACAGTTGTATCAAATTGAGCATGTGTGTCTCAACTATAAAAGCAAATATGCATGCATTAGTCTGTAGCACAAAGTAACAATTCCACATTTGAAAATAAAAGTGGGCATGCATCCCTTAACTGTAAAAGGAAACTATGCATGCATTTGTCTGTAGGCCAAAACAGTAGTACAGTATTAGAGAAGAGTCAGATGTTATGGGTTCAAAAAACATACTTCCCAACTATACAATACTAGTTTTCATGAATATTGCAATGTAACTTCAGACCTCTATACTGGTGGCACAAATTGTCTGCTATAAACTGTAATCAGTATAATTGGAACATGCATATGTGCAATATATGCACACACAAAAGGATTGCTTGCTGCAATCTGTAGTACAGTGTGAATCTGTTAAGAGGTGGGTCAGACAGTCAAAGTCCAGGAGACATTAATAGAGTTAGTGCAGGCTATGTATAATCAGGGGCAGTGGCGGCTGGTAACTTCAAAGCAAAGGGGGGCTGCAGGAGGCAGCTGAATGGGTGGGGCCAATGGGAAGGGGTGTGGCCAACTAGTAAGGGAAGGAGTTATGCTCAAAACCACAAAAACTGGAACTTTAATTAAATACGCTACCCTGGGTGCCAAACCATCATTATGAGAGTCCAATCAAGACAAAATGAAGTGTTGAAGAAAAAAAATGTTAATGCATTGGCTGCATGACAGCTTACTTAATATCTAGATGGCAACAAAAAGGTTGTGAGGCATGAAATAATACATTACTTTTTAAATACATTACTGGAATGTTAGTCAAAGTCAAGTATAAGAAAAACAAACAGCACTCAACTCAAGCCTCTTCTTCTTGCACTGCAGTTCTAATTATAATTTATATTCAGCTATATTCTAATTATAATTTATATTCAGCTATATAAAAGTACCAAGTAACATGATGAAAGTAGCAATCGCTACGATATCTCCACTTGTAAAAATGTTTCTTATCCAAAAAAGGCCTGCTGCCTGACAACAACTATCTACTTGCTTCAGGGGAAAACATGATCAAAGTAAAAAATGAACAGCAAACAAGAAATAAGCTCCAGATAAATTGCTTAAGGGATTACTGCACAGGTTATGGCTCACGCATGATAGATTGGCATTCTGTTTAGTCTACGGGTAAAGCCTGCAAAGATGATTGCAAGTCTCCAACAAAGGTAATGAGCTTCTTAAAATACTGTAATCCTGCCCTTTATTAGAAAATACCCAAGGCTTATACATTATCTAGTTATGTAAGTAGTCTCTGCATGGCAACAACAAAAAAGCTTTCAATGTTGGTAATTCTTTAACAGTATGCTCATTAAAGCTTACTTGCATCTTACAATCTCAGACAAGCTTACCCGATGGTCATTAAAGCATTGCTAATTAAACACAGAGCAACAGGCACTTTCTGAATAATAAGAAGCATAAATCAACAGTACAAAAATATGACAGAAAACCAGAACATTCTGCAAAATCAAGGACAGATGAAAAGCTACTGTAGTACTTGTGTCTACCTTGGATGGGGAGATACTCTGCACACTTACACTGCATAAGTGCTCCTTGCCTTGCTTGGACACATCCAGAATCACTACATGGGGGATTGGGGTGCAACAAGTATGTCACAATTTGAAATATCTCTGTCTGACTGTGATGGCCCTGACACATTTGTCATACTGCTCAACCTCAGAGCAAGAAATATGGACAAAGCCATATATAGAAGTGGGACAAAGGCCCAAAAATAAAGACAATATTTAAATATTGCTCTTATAAACTTAGAAAGATAATAGAATAGTAGGTCTTGCATTGGTATGAATTTTCTGAAGGGTATGAAATCTGAAACTCATATGTCTGTCATTGTTTTCTAACTTCAATCTTTAATTATTTGCCACTAAATTTGCCATAAAACCACAATTTTATGAAAAATGAACCAAAAATTATGCAAAAATATAAAATAGCCGCACAATACAGCTGGGAACATGCCAAAGAAGGGACTCTCTTTTTAATATTAGTACTGTTAAGTTGAGCAGTTGACAAAATAAATGAATTTACATGCATTTCTAAAATAAAAGTAATCTATAACTCTGATTATTACAGTTATTTATTAATTGTAAACCCTCCACGTTTTCTTCCAAAATTGTCATTTTGAAGAGAGATTATTAGAGGGAGAGCAACATTTTGAGCCCAAATCAGGGACAGTTGAGAGGTTTGGATATGCCTAATTCTATAAAGCAATTTATTTGCATGTACCTCTCAACCTGTTAACGCAGGAAATCTGGACAAGGCCAAATATATTGGGTGAATATACAAACAGTGCTAACAATTGCTCTTGTATAAACTTAGTTGATAGAATAACAGGTCTTGTTTTAGCATGCATTTTATGAAGGTTATGAAGTCTGAAACTCAATGTCTGTCATTATGTAGTGACTTAATTCCTAAATGATTTGCCAGAAAACCACAAATGTTATGAGAAACAAACCAAAAATAAGAAGCAAAACAAAAATCTAATCATTCTGTGAAAATCTGGGCAGGTGAGAGGTATAGTTCAGCTGGGGCTGTCTTTGAGTTTGCCGCCCTTCCCCCTCACAAAATCATGGTCAAATGGAGCCTCCCCCCTGCAACCATTCCATCATCCCATTACTTGGCTATTTCACCATATTTACCAAAAAACTGCAATGTGCATACTGCTTTACTTCTACGGTGATTTGGATTTCATTTGAAAGTTTTATTTTGCATTTTATAGCACAAACACAAAGACATCTGCTAAACAAAGCAATGCGGTCTCACAATGAAAATAGACTTAGCATTAAAGCTTCTCTGCCCTTGAAACTCACTTTCATTGAAACAGCAATTGAAACCACATTTAAAGAAAATACATTTGGCTAGTATAAAGATTAACTTTGGACATCTTCCTGATTTCACTAAGTTTAAATGTAGCTTTACAAATGTGTTAACTTTATGAAACAAGGAAGAAAAAAATAAAAAAAAATAAATTACATTTTAAAAAAAAATATCTTTACCCTGTCACCTTATATGCCTTATGAGTTATTCAAATCTAAAGGCTATTATTGCATTTTGCATGGAAATCAATCTGCATAAACTCACAAATTCAGTCTTCTACACTCACATCAAGGAGGAGTAGCAACAGTAAATTTGTCCCATCATGCTTTGGCATCCATTAGCTGCAGTGCAATTTTGGTGAATGAAAACAGCCCTCTGCTTAGGGTCATATTAACAACAACACTCCTAGGTAGCACAAACCATGTACCTATTTTCTGATACACAGACCTGCTCCCTAAACACTTCAGAAGATAGCAAGGTAATGCAGTCACATTCACTGCTGCAAGAAAAGTTCAAAAATGAGGTTGTTTGATGACAAGAAGGCATGACTGAACACGGGGATGACAGCAGGAATGTGTTACTTCTTACTCATTGCCAAAGTCTTTCATGACCACCTTAACTACACTGTTAATACTTACAGCAGGCTTTTCAATTACATGACATGAAATATGGTTTAGTTACACAGTGCCATTGTAACATCATCATTAAGAATTATTACTGTCAGTAACCCAATATCCATTCAGAAAACAGAAAGATGTTAACACACAAAAGCATCTTCTAAATCTGACAGGAGCTTGTAAATCACTGAAATACAATAGCACTCACACACACTGGAGCTTCTAAATCCATAAATGCAGTTCGAAGCTTGTAAATAAATGATCCGACAGTTTGGACATACACAGTACCTGAAATTAATGCAGTTGTACAATAGAGCTCACACACTGGAGCTTCTACATCTGAATGGAGCTTGTCCCAGCTGTCAAATATAGTTCCACTGTAATCACTATCACTCAAACTTTAAAAGTAGCAAGCAATAGCATTAAAAAAAAAATTGATTCACTGCTCTACTGTCTACAGAATCGGATGAGTATTACATACAGATTTCTTTACTTACTTCTTAATGAATAAATGAATTTTTGCCTCTGCTCTGCTGCAGTTGGTAGGGTAGATTTTCAGTTCACTGTCTCACAGAACTCCACAAGCCTTGGATGCCTCCTCCTGATAGTTATCCTCGCTCTCTGTGTAATTTTAAATTGTGCCAAAAAGTTAAAAACAAAAAAAAATGTTTGCAAAAGTCAAACTAATGCGAACAGGCTCAGCCCAACAATCAGGTCCACTAGTTAACTAGCCGAAAACCGACTGATTGATTCTTGCTCTTTTCCCAGCACATAAAGCCCGGGAAGAGAGCGACAACCAATCAGCAGCATTTTTCCAGCAAGCATGTCATGATGTGCCTGCGGACGTTGCAGTCCTAGCCCCTTCCAAGTCTATGCGGTTTGTACTCAACCGCATAGACTTCTGGGCCATCACAATAATGCTTCATTGCATCCTCCAGGCTGCAATGAAAACAATGTGCAAGAAGAAAAAAAAAAAAAAAAAAAGCGCTGTTTAAAACCACGATTGACGTGTGCAATGCGTGTACTTTCGAGTCGCGGACTCGAAATTTAAAGCGCAAAAAAGGATATTTTTTTTTTACATTAAAAAATCATAACTACACAACTAAGTCAACTGAGCTGAGGGGGCTGCAGTCCGGCGGTCCGATGCCACGAGCCGCCCCTGATCAGGGGTGTAGCTAGGATTTTCAAATTTGTACTGACAGCTCTCAAACTGCTACCCCCCTCCCCAGCCAAGCTACGGCCATTCTCGTAATTCACGGTTTGCTCTTTTAGTGTCGATGAAGAGGCATTCGCTGTAATGCCTCTTCAGTAATATAATATAAATTCACTCGAACTCAGTTCCTTGAATTGAAAATTAACCTGAAATGTCAATTCTTTGAAAAATGCAGCATGGTAGTTGAGGTAGAGACTTTATGCTTTTGTTTTCTGTAACTAAGGTACAGGTTGAGCTTGAGTAAATTACTAACCACCTGCTACCACTAACTAGGATGTTTCATTCACACACACACACCCCTACCTACCTCTTAGTGCAAGAAATATGGACAAAGCCAAAAATAAACAGGGACAGATATTAAATAATGTTCTCGTGAACTTAGAAAGTTGCTAGAATAACATGATTTGTGCTAGTATGAATTTTTCTAAAGGACATGAAGTCTGAAGCTCAAATGTCTGTCATTATTTAGCAACTTCAGCCTTCAATGATTTTCTAGAAAATCACAAAATTTATGAGGAACAGACAAAAAATATGGGGCAAAATCTGGACATTCTGCAAAATTTGGACAGTTGAGAGGTATGCTACCTACCACACACACACACACACACACACACACACACACACACACACACACACACACACACACAAACACACAACCTCTCAACCTCTTACAGCAACAAACTCATAAATAAAACTGAGGCAAAGGCCCAAAAATAAGGACATTTTTTTTAAATATTGCTCTTATAAACTTAGAAAGATAATAGAATAGTAGTAGGTCTTGCATCAGTACGAATTTTCTGAAAGGTATGAAATCTGAAACTGAAATGTCTGCATTATTTTCTAATTTCATTCTTTAACAATTTGCCACTAATTTGCCAGAAAACTGCAATTTTATGAAAAACGGACCAAAAATGTGATGCAAAAATATAAAATTGCCAGACAATACAGCTGGGAACCTGTCAAAGGAGGGACACCATTTTAATATGAGCACAGTTAACTTAGAGCAGCTGACAAAATTAGAGAATCTACATGCATTTCTGAAATAAAAGTAATGTATAACTCTGATCATTACAGTTATTTATAAAAGTAAAGTAAACCCTCTATGTTTTCTTCCAAAATTGCTATTTTGTGGAGGGATCATTAGAGGAAGAGCAACATTTTGAGCCAAAATCAGGGACAGTTGAGGTTTGGCTATGCCTAATTCTATAAAGCAATTTGCATGTACCTCTCAACCTGTTAATGCAATAAATCTGGACAAGGCCAAATATATTGAGGGAACATATAAACAGTACTAAAATTGCTCTTGTATAAACTGGGACAGTTGATAGAACAGGTCTTATTTTAGCATGCATTTTTCTGAAGGTTATAAAGTCTGAAACTAGTGTGTCATTATTTAGTGACTTAATTCCTAAATCATTTGCCAGAAAACCACAAATTGAGGAATAAACCAAAAATAAGAAGCAAAAAATCTATTCATTCTTTGAAAATCTGGACAGTTGGGAGGTATAGTTCAGCTGGGGCTGTCTAAGTTTGCCGCCCTTCCCCCTCACAAAACCATGGTCGAATGGAGCCTCCCCCTGCAGCCATTCCAATGATCCATTACTTTGCTATTTCACTCCATTTACCATAAACAGTAATGTGCATACTGATTTACTTCTATGATGATTTGAACTTCATTTGAAAGTTTTATTTTGCATTTTACAGCACAAACACTAAGACATCTGCTAAACAAACTTGGCATTAAAACTTCTCTGCCCACATTCAAAGAAAAATACATTTTACCCGTGGCAGATAAAAATTAATTCTGGGCTGCTTTTAAATCATAGGCCCCTTGCATATGAAACATGCATGTGCTCTTTGATACACCTTCCTATTGCTTTGAACATTTTTCCAGTAAACAATGAAACAAAACTGCCCAATTCAGAACATTTCCATCATAAAAGTCTAGTCAAACTTCTACAGTCCACCATTATCAGTAAATAATATGCACGATCTCTGAAGTAGTAAAAAAAGTCATCTAAATAATTCCACGTTAAATAAATCTAACTAATGAAGAGGTTGCTGCTAGCAATCACCTTTATATTTCATGACTTCACCGAAAAATAGTGTCTGATGCCCCTGAGGAATAAATTGCCTAAATTACATTAATAATAAGCTAGTAATATTGCAATAAGAAATGGATGGCAAACTGATAACAGGCTCATAGTTAGTGTCTTAACTTTCAGTACAGCAGCATTCACCCCTTATGGGAGTAGAACCAACAACCTTCTGCATTAAAAGCAAGTACACAACATTTTGTGCTACTAGCAATGGGAGCTGATTTAGCATAATCAGCACTAAACTTCTCTTCCCCTGCAGCTCTCAGTTTCTTGTAAAATCTACGCAATACTCAACTACATCTCAACTTCGCAGCACAAGAAGTCTGGAAAAAGCCAAATTTATTGGGGTGGGTCAAAAGGGCAAAAAACAGGAACACATTAAACATTGCTTGTATAATCTTGGAAAGCTGCTAGAATAAAATGCTGTGTTACCATCATACATTTTACTGCCAAGGTCACTGTGCAAAATAGTCAGAACAACATACCACTATGCCAAATCACCTGCTTTGTGAAAGAGAGGAAGACTGAAACTTAAATGGCTATCATTAATGAATTCAGTTCTCACCATAGCTGTCAACCTCTTAGCACAAAACACCTGGACAAACCCAGTAATGAGGGAATACAGCCCTCAAACATATTCAGTGAATTCAGTTCTTGCCATAGCTGTTAATCTTAGCACAAAAAACCTGGACAAAGCCAATAACAGGGTATTACAGTCCCAAAAATAAGGACAAATTTCAAATAGTCATAAACTTAAAAAAATTGCTATAAAAAAGGTTGTGTTAGTATATATTTATTGCTAGAATAAAAAGTTGTTTTACTATGTCACAAACACAGGGATAAGATGCAGACTCCACACAGAAGGCACCCCAGCCAAGAATCAAACCAGAAAACCTACAGCTGTGAGGCAACAATACTGCCACTGCACCATCAAACATGTAAGAAAGTAAACATTCAGAAACCTGAAGTCTGAAATTTAAATGCCTGTCAATTTGTTAATCAGGACAGTCTGACTTGGAACAAAAGAAAACACAATTCTCAGCAGAGGCCCAGGAAAAAATAATGCAGACATGTCTTTGTAACATGGGAGGACACAAATGCAAACCCACACAAACACAGGGAGAAGATACAGACCCCCCCCCCACAAAGAAGGCACCCCAGCCAAGAACCAAACCCAAGAACCTACAGCTGTGAGACATCAATGCTATGTTGCTACCACTGCACCATCAAATTTCAAGCATTGCAATATTTAAAAACCACAGATACGATACAGATATTGATCAGATCAAATATGAGGCAAAAATCTGCAATTTTTTGTTTACAAATGGTGGTGGGTAGGGAATTCAGGTCTTTAACACCTGCATACAAGGTACAGGGTTCAAGCCTGAGGTATTCCCTAACTCACCACCATGAGTAATCACCAGTACGTCCCACCTGGGGTATTTTCACACACACACATACCTCTTTGAAAGTATGAACAAGAGGGTGTATATTTAGATTAAATAAATTTTACATGACGGGATTCAGCTAAGATACAGAGATTATAATATCTTTAATTACAGACATATGATGGTCAAATTGGAGCATTTTAAGCTTTTTGAGAAATGGATCAAATTTGTACCTTACAAAAAATATGGTGTGGTAGATGCTGTTACTGAATTAAGGCCATTCACAAGAATGTTTAGTTTAGCTATATATTTTTCTGACATCAAAGGTGCTCATGAGTTGATTAAATTCTGAAGGAAAAGTTCATTTAGCTATCATGTTAATAGTATGTCTGGCTCATTTAAAAAATGTAGAGTAACACTAACAATGGTATGCGAGACTGGGCTGGCTAGTAGTTGCAACACACACACACACACACACACACACACACACACACACACACACACACACACACACACACACACACACACACACACACACACACACACGCAATTACTCACCAACCCTCGGTTGCAAGACCCTTGCAGTGAGACCAACATAACGCTTGAATCGAATCCTCCCACTTCAACATAATGCTTGAATCCTCCTGCTTTGAATAACGCTTGAATCCTCCTGCTTTGAATAATGCTTCCCGCTCAAAAAGCACTGGCCGGAAATACATGTGCGTGTGGTGAGCTCCATTCTGAGCTGACGTCATCGTGCAGTAAAGCGCGAAAAACAAGAAAATTTAAAACGCTAACGCTACCCCCCTTCTTAATAAGTTGTACTGAAATCAGTACAGTGTGTATGCCTCCCGACGTCCCTGTGTATAATGACCCAATGACAAAAGTTTGGACTCACAGAGGGTTTCCCAGTGGGAGTGGCTAAGCATCATGGTTCAAGTCTGAGCTCATTGCTGTTTGTACTGGTGATGGACTACATTAGCAAACAAGACAGATCAACAAAGCTGCTGTATGCAGATGATGTGGCATTACATGCAGTCTCTGGACAAGAACTTCAGCAAAGGATAGGGGAATGGAATGCAAAACTGAAGGAACATGGGATGACAGTAAATACAGACAAGACAGTTATCATGGCAATAAACAGGGAAATCAGAAGCTTAAAATTCAGACAGAAGGGAAGATAGTGGAAAAGGTTAATAGCTTCAAGTACTGGAAGCAGTAGTGTAGGTAGGGCAGCAAGAGAGGGGTAACTGCACTGCATGCAAAATGTTGGGGGGCATGATCACCCGATTCTGATTGCTCTTTAATGTAGTACCAACTATAGCACTCAGTATTTGGTCTAAAGTGTAGCAATTGTGGTAGCAAGCAGTTTGCTAAAGTTTAAAAGTAAAAAAATATATATTTTTTAACTAAAACCTGAGCACTGTAGCACTTCATGCAGGCAGGGTGTAAACTGTAGTTACGGTTTGCTACATCTGTAGCAAGCAGTTTGCTACAATTTAAACAGAAGAATTTTTTAAAACTAAAATATGAGTGCCATAGTGCTCTGTGCAAACAGGGTATAAACTGGAGCAACTGTTTTCTATATTTGTAGCAAGCAGTTTGCCACAGTTTAAAAAGAAGAAAAAAATTTTTAAATAAAACATGAGTGGTGTAGCGCTCCATGTAGACAGTATAAACTATATCAACTGTTTGTTACAGTTTGAAAGAATATTTTTTAATAAAATATGTTAAAGGAGAGCTGGGGACAGGGCACAATAATGGGACCTGAATGGCTGGGGCAGGAAAGATGAAGGTGTGTGCCATGCATCTGTCCACCTAGTTGGTGTGCTAGTGGGTGGAATATTTTTTTTCTCTTATGGAAGAGGTGGTGGTGATGTAGATCTAACTGTAATGAGCCAATCTCTTACAGTGACTGGTTCATTACAGTGAAGTGCTTTTTTTTCTTTTGTTCTTCACTTGAAGGTTTTGGGGCACTGGTTCATATAGTATCAGCCCAGAGTGCTGGTTGAAACAACTATGCTTTTATCTGGGAGGGGTTGTTGAGGAGAACAAAAGTCTAAATCAGGTGGTCAAAGCTAGAATCAGAGGGGCTGCAGCCAACTGGAGTAGTGTGTGGCAGAAGAATGCCAAAGAAGCTGATAAATAAGGTGTACAAAACAGTGGTGCAACAGGTACTACAGTATAGTTGAAAAACCTGGGCAGTGAAGGCAGAACAGCTTTGGAAGCTGTAGGTGATGGAGATGAAGTACCTGAAATGGGTGGTAAGATGCACACTGTGGGACATGAAGAAATGAGAACATCAGAGCAAAAGTCAAAGTAGTTTCAATTACAGAGAAGTACTGACAGAACCCATTGCACACATGTGCAGGAAAGCAGAAGACAATCTGGTGAAAGAGATTTGGGAGAGACAGAAAGAAGGTAAGTGGAAATGAAGATGTTCAGTGAGAGATGACTTACAACAGTCAGGCATGACCATTAAAGAAGGTAGAAGAGTGACACTGAATCGAGAAAGATGGTGGCAGTTGACATAACACCCCATCCCCATGAAGAAAATGGGAAGAAATGGGAAAGAAAGGGGGGTTGATGATGAAGATGCTTATTATGTGTTATAGGTTATACCAGGTACATCTTTGACTCCCAGGGTGATGATTCACATTTGCAACATCCAGACTAAGGAAAAATAGTCTATGCTGCAGCACTTACAGAAATAGTGGTGTGGGTATACAGTCTACTCAAAGGATACATTCAATGTCTAGATACATCAGCTAGAGTACTGCAATACACTCCAGACATCTGCAGCAAGATTCTGTTATGTGTGCCATCCTGCACAGCATGACGTTGTGCATACATCCGGAGCAGCAGGTGAACATCTTGGCAGGACCTTCCATACCAGCAGTATCAACAGTGTAAGGGCAGAATGGAGAATCAGGTAACATAAAACAAAATTGTGCATATGTTATCATACCCAGGCTATGCAGAGTATTGTATAGACTGACCACACTGTGCATAAGTCATGAAAACAGCCACACATATTAGGGAGTGGGCAGATCACATTCATCACTTGCTCCAATTGGGAGGGGCACAGTAAGAGGGGAATGCAACAATATCTGATGGCTCAGGGTCATGGGAGCTAAACCCAGAAGTTATACACTCTGGGTAGTTGTTGGGAGTAAGGAATTACATCCTCCAGAGGTAGGCTCAAGCTGCATTAATGTAATAGCTGGTATTGCCCAGTAAGCTGGCTTGTATTGGTGCCGAATGCAGTCCATGACATGGAACAGAACTATGGAATCATGAGCATTCATTCTGATGAGGCATACTGTGCATTGATTTTAAAGAGCATGATTGTCTATAAAGTGGATGTCATCCAAGAGTGTTAGTGGCATACTGTGTTCCCACAGGTAATAGAGAATGGAAAGAAATATGTGAGCATACACATATAGTCTAATAAAGCTTTCCAGGTGTTGAGCCAGGGACTGCCCCTGGCTATTGTGATGCTCCTACTCTGGACCAGTAATCAATGAGCCTTAATACTCACCACTGACACTGGAGAGGGATGTTCACTTGGAACAAAAATAGATACACACAGTATTTCCAGATGCAGATCTCTGTACTAAGCACAATTTCCCTTAAGACCACACAGGGAACACACTCAGTCCGGGGGCTGGGTTTCCCTCTCTCTCTCTCTCTCTCAGGCCACCAGTAAGACTCCCCACTGGCACAGCTGTAATGTTGAGTCTTCAGCCAAGTGCTCCAAGCCAAGTCCTCCACCACCCACTCTGTGAAACCAGTGCTCTTTGTCCCTGCTCCAAGTAGCTGACACACACACTGTTTGGGATTCAGTTTTCACTAACACACCTGGGAAAGGCTAGCACAATCTACTAGCTCTTCTACCTTTGCCCAGACTATAAGGTAGTTATACTGCCACCAGCCAACTACTCTAAGGCTCTTAGAAGGGTAACCAGTTATACTGAGTAAAATTAATACTAATAAAAATGGTACTTTTTGACCAATGCAGCAAGAATTTCAAGAGTGGTCACAGTGTCACCAAATAAATATAAGTACTGTCAAAGGTTAAAATAGTCTATAAAAGACCAGCCATAATGAAAAGATTAAATATATTTAATAATAAGTAATACAAGAACATGAAATACTAAATATCTATTTACAATAAACACCAGAGTTTCATCACAGGAAATATTAATTAAAAATAACACAGATGGATAGATTCACACAGATACAGAAAACAGTACTTACCTAATCTCACTATATTTCCTGACTGACCTCAAGAATTACTATAACCTGGTTGCTTACTAAAGCAAGGGAAGATGAGGTGGGTGAGTGATCTTCCTTCTTTGTCAGGTTTCAGAAACAAACTACCCTGAGACTTCTGTCTCATCTAGTATTAAAATGTCACTTCAGTGCTGGATTACAGAATGACATCACATACATCTGGTCATCTGACTCTGGTTCCTGCACTATCCCCTTTGCTGGGAAGTGAACCAGAATTTAGCACATATATGTTACCTTACACACATATAGAGCTTTGCTGAGATGTGTTATAGCATCTGGAAACTATAAAACTATTTCAAAACTTCCACCCTTCCAGAGTAGCAATTAGTTCACCCATAAGGACAATACAGTAGGATTCCTAGTCCTGGTTTTCACAGACATTTCATCTCTGGCTATAATCAGAAGTGTAAGATACAATCTTTATGGCCTAAACCAGGTAATTTAATTTCAGAACATTTTTCAAAGTTAGCTGGACTGAGATTAACTTCTTCCCTTCCAGTATCCTCTGTTACAATATAATCATTTCATTTCAACAGTTACAATACAGTCTGGTATACAGGTGTATTTCTTTTCTGTCCAGCAGGACCCACTGTTGGTACATTTTAACACAAGCAGATTTACAAATACATTTTCAACACAAGCACCTGTACAAATCAGTTTGATATACAAATGACATATAATGCTTTACAAAACTCCAGGTAGCTATGTTGGCATATGTTACACATCCACAGCCCTACTTCTCCTGTCATAGCTGGCAATACCTCACATCATCACACCTATGACAGGGATAATATTCACTAATAGGAGTGATAAGATGTGTGTCCACAGATGGTAGTGATGGGCTCTCACAATAGTCTGTGCAGTCTGAGTTGGGGTGGTCTATGTCCACCCCCCCCCAGCATTTGAACCCTCCCATGGATTCAGAAAGCATTACCGATGGAGACAGATGGGAAGGCAGTTGTAATGTGTCTCACTGGGCTACATTTGCCACCGCTGGCTTAAGCAGCATTGATTAGTCCCTGACCCTGTACTCTGT
Organism: Protopterus annectens; assembly: GCF_019279795.1. Taxonomy (NCBI): domain Eukaryota; kingdom Metazoa; phylum Chordata; order Ceratodontiformes; family Protopteridae; genus Protopterus; species Protopterus annectens. The sequence continues at coordinate 869,129,570 of NC_056730.1, read as the reverse complement.
GTCAGTGTGCACTTGTCATGCTTCATCCTAAAATTCACAGAACACACTCACCATCTCCACAATACTGTGTAGTGCAGCCAGATATGCCTTGATTGCAGACCTGCATATCCATTGGTTAAAGCCAAGTGTCATAGCCATATCATGGTGGCACCTAGCCTTCCCCCAATTTCTGTCCCTTTGGTGGATAAGTACACCTCAGAAGCTGTGCACAATTTAGATGCTTTGTGTTCTGGGGACACAGGTGAAGGACATGTAGGACTAAGGGGTTGAAAATGTCCATCATGTCCTGGTGAGGTTGTGTGCTCAACCTGTACCTCCACAGGGCCTCTGTAATGGTGGATGTGGATAGCCCACTCCTCTCCTCCTATAGTTTTGAAGACAGTGGCACTGTGCATCAGATTGTGACACTTGCATGTTGCTGTTATCATCAGCCATAGGTGCCTACTGATGTCATTCTTTTGTTGTCTCAATGTATGGACCCTTAATCAGTGAAACCATTGAAAGTAGGAACACACAGATACACACACATGATGGCATTGTCTGCTCACACAAACATGCCCCTTACAGCCCCTTTGGCAGGCATAGTACTGCACATTAAAATGTAGCTATATCATACTTCATCATATATACTTTGAAATTTTGACTTTTGTAGTTGCAGAGCAGTGAAGCCTGAAAAGACAGATATGCAAATGGGCCTTGATCAAATCCTCTCTTTAAACATGAAGTGAAATATATAGTATTGTCTTGTAATGAACTTTACTAACCTGGCGCATCCTTGACTGACATAGGGGTGATTGGTAACAGCCCAATTCCTATATCCAAGCTGCTCCTAGGTATGAATGGCCACTCCCCTGGCCAGTGACTGCCACCAAAATCTCCTCAGACTCCGTGAGATGCTCATACCTCTCAAACTATTAGAGCAACAAATCAGGACAGCACCATCAATAAAAGTGGGACAAAGGCCCAGAAATAGGGACAATTTGTAAATATTGCTCTTACAAACTTAGAAAGTTGATAGAATATTAGGTTTTATATTAGCATGAATTTTCTGAATGGTATGACCTCTGAAAATCAAATATCTGTCATTATTTTTTAACTTCAGTTTTTAATGATTTGCCACTAATTTGCCAAAAAAACTAAGTTTTATAAAAAAAAAATGAGCCAAAAATATGAGGCAAAAATCTGGACATTCTGCAAAAATCTGTACGGTTGAGAGGTATGGCTCAGATGCTTTAGTGCTGGCAATCTTACTACTGTGATAGGTCTGTCTGTCACAATGACTTGCATATTTTTACATACAGTATCACTGCACAATTAGCACAGAGAGCTAAATCTCTGAGCTGTTAATGGGCTACTTCCAGAGTCCAGGGAACAGAGTCTTATTTGTTCCACCTTTCTTTGCTTATAGTGTGACTCGGAGCAAGTCATTTGACTAGACAGTGCAACCAGGTAGCTCCTGAAATGGAACAATTTGTCCAGTTGGTTTATACAGTCAAACAGAATAAGTAAATTCCTTTTTCGATCTGTTTCTGAGACTTATTATGGCTGCCTACAGCAGTCACCTTTTGACCCAGTCTTTACCAAATCTGGTCCCAATAATGCTTGTCTACAACAGCTTTGCCCAGGGGGCTCATGCAATATGTGTATGGAGGCCCTGCAGTAGCATTTCATTCTTTTGGATAGTGAACTTACCTAGGCATTGCCTCCCATGGATGGCCATGGTGATACATGTGCACCAGTGGTCAAAACTTATATATTAGTGCATGTGCATGGTATGCTGTGGTAGGCTCATAAGTATGACCACAGCCCACCATATGCACCTGTTTAAATTCTGCAATTAGTACTATGTTCAAACTCCTCCCAGTTCTGTACTGTACTTATGGCAACAGCCTCCCCAGTCTCTTCATGTTTAGTTAGTAGTATGTACAGGCTTCCCCCACCAACTGCATACTATAGCCATGCTTCAACATGTGGCCCTGGAATCCCAAAATCCATGCAGTATGTCCTTCACAATGTTTCAATTTCTATCGCACATGTCTACCCCTAATGGTGCAACTAATGGTACCATTATCTAATTACCTAATTACCCTTACCCAACTACCTAATGGTAATTGTCATGGCTACCCCTGACAATACCCTAGGCAGATGGGGCAATGCCATGCCAGTGTCCTGTGTTCCCAGTTACATGTACATCACAATGTCTGCCTCTTTGTGGCTTATATCCCACACAGGGTTTGTCATTCTGACTAAGGTACTTTATTAGGCAGGATTCTTTCTCAGCTCTGTAAAGCCTCCCTTAACTCTGCAATGGGAAATTCTACTGAATCTTTACTTAAAACCTTCTATTCCGCAGTTGTATGTTAATAAGCATTATTGTCTAAAACTGCATGAATGCTTTATATTGTGCTAAGAAGATTCAGTTAATTGTTTCTGACTCTCTTCCATAACACGTTATGCTACTCAGACCTGAAGACGAAAGCCATGCACATCACTGTGACTACAGTTCATGCAACCATTATGTTCATGTATGTGACATATGTGTGATCATAGTGCCATGGTACCATCCTCTAAGTATTTATAGCACTACACTAGTGAGATATTGCATGGGGCAGTGCAACACTGCATGAACTGTAATCCACAAATGTGCATCAATGTACGTTGGGTGCAATTGTCCTCCTCATGTGGACCAGAGTGAGTTGTTATGGCTACGTCAGGCACTGTGGAATGCAGTGCTCCAGCTTTGGTGTACCTATGTAAGCAAGATTTTCTTGTTCTTCCTTCACATAGAGTTTCAAGATCAGTTTCTAGGACAATATGATGGGCATTCATGGAAGATGGGTGCCTGACAAGACCTTGTCATAATGGTGAGTGATATCACTGGCATTGTGTGTTCTGGCAAGCAGTGCCAGCATCACCACAGTGATCTGAGGTGGCATCACCCTGGCTTGCTTCAACAATGGCAGGCAGAGGTTAAAGTGAGAGAAAGGGAGAGAGTGAAATGTAATTTCAACACACACACACACACACACACACACACACACACACACACACACACACACACACACACACACACTCACACACACACACACACACACACACACACACACACACACACACACACACACACACACACACACACACACACACGTATTTATTTGCTTTACATGTATACCTAGGAGAACATACTTTGTTTCCAGTGGTAGAGGAGTGTGAGCTTAACATGGATGGACATTGCAGAAGGCTGAGTAACTCTCCTAGCCGAAGGGTATATATGATGTCCCAGTCCAGTATACAACTATGACTGTGTTTCTAGCATATATGTGCAATCATTCTTCCCATTATGAAGAGAAGGAGGTAAGGCCATGCTCACCTTTGCCTGTGGTAGCCAAAACATCTGGCACTGGGCTGCCAAGGACTGCTAGGGATGCTCTTCAGCAGGGAGGCAATGACTGTCTTGTGGGAGGTGATCTGGGATTCACTGGTGCAATACATGTCTGATTTTTAAGAGGAGGGTGAAGGCATCCCTTCTGAGAATATCCAGCAGGGTCTTCCCTGGTCCTCTGACATCACTTGCAAAGGCTGATGACTACTCAGGTGTGGCAGCAACTGGATGCCCACCTCAGTAATGTAGCATACCTTCTGGTAATGTTTGTGTAGCCATGTAATCAGCATGCCTTGCTTGAAGAGCCACAGTGGAGCAGCTGATTCTTAACATCAACCATGTAGCAAGTAATACTTGGGCTTGTTGTTTTCTGGGTTAGCTTGCAGCCAGGATAATACCCTATACTTATCTTGGTGTTTTCTCTCCCTTATATGTCATTTCCAGTTTTTCGATAGGTGTCCAGTCTTCCTCATCACCACTTTTCCACTTAGTGTATGCATGTTCATCCTTTGTTCTACCAGCCTTACATATATATCTATCACCCCTGTCTGAGTCTGCATTTTATGTTTTTCTGTCTGCCTCTTCCACCTGACTTTCTCCCTTTGTCCCATCTACAGCCTTTCCTCATTATGTTTCCTACACACCCTTATATTCTATGTATAAAAGCGACTATTTCCCTGAAAAAATCACCCTTCCTTTGCTGTAAGACATTTGTGAGCAGATTATGTACATCTGTATTTTTAATATGTGCCTTTTTAATTGCTTTTTAAAGTCAGATTGACAAAGAATAATCCTAAATACCAAACATCCTTGAATGTGCAGCTGAATACAGTACAAGTTCTGTTACACCAATAAACATGATGCAAGGTTTATTCTGACATGACCAATGATCCTAAGTGCTCGAGTATTTGAAAGTACAATGTGCATAGAATGTAACATTTTGTTTAGCTGATACATCCTAGTTATAGAAAATGCACGTGAGAAAACTCTTGGAACACTTGTTTTTTATAAGGACTATTTGCCCTCCATTTCTCAACAATGTAGTCCTCTCACAGTAGATGTCTTTAGTTATACGATCATACAATTGAATTGAATGTATTTCCGGTACTTACGTATTATCGCAACCAGATTTCCGCATCAACATTATTCTGTCGGTGTGCGCGGAAACAGGTTGCTTAACCTAAAAAGGGGTCTGTCAAGAATTAAGCATTAGTCTGTCTCAGTGGGTATGAGCCCAGAAGAGGAGTATGGGTGAAATTTTGTACTTGTGGATGACGTGCCTCATTGCTCTTGTAACTCCATGTTGCCGAAATGTTTGCCCTGCCTTTCGTAAAATGTTTCATTTTCTTGCGAATTGCTGATGTTAACTGTTTGTCCATAATGCCAGGCTTAAGATTTTCATACTTACATGAATCTTACTTTATTTGCTGAAGAATCAGGGGCAAATCCAAGAAGTAATTAGGAGTCATCAGGAACCTTTCTTTGATATTACTCTAATTCACTTTAAAAGTTAATAAAACACAATGCTTAACATCAAAGTGCATTTTTTAGACACACAAAGTATGAAACTTGTCGGGTATTATTGACATGTCTGTAATCCTCACCCCTTCACCAGAAACTCTAACATTTTACGAGGGGTAGGGCAAAAGCATGAGGCAAAATTAGGGATGTTTTGCCTTCTCTGAAGGAAGCCTTCCATTCAGTGCAAGGAATCCGTTCATCAGAATGGTAGCAGACATGATAACGTAAGTGTGCATGTGTAATGCATGCAAAAACTGCAAGAGGGTTTTCGGAAATGTTTCTTTTCCTGAAGGTAATGCAAACTTAATCCACAGCAGTAAACACAGTAAATACCACATTGCAGTGTTTCATGGCCTCCTTTCTATAGAAGTATGCGAAATTCGGAACCGTGAAAATCTGGTTGCGATAATACATAAGTACCATATTTTCCTTTAGTGAGAACCAATATGTAACATGCCTGCTTGCTATCTATGTGAGAATAACTAATATCTGTGTAAGAATAAAGTTTCTGCTTTACTCAAGAATCTTCAGACTGTACTGATTTTTACAAAGATGAGCCAATCCATGACGATAAGTTATAATAAAATCATAATGATAAACAGAATAACAGAAGAAACTAATCCAGATCTGAAGTGGCACTCAGATATTTCCAAACATATCAGATTTTTAACACCTATTGTGATGGAGGATTGTATGGGGGCAGCAAATATTTATGCTTATATGTGATCCAGATGGAAAACTATGAATTCAGCACTTTTTTCCCAAAAAAAAAAAAGACAGATGTAATACTAAGCCAACTGCCTTTTGGTTTAAATACAGCATCATATTAAAAATCAGGCAGACAAGCACAAAGGGGAGTTTCAACAGCTTGATGTCAATTCACAGCCACATGTAGTATGGAGACACATTACTTTTCAACTGTCTAAATGCAAGACAGGTTGTAAGCATTTCCATTGCTATGGCAACTGTTATATCTAGGTTGTATTAATTGTCTTAATGCAGCTCAGAATTGTCTAAGTAAAAATCTGAAAAAATCTACATTGATATGATGAATGTTCTGTTAAGACCATGAGCTTGTCAACAAATTTCTGTCTTACTGTATATGATAAAATTCATATGTAAAAGTATTTGAACTGTAGGTGAAGCAGTATCGAGGCTTATAAATCCACAGTTTGTAAGAGTATAGAAATGGTTACTGAATGAAAGTTAATGAGAACCCTATGCTAATTATTATTCTCTCTACAACTGAAGTGAAACATGTCAGACGTTAAGATTAATGTCTGCTGGTGTTTAACAACAACAAGCAGTGAGTAAGGATGAACTGAAATTAACTGACCATAGCTGAAATAAAATTAACTGAACCTGTGATATCTGAAAGCTACATATGCTAAAAAATCTTCAGATTTTCATGTCATTAGCTAACAATAGCTAAAGTGAGGTATAAAAGCTACCTTATTCATTTGACAATTTTTTTAAGTTCATTCCTTACATTATACAAGATCATTTTCATATGAATGAATGAGATGAAATAAACAAATTGAACTGTGCTGCATAAGTTTTCTATTTTTTTTTTTAAAAGAGGATGCCAAAAGTGCATTCCTGGAAGTATAACACATTTTTTTCCTGTTTAATTTCTCCGTCTTTTGGGTTACTAATACCATGATGGGAATCAACCTGATTCCTAAGTCAGAGTATGATTAAAGTTCATGAAATTACTATTGTTTCAGTCTTTGATCTTAGCCAAAAGTGCTCTTTGCAGCACCCATAATGTGCCCAGAAATGACTCCTTCTGCATATGGAGTTACATGCATTGGTAGCACATCTAAATACTACTGTAAATTCTTTTTTTTATGAGACCCATTGCTCCTACTGCTATTGGAACTGGGGTCTATATTAGAACATCGAAGTTTCAAAACTTCGAATGTTCTAATATCGAATCCTATTCGGCAAAAGCTGAGAATATCGAACATACAGAACAACTAATTTTTTCCTAGGGAAAAACTTTGCTGTTCCAAAACACATATACACAACACAAGCACACCAAACAAACAGCAATCCACACACATGCACCTAAAATCTTACACCTAACCCTACACTAAACTATACACACACCACTAACTATCCACTTACCCTAACCCAAACCCTAACCCTAAGGTCTGTCACTATCACACACTCACCTCACCCATGCCCTAACCCTAACTCACCTACCCCGCCCTAATCCTCACGTCCACTCAATTGCACACATACCTAACCTGCACCCTAACCCTAACTCACCTAACCCGCCCCAACCCTCATGTCCACACAGTCACACATATACCCAACCCGCACCCTAACCCTTACTAACCTAACCCGCACTCAATCGCACACTTACCTGAACCCGACCCGTAACTTTCCACCACAGAGCTGAAAATACTGAAGCAACAGAAACGGACAACCAAATTTTTTCCCTAGGAAAAAATTTGGTTTTCTGTTGCTTCGATATTTTCAGCTTTTACTGAATAGGGTTTGATATTAGAACATTCAAAGTTTTGAAACTTTGATGTTCTAATATAGACCCTTGGAACTGTCTGTGTATCTTTCTTTCATATTGATACAGTTTCTGCCTACAAATCCTGATATTTTATGCTTTGAGTCTCTCTGCACATGAAATACTATAATCACTAGGTATAGCAATTTCAATGATCAATGCTCTGTACACGAGATACTGTAATCGCTAGGTGTAGCAATTTCAATGATCAATGCTACTTTTATCTCTTTTTCATGGACTACTATATCTGGTTTTCTTGCATCTAGTTTTTGAATTATTGGAAATGGGATTTTCCCATGTAATATATACTTCATTGTTCTCTATAATACTTTGTGGCTCATGTTTCAAATACATCTCAGCTACTTTTATTTATTTATTTATTTAAATTTGTTGACCGGGAGTGTCCGACTGGATGTGGGTCCATTTTCAGCGGAGGCCCGGGGAGAAAAGCTAGACAGTAAAATAAACAGACAGTAGTTACATTGGATTACATAACGATTAACAATTTAACATAGAAATTACTTACAACATATTTACAAATGAAGAACATAGTACATCAGTAGACAACTAGAATCTTTATCTGTGAAGTACATAACAGGCATTAACAAATGTAACAATGAGAAGTTCCTGCTGTATAATAAGTACTAGGCTTATGAGCATCTGAGCTTGCTATAATCAAGGTAGTTGGTGGAGTGGAAAGAAAGGTAGTAGTTGGATGGGGTGGATGATATAGAGTGGGAGTTGCAAGGGCATAGCCGGCATGTTTTTAGGTGCGCTTTTAGTAAAGTCTACACTGTAGTGTTTGCACAATCCCCAATGCAACAATCTTGCCACATTATTGTGCCTTTCACATTAAAGGCCCTCTGCCATGAGTATATCACATCCAGCAATAGGTGTGAGACTGTTTCCAATTCTTTTTTACAGAATCCACATTTGTCTGTTTCTCCCACATGTTTAATAGACTTTCTTCTACATGTTTAATAGACTTTGTAAACCAATGTGTATGTAGTCTGCTGTCCTGGGCTGCCATTATTAACCTTCCATCCTTTGGCTTCAACTCACCGCTCCTTAACCATTCGTGTATCAAGTCCTGATCAACAAGAGGCGTTCCAGGAGATCTCTATACTTGCTGCTATATTTATGGCTTTTCCACATTTCTTTTTTCTCATCTGATCCTTCTCCTTATATTCTTTCTTTCTTTTATTTTTTTGCACATTCAGTTGATGTCTGATTTTGTCTACTTATGGTTTGACTTTCATCCCCACTTGCCACTTGAATGCTTCTGTTAAACTAAGCAAAGAGGTAATCTTAGACTTACTCTCCTTATGTTGTAAAACTTTCACTATGTTTGGATATGATGAGTTCAGCAGATATGCATGTAGTTCTACAGTTGCAGATATATACATGTAATCAGTTTTGTGGTGGCCTATACCTCCTTCAGAAGGTGAAATATATAATCTTGGCATACAATGATTTTTATACATCAGTTGATACGCCTGAATCATTTTTCTTGTTTTTCTGTCCAACTGATCCAGTACCTTTTGGGGCCAGTCAATCACTCCAAAATTATAAGTTAAAACAGAAAGGGAAAATTGGTTGATAGCTTGGACGTTATTCCTAGATGTCAAGGCTGTTTTCAATATTAGTTTTCGACTTCTGAAGTATTCCTTGCTGAGTTTTATTCACATTTATTCATGTTTTATTGCTGATCCTTCATCAGTTCTCAGATATTTATACAGTCCTTCTTGCTCAAGTTCCTTTATATCACATTCCTGTCCTAGACTGATGTTTTCTTGGTACTGCAACTTTGCTGCTTTAAACATTGCTTTTGCACATTTATCAAGACTTAATATCATTCTTATATTATATAGGAAAGTTTTAACCACTCGCAGTTGTGCTTTCAACTCATTATTTGATGAAGTCATCCACAAAAAAGTAAATGAGAAATCTTTAAGCAAGTTTGTTTTCTGGAAGCCAAATTGTAACCAAGACCTAACCTATTAAGCAAACAGCTTAATGGGTTAAGGGCAAGACAAAACAACAGCAGAAGTGACAAAGAAGCACCGTGGAATATCTCCCTTGCTATTTTTATCCCTGGGATAATACTTTGCTATTTATCATGGCTTAACTGAAAAGTGGAACCACAGAAGTAGGACAAGCCAAACACCAAATTATCCAAACTAAGGCAGCTGTTCAGCCCAGGAAAAACAACCAAAACCATGCTGGAGTGGAAGGTTAAAATTAACCAAATACAAAGGATTTAACGCTTTTGTAAAAAACTTCATCAGAATCATCATACACTTCTAACTTCCACATATAAATACCCCACCCTTAATCACACATCCAATAAAAATTCCCAATCAATAAAACATTTAAATCACACAAATGAATACATCAAAGAATGAAAAAACATGTTCAAATATTCATATAATAATTAAACATCAGAACACAATATTAAATGGAAAATGGAATAAAAAAACAAAGTGTCAAAAGTTTTTTATATACATTTAAACCTCACAATGTGATGAACACCACTTGAAATATAAAGATCTGAGAGCTTGCACTACCTAACTATTGAAATGGAAGTTTTAACCACTTGCAGTTGTGCTTTCAACTATTTATTTGATGAACTATACAGTTTTAAGTCATCCACAAAAAAGTAGATGAGAAATCTTTAAGCAAGTTTGTTTTCTGGAAGCCAAATTGTAACCAAGACCTAATCTATAAAGCAAACAGCTTAATGGGTTAAGGGCAAGACAAAACAACAGCAGAAGTGACAAAGAAGCACCGTGGAATATCTCCCTTGCTATTTTTATCCCTGGGATAATACTTTGCTCTTTGTCATGGCTTAATTGAAAAGTGGTTTGTCACTGTAATGTAAAATCAATATAGGATGTATCTTATACCTCTGTATGCACTCCTTCATCCATGAATGTGGGATGTTGTCAAATGCTTTTTTTGTAAACTATCTATGTCATATTTATATTCTTCCCCTTTTTACATTTCTCCATTATGGGTTTATTTGGCAACAAACAATCCTTTGTTCCACATGACTTTCTTTTGTTAGCCTTTTTTTCTATTGCCATGATTAAGTTTCCTTCTAATTGACTATAAACTCTCTCTCTCTCTCTCTCTCTGCATCAATTCCAGTATATAGTTTGTACATTGTCAGAGTGCAAGTTATTGATCTATAGTTTTTAGGATGGCTTACAGGTTCACTCTTAAGAAGGAGTATAGTTTTTCCTGTTGTTAGCTAGGCTGGTGTCTGTTTGGGATGCACATATAAGTTGTTCTTACTCAAGGCTAAATCTTTCTGTTAAGATGTTAATACTTTTAGATAGAAGTTGGGTACTAAATCTGGACCTGGTGTTTTCCAATTAGAAGCTTTTCCTAATTTTATTTCACTTTTTCTGGCTGTTACTTCACCCCTTTTCATATCTGTACATTTAAACTCCTTACTGTTTCTTTTATTTTTTTCTATCCATTCAGCGTTTCTGGTGGTGATTCTATTCCTTTTGCTTTGTTTCCCAGCTCTGTATAAAATTTTTTTAGGTCATCAATGAATTGCTTATTTTGTACTTTTCCTTTATATTTGTCTGTATATCTTCTAAGTTTTTCTGCTTATGCTGATATCTTTAGTTTATTATTTGCAATAGTGTATGATGGATCCTGGTCTGTTCAGATACTGCGAGTTGCTTTTATCACGTCTATCTTTCTAAGTATTTTTGTTGATCTGTTCTCTCTTCTTCTAACAGTGACACTTCTTGTTTTAAACTGCTTTATAGTTTTTGCCATCTAGTGCTTCCATGATGGCATTTTATTTCTTCCCTTCCTTTCCCTTATTGCTCTGTATATCTGTGGTAACACTTGATCTGTTGTTAGTCTAGCTGCAGAGCAATATATCCTATTTATGTTTGTTAAAGCACATGAATTTCTGTTAATAGTCTTTCCTACATGGACAATGTCATGACTCTGTAGTGTCATCTATTGTTACTGTGCATGTATAGCAACTTATGGCTATTCTTGGGTTAACCATCTTTTGGCTTCTCCCATTAGGAGTCACCACAATGGATAACCAGTCCACAGACTGATTGGCAGTGGAGTTTTTACGGTGTTGAGTTGCCAGCCCAGCACCCAACCTTCACAGAAGGCACATACACACACGCATCTACTGCATGTCTTTAAAACTCATTCAATTGCAGGGAGGACATGCAGATTCCACACAGAAGACACTCCAGCTGAGAATCGAACCGGAAAACCTCTTGCTGTGAGGCAACAACACCAACTGCTACATCACTGTGGCCTCCCACCACTGTGGCTGGACAAAATGCGTGATGGCTTCTTAGAGTAACAAATTTCAGATGATCAGTGAGACCTTATCAGGTGTGTACAAGGAGACTTTCTGCATTGCTTTAATGTACTCATCAGTATGAAGCAAAAAATCCTAGAGAACTTAATTACTCTCTGACAAAGTTAAAACAGATGATCTCAGTGTGTCTACCAGAGAATGAAAAGTGATGTTAATGAAGTGATTTGCAGAATGATAATTACAGAGAAGTTCTGACTTTCAAAGATATTCTAAGAGACTGTCTCCTTGAAACAAGAATTGTAATCAATGTCCTTTAGTTTTCAGTTGCCAGAGACTTGGCTTTTGTTCAGAGTGAGCAATACAGCTTAATAAGACTGCAATGTATTTTTCTAACTTATATATCTCGTATGTTAATTCTTATTTTCTTTAATGAAAGAAAATCTCAGGGAGGAGATGGCAGATGTATGACAGGTTAATATGTGGCAGGTAACAAAAAAACTCTGTTTTCACATGGTTTCTTAAAGTCTAGAGAAATATTCTGACAATGAATAATACTACGTTTTATTTAGTTTCTTATTTCAGAATAATCATTTGCCCATTCAAGATTTCTAAGTAGCTGTCAATTCAAAGGTTCATATGTGAATAACTGTGGCAAGCATTTTGCAAATGTTTTGGCTATTAACTTGATGAAAACTAGATACTTAATTATTACATGCCAAGTTAGCTGCTTGCCAAGGGGTAATGCATAATTAATATTTTTTGTGACAAGTTAAACATTTTTCAGTCCAGAAATCATTAATTGTTGCAAATAGTACTGTGTTTTGCTGTGATTGTGGTATTAATTCTGAGTTTAAGAGAAATCAACTGTAAGCATATGTTATGGTAGTTGATGCTATAATTTTGTTCTAGAATATAATATAGTATATGAGTTATCTCCTGACATGACTCTAGGTTCGCCCTTCACACTCACACAGATACACCTGTGGTAAAACAGAATTATAGAACTGCATGGGTCATTATATATTACATTTTGTGAATGATAGAATTTGAATAGTTAAAGCTTATACAGGAATTGATTTATCTTGCTTCATACATATCTGGCATAGCTTGAGTATATGCTAATACTTCAGTTGTGTGATTTTATAGTAAAGAGCACAGGTTTTCATAACTTTTCAAGAGTTAAAAAAGAAGAGTTATAGAGAAAAAAAAGTTTATACGTTAGATTTTGATTATTAGAAGAGAAAAATATTTTACTGGCAGTTATGGAGTGTAAATGCATTGAAATGTTAAGAAATTGTTTCTAGCATTTCAGAGTACAAGGTTTGATTCCTTCCACATGTGTTTGATTACTGTGAAATTGTAAGAAAGTCACAGTGCTCTTGGTTATCACTAAAATAAGGTGTGACAATAGGGGTTACAGCCAGCCACGCCAGGAGAAATAGGGCAGTAGATTTGTAACATATGCCAGCACAGCTAGCTGGAATTTTGTAAATAATTATATGTCATTTGTATATCAAACTGATCTGTACAGATGCATGTGCTAAAAATGTGTTTGTGAGGTTTGCTTGTACTAAAATGTATTAGCAGTGAAAAATTAATGTTATGGTTCTAAACCATGATGCTGTTACTGTGATTCTTACTGTGATGGCTCCGAAGTCTTCTTAAGACACTTAGTCTTGCTGGCTGGGTTTTGCTGAAATCAAAGGCTGGTTATAGTTGCATTCACAGTCTGTTGCATACAGAAACTTGCAGAATATACACTGATGAGAGAATATACTTTGCAGCACCAAACTCAGAGCAGTAACAAATAACTTTTTATAACAAACCACATGGACTAATGTTGCAGCTTCAGGTACTGTTCTACTTTACTTCTTTAACATGGATGATGTGAGAGATATAACATTTACCTCGGAACAAGTGTATGTTCCTACACATATATCTCTAACATAACTGAATTAATACAGATCTTATATACTGTTCTAGTCATGCACACATATATAGATTTCCTCTTGGTATTCTATTTTGGAGAATTGCTCATCCTGTTGCAGATGCTGACTTGATGATCTTTGGTATTCTATTTTGATCTTTGCATGAGAACATCTGTTCTTGTGCAAATGCTGACTTCAAATTTCTTATTTAAAAATGTCTTATGATGCAGATTGTTTTCCTGTTTGTCCAGCCTTTAAGGAACCAGATTAGCTTTTTTCCTGACAATGTGTAAACATACATCTTGTTTTTACATTTTTGTTCTTTACTGACAATGTAATGCATACATCCGCGATGGTGCAGCAGTAGCAGTGTTGCCTCACAGCAAGAGGTTCTCCCATTCAATTCTAGGCTGGAGTGTGGGGAGTGCCTTCTGTGTGGAGTCTGCATGTCCTCCCCGTGGTTGGGTGGGCATTCGAAAGACATGCGTAAATGGGCGTGCCTTAATTGAAGGTTGAACGTCGAGCTGGCACCTCGGCGTTCATCAAAATCTACTGCTAATCATTAGCGGACCAGAGTTCTGCTGTGGCAACCCCTAACCAAGAAAAGCCGAAAGACAACAACAACTGACAATGTAATGCATGCATAAGAGGTCAGTTTTTATATTTTTGCTGAGTCTATAAGGAAATATGTCCATTAAGCAAGTTTCTTATTTTTTAAGCCACAGTCATTTAGTATGGATGCTAATCACATATTGCTAAACTCTATTTCTACATTTAAGCAAGCTTTATTTTATTCCTTATTTATGTTGCATATTTGTAACAGAATTACTTTCAACATTAATATTTTGTTGAGCATATACTTACAATTCCCTCTTTTTATTTTTTAACATGCTTAAAACACTTTATACTGATATATATTTTTGATTACATTATATAGAAAACACATTAAGAAACAAAACCTTTAGTCTTCTTTTGACACAAGTCAAAATGTAATTTTACATAGTTGATACAATGATATTAAGTATTACTACTAAAAATGAATATATTTAACAACTTTTTCTTTTGCAGACCATTCTGTGAAAATATTTTATCAGTTATGGGCTGTGTCTGCTTTAATTTTAATTTTTTAACTTGATTAATTTAGTCTTTTGCAATCACAGAATTTAATTTATGACTTAGAACTGTTCCATTAACTCTTTACTTTTATTAATTATTCTATATCAAAAGATTAGAGATAGACTAATATCTATAAGAGACAAGAACTACATGCTACTTCAAGCATTTATATACTGCTGAAAATATACAGTTTTAATGTCATTTTAACCATAACATTGTGGTCATGTCTCTGAACTGCCCATTAACATCTTGGTAAAGTACTGAACTGGGCTTAGATAATAAATATTTAAATGTAATTATTTCAGTATATTTAATATTTGAGGATGTAAAAAAACATGATTTATACACTAAAGAATGCTATGTACATATTACTCCATTAGCTGTATGAATACAATATTTTAATATATTTTTTCTCTAACTGGGGTAACCAATACCAGTACAGCTAAAATGATGCTCCAAAAACCAATAATAAGACTCTAACTTAAAACCAGTGATAATATTACAACTTAGACAAATTACTACTAGACATTAATTTTATTTATACTGATTTTTTTTACATAAAGAGACTATAAAGTACATTTAGTCTAATCTTACAAATGTAGTAACATTAACATTAAGCAAAATTTTGGAAAATTCTTATGTCTGTTTAGAAGTATCTAGTGGAATTGCCACCAGAGGCAACGACATACCCAGAAATTAGAAACATTCATGCTTTTGCATACCAACATTCTCTTGCCAAAAACATATTAAAAATAAAGACCATTCTTGCTCAGTTTTTACATATCTTTACTCTCTCTTGCATAGCTTTAATAAATCAATTTTAAGCCATTTCTTGTAAAGCTTTACAGTTTAACAGGTTGTAAATACAGTTTAATACTAAACAATACAATAATAACTAGCATAATAGCTATTAGCAACTTGTAAAATATCTTATCCTGCCAGGTTTAATCCAGTATTTCTAATGCACTAATACTTGTTTTCCCCTCCCCCCTGAAAGAGTATTGTCAAGAAGGAATGAGTTATTATTTTTTCCTGTAGCTTTATTTTAGACCCTTTTGCAATACTGCTCACACAGTCAGTGTAAAACTGAGAAAGTACCCCTCCCCCTGTAGTACTGCAGTATTGTTTATTTGTTTTATAATGTATGTCAGCCCATCACTTTGGTTATACATTTGCTTTATTAAACTATGGACCTTTGTCTGATTTGATCATTTTTTGGCTGTTTTCAATGACAGAATATATTTTTTCTGTTGCCTTTGCTGTATACTATTACTAGTAGTTATCTGTACCTTCCTGTATAATTGATTTGAACTGTATGTATACTATAACCCATCTGCTGGCTATACTTGATGTAACTGAGGTTTTTTACTTTTAACCTTTACCTGAAAACAGATTATCAGTGACATATATGCACAATTGTGATGTTTTATTATAATTACCAAATAGTGTTACATGTGAACATTTTAACAATTATGTTTTAATAACCGTAAGTTTTTAGAAAAACTCAAGCCACTTGTCTGGCAATCAGTCTTGGTTCTTATCTTATCTGCTCAATATTTCCTGTAACTACTCATCCAGTCTAGGAAGGTCTGAGCTGACATGTCACACTCTGTAGACCATAGTTAACGCTTTTTAGCATTTTTCCTTTAATCATCTGTTAATACACTTGTAACTTGATAGTAAAATGCAGTTATATATATTTGTGATTTGCATAACTATGCATTTATACTACATAAATAGACAATTATTTTACAATTAGCATGCATATTTTTAACTTTGATTTCAGTATTTTTTTATTTATTTAACTGCCCTGCCATTCATTTTACAAAGATGGTTTGACTAATACAATCTGTGATTTTATTTAATTTTTTTTAATTCAGAACTTTAACTGTTTGGTGTGGTGTTACTCTACGATTATAAAAAAAATTGTAAAAAACAAATAGATGTTAGCTTAACTAGCACGTTTATATTTACATTATTTATATTTGCTGTTGTCTGTCTTTTCTCTAGTGCTTTTGATGAAAAGAAAATGCATGCATGTCAGTCTTGTGACTTTAAATCTTTATACAAGCATGTCAGTCTTGTGACTTTAAATCTTTATACAAGCATGTCAGTCTTGTGACTTTAAATCTTTACTCTTAACTATGTTTAATTTTATGCACTAGAACTGTTTTGTTTACCTTTTGACTATGCTAAGAATGGCAGTCATATGCTCTACTTTACTGTAGTACTGATAATGGAAGTTTTAAACATTTGAGAATAATTTATTTATACATCAGATCCTGCTAGGTATGCTTAACCATTTTCAAAACACAAACATATAAAATATATTTCTTTTGTACAGCAGCTGTAGTTACCTTATCTTTCCCAATGTTCTCTTAAGCTCAGCTGTTATATGCAGGAAGTTAGTCTCTGTCAGTTCAGCTAATTTATTTCCTTTATCCTGTAACCGCTGTTCAAAAGTTTCCTGTAATGTTGCATGGTCTTTCTGACATTCTTTAGTAACCTGTTCTGCTGAATTTAAAAGTCCTATGCACTTTTGAAAAAAATGTTTGCATAACTTGTCTAAGCTTCCTGAACTCATTGTGTCTGTCTTTTAGAAGTTTATAACATTCATTTGTAAGAAAATATACTAGAGATCTTGTCAGTAACTGATTTGACTCCTGTAGTAACTCTGAGATAAACCTTTTACATGTGGTGACAGGACATAACTGTTCAACATCTGAATATAATGTAAACACTGAATATAATGTAAACACTTTACCCTTAGCTAATTTTTTATCATGAAAAGGTCTGTCTTCACAGTCTATTTTTTTAGCAATATCATGCAATACTTTTTTATGGCATGGCACACAAAATGCAGTTTTTGTTGATTGACATAATAAACATTTGTCATACTCTGCATGGTTTCTTCGAGATACCAGTCAAATATTGTATACATTTGCATAATGCCTTACAATCAACTTGCCCTGATAAGGTTTTACATTTACTACTGTGCTGTGTATACCAACATTGCAATTTACTAAAGCTTGGCTTACACTTGCTTGAATTATGTCTACTAGCATCCATACTAAAAATGTGACATAGAAAAATGTCTTACCAGTTAGAAGAAAAACAGTTGATCAGGCTGTTGTTGCTGATGGCTGGAAAATTTTCAGAGTCACTTGAGAAGCTGGGGAAACACAACAGGCAGCGAACTGCTGTGTATAGTAGATGCCCACCTTTCCTTAAAGAATTAATGGGACTGCGACTTTCCTGCACTGCAGTCTCAATCTGGATTCAGACATCTGAAAAACTTTACTATTGCAAGCTGCATAAACTGGAATACTACTGTTTAGGATTTACACATATGTACAAATGTTAGTTACTGCAATTTGACTGAAGTGACCCTGGAAGAGTGAAATAGTTTTATGTCAATGCTATGTACCAACACCTCCTCCAACATCCACAAGCACTATTTACGTTTATGATTATTGATCGAATTGTGGGTGATCGTAGCAATAAACAAGGCTGGCATGGCATTCTAAATCAAAAGGCGAAATATTGGATCATTACTTTGGGAGCTATTTTCAGTCCAGGACTCAATGATCATTTTTAACCTTGATTTCCATAGCTTTTCTTATGTCACAGTTGTCCACTACATATCCTATCATGTGAACATACCAACATTCATATGCCGACTTATCATGACTATATATACCTATCAATGCTATGTACCAACACCTCCTCCAACATCCACAAGCACTATTTACATTTATGATTATTGATCGAATTGTGGGTGATCGTAGCAATAAACAAGGCTGGCATGGCATTCTAAATCAAAAGGAGAAATATTGGATCATTACTTTGGGAGCTATTTTCAGTCCAGGACTCAATGATAATTTTTAACCTTGATTTCCATAACTTTTTTATGTCACAGTTGTCCACTACATATCCTATCATGTGAACATACCAACATTCATATGCCGACTTATCATGACTATATATACCTATGAACATCGTTACTCAGGTATCACTTTACTTTTTGTAAGCCAGTGTATGTTTCTTACTTCATTCACTTCAGTGTATGTTTCTTACTTCATATACCAATTGGTTCCATAATACATATATTTTTATAATGTTCTTTTTTATCATGATGATATATGTTTATCAGATTTTTTGCTAACCTAGTACAGCAGGATATTGAATATTTCCCCTGTATTTTGCACTCTGCACATTTCTGCACACTTTGCTTTGACTACATCAGGGTGGTTATCAAATTCATTCCATTATTAGCTATATTTATAATATATTGTCCTGTTATAATATATTCTCATGTTATTAATATGTTCCATACATATTTTAGCATAACTGGTCTATCTAAATATGTATACTGTTTTGCATTTATTTTTTGAAATTTTCATTACTAGTATCATTCATTTTGAATTGCACTGTTTTTGGTGTCCCTACTCTTATTCATGAATATTAATGAATGACAGGGCAGTTTTTATGCTCATTGGTCAATTCATACTATATATATGCATATGTATTTTTCATCCTCTGTTTATCCGTCTGTAACACACTGAGGAAGGCATATTCTGCCGAAACCGGTCTGTGGTTATTTGGGTTTACAAATAAACCTTTATATATTGTATTTTTGACTCTGCATCAGTCCTGCTTTTTCTGCTGGCCTGTCTGTTTTTCATAGAAAAATGTCTTACCAGTTAGAAGAAAAACAGTTGATCAGGCTGTTGTTGCTGATG
The DNA here is from genome assembly GCF_019279795.1 of Protopterus annectens. NCBI lineage: Eukaryota > Metazoa > Chordata > Ceratodontiformes > Protopteridae > Protopterus > Protopterus annectens. The sequence continues at coordinate 869,110,045 of NC_056730.1, read as the reverse complement.
GCTGGAAATTTTTCAGAGTCACTTGAGAAGCTGGGGAAACACAACAGGCAGCGAACTGCTGTGTATAGTAGATGCCCACCTTTCCTTAAAGAATTAATGGGACTGCGACTTTCCTGCACTGCAGTCTCAATCTGGATTCAGACGTCTGAAAAACTTTACTACTGCAAGCTGCATAAACTGGAATACTACTGTTTAGGATTTACACATATGTACAAATGTTAGTTACTGCAATTTGACTGAAGTGACCCTGGAAGAGTGAAATAGTTTTATGACTTCTAGCGCCTGCACCACATCTTAGAAAAGCTTTATCTGTGAGTATTGTAGCACATAGGTGCTAAAACCCTGGCAGCTTCTAGTGATGGGGATAGTGTGGGAAACACAGTCAGATGACCAGATGTGTGTGTGATGTCATTCTGAAAGCCAGAAATAATATTTAGATATTAGTAGGAGAGTGCACTCAGCATTCTGTACTTTGTCTTGGATCTGACAACAAGGACCACTCACCTATCTTGCCTTGCTGTACTCAGTAAGTAGGAACAGTAATTATTTTAGAAAATCAGGAATATATAGTGAGACTAGCTAAATAATGTTTATCTATAACTCTGTGAAACTTTCCATCAGTGTTATTTTTAATATCCGCTATGAATGAAAATCTGGTGTTTACTGTAAATAGATATTGAGTATTTTTTGTTCTTTTACTATTTATTATTAAATATATTTAAGCTTTTCATTGTGACTGATCCTTTTTAGAAGATATTTAAGGTTTGACAGTATTTGCATTGATTTATTTGGTGATAACCCTGGCCACTCCTGAAAGCCTTGCTGTTTGGTCAACATTACAATATGTATTAATATTAACTTCACTCACTATAAGTGTATACCCTTTTAAGAGCCTTATAGTAGCTGACCGGTGGCAGTGAATCTACCTTATAATCTGGGAAAGTTGGTAGAGCAAGTAATCTGTGGCAGCCTTCCCCAGGTATGTGTGTGTGTATGTGTGTGTGTGTGTGTGTGTGTGTGTGTGTGTGTGTGTGTGTGTGTGTGTGTGTGTGTGTGTGTGTGTGTGTGTGTGTGTGTAATGTAAATCTCAAAGAGTGTGTGTGTCAGCTACTTGTGGCAGGGACACAAAGCACTGGTTTCAGAGAAGGTGCTGGAGGACTTGGCTTGGAGACACGGCTGAGGATCTAACACTACAGCTGTACTAGTGGGAAGTCTTATGGGGACCTGGAGGGAGACAGATAGAGAAATCCATACTCCATGCTGATTGTGTTCCCTATGTGCTCTTAAGGGAAATTGTTGCCTGATGCAGAGCAGTCTGTATCTGGAAGTACTGAGTGTATCCATTTGTATTCCAAGTAAATGTCCCTCTCCAGTATCAGTGGTGAGAATTCAGGCTTTCTGATTACTGGCTCACTGTGGGGATGTCACACATGGTACTTATGTTCAGTGGGTTTCTCTAATTAACAAATGAAAATGGTACAATGCAAAAATTGCAAGTAAGATGAAGCAGAATTCTTCACCAACATTCCTATTTAGCTACAAGAGGTCTGAGTTTAAAACTGCTGTTTGACTCCATTGATGTTTGGATTTTCCCCACAAACTCATTTACCCAACTCTTGTTGTGCTTTTAAACTTGGAGCCTATTTAGTTGCCCCTACTGTAAATTAAAGTTTGCAAGCCCTTCTCAGTGCTATTTCTACTGGGCACTGACAGCGCAAGTGATATAATACTTCCTTTAGACTCCTAAAGCTCAAGTTACCTATGTTTCATATAATCCCACTTCAAGTAGCACATACTGCAGTATTCGGAGTATTAATCTAAATTGTGTAATGTTCTTTTTTTGTATTGTTTCCTTGTTTTAACAAAAAAGTCAACTATTTGCATTTTTAACACAGTCTGGGACCTTACTCTTGTAGGATCTCTTGCAGTAGTGTGAACATTGTGAGTTGCTGCAGGATCTGAGCCTCATTTATTGTATTTATACTGCTTTTTGATGTTTGTGTTTTACTTAGTCCAGGGAACCTTATTACTGTAGTATAGCTTATAATAGTGAAAGAATTGTGAATTGCTGCAGGATGTGAGCCTCTTTTATTACATTGCTACTATATTTTTTCTGCTTCCATTTTTACTAAGTCTGGGAACTTAGTCTTGTAGTATAACTGACAATAGTGAGAGAACTGTGAATTGCTGCATAATCTGAGCTTCATTCATTACATTTCTACTACATTTTTTTGGTTGCATTTTTACTTAGTCTGGGGGTCTTATGTCTAGTCTTGTAGTATCACTCACAATTGTGAGAGCATTGTGAATTGCTGCAGGATCCAATACTCATTTGTTACATTTCTATTGTATTTTTCTGCTTGCATTTCACTTGGTCTGGGACTTAGTCTCATAGTATAACTTACAATAGTAAGTGAATTGTGAATTGTTGCAGGAACTGAGCCTCACTTATTACATTTCTACTGTATTTTTTCTGTTTGCATTTTACTTAGTCTGGGAACCTTAGTCTTGTAGTATCACTCACAATGGTGCACGAATTATGATTTGCTGCAGGATCTGAGCTCCATTTATTACATTTTACAGTATTTTTTCTGCTTGCATTTTACTTAGTCTGGTGACCTTAGTCTAGTCTTGTAGTATCACTCACACTAGTGACAGCATTGTGAAATGCTGCAGGATCGGAGTCTCATTTATTACACTTCTACTGCATTTTTTCCTGTTTGCATTTTACTTAGTCTGGGAACCTTAGTCTTGCTGTATCACTCAGAAGCATTACCCCGAATGGTGTTTCAGATCAGTCCCTGACCTCTCCTCCCAGCCCAACAACTCTAAACCCTGATCGCACCACCCCTCATAGATCACAAAAAAAGAAGATCCACAGCCATGGATGCGCACTTTCTACTGTCTCTGTAGCCAGCCTAGTGGAAATGGGCATCTTGAGACAATGTAACAATTGTCTCATGTTTACTGACAACAACCTTATTCTTAAGCAGACTGACACAGTATGTTAGAGATGTACTTACACTATGCCTTTGGAATCAAAGCTCTTGCATACAGACACTGATACCTCCAAACAGGTTGCCAGTAACACACACACTACACATGCTATGGATTAGACACATAAACTCACACATGCTCTCTCTTAATTGCAAACTTCCCAAAACTTCAAACATCACACATGCACTGCCCTCAACAATCTCCCAAACTTTTTACAAAGACAATACTCCCCAGGATACATACAATCATATCTCACAATGTCTTAACCTCTAAGCCCTAAATGCAAACTGCCATACAACCCAACATATTGGTCACTGGAGGCTCTATTGTGAGACACACCAATACCCCTTCACCAGGTTGAGCAAGGAGACAGTCACAGTTAGTTGCCCATCAGGGGTAAAGATCTGCCAAATCACACATGCACTCAGGACATTGAACCACAAGTACCAGTATGATTCTGACATAGTCCATGTGGGTGTTAATCACCTGAGATGTAGCTCCCTGGCTATATGAAGACAGGCATGATAGAGCTTTTAAACTGTGTGTCCCAGGCAGGTATAAGCCTAGCACTGAGCAGCCTTGTACCTTCTCCACAAATGATACCACAATATACACAAAAGATGATTGACTTAATAATTGGCTTAGTTACTGGTGTTATTCTATGGGTCCAATGTGTGTCATCTTGGGATGACATGATCAACATGCCACAGTGCTTTACCAGGGATTGTCTTTATCTGTCCCCACTAGGCTTTGGATATTGCCCAAAACATTATCCACCCCTACTGTGCCTTTTTTAGGCAACGCTAATCTGATAAACTGTTCAACATAGTAAATTCTATGCAAGATAAACTAAAGGTATTACTGCTCAATGACAGGGGGCTCAACAAGAAGCTCCACTCCCTGGAAGCACTCCTCACTCTGGGAAGTGTTGACATCTGTGCAGTTACTGAGACATGATTTAAAGCTATGGCAAGCACCCCAGCAGTACAAGGCTATAATGCCTTCCACACATTTAGCCCAGCTACTGCACAAGAAGGGACAAGAGGTGGAGGTATATCAATCTGCAAAAAAAGTAAGCACACCTCAAGATTGTTCACAAAATAGAACATGCTTGAGCTACTCCATGTCCAGTTAACCTTACATAAAGTCCAATATTGTATCCTTGCTAGCTATAGGTCTCCAACTATGACCCAGGATAACCAGGTCCATGACATTTCGTCGAATGGCTATTCAGCGACTAGCCATTCATTGAACATCTATTAATTGAAGCTGCTCTTCACTGAACGGGAAATTTTAAGCAGGGCAAACCAGTGGTTGGCCAACCAAGCGACCGCAAAATAAAAAATAAAATTTAAAACCTGCCAAGGTTGGGGGCTATGCACCCCCCAACTAAATATACCAACTCCGAGATCGCACTACAGGGGGGAAAAAGGCAAATTCCAGATGGTGGACAACTGCTGGTTTGCCTAGTTAAAATTTGCCATTAAATGAAGAGCAACTTCGATAAATAGGTGTATTGATGAATGGCTATTCGCTGAATAGCCATTCAATGAAATAATATAGACCCGGATAACCATACCACATACTTGAATGTACTATAGTCACTCACAGTTCAACCCAACTCCATATTTAGGAGTGATTTCAACTATCCCACCATGAACTGGGATATATACATAACCACTAACATACAGGCTCAAGGATTCCTGGATTCTGTCAATGTAAATACCATGAAGGAGCTAGTTTGCACACTTACTAGCAAATATATGGATCTGGTACTCACAAATATGAGGGAACATTGCACCGCTATTGTGTAATGTCCTCACTGGTCAGATCAGATCACAAAACTGTAACCCTTGAAATAAATATAAAGGCTGAACTCCCAGCAAACAGAACCTTTAGGAACTTTTCCAAGGCTAACTATCTCCTATTAAGTGAAGGCATTCCAAGCCCACAAAATGCAGAGAACACAGTAGCTTATGCTGAAGTGCTTATGGAAACCTTGTACAATTATGTAAATATCTGCATAGAAACAGCAGTACCAAATTAAAATAAACTTAGGACAAACTCCAAAAACAAGCCCCCTTGGTGGACCTACCATATAGCTAGGTTGCGCAACAAAAGATAGGAAATCCTGTCCAAAAACAGGAAAGGACATGCCCAAAAGACAAAAAAAAAAAACCTCCCTCATCAGTCTAAACAAATAACTCAAGGGATAAATCAATTCCACTAAAGCAAACTTTGAGGCAAAAATAGCCTTCCAGACTAAGGATAATCATAAGGCATTTTTCAGTTATGTACACAACCTTCAAGAGAACACTCAACAGTGTGCTGAACTAATAGTGAATTGAACTTCCTATACTGAATTGGGGGCTATAGCAAATTTGCTGGCCAATAAATGTAGCCCCGAATCTATCATTTCTCTCCAACAACTACTAAAGAACATGTCCTCAATGTGCTCTCTAGAGCTAAAAACACTGCATCAATGCATCAATGAGTAATGATAATATCCCAGAACACCTCCTAAATAGCTTGAAACATGACTTGTCAGGCTCACTAGAATCTCTCTCCACAGTCTCCAGACAGACTTTGTCCATAGGGAATGGAGGACTGAAACCATCATCCCGCTACACAAAGGTGGACCATCAACAGACCCAGGGAACTACAGACACATAAGACTGACTAGTCCTGTATGCAATGCCATGTAAAGAATTATTGTGAAACTGATAAACAAAGACATAAGAAATCTTCAAACAGTGGACCCATTCCATTTCAGTTTTGTCAAGGGCAAGTCATACCTACTAAACTTGCTAGATACCTTTGAGAAGATCACTAGAGCCATGGACAAGGGCAAAACACTACATACTGCTTACCTTGATCTGACAAAGGCATTTGACACAATATCTCACTTGGGTATTATAGACAAACTCACAAATTTAGGATTAAATCCCTATATCACCCAATGGATAGCCAATTGGCTCACAGATAGAACACATTAAGTTAGGGTAGGGGAATCCACCTCCACCACAAAGCCTGCTACTAGTGGTGTCCCACAGGGCTCAGTAGTGGGCCCTTTCCTGCTTGGAATATACTTCTCTGAAGTCACGGCAAATGTAGAGAGCCTTTGGCTGACCACATTTGCTGATGACTGCAAACTGGGTGCAATTTTGAATCTCCCAAATATGTAGTAGATATTCTCCAGAAAGGTCTGATACATACAAATAACTGGTGCCAAAACCATGGTGGCCTAAAACTCAGTGTAAAAATGCATAATTACACCCTTTGGGAAGACAACCACCCCTGCAAATTAAAACACTGATAACACTCCTCTAAGATTAGATCTAGTAATAAGGGAGTTGGGAACTCAGGTTAACAGTATCCTGAACTTTGATCCCCATGTGTCCATGGTAGTGAGAAAATCCTACATTGTGCGACTTATAAATAAGGGCATGGCATCCAGATCTAAAGACATCATAGTCCCACTATAGTCAGCCCTTATTAGACCAATAAGTGAGTGCAATGTACCCTTCGGCATGTATGTCACCAGGCATTTGCAACAGCTGGAGCTGTCACAGAAGTTCCTCACTAAAAGAATACAGGGTGTAAATAATATGTCCTATGTGGATCATCTCAAAGCCCTGACCTTGTACTTGGTCTCTTACAGACTAATGAGGGGCGATCTAGTCCTAACTTACAAAGCACTCTCCAATCCAGCTCTGATGGATTTGCTACACATTCACAAAACAAAAAGCACTAGAATTACCCGATCTAAGGCTCTAAACCTCGTCTATGAAATAAACAAAACCTATTGGAGGGACAGTATGTTTCTTAGAGATTATTCTCTGGAACAGACTCCACATTCATTTGAAACAGAGTTCTTCCTCAAGCTTATTCAGATGCAGTTTGGACCAATGGATGGGAAATCCCAAATTCACCGCTGACTTATCATCTGTGGCCCTTATGGACAGGGTCAGTTAGTAGATGCCCTAAGGCACAGGCATATACCAAAGCCATTCTAGCTCATCAGCATTAATAACTGGAAAAATTGGGACAAGAATGGTTAGGCCTAAAAAGGCTTTAGGGCTATTGGCCTAGTAACCTCCTATAATCCTATGATCCTGTGACTTATTGCCCAGTATACAAGAAAATGTTTTGCTGCTGTGCTGATTAACTTTAATAAAAGAAGGAAGCATGTCTAAGCATCAATAACCCCAAAGGTTTACAAAATTGACATTAATCTTAAAAAAATATTTATTGCACAAGCAAATCTGATGCCGAAGAATCCAATTATTCATAATTCATGTACTGCAATTACTCACTCAGAAAATGAAGGTACCTAGACAAGAGCCATATGCAATGTCATTACTTGTAGTGATTTTGTAAACTTAGTAAACAGACATCAGCATTAATTATGAACATGTATATTATGTGTAACATAATAATGGACACTGTAAATAAACTTGTAGTCTTGAATGAGGCAAAACAATGTTAGCATTTGAAAACTTGCTTTATCTTAAATATTGGGTTGTGAAGATACAGTAAAACATAAGCAAAAACAAGAATCCAAGAGGTTTCAGCTTGTGAAGAGAAAAACAGAACTGTTTTGATGAACAAAACTGCAGTAGATATTTACAAAGAGTATGGGTACTGCCTACCCTTGCTTTGGGCATAGCTCAAGAAAATGGCATTTTTTTCTGACTCAGATACTGAATCTAATCCAAAGAAACTGAAGCAAGCATATGTGGAATCATGTCCTTTTATACTATCATTTCAGTCAGAAAGCGACATTATAGCTACCCACCTTTTAGACAGGCTAGCAAGGGAGCCCGCAGGATTTTTTGCAGGGGGTGCAAACCCAGAGCCCCATCACGTAGCCCCCCCCCATGCAGCCCCCCCCACACACACACACAGCCATTCCAGTGTCCCATTACATGGCTATTTCTTCCCATTTGCCATAAGCACTGTTCAAAACTCTGAGTATGCATACTGTTTTATACTTTACTTCTAAAATGACTGAAGATATTTGGATTTAATTTACAACATTTATTTCAAATTTTACAGCACAAACACTGAGACATTTTCTAAACAAAGCAATAGTCTTACAATGAAAACAGACTTAGCATTAAAACTTCTCTGCCTTTGAAGTTCACATTCACTGAAACAGCATTGAAACCCACATTCAAAGAGAATGCATCTGGCCAGTGGCGGGTTAAATTTACCTTTGGGCTGTTTTCAAATCATAGGCCCCCCCCCTTACACACATTGTTAGGACCATGCAAAAGTACTGTGATTCACCTTCCTGACTGTATTAATTATAATATATAATAATCGAATTATATCCCTTGTATAATACAGCACCACTTGCTAGAGTGTGTTCTACATTTATAGTTTTGAACATTTTTCCAGTAAACAATGAACCAAAACATATGAACCAATTATGACAAACTGCCCAATTCAGAACACTTCAACCATAAAGGCCACTCAGACTTCTGTCATTACAGTCCACCAACATTAGTCAATATGCACAATCTCTGCAGAAGTAAAAGTCATCTGAATAATTCCACATTATAGAGATCTGAAACTAATGAAGAGGTTGTTGCTAGAAAACAACTTTATATTTCAATGTTTCATCTACAAATTCAATGCCTGCTGCCCTTGAAGAATACATTGCCTACATTATATTAAAAAATGGTAAGCTGGTATATTGCAATAGGGAATGGGTGGTAAGCTGAAAAACAACTTCATAGTTATTAGTCATCTCATCCAAATGAGGACATACTCAGGACTGCAGGACTCCACCCCCTTAGAATACAAATCTATATGATGTGGGAGTAGAACCTATAGCTCTTTGTATTGCAATGCAAGCATGCTACTCGCTGTGCTACTAACACTACTTTTGAATTCTATACCACAATAGTGATTCCATTTGCTAAACAAAACAGTTGCACATTTTAAGCAGACGTAGCATGAGCAGCAGTAAACTTCTCTTCCCTTGAAGCTCATAATTCCTTGAAAATGCAGTTGAAAATAAATTTCACCTGCTAACTCTAACCAGGGCATTTCACTCTCTCTCACATATACCTCAACCTCTTAGTGCAAGAAACAGGACAAAGCCTAAAATAAATATAAACTAATTATAAATATTGCTCTCATGAACGTAGAACATTGCTTGAACACTGCACCTGCTTCTGACAAAGTGCCTTCTTGATGACACACAGGACAAATATATATTTGTGCAGTTATTCAAACCCAGACTGTTTTTAAAATAAAAACGTCACTTACTACCAATGGACAAATTACACTACCAAAGAAAAATAAGTAGCAGATCAATAACTACAAATAGGTCTAATTAAAGATCTGAATAATATTACCTATATACTTACCTCACAGTGCGACTCAACTTCTTAACTACCACAATTTGTGCCATAGCTGAAGTGCTGAGAGCAAAACAAAATAATGGAATCACTGGAGATAATTGAAAATAGCAGTTTAGAACATTACTTTGCTAAAATATTATGAAAACAGCATGAGCTGCAGAATTTCTTGAGAAGAAATTGAAATGCAAAGTAACATTAGTCACTTAAACATTTCATTTATAGCCCTATCGTTGTTTTATGTAAGTACTTTGGCTGCAATTTCATAACATACACTTTTAAATACCTACTGTACCACGAAGTATACCAGGTTTGCCTAGTATACATCAAATACCATTATTTTCAAATAGGGAATACAATGTATTGTTTGAAAAGTAATGTATTTCCACAGCCACCTGCAGATATATTTTACAGGACTTCATAGAAATGTATGCACGTATTTCAGAACCTCTTACATTAACCTTTATAAAAATGTGTTAAGTAAAGTTATATGTCTATGAACTTTAACTAAGAGCAACCAAATTAATTTATTGATGTGTATGTGTGTGTGTGTGTGTGTGTGTGTGTGTGTGTGTGTGTGGGTTCAGGATGAGTAGTGAAACCATATGAAATCAAGTTCCTTATTCCTACTAGTATCATGCTAAATTCAGTTAGTAAATATTTAACATTTAGTCCAGTTAATAAAACTTAAAGTTAATATTTTATTTCAATGAAAAATGTATGTTTTTCATGAGAATACAATTTCCTTCACTGTCATAGTTGGTTGTGAACCTTCAAATAATATATTAGGCTCTAGATGTCAAGACTAAATCCAAAGAAGTTTCCTTTAATTTATTTATTAATTGATTTAATTAATTGTACGTGGATTTTCAGTTGCCAAATATTTTGCAAACATAATAACCTAATTATTAAGGTATACATTAAGGCTGAGAATTTTTGGTAAAGACCCCAATGATATAGGGCAGGATTCACGAATCCTCCGTGTAAGAGTTACAAGGCTTACACGGAGGCTGCAGTTAAACGGTGTGACGTCAGCATGTTATGCATATGCATGAGGGCATGGTGAATCACACCTAAGGCTTACACGGTCCATGGAAGACAGTAGGGGGTGTGTCCGTAGGCCGAGCTCTGCAAGCGGACGTGCCCCCAGAAGAGTAAAAGTGCCCAAAGTAAACCCCCATGACAGAGTACATGGAAATGTGAATAAACACAACACAAAACATGCCCCCACAGACTATGAACATAAAATTATATAAATGAACATCTTATATATTTTTTTAATTGTAAAGATGTTTGCCCATGAGTGCGCTCGTTTGCATGGGCGTGCCCGTAGCTCAGCCACAGTTAGCAGTAAGTGGAAAAGCATATAAGAACTAACTATGCAAAGTAAGCCCAAAAGCAATAGCGTAGCAGTAGAGACGTCAGCTGAAGAGCAGGCAGTCATGGTTCGAGCCCCCCACAACATCAATTTTTATTTTTAGTGAAATAAGCACGAAACAAGTCCCTGACATATATGTACACATATAAAATTATATTTTATGTAAAATGTAATGAAATAGGCCATTTATTTTGAAGAAATGTGAGATAACAAAATAATAAAAAATGCCAGATGTGCCTATAGCTGAGCTACAGTTTAACAAGGTGAGTGCATCTGCCCATAGGTGAGCAGTGGTTTAACAGATGTAAAATGAGTGCCCGAAGGTAAGCAGTGGTTTAACAGGTGCAAAATGAGTGCCCGTAGGTGAACAGTGGTTCAACAGGTGCAAAATGAGTGCCCGTAGGTGAGCAGTGATTTAACACGCTGAAACTGTGTGCCCCTAGCTGAGCTGAGCGTAATATGCGTGCTGACAGCCAAATGAAGCATAAACCAGCGTAACCCATTTGCGCGGTGCTGCGCGCCGCGCCAACAAGCTAACCGACGGGCAACGTTGAGGAAGCTGTAACAAAAATGCCTTTACACAGACACACCCCCTAGCCTGTCTAGACAGTCATAAAATATAAAAAGTAGTGGCCAGGTTTGAACCCAGGATACCATGCACCATAGTCAAGGTACTGAACCACTAAGCCATGACAGCTGTACTTAGAAATGCAGTAATAGCAAATACATAGGAATGAATAGAAAGAGGAGCATGACAAAGCAGGTTTTGTGAAGCTGATACAATTCCAAAATGGCCAATCACAGATAAGTGCTGGAAGAACGGCATATATAAGCCCCATAGGCGGGAATACACAGTATAACCGATTGTAGAACTAACTTGCAGCCAGAATGTCAGGAGTAGGTGAGGGTAGTTGCTTCCGAGCACAGAGGTGGGGCATTGAGGAGTCCAGATATATGGTCTGGCTCCTTGTCCACAATCATGAGGCCCAACTCATGCAGGGCCAGGTCCTGTGGGGAGCATATAGGGCTGAGGCGTGGGACCGGTTGGCTCATGATCTCACCAGTGCCACAGGGATTCCAAGGACTGGTGAGCAGGTCCATCACCACCATGCAGACCTGAAGAGACATAAGCAGGACCAACTGAACCTTTGGATCCAGGAGGCCCGGCAAATGCCCAACGCCCCACTACTGAGTAAGTTACATTTAATTATGTATGTAAGAAATTAACCTAGCTGATATTATGCAGATGTGTATTCCAATATTACTTTATTTATATTACAGCTGCAGGTGTCCGTTCTGCGAACCGCAGAGCCTATGGCGATAGGCTGGTGCGGTTGCACCACCAGGCAGGTCAGTAATCTTCTCCCTGTAACTGTAAATAAATATAAAAGTATGACAGTTAGCAAAAGAGTGTAGTATAGTCACTAAGTAATAAAATGTGCAAGTAACAGTGTAAGAGTGTTTGCAAGTATTGCTTGATTACAAAAGTGTGTTGCAGTCTGTAATCCAAACAGAAAAATGAAAATGTCCGAAATAAAGTCTGAAATAAAGATGCCCTGCCTGTAATGTAATAGTACACAACCTGCAGCAGGCTGAAAAGTACAGCTGCAGAAGATGAGCAAATCACGTGTGAAATATATCCCTGTTGAAATACTGAAACATGACAGAAGTGAGACTGTTGGAAAGGATTGTAATAACTACATGTAAAACATGTCAATAAAGCCTAGAAGTAAGTACCATCCTGAATTGTAAAATTAAAACAAGTGCGAGAGTGTGAGAAAGAGTTATGAATCCACCAATAAAGTAGTAATAACTCCTGAATAAAGTATACTGCAGTTAGTACAGAATGAAATGAATGTGACAAGCAGAACCAAACTGCGAAATGTGTTCAAAATGTTCCTGCAGCTGGAATGTGTATCTCAGAATCTGGATATGTTGCTCTCAGTCTGCAATATGCAGACAGTATGAATGTCTGAAATACAAAACATCCACAGTTGTCTATAGCTATATAAAGCAAATGTAGCAGGATGATGTAGCTGAACAAAGCCAGATATGAACGTGTATGAATAAAAATGAAAATGTATATTGATGTAGCAGTAACAGTCCTATCACCAACTTGAAGTAGTTATCACATAGGAAACTGTAGGTAGAACAGTAGTGTGTATATATCTGCAGCTATTAGAAATGTACAGCATATGTATTGGTATTTGAAGGTGTTAATTATAGTTTCTTGACCCTACCCTGTAACCACATATAATCCATTCCACGTGAAATTGGTATGTGCAATCACAATTAACACCCCTGGACATTTGTCCTGTTGGGTCATACATATTTGCATGTATGTTGATGCATCTGCCCTGTTCATACATCCAAACCTGATGGCCTGTTGCCATCAATCAACCCTGCATGTTGTTGGACTGTGTATTGCTGTTCAAATTATGCATGTGTTATGCTCGCTGTTCAATGGTGTGAATATCTGGTTGTTTGATTAATGGGAATACTAATGCATGCTGTTACAACTAATTGCAAATGGTATTGTATGTTACTAACCCAAACTATTATGACATAATGCAAAACATAGGACGACAGGGAAGGCGGGTTCCAGCGGACCCACCTCTCCCACCTCAGCTGGCGAGTGCACCTGGCAGTAGTGCCCAGTCCGGACCCTCCTCCAGTGGCCCTGTGCCACCTGTGGGTGGAAGCACTGCAGGGGATGGGGCTTGTTCCCCCTCTGCAAGTGTGGCCAGAGGAGAACCACCACTCACCCTCCATAGCGTCCGGACTGTGGTGCATAGGGAGATCCAGGAATCTGTTCTTGGGCCCTTACGCCAGCTTGAGGCACAGGTGGCACAACTTATGGGCATGCCTGTTGCCCGGCCTACACAGCCCCCAGCACAGCCCCATCCTGGGCAGTGAAGGTACAGTGGCAACTGCCCATGGGTGGGGATATCAGTTCCACTGTTGCCAGCTGTGGGCTCATGGGCTCTGGATATCCAAACATCCGTCCCCGTCAATTGTGTAACCCCCCACACGTGTCATACACCGCCCCTGTATGCGTCTTGTTTGTCTTGTCTGTTGACCTACCCAACCTACCTCCCCAGCTATACCGACTTCCTTTACCTGACATACCACTCTCACCTGAAAAAAAAAAAGGGCACTCTGTACCCACAAAAAAATTACGCCCCATACATAGCTGCCCTTTTTGCACACATGTCTGCTGGACATGGAAACTGTCAATTACAATTGGCTGTACAACAAGTATTATTGTTGTCCTTACACCTCTCTCAGGGGTGGAAGGTATCAAATGTCACACCAAATTACAAACATATGTACAGCTGTTGCTGACGAAGAAATGGGCAGCTATGGGCCTTACCTACATCCCTCCTGCAAAACCCAAGCTTGTTTCCCTACTGTCTTACCCTCTTTGTGACCCCTTTTTCACCACTTTCCTGTCTCCCCATTTTCATTTCTTTCAAAGAAAATAGCGTGGGTGTGCGCACCAGTAAGCACTTCTAAGCGGTTGTAAGCAGGTGTGCGCGGAGCTGAACATCAGTGCGCATGAGGGAGCTCCACGCAAACCAGCGCTAACCCGGTTACAACTGCTTAAAAGTGCCTTAGTCACTCTGAATGACAGGTCCTGTAGTCAGTTCAAAAGCAAAATAAAATCCCACTGTCAGTCCCGAACCCAGGAAACAGTAGTCTGCATGACTTACCACCAAGCCATGACTGTTATATAAGAACATTGTGCTACAATAAATATATCATGTAATAGTAGGAATGAATGTAAAGGGAATATAGGATGTGTAGTACACAAAGCATGTCATGTATATTTACTGTCAAATCTAGTGGATTTCTATAATAGTAGTGTGTGAACAGAAACAGCCATGCTAGTTGGTAGCTAGTAGGTAATAATGTCAGTTATTATATATATATAAATATATGTATGTATATATATATATATATATATATATATATATATATATATATATATATATATAGTTGTAGGTGTCAGTGTACATACACACTTAGTACAGGAAACAGGAGAGATGAATGGAGAAATGTTAATCTACAACACAGCCTGAATTATGAGAGAGATACTAACCTTTACATTCACAGAACAGTGTCCACAGCATACCAGCATGGTCCCCACCCTTACAATCTGAAAGGGCAACGCCTATCTCACATACCCTTTTATAGCACTGTCCTGAAATCACAGTGAGAACTGCAATCAGTACACAACTGGCTGCATGCGATCAGCAAATGCTGGCTAACAATTGGTGCAGAGGCCATCTCATGGACATATGCAGATACCTACAAAAGCATCCTGTACTCCCAGTCCACGCATGCAATACTTTCATTGCACCGTCTGGAGGCAGAGAGAGAGAGAGAGAGAGAGAAAAAGAAAGAAAAAAAGGAAATAAAAACACAAACAAAAACTACACTTAAGAAAAACTAAGTTGAAGCTGTCATCAGTGACAGTATCAAGCTGGGTTAGCAGCAGCAGGAACCTATACTAACAGTAATGCAACCATCTGTGACAAACACAGGTAATGTAAAGTAACAATTTAATAGTCTACATACTGTGAACCCTCCATATGTGTTATTGGTCTGCATCTATATGTATGTCTATGTGATAAGTTGTGTTTACGTTGTTTTACCCAAAGGGGATGACTATACATTTCATGCCATTCAGTGTTAGGCCATGATTCTGGCACCAGTTGTCCGTTTCAGTGAGGCCTGTCTGTAGGATATATGTGTCAGCTGGTGTATTGACTATGGTGCCTAGTTTGCAGTCATCTGGGAACTTTGTCATCCACAACCCACCCATGTTTGCTTTCACAACTGAGAAGTAAATGGCAAACAAGAGGGGTCCTAGGACAGAGCCCTGTGGGATACCACTTGTGACTGGCTTTGAGTCTGACATGGCTCCCGCAATGTTGACTTTATGGATTCTGTTGTTCAACCAGTTTGCAACCCATCATGTGACATATTTACTAACATTTAAGCTGATGAGCTTGTCTATGATGCCTGAGTGGAGTATTGTATTGAAGGCCTTAGTCAAGTCCAGGTAGGCTGTATGGACTGCTTTGCCCTCATCAATGGCTGTAGTGACTGTTTTGAAAAAGTCAACCAGGTTCAAAAGGCAGGATCAGACCTTCACAAAGCCAAACTGGGTGGGATCAAGTGTCTGTAAGTCCCCAATATTGCTGTATATGAGTTCCATAATGAATCTTTCCATAGCTTTGCAGACCAGGCTGGTTAAGCTTATGGGGCGGTAGTTCCCAGGGTCAGTAGAGGTGCCTCCTTTGTGGAGTGGGACCACTGTTGCTGTACGCCAGGGTTCAGGTACATATCCCGTAGTAAGGCTAAGGTTAAATATCAGTTTTATATGCGGTTGTAGCTCCTCTTGGAGTTCACGTAGCACACATCCAGGGATACCATCAGGTCACATTGATGCTGTGTGTTCTGCTTTGCTGAGGGCGGCCCTCACCTGGACATCTGAGATGACAGGGAGGTTACATTCAGCTGTGATAAGTATTTCTTCTTTTGGGGGAGAATGAGGGGGGATATTTGCAATGAACCTGTCTGCCAGAATGTTGCCAATATCTGTGGGTACAGTGAATTTTATGTAGTTGTGTACTAACTCTGAGCATATCTGAGGCTTTTGGTCCATGTGTCTAACAAAACTGAAGAAGGCCTTGTGGTTATCTATAGTGTCCTTGGCCATTTCCCTCTCAGAGTTGGCCTTGGATGTTGTTATGAGAGAACTTAGCTTATTACTAATGCCGACCACAGATGCCTTCCCTTTATGTGATTCTGCTCTGTCCTGCAGTAGCCTCCTTCTATCGTTATACAATTTGTCTTTGGCTGGGGTCCACCAGACAGGATGCTTAACCTTTGTGCATAGGGTCTGGGTTAGAATTGTGTGTGCATGTTCCATGCATTCTTGGGGATGTCCGTGGGAAGCATTTGCAAAGGGGTCAGCATTGTGGGTTGTGGCTTCCACTGGCCCAGTGGGCTGCATGGATACCATCTCAGTCCTAACAAGTGAAAATCTGTCTATTCACATATATTTCAAAGTAGTCTACTGTGCTGGTGGTGGTGGTGGGATATGTATATCCAGACCGATTATTTTGTGTCCAGATCACACTAGTGGATGACGTTCCACATACAGTACCTTGTTATGAACCCACAGAGTGAGGTGGTGCATTGGATCTGTCTCAGTGTGCTGACTGATGGGGCTTGGTACTATGTTGTATGGAATGTGGCAGGTATTGTTGCACAGGTGTCGGCTGAGCACTGATATCTGGCCATGTACATGTGTATCCACCAAGAGACACACATGTGCTACATATGGGAGTAGTAGTATATCACTACAGTTGAGTATCATGTATAGTATGTGTGCCATATTTTGCTGACATAGTTTGCTGATATCCTGTTTGTGTTCTCTTTCAGGGAAATGGCGCATCAGCGAAATCCTGCCTACTCTGCTACAGAAGATGAAGAGATACACTAGAGCCTGGTGCGGGATTTTGACATACTGTTTTCCCACACCAGCCAGAATCAGCAGGAGAGGGCTGCACTGTGGCAAGACCTTGTCCATAGGGTAAATGACATTGGCACGCATAATAGGACATATGAGCAGGTACGACATCACTGCAGTGATTTAATCAGAAATGTCCGTCAGCGTGCGTCGAATATCCACAGGCAACAGGTCGCCACAGGAGGTGGGGTGGCCACACATTCCCCCCTCACCAGACTGGAGGGGCTATTCCTAAGTGTTGTGGCTCCAGCCCAGGAACATTAACAGCAACACACCTGCATTATGATGGAGGCTGGAGCCACACAGCAACACGACATGGGGCATGCAGGTAATATGCCATATGTACACTTGGCTGTTCTGTACACTGTTAGTTTATGCATGTGTAAGGTGTGTCCTTGGTATGTAGCTGTCAACATAGTATGTAATTGTGCAGGTGTGATATTGCCAATATCAGCAGCTGACATGTGAAAGGCAACTGTTGTACTACTGAACTGTATCATATGCAGTATCAATGGCACAGTTGTGCCCACTGACACTAATCCCCTCATTTCTGCAGGTCCCTCCGGTGTTACAGCAAGGCAGCCCAGCCATGCTGGTGAGTGTGTTTTAACAATACCTATAATAGTCCTGATAGTGCTAGTAATAATAGTGTACCTCAGTAGTGCTCTGTGTGTATACTGTGGGTTGTGCATGTGTACATGTGTGCATGTGTCCATGTGTGCACGTGTCCACGTGTGCACATGTGCATGTGTGCATGTGTCCACGTGTGCATGTGTGCATGTGTGCATCACTGGCAACATTGGTATAGCAAAAGAAACTGCTCCTTCCAGTAGAGACTGCTCGTCACAAACCAAAAGTAATGAGTACAAAAAACACGTTCAGTCTCACCACAGAAACGACAACCAGGTAGCGAAGTATCATAAAACTTTAATAAAGACAAGCGCTTTCGCGTATTAGACATACGCTTCTTCAGATCATAAATCCCAAGAAAACTAAACAGATTTTTATACATGGTTACTGTGACTCAATCACATCAAATTGAACCAGGTAAAATCAATTAATCAATCTATATACAGCAATTAACTAACTAGCTATTCAACTGAAGGAGTGAAAGAGCTTGCTCAAGTTTAAACATTTACAACTTGTATATACAAAACATCACTCAAGCATGCCCTTTTAGTAAAACAATATTAGGCGAAACAAAACAAAAGTTAATGCCTTGAAAATTTGAACCATCATACAATATGTATAAGTGTTAAAACATACACTCATTTGACTCATATATTCAAAGAATTTTGAAAACCATTACTTCAAAAACCAAAATATAACCTATATTGTAAACACTTATATGTATAATTACAGAGTACTATTGTAAACATTAGATTCATTTTAAATATAAGAAACATTATATAGGTATACTAAATGACCCTAAATCTATTAATAACTGTTATTTAAACTCTCATAAAATAAATCACATATTAAAACTACATAAAACATACTACTATGTGTATGAATAGCTATAATTAAAACTTCAAATAACTAATTTTATCAAAAGTTTTTTCTTTAATCATTATAAATTTATAAAATGTATACATTATCTACGTGAAACCAAAAAAGACCTGATAGACACATATGCATTGAGTCCTGGTGAGTGATGTGCTTTTAATTTAAAAATCCACTCTAACTCTTTTCGTTCCAAGTAATTCATATAATCTCCACCTCTGTTACCTGGATGTACAATCTGTAAAACCCTAAAAGAAAAGGTATGACCAATATTCACGGAAACATGTTTAGCTAGTGCATTAAGTTCGTTCTTGCACCTGATATCATATAGGTGATTATATATTCTCTGCTTGAGTTTTCGTTTCGTAAGTCCTATATAAAATGCAGGAAATTCACTGCAGGATGCTAAATATATCAACCCAGTTGTCTCACAGGTAGCATAACATCTTGGTTTAACACAACTACCTAGTGTAGGATGTACAAACTCAAAATCAGTGGAAGTATATTGACAATAGTTACACTTCCTACATGGGAACGTGCCTAATTGTCCCAGGGCTACTGGATGGGTTAAAGCACTATTCACAGGATTCGTACATAATAACTTTTTCAAAGTCTTATTGTTTTTATAGGTAAAACTAGGGGCGTAACCAACAATCATAGCTGTCTTGTCATCAATGGTTAACACACCCCAGTTCTTATTAATAATATTCCTAATGGCTGTACTGTCATTAGTGTATGTAGTAATAAATCTAAGTCTCTCCATAGAATTAGTCTTGCTCTTATAGTTATTACTATCATAATGACTTTTATGGTCTTTATAAGACATTGTGCATTCCAGATCCTGAGCTTCTCCTGTAACCTGAGCTCTTATTTTCTTAACCATGAATACATCATAGCCCCTATCAACAAAAATTCTCTCCATGTTATCCAATTCCATCTTACGGTCCCTTTCATGCCTACATATCTTCAACAATCTATTAAATTGACTCCTTACTATACCATTGAAAACATGGTGAGGATGCATGCTATCAAATTGAAATATAGCATTCTTCCAGCATTGTTTTCTGTAGAGGGTAGAAATCAATCTACCTTCTTGTATACTCAAACAAACATCAAGAAAACTAACTGATTCATAAGAAACATCAAATGTAAACCTAAGAAAATTGTTAGTGGTTTCTAGATGTTTCATGAAAGTCTCAAATTCTATTGGAGTGCCATTCCAGACAATCAGGACGTCGTCCACGAAACGTCTATAAATCAGCACCTTACTAAAATCTTTATGTGTGAAGAGAAACTCTTTCTCCCATTGATAAACTACTAAATTCGCATAAGTGTTGGCACATGGGGTGCCCATGGCCACACCAGCCTGTTGTAGATACAGGCTATCCCCATATGCAAACACATTATGCGACAAAACCAAATCCAGTAACTGACAGATTAAAATTTCCTTATTGCGGTCTATACTGGGAAAACACTGGAGCAACATTCTGATGGCATCAATGTCTTCATCATTAGGAATACATGTGAATAAGTTCTTCACATCCATAGTTATTAAGAGATGTTCTCCTTTCTGAAATTCCAAATTAGTATTCTCTAACAGATCCAAAAGTTCATAAGTATCTTTCAAAATAGTGGAAATGTTATTAACAAATGGTCTCAATGTCTTCTCTAAAAATACTGAGACATTTTCTGTAACCCATTTTTCACCACTAACAATAGGTCGTAAGGGAGGGGGATCTATGGCCTTGTGCATCTTGGGTAGGCCTTTAATGACTGGTGTTTTAGGGTTTTCATTGTAGAAGAAGTCATACAGCTCTTTCGTTATCTGACGACACATCAACAAATCATAGAATGTGTCATTGACTTCTTTTACTATGCTGTTTAACTTCAAAATGTCAATCTTTACATAAGTGTTAAAGTCGCTAAGCATGTTATACATAGAATCTCTGTAGTCCTTAGTGTCCAACAACACTATGCCCCCTCCCTTGTCAGCGGGTCTTATAGTAAGAGCTGGATTAAAAGAAAGTTTATGAAGTGAACATCTTTCTTCTGACTTCATATTAAAGTATAAACACTTTCTAGCTCCACTGAAAAAATATTCATACAAATCTCGTTCACACATTCTGACAAAATTTTCAACGTGTGCTGGTAGCACAGGTGAAAAGGTACTCTTACGTTTGCATACATAATTTCCTATCATACAATCATTAACATTACCTTCTGTTTTATCAAAAAAGCACAATTTCATGGCTACCATGCACCCAAATGCACGTAAATCAATCAGTATATCATGCAGCACACTGCCCTGTGAAGGAATAAAGGATAAACCTTTATTTAAAACGTTAATGTCAGATGGAGTAAGCACAAACCTAGATAAGTTGAAAAACAGGTTTGCTACTGTCTCTGTCTTCTCCTCTGTTGTTGCTGGTAGTCTCCCGACAATTTCCGTTTTCTTCTGTCCCAACTTCTGGAGCGATCCCATTGGAACATGTTGTTCTTGATGGAAAGAGGTAAAAAACGATCATTTTCATCAGAGCCATGCTTTTGTATGGCCCCTAAATCCCTATGTGTTGCAGAATTGCGATCAGCTTCTTGGTTTGGTAACGGTGTAGATACAGTTACTTCAACCCCTCTAGAAGAAGGTAGTTCAGGAGGAGTGACGAAAGGAGTGTTGGAACTACACCCAGAACTCAAAGATCTTGTTTCTGTTGAAGAGGAAGCACAAATACCAGCTGCTATGAGCGTAGTATCATTTAACGCTACATTATGAACAGAATTGCCCACCAAAGTAGCGCGATCTGCTCTCTTCTGCCAGACAAACACGCCCCCTGTCGAGAAGTCTTGAAAGTCACGCTGCAGTTTCTTATGTTTAATTTGTTGAAGTTTGATGGAATAGGCATCCACTTGGGCATAAATACTCTCAAGTTTCTTGGTACATGAATCATTTTTAAAAGTGTCACGAATCCCACTATTCAATCTGGACACTTTAGATAGCAATTCTTGTTCAATGGGCTTGAAGTAATCAATGAGTAACTGTACATATTTGAAACTAGCATCCAAATTGATGTCCTGCCATAATTTTAACAAAGCTGGATGGCTCTCCCCATAGGTAGGCATGCAGAGAATCCACATGCCTCTGGGAACAAGCCGAAAATGCAGGCAAGCCTCCATGTGTTTCCTTTGCCAAACAAGGCGTAACCTAAACAAATCATTCTCTAGCTGTCTAGTTAGAGAATTGAATTGTTCCAAATTGTGTATACCGTTGTCAAAAATCATTGGGGTCAGTACCTGTAGATCTAGAGCCAATAGAGGATTAACATTGTTGTTGATAATACTTGTCCATCTGTTAGGAACTGCATTGGTCCTCGGTTCCGGATTATAGTCCAGTTCAACATTCGTGTTAGCCATACTGTGTGGAAAGGCAGTTAAACAAACAAAATGGTATAGCAAAAGAAACTGCTCCTTCCAGTACAGACTGCTCATCACAAACCAAAAGTAATGAGTACAAAAAACACGTTCAGTCTCACCACAGAAACGACAACCAGGTAGCGAAGTATCATAAAACTTTAATAAAGACAAGCGCTTTCGCGTATTAGACATACGCTTCTTCAGATCATAAATCCCAAGAAAACTAAACAGATTTTTATACGTGGTTACTGTGACTCAATCACATCAAATTGAACCAGGTAAAATCAATTAATCAATCTATATACAGCAATTAACTAACTAGCTATTCAACTGAAGGAGTGAAAGAGCTTGCTCAAGTTTAAACATTTACAACTTGTATATACAAAACATCACTCAAGCATGCCCTTTTAGTAAAACAATATTAGGCGAAACAAAACAAAAGTTAATACCTTGAAAATTTGAACCATCATACAATATGTATAAGTGTTAAAACATACACTCATTTGACTCATATATTCAAAGAATTTTGAAAAACATTTCTTCAAAATCCAAAATATAAACTATATTGTAAACACTTATATGTATAATTACAGAGTACTATTGTAAACATTAGATTCATTCATAGTGCTAGTAATAATAGTGTACCTCAGTAGTGCTCTGTGTGTATACTGTGGGTTGTGCATGTGTGCATGTGTGCGTGTGTCCACGTGTGCACGTGTCCACGTGTGCACGTGTGCACATGTGCATGTGTGCATGTGTCCACGTGTGCATGTGTGCATCACTGGCAACATTGTGTAGACATTGTAAACTGTGTTTCCTGTCTTCCTCCCACAGGTTCTGGTGCTGCTCTGGTGTCCTGCAGCAGGGAACCTGAATCTGGTGCCACAGGTACTGATAATGATGATATCTGTGTAGTGGCACAGGAAGGTGTGTCAGGGTCTGTCATTGGTCAGCCAATTGACAGTACACAGCTGTCAACCCCATCATTGCGCACAGTCATCCTGCCAGTACATCCTATGTCACCAATGTCCCTAGGTGATGGACAGGATACAGTGGGCACTGACCAGGGTAATGTGGTATCTGTGGCACATGCTTCCCCACACAGCAGCCATGGGCAGGGTCCTGAGATGGTACCACACAGACAGTTGCCCATGGGTTCTCGTGGGAGCATCCGTGGGCGTACTGCCCCTGGCACACATGCCCAAAGAGGTCTGTCACCCTCAGCTATGTTTTGGGCTGTCATGCAGGCACAGTCACGTATGGAAAGGTACACCAGACAGGGTCTGAGGGAGCTGAGAGCATGTCGCACATCCATGACTGACAGTATGAGTGACATCGCGGATGCTATCCATAATTTCACCGATGGCATAGACAGGCGTTGTGGGACATATTACAGCAGTTCCACAACCACATGTCCATGAGCCAGGGCAATGGTGGACGGTTGCGGCATCGATGTGGCCGTACGCCAGTAACAGCAGCAGCTGGCAGTCGGCACAGACAACAACAGGCCCGTGGATGCCCCCATAGTGCCAGCAGCAGCCCCAGCAATGCTGGGTCTGTGCTGTCATCAGACCGCCCCAGGAGACCATGTGCACGTGGCTCTGGACAGTCCCAACAGGGACCTGTGTCCAGTCAACAAACACCCGCTTCTGATGACAGTACCCAGTCTGGCTTAGTACCAGATATGGTCCGTAGCACCCCTGTCAGGCACAGGTACCGTGTCTGTGGCCACAGACACTGATTTGTATGACTTGCCAGGTGCAGTCTGTGACTGTCCACAAACTCCAGTATATGGCAGCCATGAGGTGGAACTGTGTGCATGCATACACACATGCGAAATGTTAACACCTAGGGCTCCCACATACATGCACACACTGCACCAACAGTGCCCCACCCTGTACTGCTGTCCCTCACCAACACACATACACATACATGTCAATTGATGGTATCAGTGGCAGACTGAGGCATACCTAGTTCACACCCTGTGCATATGATGAAACTGTGCCACCTCCTGCAATCTCCAACATCAGTGCAGGAACAGGTTAATATGTTGCTGATGCAAACGGTGACTACATAGAAGTGTATTACTAGTATCATGTTGGTAACAGTACAGTGTGCTGATATGATTGTGTGTATATCCCAGCATGCCTGATGCAGTAACTGTATGACTGTCCTGAATTGTTATCTGCAACCATAGTAAGTACCATAGTGTAACAGCTGCACATTATTGCATACCGGTGGTAAGAATGTCAATAGATAGCCACATACATAGGTAGCACAGGGGAGCAGGTAATGCAAGTAGTGATACACAATGATGGACATGTACACTAATGGTGGCATGTTTCCCACAATGACTATGCAATGTGGATGTTTGCGCATGTTGATATGTGTGCAGTACCAGTTTAATATGAATTAAATTAAATATTAAATAATATCAGTTTTACCATGGATATCTGAGATGTGCATTCCTGGGTACATGTTTATAGTGCCTGCATATTTGCACTGTTACCTACTGGAAGTGGTACCCCCTCTTTGTTGTACAATGGACTACTTCCAGCCCTGCTTACTGTAGCTTTGTTTGCATGCATGTTTGCTTGAGGTTCCCTGGAACACTGATTCCACCTGCAATGCAGATTTACAGAGCTTCTGTGGATTCCTAGTGACATCTGCATAGCGTACTATACGTATGTCAATGTCTCACTTGACAGAACGTCACTGTCTGTCCTGTTCGCATGTACGTTGCCTGTGACACATTGCATATGACTTACCTGGCATTTACCCATGTGTGCAGTCATAAATGCCAGCGCTATGAAATCAGTAGCAGTACACCCACACATACTCACCTTCAGTATGTTGTTCCCCATTGGCCCTATGTGTTGGTAATCACCATGGCAATCACACTACTATGGTAGCATGTGCAAAGGTAACCTGTGAATCACCTCTATGGTCCAGTTGTGGTATATGTGAGTCATGTGACAATGTCACAGCTGCCACATGTATGCAGTCAACCCTCTCCCCTGGCCAGGAACGTACAACACGTGTGAGATGCAACCACATAGCCAATCTGGGAACTGAGCACTCTGAACCCAGTACTACCATACCCTGTTAGGTGGCATGACATACTACAGTGACTACAATACCAGTCTGACATAGACCTGCACTGACAGCAATCCGAACACACTGGGGCATACTTGGAGCCTCAGAATAGCATCCTGCCTGAGCATCACACACCTCTGCAGCTGGCACACAGGCATACGTTAAGTCGGAACAGAGCACATGCCACACATGGCACACACATCCCGTGTGCCAAACACTCACAGCCAGTAGGGCTACACAACACACCTGCTACAGATGTGTCAGGTACCTCTCTTGGCCGGTGCAGTGGGGTCCTGCTCAACAGGCTGTACATGGTGAAGGTCACAGTGATATGCCCGTGGGGCACTATGGTCCACCACATAACACATGCATACAGGTCAGTCAGAGGCATGGACACATATGACTCAGTCATTGTCTATGCCACTATGGATGACCTGAGATGTACCTCCCTGGACTACATGATAGGGAACATAGAAGGGCTCTCTCAGCATGTGGCACGGGCTGGTATGAGCCTGACCTTGGTTGCCATCATACCCTCACCAGGTATGCTACCACAATATGTAGGAAGGGTGTTCTATGTCTACATTCTGCTCAATCTCCAATGTCATTCATAGGGTATCCAATGGCTGTCAGCGTGTGCTTACATGCTAGGGAAACCACAATGATTTGTGAGAGGCAGCTTGCACGTGTAACCCATGGGCCATTGTATATTGGCAAAGCCTCTTGATACACACATAGTGCCTTTTGCTGCAGGGCACAGATTACATAGCCACCTCCGCGGGTATCACATGGGATAGGACACTAACAGTAATGCTACACAACACCAGCAGTGTACACCACAAGATGCATGCACTGGACACTGTCCTCAGCACGGTAAACTGCAATATCTGTGTAGTAACAGATTCCTGATTCACGGCTCACAGGTGCAACCCATCACTGCCAGGTTATACCTCATACCATGCCTGTCATCCCCTACACATGTACCACACATGAACAAGGGGGAGGTATCTCAAGGCACCACAGATACACACACCTCCAGGTTGTTGGCACAGCACAAAGCATCAGGGCCTATCCATGAGCAGTTAACAGTGTGTTGGACTGCCTTCTGGTTCATAGCCTGGCACACACAACCCTCCCATACACAGGAAACCCACCTGTCCTCCCTAACAACACTGGGAGTATGATGGTCTCTAGATATGTCTTTATATGGCTGGACTGCATCTAGCTGAACATTGTGTGTGAGCATTACTGTAGCTACAACACACTAGCTGAAAGGTTCCCAGCATGTAGTCACTGAATTGCAGTGGAACAACATGTTACCACTCCCACAACAGGTGGGAACATGCAGCACCTGTTCATTGACTACATGTAGACTATATCGCCCAGACCAGATGTGTATCCCCCGCTGTTAGGATGATACCATATCCAACTCACACTGTATATACACATACCGCATGCAGCCCCTGCACAGTAAGACACAGTCATAATGTTATGCAGTGCAAATACCATTTATTCACTTGAGGCACGTGTCAGACATGGTAACTATTGAAGGTCACAGGTATATATGTGAATATGTCACACACATACACCATGTGTGCATTGCCATTGCTTGTTTAAGCAATGTCATGCATTGTTATGAACAACAACCCACACATGGGAATTTTGTGTGACACAAACACACGTGGCAGTTGTGGGTTTCCAAAACATACTTATCTGTGCTCTGACAGTAGTAATAGACCCAGTAGCGGAGCGCACTATTGGCATTACTGGGCGATTAGCCCTGTTTGGCTGTACTGATAGTGTGGTGACATCACCTGTGTTTACTGGGGGAATATGCAGCATCTGGTGTATTGTAGTAGTTGCCAAAAGGAACTGTTCTTTCACACTTGCAATTACACACACCCGACAACCCCCCCCCCACACACACTTGCCATTTGCAGGATTCATTCCCCTATCTAACTATGTTATGACACGTGATAAAGACGCATTAGCGAAGTGCACTATTCGAATTACTGGGAGGTTCCTCTTCTCCGGCTGTACTTATAGGGTGCTGACATCATCAGTGTTTGGAAAGGGTAATGTGCATCATGTAGTGTGTTCTCCTGATTGTTAAACAGCACATATCTTTCATACAGGATCACACACACACAAACTCCCCTCATCCAAACAAACACCATTGCCATTTGCAGGATTCATATCCCTACCTAACTATGTTATGACACTTGAGAGAGATGCATTAGCAGAGCGTGCTATTTGAATTACTGGGAGGTTTCTCTTCTCCAGCTGTACTTATAGGGTGCTGACATCATCAGTGTTTGGAAAGGGTAATGTTCATCATGTAGTGTGTTCTCCTAATTGCCTAAAAGTACATATCTTTCATACAGACTTGCAAACACACAAACTCCCCTCATCTACACACACACACTTTCCATTTGCAGGATTCAAACCCCTACCTAGCTAGGTTAAAACACTTGAGAGGGACGCATTAGCGGAGTGCGCTATTCGAATTACTGGGAGGTTTCCCTTCTCCAGCTGTACTTATAGGGTGCTGACATCATCAGTGTTTGGAAAGGGTAATGTTCATCATGTAGTGTGTTCTCCTAATTGCCGAAAAGGCACACATCTTTCATACAGACTTGCAAACACACAAACTCTCCTCATCCACACACACTTGCCATTTGCAGGATTCAAACCCTTACCTTGCTATGTTATGACACTTCAGAGAGATGCATTAGCTGAGTGCGCTATTTGAATTACTCAGAAGTTTCCCTTCTCCGGCTCTACTTATAGGGTGCTGACATCATCAGTGTTTAGAAAGGGGAATGTGCAACCTGTAGTGTGTTCTCCTAGTTGCCAAAAGGGACATTTCTTTCAGACTGACTTACACACACACTAATCCCCCTCCACACACACTAATCCCCCTCCACACACACACTGGGCATTTGCAGAATTCAAACCCCTACCTAACTATGTTATGACACTTGAGACGGATGCATTAGCAGAGTGCACTATTCGCATTACTGGGAAATTCCCCTTCCCCTGCTGTACTTATAGGGTGCTGACATCATCAGTGTTTAGAAAGGGGAATGTGCATCCTGTAGTGTGTTTTCCCAGTTGCCAAAAGGAACATTTCCCTCACACACAACAACCCCGCTTACCCACACACACTGAGCATCTGCATGGTTCAAACCCCTACCTAACTATATTATGACACTTGAGGGAGACGCATTAGCAGAGCGCGCTATCCAAATTACTGGGCATCTGCTCTGCACCTGCAGTATTTATAGGGTGCTGACATCATTATTTCTACAGAGGTATGTACATCTAGTACTACCTGTCAGGTGGGGGATAGCATATATATGCATTTGCAGCCACCTACTTCAGGGTCAGATATGCACATTGCACTGGCAGGTTATGTTCTATACCATGCTTCGTGACCACAGGACCTGTAACACACAACACAACCAGTCCAGAACACCCCTCCCACATCCAGGACACACACTTTGCTTCCCTGGGAACAGTGCCAGGATATGCAGGTGTTCACATACACCATTCCAGTTGTTAACGTCAGGTACAGCATATTGTGTGTGGGAACTACTCAGGCCTCTACAACATTACCCTACAGCCACTACAATTTGTGAGTCCATGTGCTATGGCAGAACCACTCACCACAGCCACATGGGGGAATACATATTGCACCTGACCATCTGCAACATGGGTACTCACTGTTCCACACCAGAGGTAGACCACCATTGTTGATATCTGACCATACCCACCTTTCCCTGGACATCCATATCCCATCCCCACCCCCAGGCAAGGTTGTCACTGCAAACAAACTGTATTTATCACAAGCAGACTTTACACTTGTGAAGACTGGGGTGGAAGACTTCAAAGGACCCATGCTGGGGGAGTATACTGGCCACTCTGCATAATCCTTGACAATTGCATTCTATGAGCATGTGGAAGGTTTGCATTGATCATGCTATCCCATATATACCCATGACTGCTCCACAACAGGACACCTGTCAGGTGTACACCATCCATATATGAGCTGTCCAACAGACAGAGTGAGCTAATACATTGCAGAGCTGTAGCCCACAGAGGGAGGACATCTCTGAACAGTACTGGCACGACACTTCAATCCCACATAATCATCATGACACAGTATTTACAGTGAAATTATCCAGACAATGCAGATAAGGCTCCCCTCAGTCTGTTATTGATGCCCACTTACTGTTAGAGGTCCTCAGCAACCCTCTTCCAGCACACACCAACAACATGGATGTGGCTTAGCACATTCAAACCCTGGGATCTCCACTGTGTCCCTGCTTGACAGAGGCACAGCACACTAGCCTCACACGATGCCTTATGTGACCTACTTTACAGTGGCACAGTAGCCTACTGTACTGGGGAGGCAGACGCTAAGCACACTCTGGCTAAGCTGTCATTCCCTAGGGCAAACAGCCTAGTGTTGACCTCTACACCTATATGTTTAATTGTCAGATGCACATTATTTGTTGCTGATAGACTGTTTGCAGGTCTTTATTGCCATAGCATTCCCTGTTTGTATGAACAACGTGTGTATCTGTGGAAGATGTTTGCATATGGGAGGGATCCCCTATATCATGTATGTCTCTGTAGTCATTTAACTGTGTGCACTGGGAAGATTGCTGTAATGTGGTTGGTTCCTGGAATAACACGTACACATACCAGATATGTGTGGCCAACTGCTAAACTGTAATTTGGCCTAAGTGTGTGAGCATGTCCAGTTCAGCCTTTCCATGGCATGTTGTCTGACATATGTCTCATTTATCAAAGTGTGCGAGCATGCCCAGTGTGTGCTTTCCATATGTTGAACTCTGCAGCCCACCACATTTGTGGATGTGTGTGAACTTCAACAATATCTCCCGTTTATGGTTGTGTGTTGTGTGTCATGTTGTGTAGTTACTGTCCAACTGCTTTGTGTATGAACACAACAGGGATTATACTGTGCCTGCAGGGTTTGCATGGGATACTTTGCATACAGTTGTCAACATCCTTTCATACTGACCTGACACTGTAGTACCGTATAGTGTACTGGTTCAGTACTTTCACTGTGGTGGACAGTATACTGGGCTTTAGTCCTATCACTGCTTTACATTTCCATAGTGAGCACAACAGCCTGGTTAGGGGCCAGTTGTGCACATCTGACCATGTTGCATTATGTTCAGATATGAACTACTTATACCAGGCTTGTCCAACATTGGTAGTGTATTCCACAACATAGGTGTACATTGGCAAACAGTAGCGATGTGCCCTAGGCCATTTCTAATGCTAGTCGGAGAGTGTGTTTGTCCTTTGACACACATTGTAAGTGGAGTTTGCCATAACATATGTCATGGTTAGTATACTGTGCCTCCGTCTACCTGTGACATAACAGTGATACCCAGGGTAAACCTACCATCTCCCATCCACTCATCACAATTCCTCTTGAGGTGAATCGATGAGTGACTCTATGGATAACCTGCACTGGGAGTTTACTCATGAGTGGGGGTGGCTTCTGTGTTATGGATCATGCAGTACAGCTTGTCCTATGTATGTCAGTGCTGGGGTTCAGGTCTCTCATGTGCATAGCTCACTGCCATTCAGATTGTACAAGGTGCAGCATGTTCATTGATTCCAGCTTGGACATGGCTTTATACATCAGGCACAGCTTGCCTCTGGGTGGGCAGTATGGCAGTGTGTGGAGCTGCAGTTTGTTTAATCAGGAAACACATGGCATCTGTTCAAGCTCTTTGATACTCCTGGTGAGGTACTGTTGGGGACTTTACAGTTGATGGAGGTGTCTGCTGAGGTACATCCCACAGGGGCTATTGTAGCCAATTGTAATGCTGATGAAGGATGACTGCAGAGCCACAATGACCTCCCCTTATCTAGATCTGACAACCTTCATGATTAGGTGGGTATATGGTATGTTTCTGTGAACACTACAGCCACATGTTTGTCCAATGCAGGATATCTATCACCTTGTGTCCCCAGGTCTCTCATCACATGTTAGGTACGTAATGGGTTAACACCTATGTGGTAATTGGTGGGCACTTACTGTATATCCACGGGGGTTGACTATACACTTTTCTGCAATTAGCTTGCTGACATGGCTATGGCACCAGTTGTCTGTTTCTATGTGGCCCTTTTGTGGGATTCTTGTGTCAGCTGGAGGGTCAGATATGGTGGGCAGTTTGTAGTCCTCTGCATACATGTTCAGACACAGTCCTTCCATGTTGGCCTGTACCTATGGGACACATATACCAAACAAGGGAGGTCCCAGGACCAAGCCTTGTGGGATGCCACTTATATCTGGTTTGTAGTCTGACACGACTGCAGCATGTCTGACCATGTCAGTTCTGTCCTTGGTCTGGTTTGCAACCCCTCTACTGACATAGGGGTTTATATTTAAGCTGGTGAGCATATCTATAATGAACACGTAGGGTATTGTATGGAAGCATTTGCAAGGTCCAGCTACGCTGTGTGGACCACGTTACCCTCATCAATGACCTTAATGATTGTTTCAAATGAGTCAAACATGTTTAGGGGCAGGATCTGCACTTAAGAAAGCCACACTGTGTAGGGTCCAGTGTCAGTAGGTCCCCAATATCTTTATGTCTGCGGTACATGCTGATCCTTTCCATAGCTGTGCAGACCAAGCTTGTCAGGATTCTGGGGTGGTAGTTTGCAGTATCCATTCAGGCAACACCTTTGTTGAGAAGGACCACTGTTGTTGTACACTGCTCTTTGGGTACATATCCTATGGTAAGGCTGACATTGAGCAGTAGTGTGATTTGGCATTCCATTCTTCTTGGAGTCCATGTTGGACTCAGCCCAGGACACCATCTCATACCAATGCTGCTGTCTGTTTTGCTTTGTAGATGCTGGCTGTTACCTCAGCATCTGCAATGTCAGGGGGCCAGCAGTCTGCTGGGATAGATATTTTGCATTCTGGGGGTTGCACTGCACCTGTCAGGTTGTATGTTGGCAATATGTGTGTGTTTGGTATGTTGTTTGTACTATTTGTGTGATTCAGAGCATATCTGTGAATTCCCAACACTGTTCCTACCATCAGTTGAGTAAGCCTTGGGATTATCCTTAGTGTCCTGTGCAATTTGTATCTTCATAGGTTCATAGGTTCATACTAGGCTATCCACCCTAGGGCATTTGTAAGCCTAGCCAGAGTGTGTGTGTCTTTCGCCACCCCTTGCTATGTGAATATTATGGCCATTTATGATTTACTTTACTGTGCCTCTGTCTGGACATGACACAGTGAAGACCCCCAGTGTACATCTACAATCATCCATCCACTTGGCAATATTCCTGTTGAAGAGTGTCAGTGAGGGGCTCTGCCTAACATGGAGTGGGAGTCTGTTCCAGGGTGTGGGGAGCCTCTGGGTTATGTATCTGTCCCTCCAGCACATCCTATTTCATTATGTGTTGAGGTTGACATCTGTCATTCTCATAGCTCCAATGGCTTTGATTTTTCTGGGGTGGAGCATATCTATTACTCCTGTGTTGGACATGGCCTTGTACAACAGACATACAATGCCTCAGTGTAGGCAGTATGTGACTGCATTCAGCTGGGGTGTCTACAGCCAGGCAGCATATGACATATATTTGAGACCCTTTATCCTCTTGGTGAGGTACCTTTGAGGTCTTTCTAACCACTGCAGGTGTCAGGTAAGGTACATCCCAAATGAGGCATTGTACTAGATTATGGGTCTGATAAGAGAACAGTACAGGGGCACAATGACCTCTGTTGATGTAGATGTGAATCCTTTCATGATACGGTGTCCAATATAGACAGTCTTCCTAGCCACATTGGCAATGTGAGTGTCACATAACAGGTTACTGTCCACTTGTGTTCCTAGGTCCCTGATTACTCCTTCCATACATAATGGTTTACCACCTATGTGGTAATTTGTGAGTACCTTGTTTGGTATTTGGTGGGACATTCATACTGTCCAGTGTCTTCAGGACATCTGGGTGGGGTTCCTGTGTGTGAGAGTGTGGTCTGTAGCATGCTACAGACTGTGCAGCAGTTTTGCCTACGGTTAGGTGCACATGGGTGGTCTCCGATGCTTCGTGCATTGTCAGTTACCTGGACGTATGGGTGTCTGTGCTGAATATGGATACTCCCCCTCCTTTTATGTTTTGGTCCAGGTTTTGGGGCCATAACGCATGATATGAGGTATAACCTGGTAGTGCTGGTGTGCTGTCAGTAGGCTTGCAGCAGGTTTCTGTCACTGCACAGACATCGATGTTCTCTATACTGGGGAGGGCCTCAGGAGCATGCATATTGCGGTTTACAAGTCTGGCATTGGTCAGCATTACCCTTATGTTTCTTACCACTTATGTTTTCTAGGGTGGTGAGTTAGTCTTTTTAGCCTTGCCTACATACGGCTCTATGGAGGTGGCAAAAGCCTTATCCAATATCCAGACGCCCAGGGGTAACAGGTGCAAGCCATCCCTGGAACAGCAGCATGGCTTGTCATGCATGACATCCCAAGCAGACAGGCATTAGATCCTCTTGGAATGACAGCAGTAATTGTGCCACCTGTTAAAGCTGATCATTCTGTGTTTGTACTGTGGCATCATTCTTGGTGAGGGTAGGATGCTGCAAACGGCCAGTGTCATACCGGCCTGGAGTACATACTCAGAGAGCTCATCCATGTCTCTTTTCATGTAGTCCAGGGAGGTACATCTCAGGTCATTCACACCAGCATGGACAATGACTGCATCATATTTCTACTTGCTTTGGGGTGACCTGCGTACTTGTGTTATGTGGCGTATTGTAGCAGCCTACAGGCAGCTTACTGTACCCTTTCCCTTGTTCAGTCTGGTGAGTGGGACAGCAGTGTGTTTGCCTATAGAGTCACCTATTACAACTGTATCAGGCATGTTGTTTCTCCTTCTGGACTGTGACTGTTTGGCACACCAGCTTTGTGTACTATGTGTTGCATGTGCTATGTTTGGAGGTTGTGGTTGCTTGGGGGTCTGCTTTGGAGGCCTCTGTTGGTGTGGTGTGTTTGTAATTAGGGCCTGCGAGAATGTTTTTCTGTGTTTATGTGTTTGGTTTGCAGTTGTGATAGGTCTATGTGGGACTGGGTTTGTGGTGTGTGGGGTTACCTTCTCTTCCTGACTAGTTTTGACAGTACTGAGCTGAGGGAGCTCAGCCTCCGGTTTGGATAAATGGTTGCATCTCTCACATATATTTGTATTTCTTGGGGGGAGTTGAGGGTTGTCTGTGTACTTGGGGCAGGTGTAGCATTGCCTCAGGATTCACAGATTCTACTTGTTGTAGCTGGCCTTAGTGGATTGTATGTGTGGACATATTTTATTGCCATACTACTGATCAGTGATTACTTCCCTTTTTATGTTTGCTCTATCATGTAGTAGCTTCCTCATTCTCTTGCATGGTTTGGTAATGGCTGGAGTCCAGCATGCCAGATGCCTGCGTGTATGGCATTGTGTCTTGTTGTTATTTGTGATTGCATAATCCAAGCATTCCTAGCTGTGTTCATGGAATGCCTGTATAACAGGAGCTAGTATAATGCTCCCAGTGTATGTCTGGGTATTTTCAGTCAACCAATATAATGTGGTTTGGGGGGCTTGATATATTCATGTATTCCAACATAGGCCAGGTGCAGTTCATGGTGTTAGCATGGTAGTCTGTAGCAGGCTATAAACTGGGAAGCAGTTTTAGCCACTGTTACTTGACCATGGCTAGTCCATGCTGCTTCTTGTTGTGGTACCAACATGGGTGTGAGGTTATCCTTGACAATTATTGCTAGTCACCCTCCTTTTGTAGCTTGTTCCATGTTTTGAGACTGTACAGCACAGTATGAGGTGTAACCTGGTAGTGTTAGGGTGCTGTTGTGAGCCTTGACACAGTTTTCTGTTACTGGACAGATATCAACATTCTCCATACTGGGTGCGTTTACACTGCACGCATCTTGCTGTTAAGAATTCTGGCATTGGGTAGCATTACATCTAGGTTCTTATCCCTTGTGGTACCTACGGAGGTGGGTTTGTGTTTTGAGCCTTACCTATTCAGGGCATGCTGTGGGTAATGACAGCCTTTGCCAGTATCCATGAGGCCTGGACTGATAGGTGCACACCACCCCTAGCAGATGGAGCATCATGTCATGCTCAGCATGTCATCCCAGGCTGGCACACATTGGCTCCCCTTTGACTAACTGCATTACTTCAGCCAATTATTACAATTGATCATCCCATCGTCATATTGTGGCATCATGCTTGGTGAGGGTAGGATGTTAGTCAGGGTCCTCAAGTGTGCATATACTACATGGTGTTACATTACTTAACACATGGCATTCATGCCTCAGGTGGTGCTGCAGGGCTGCCTCTGTCGGATGCACATATTACACTCTCTGTACATGTTTGAGAGCAGGTTATGTCAGTTTAGGCATCCATGTTATTATATGAGTGAGTCAGAGAGGGGTATCATTCCCAGGGTTCCTACTGAGCCAGTGTATGTGCTATGCGTTGCCTCTTTGCCAAGGCCAGGGCATACTGGGCACACCTCCTACTGCCTACTGGGGCAGGATCAGGTTGTTCCTCCTCTGAGTCACGCTCTGCCTGTGATGGCCTTGGCAATGGTGGGGGGCTGTTTGGCCTGGCCCTATGCTGGTCCTGCTGCAGCTGTTTTTGCAAGATCATATTATGTAGCACAGCACATACCATGACAATTTGGGTACATGTAGTTGGTGAGTACTGCAAGGCTCCACCAGATGTGTCCAGACACCGGAACCATGACTTGAGCAGCCCAAACACACGCTCTATTACATTACGTGTTTGTGCGTGTGCCTCATTATGGCGTTCCTGTTCAGGTGTGTGTGTGCATTTCTGATAGGTGTCATCAGCCACGGCTCCAGTGCATAACCTGCATCCCCCACTAGGTGTCTGTGTGGGATGTCCCCATTGGCAAATGTCTGGTACAGCTGCGTCAAATGCCAGATATGGGAATCATGGTAGCTCCCAGGGCAGCCAGCACACACATTCATTATTATGCCCTGGGCATCAAACATGACCTGGCAGTTGATGGAGGGGAAGCCCTTGTGGTTAAAGTAGGCCCTACTCCGCTCACCGGCTGGTGCTTTGATGCGTATGTGCGTGCAGTCTATTGCACCCACTACCTCAGGGTATTCCGCTATTTGCTGGAAGAGACGCATATTGCTGGCCAATACCTCACGGGCATTGGGGAAATATACATGATCACTGACATGTGCTGACATGGCATCCAGGGACTGGTGCAGTGCCCTGGAGGCTGATGCCTGTGATATCCCCATCATATCACCAGTTGGTCTCTGGAAGGTACCTGTTGCTAGTATTCTTAGGCCAACACATACCTTGGTTTCCACAGGGATGGGTTCCCCTCTGTTGGTTCTGTGTGTGAGGCGTGGCCTGCACAGCTCAACAATTTGCTGCAGGAGGTCTCTGTCCACTCTATAGCGCTCTACTATCTCCAGCTCATGTAACCCATGGTAGGTGACCCTGGGCCTGTACACTCTTCTCCTTCTCCTCACTGTGGGTTGTCTGGCACCATCTGCATTGTCACCACCCTCAGCAAGTCGCCTATGTCTCCTTATGACAGCTATGGCAGCCCCTAGCATTTCTGCTCTGAGTTCAGCTTTTTCAGTTTTCACTTCTAATAGCTTACTCCTGTCTTGCAGTGTCTCTTGAGAGAAACATCCTGCACTGCTGTTTGCAGAGTTTTAAGTGCTTGGCTGAGCTACTATTCTGCCTGTGTAATTGCCTGCTTCTAATTGTTTTCACCTGCTAGCTCCAGCAGTATTCCCTGCTAGCTTCCTACTAATTTTGTTGCTTCCTTTTTCCTGTCTGTTTCCTCACGGGGAAGCAATGTGCATACCAGCAGAAACACGCTCACAGTGGCTTACACGCACGCACACATGCTTACACGGTTCAGAATCTGTTTATTCAGGTTAAAATGTGTGCACACCAGTGCAAACAGCCTTACAAGTCTGCCAACAGGCTTCCACATGCTCAGTCTGCCCTACATGCGCGCACACTAGCGCAAACAGCCTTACAAGTCTGCCAACAGGCTCCCACATGCTCAGTCTGCTCTACACGCACACACTAGCGTAAACAGCCTTACAAGTCTGCCAACAGGCTCCCACATGCTCAGTCTACCCTACACGCATGCACACTGTCCTACCCACGCCTCATGGCGTGCACACGTGCACATGCACGCCCAACAAGAAACTTTGGTGTAAGTAACAGTGTACACCTTCCATTTCTTGACTTTCCCATGCTTATCTTGTGGCACTCCTCTTTCCCTGATCTGTGTCTGACATCTGTCATGTAACACTGACCTCCAATGAACTGCATTTCTTTCTACCATTCCCCCTGTGATGTCACCTATCTCCTACTCTATTCCTCCGCCTTATGTATCTCTTACACTACTCAGAATGTGCTCATTTGCTATGTGACAGTGGAATTCAGTATCCTAACACTCATTTACATCAGATTGCCTACTAATGCTTAGTTACATCTCTTAGACTCAGCCTCCCCCCTTAGCAACCACTAAATGGTGGCCATGTTGTTTTTGGTCTGCTGGTCCCTGTATTGTAAATCCATGTACTGCATAAAACACACATTTGTGGGTTTATAACCTTCATTTTTATGTGTTATACAGCGCAACCTGTTTGCGTGGGGCTGCGCTGCGTTTAAACATTGGCGATCTCCGTAAAAAAAAAAAAGAATTATTTTTCATATTTGCATCAGGGTACCTTGCCAGTGGCCACATATTTGGCCATTGGCATGCTGCCTGACACATATGCACCCTTTATTTGGAGCTGACATGGCTCCATTGTGATTTTTGCAGAAACGTACTCAGTTGTCAACTGAGTACATTTCTGCAGCTAAAACGGCTCTTACACGGGCTGCTTTCTGCTTCGTGGATCACTACTCTACCTCATTTGCATGCCTTTCAGCTGCAAGTGAGGTATTAAGCATATCCACACCCAGTCCGTGTAAGAGACATTTTAGCTGGTCTCTTACACGGAGTTTCGGGCTGTTCCTGGATTGCGAGGCTTGCATGGAGTCTTACACGTCTCTTACACTCCGTGCAAGCCTTTGTGAATCCTGCCCATAATGTTCAATGTTTTTAAAATAAACTCATTAATAATAATTTTAATACAGTTCTCAGTAATTATTTTCTTGATCTTTTTAGACTATTAAAAGCTTGCTTACCATCTACATTACCTTATAAGCATGATTTATATGCAGGTGTTTGTCAAATATTTGCTGATTTATTCCTTTTTACTCTTAATTTGGACTTATTTTGATTTAACATTTCTTGTCTACATGTATAAAATTTGTATCCTGATTTGCAGTGATTACAAAACAAGAACTATTTTCCATTTCACACATTCCAACATGCAACAAAAGGGAGTGTATAGATAGCTACAGATGAATCAACGTTTCTGCACGAATTCTGGCTGTAATCTACCACTGTTAATGACACATGTCAAGTCTTTTTTGTCTTAATTTTCAATGTAGTACTTAAGCCAACAAAGGTGGATGAGAAAAAAACATGCAGAAATAAGGTGAATCTTGTATTAAGCAGAAATAAGATGACTTTTTGTTTTAAGTAGGAAATACTTTTGCTTCTTTGGCTCATTCAAAACATATTTATAAGAGAATAGATTAAGTTCTGTTAATGGTCATGACTATTCTATGCACAATTCTGCTTTCTTAATCATAATAAAGAAAAAAATGCTTATTCTTAGCTCGACACACACATCACTTAAACACACACAAGCACACACCTACCTCTCACTTCTACATTTGTCCGCAGTCTGAATGTCCTCTGAAATTCAAATTCCCAGTAGGCACGAAAAACAGACATAAACCATCGGTTGCACAGACACAGAAGACGAAAACGGGTCGCAAACACCTGTTGCATCTGTGCGACTGGACGGAATGCGAAGGGCGTTCTTAAAGAGGAGCGTCCTTTAAAAAACAAAAAACGTTTTTTTTTAATTAAAATAAAATTAATTTCTTGGCCAGCTGGTTCCTGGGGGGGTGCAAGTGCACCCCCTTGCACCTGCCTGTGGGCACCCTTGCAGGCTAGTACTGACTGATGAAGTGAACTACCCTACCTTATTATCTTTTCTTGCTTTGCTATTCCTAGGTAAGGATGACAGATCTTTTGTAAAAGGAGAAGTGGAGGGAGGACCATGGTAATAAGTTTTATATTACACCTGGGCTGAAGTATCAGTCACTACATGCAGATTACCTCCAGAAAAGCTAAAAAACTGATTACTTTACTAGTCTTTGATTATTATCAACCCTCTGGCATACAAAAGAGAAATGTAATGCTCTAGTTTCAGGGGCCAGAAGAGGGCGAAACTGAGTTAGGATGCCATTTTAGAATAAATCCACATTCTTCTTTACTACTCTGGGAATAACTGTCCATAGGTAAATTGGGAATAGTTGCAGATTTGATCGATAAGAGCATGTGGGAAGGCAGGTCTGCTTTTGTATTCACAATGATGGGCATATTTATTTCTTAAATGTCTTCACATAATAAAAAAGTGAAGCAATCCAGAGCTTATCTGAAACAATCCTATGATGGTTTGTGACTGACTGTGTAGTTGCCTGATCAGAAAAGATTTATTTTGATTTAAATTTTATTTTTTACTATTGTTTTTCACTGTTTGTAGAAAGAAAGTGATTGCTTGTAGATAAAAAGACTTACTTTATTTTTTTATTTTGTTGCTTTACCTTTAATTTTCACTGCTTGCTATTAGAAAGGGATATATTTTAGACAGGCAAACTCTAGCCATCTGAAGCGGCCTAGTCAGTTATAAATTTACACAAACTAGAGAAAGGATAATCCAGACCTTTATATGAAACAATCCTGCATTGAGGTGTGATTGTGAGCGATGTAAAGAAAATCCCATTTTTTGTGTATCTTTCATAATTCAAATCGTAGGTCAGAGCAATGATTTTATTGTATTTAATTTTATATATAGTTGTATACTGTTTGTGTAATTCTTTCTCACAGACGTTGACATAAAAACTCTGAATTCTGTGGTAACTGATTTTGATTTTCCTTTCCTTTTAGAATTCATTATTTGTTTGCTTATGAAAATTGATTCCATAAATGAGTATGCCATTAATGGTTTGCTAAAGCTTAAACATCTTGTACAGTGCAATAAATGCTATGTATATTTGAAGGTAACATCTGATAACACTGGTGATCTGTGTTTCTCGTGTCAAAAGTTGGATGATTTGCCTAACATTATTAGTAGTAAATTTAGACTTACTGATAATGACTGCACTTGTACAACTGACAGTGCCTGGAGTACTGTTGTTACTTATAATAATGACTGGACTGATGAAATAAATAATATTAGGCAAAGTGCAAATAAAGCACATTTAGGAATGGAAGTGCCTATTGTCAGTAAAAATCACTCAACCTCTAACAAGATAGTACCAATGACAACTTTGGAATTCTGGATGCAAGTATTCAGCAACCTGATGATTCAGAGTTTATAGAAGAAAATAAAAAAGAAAGAAAGGAAGAAGTTCACAACAAATAACAAAGAAGAAGAAGAAACAGATTAATGTCTATAAAGAAAAGAAAAAATCTACTATAAAGGACATTGCTTTGTTATGTAACACCCACATGTTACAGGGAATCTATCAGAAAATCTTTACTTTACAGAAAAAGGCATCATTTTTCCAAAAGAGAAAGTAGAAAAAGAGGTAAAGGAAAGGTGAAAAGGAAGAAATCAAAATTGAACTTGGAAGGATTGAGGAACATTACCGTAAGAAAAAGATGAGAATGACCAAAATTGACAACATGGCTCAAACTGTGGATGTACAAAGTTAGATGGATGAGAATTGTATGTTTGGAAATGTAATAAACAATGAAAACAGTGGGTTTAATAAGATTTATGGTGATGAAACTCATTCATTTGTAACAACTGATAGAGCATATATTACTGAATTAGAAGTTGAGGATTGTTCAGAGCTGGTCAGAAATTATATTCTTGTAACTGGATACTTGCATTTGCAGAGAAGTTAATCGATTAGTGTTATGCTTGCCAGGAGCAAAAATAGAGGATGTGAGGAAGGACTTAAAATGCCTTAATGTAAGGAAGTACAGATCTGTTTTTATTCATGTTGATACAAATGATCTCATCCACAAGGACTCTCTGACTGTT
Source organism: Protopterus annectens (assembly GCF_019279795.1). Lineage (NCBI taxonomy): Eukaryota > Metazoa > Chordata > Ceratodontiformes > Protopteridae > Protopterus > Protopterus annectens. Next base: position 869,068,501 of record NC_056730.1, on the reverse strand, counting down.
AGTAGGGAACTTACAACTGTCTTAGATAGCATAGCTTGTACAGGTATTAGGAAATAGTTTTCACAAATCACTTCTAGAACAGAGTCAGATCACATTGAATGAAAAGATATTTTGTGAAAATACCTAAATGAAATAAATGTCCTCTTTTAAAATGGAAATGTGTAGAACATCCAAACCTTATTTGGGGCACACGTGTATAGACAAGATAGTGTGCACTTGTGAAGTTCAGGGAAGAGAATTTTTGAAGCAGATATTTTGTAATATTTGAAAAATATAAGACATGGTTTTTGCCAGGTCAAAAATTTTACAGTTCACAGATAGCATTTGATGCATCTCTGATGGTTGTTAATGCTGGGAGCATTAGTAATAAGTTTTTTTAATGGAAAATTTGCTATGTTCCCACAAGACTGAAACTAAAATTGTTTGTGAAGAACAATGACTGGAAACCAGTTCTGTTAAAATATAAAGAGCAGATTTAATAAACCCTACACAATCCACTAAGACCGCACACACAGTAGCACACTGTTTTGTATTCAGTAAGTGACTCTACATGAGTGTAGAGCCACGCAACCATGGTAAACAACGTGGCATGCTAATTACAGCATAAGCAGCTGAATTGCATGTTAATCAATCAATCCAAGATGGAGGAGCTATTCAACAATCTATAAAGCAGCCATGTAGACTTAGTGCTGGTTTTCTCTGCGAATTCCAAAACCTGATGAAATGCAATCATGGAAAGGACTCTACACAGAAAGAATGTTAGGGGCTGCTGTTGCTCTAATTCATGTGTATGTGCAACAGGTTGAAGTCTATGTTGCTGCTGCTGCTAATAGACCAAGGCTAAGAAGGAGAAATGTTTTCAGACCCTGGGTAACTTATCACAGTCTGCATGAGGTTGAAACTGTAGAGGGCTACAGAGTAGATAGAGACCCACTACAGGAACTCTGCAATCTCTGTCGTCCTCAACTCAGGCCAAGGACAAACTGAGGAGAACCAATACGAGCGGAGACAAAGGTATGTGTAGCACTTAGAATTTTAGCTATTGGAACCCTTTAGAGACAAACTGGGGATATGATGGGGGTGTCACAAGCATCAGCATTCAGAATCCTCTATCAATTCCTGAATGCTGTGCTCTAACATGCCAGTGACCACATATATTTTCCCCATACTTCTGAGGACAGGGACACAAATATGCAAGAGTTCTACCCTGTAGAACACTATGCTGAAGTACTGGGTGCCATAGATTGTACACGTATAGAAATCAAGACACGACCTGGGGAACAGGAAAGGGTCTACATAAATAGAAAGGGCTTCCACTCCATCAACTGCCAAGTCATGTGTAATGCTAGGGGAATCATCTTGAATGTGTGTGCTGGCAACACAGGCAGTTACCATGACTCACATATATGGCACACCTCCCAACTGTATCAGATATGCATAAGAGGTAATATTCCACAGGGTCATTTACTGGAAGATACAGGTTATGCACTGGAACCATAGCTGAAGATGCCCATCAAAAAATGCACACATAAAATGCACACACATACCCACTGAAGAATGGCATAATAAAGCATACACTCAAACCAGAAATATCATAGAGCGTATGTTTGGGCTGATGAAGTTGAGGTTCTGGTGCCTAGATACATCTTGGGCAGCCCTGCAGTACACTCCACATACATGCACTGAAATCTTCATAGTCTGTGCCATGCTTCACAACATCACCCTGAGAAAACGGTTTCAGTAGGCTTCAACAAGGGGAAGGGGCACACATCCCATCACCAATGGCAAGGTCACTACAGCCCTATGCAGGTGTGCAGTCATAGAGGGAAGAACCAGCTGCTGTAGGTGTAGGGAGATGTAAGTGAGCTCAATATGCCCTTGCACTGATTAAGAAGCAACACATGGCACACTCATTCACCACCTAAGAGGCTAAAACCTTCATCCTATGCACATGCATATAGTAACACTGATGCCAGGCAATGCTCACAGCCTCTACCTACCCATGTAATGGCTGTGTACTCAGAATCAGACAGACTCAGCCCTGAAATAAAACTGTAGCAACTGTTGGATTTACAAGGTAAGTGTTGAACCTGGAATGCTAAAACAGAATTGTGTAATAATACAAATGAATGGCATATCCTTGTGCGTTGTTACTTGGTAATGTAAGTAAATAAAAGATGAGTGATTTGTACAGCAATGACTTTTACATTTGACAGCAGAGACTTATGTGAGCACGTGTCCTGTATCAAGTAATAGGCCTCAGGCATCAAAGATTCACACATTCATACCTCCCAAAAGTACTGCTGGTCATTGCATGTCCTCAGTTTGTAGTGGAAAATCATTAAAGACAGAAGTTAGAAAGTAATGAGACTCATTTCAGTTCTAGACTTCACAACCTTCAGAAGATTATTAAAAATACTGATGTAAAAATCACTTTTGATTCCATCAACTGTCTAAGACCAAAGTATGTCAAAAGCATAATTAGTAAAACATCAGAAACACAGATATACTAAGCACCAAATCAGCTATGCACCTTGAGCATCAGACACAAAGCTTAAGTATCCGTGAATCCAAAACATAGAAAACAAGGATATTGGACAGTTATCATCATCACTTGCACAGGGTGTTGGTGAGGGGGGACAGGAAGCCTAGACTGACACAAAAGGTAAGTGAGTGCGTGAGAGTAAGAAAGAGAAGCAGGCAGAGATTTGGATAAAGTAACAAATGGCCAGTGAGATAGAATGCACTTTAAGCTTCACGACTGAATCATGTAATGGTTGCATGTGTGTCTGCATGGGCCCTCCACATGAAACTGGTATGTGAGTGTTACAAAAACACAGCCAAGCTCTGTGCTAGGTCTATATCTTGGTATGTCAGACAGGTGTGAGCCATGCATGGTAGAAGTAGTAGTTTATTGTTCTTCTACATGACAAAGAGAGCTGGGTCTGCCAGGAGTTGCCCTGGTATGCCCATGCCCACTGTCATATGCACTGCTGCTACCTGAATGTGACTGATATCTGCTGGATGAGCTCCCCTCACAATGATGCCCCGGATTATGACCCCATGGCTTGCCACGTCTGGATGTGGACACCTTAACCACTGACAGAGCAGTGGAAGTAGTGCCACTATGGGAGTGTGATTAGGCACGGCCCCATCGGCTAACATCACATGATGTGGCTGACCTATGCCCACATGGATGCCATCCTCCTCCCAGCAGATGTTCCATCACAGACACCACCTGTTCCAATGTGTCATTCATCCATTCCATTGAATCGGCAACATGGTGGAGGCAGTCATTCATGTCAGCCTGTGCCACATCTACAACCCTAAGTATTTCTGTGGAAGACCTATTGGAATATGCCTGCACCTCCATGACAGCCCTAAAAATACTTCAGGTGGTGTGGGAAGACACACCTACATTAGGTGGATGATGGACAGCAGGCCACCTCTGAGTACCCCTAACAACTCATCTGTATGGCACCTCACCCACACTTTTGCTATGGCCAGAGTCAACAGGTACTGAAGCCACAGTAACCACACTACCCTGATCAAGTGTCTCACCCTCCACCTGTCCAATATCTGAGGGCACACTGGAATGGGTTTGCATAGACCTACTGGCTGTGTCTGATGGAATTACGTGGGATGGTTGAATGTCAACCTCAGTGTCAAATTCAACCTCTGCAGCTCCATATTGTGCCTCCATTTGGCCACCATCATCATCAGAGTCTGCTGATACTCTGGCATCAGGTGGTAGGAGTCCCACACTTCCACTGACAGGATCACCTGTGATAAGCAACACACACAGGAAAAAGTTAATACCTACATAACTATAATCCAATATATGCTAACAAACTAACAGTGGTACCACTATTACAGACAGTACAGCAATATACACAACAGTCCTGACAACCACATCACAAACTAAATATTTCTTTGAACTGCTCATCAGTATGGACATAAAAATGTTTGGTGTACCATGTGCAGATGATTATAGGCTCCCTAAGGTGGATGGTCCTGGAAGAAGTTAAGCAAAAGGTAAGGACACAATCAATACAATGAACAGTAACACAGAGAGTTAAAACTTTATACCCTTTATACGCCCATTAATGATACTTTTAACAAGACCTGGGATGACACGTCCACCAGATCAACCAGAATGTGTTGTTAACTGTATCAGTCTACTATTATCCCCCAAAAAAGAAATTTAATGTTAAACAGAACATACATATTGCTGTCAATATTTTACTATGCAAGAAGTATTTAACAACTGAGATAGGTAAGCCTACCTGGAAGCTCTTCCTGGGACATACTTATCCTCCCTGAGACAACACCAACTGTGCACTTTCCAGTGAGCTGTCTGGATCCCTGACAGTGGACAGAAAGTCTTCATTTGGTGTCAGTGCTGGCTCTGTAGCAGCCCTCCCAGTAGCCATCTGTTCATGGGCCACTGAAGCTTCTCTCCTCCAGGCTGATGAAATCATGTCAGTAGCCCTATGGCCCACTTGATCATATGTCCTGCTCTGGCCGCTGACTACATTCATGTCAGCCACTATCTGCTGCCAAATTTGCATTCTGCCAGACATATCCCCACATCCCATCTCAAGCATAAAGGCACTATGTTGCCTAAATGCTTCCACAATTGCTTCATTATCAGGGTCACTGAAGAGGGGTTTGTGGAGTTTGGGAAACCTGGTTGCCATAGTTGTAGGTGACATAAAACACAAAAGGATAATGTACATAAGTATCAAATAAATAAAAGACTTGCTTCAATATAACACATAAAGGGTAGTATTTTGCTATTACCCACAGGAGAAATATGAAAGTCAACATATTCAAATATAAAAAACAGGAATTGTGTGGTTGTAGCATATTACAATCACACAAAAAGCAAAGTTGGATCCAAAACATGGAGAGTAACAATTGTGCCATCACAGAAATGCAACTTGGCTTCCCCATCCCAAAAACAACAGGCAAATGACACATTTTGCTAACAAACCATCAGTTAAATGCTAAAAGTGCTATCACATAAACTATCATAGAAAGATGGTGTACACATTTACCACAGAACATTCCATTTTATGCAATTGCCAGTCATGCCTACCTGCGGCCAGCACCTCCCCTAAAGGTGTGTATGGGCAATAATAGAAGGCTAATACCCCTGTGTCATTGACACTGTAGGACATTTACATTTCATGGAAATGACAATGGAAGAGTGTAAAAAGAAAAATAGTTGTAACATTAGCACATGTGATGACAGTTAATAAGGGTGTGCATCTGAGCAAGTAAAATGCCCTGACAAACATGCCTATGCCATCAGTACACTTCTAAGAAATGTATACAGATAAAAGTAGCATTTGCTAATATATATATATATCTATATATATATCTATATATATATATATATATATATATATATATATATATATATATATATATATATATATCTATATATATATATATATATATATATATACACACACACACACACACACATATACAGATTTTTCTTACTGACATTTCGGCACATCCAGTATATAGCTGACAAATGCAATCATACCTTATCAAGATCTGTATTTTCTGTGCAAATAAATCCCATAGTAATATCTTCTTCTGTGTTATCCACATAAACAAGTCTCCTCACCTTCAGGTTTTCTAACTACATGGTTCCCTTTTTATAGTGTAGATTCAGGGCTGTGAACATGATAAAGATGCAAATGAGGTGTGAACTCATTAGAATTGCTGAATCCCAAATACTAGGCTTCAGTGTGTAGCAGATGTAAAGATAGCGCAGGCAACTCCTTCAGTGTTTATTGATAATAGATTGCAACTGTGAATGATTACTGGTTGGGAGAAGGAAAACACAACAGTAATTCAGACTCTGTTACCTCCAGTGGTTGTGTCAGCCAGATTAGACTTACAAAGTATAGAAGTAATTGTATCAAGGTTTTAAATGTAAGTAAGCAGCACACATTTCAGTTTCTGTTCAGTAACATCCAACCTCTCCTTCATTTCTTGACAACTGTATATTATTTCCATTTAATATCCTCACACATTTTAAGGACAATGATACAGAATGCCTTACAGACTGCATGTCTCAGATTACTGCTAAGATAATGCAAGAATGAGCAACAAACACAGAGAGGTAAGACAGAGCTGCATTTATGCAAGAAATAGTCATAAATGATTGTGTCATCATTCAGTGCACTACATCTGAAATTAATACCTGCACAAACTGTCATATTTTTTAGTACTGTGGATGATGTTGCAGTTGGTTGTATGTACAATGATTTTAATTCTCTGCTGCAAAGCTGTTTGTGTGGTAAAGAGAGATAAGACACCATTACTCTGTTTTGAATGTTCATTGGAGTGAGAGTTCTTATCTAGACCTATGTAAAAATATTTCATGTGTACCAACATACTTTTGTAGTGTTGTTTATTTAATAGATGTTTTATTCATTTCTTCAAATTTTCCTTTTTTAATGCCAGTGTTTGTGTAGTGCATGGTTCAGTGCAAACAAGGGATACAGAGAAACACAATGAATGCCATGTTTAGCTGTGCTTATCTCGTTTGTGTGATGCTTAGCAGTGCATAGACCTGGACTAGTGACCTACACAGGAAGCAGATATAAGAAATGTAGAGAGGGCATAGACAGTGTAAAGGTAAACAATGACACATTTTTGCAGTTTTTGCTTTCCATCATGCAACACCACTAAGTGACATTGTGTAGTGGTTAGCAGGCATCCCCAGCACCTGCAGCCATCAAACACCTGTAGACAGGACACAGATGGTCAACAGTTTCAAAATGGATACATTGTATAATTCTGTTGCGCACTGCAGAAACATGCTAAGTGGACTTGCATGGCAGTTAACACAAAGAACTTAAGAATGAATAGGGAATTATGCAACTGTTACATAACCATTTCTGTGGCAGCAGGTGTAAGTGTAGAGTTGTAATACAGATGGTCCTGGGTTCTAATACAGGAAGTGCAACATAATTTTACTGTTGTGACATTCCAGTTTATAGTAACGAACAGAAAAATATACAAGTGTTATTTAAATATTTATGTGGCAACAAGTGTAGGGCTGACATACACATGGTCCTGGTTTCTAATACAGGAAACTCCAGACATTTTAACTGTTGTTCTATTTCACATAATATTAAATATCACTTATAACACTCTATCCATAATTATAAATAGTGGAGCTGATATGAATTATATATATGAGGGATAAGACTCCCTTACTGTGTTTTGAAGGTTCAGATGTATGACTGAGGGTATACTGCCTACTATGTTTCTATAAGAATAATTCTACTATCTGGACTTTGATGGCCTTCATACTTAAATAAGACACATACACAAATTAATATATATAAAAGGACCTTGACAGGTCACACACATACATGGTTAACTCCAAAATCTCTCATCAGTATTTATGAATGATTTATAACAATGTCTGAGAAGCACTTGTTCTGTGGGAAAGATGGAAAATTACCGCTGTGAAAGATTCTGCATAGGTTTTAATCCCACACTATAAAAATCAATTTTAGCAGTGCATAAAGCCAAACAAATGTGTTATGTCAGGACATTCATACCCCCAGTGCATGTCAGCAAAGTTAAATCAGCTAATAGTTACAGCAGAAGACACCCCTCACACTAATGTCACGTGTCAGATTAACCTTCTAATTTCAAAAATTTCTTTCCTCCATGCTTGGCATTGTTGCTCTCCACTTAACATCAAGTAAACACTGTTGGCATCATTTCTTGGATTTGCACACTACCAATAAATGTGATAACAGGAATTGTTAGGAAATAATTATTTGCTATTGTTTTGGGATTAGACATGTCTGGTGTTAGAGGGGGAAGGTGGCCAATTTAGGGTGCAGAGGTAGGGATTTCAGGAGTCCAGAATATTTATTGGACTGCTGGTAAAGCACCACAGCCAAAGGCTTCTGCAGTGGGAATATTCTGGCTCCCAGTACAAGTTTGAGGCTTGGAATAGTCTAGTCAAAGTTGTATTCAGTGTGACTGGCATCCCATGCACTGGAGAACAGTATAGACACCACTTCAGTGACCTAAAAAGGTGCAAGAGGGATACACTCAACAAATAGTTGGATGAGTTTCAAACTAGCAACACCCCACAGTTGTGTATATTAATAAAGAGAATTTATAATACATAGAAAAGCTAAATATATGCAGGACTGGTATATGTAATGCTCTTCTGTTCTTTTCCTTTCTTTTCTTTTCACAGCTAATCCTGAAATTGTGGCAAATCAGCAGGCTCATGCTGATCATCTAGACAGACTGAAGGAACAAGTGGTATGTATGCAGGACAAGAGAAGTATTATTGTAGCTTTAAAAGTTAATTTAAAATATTTTAATTTTCTATACAGTAGTAGAAATTAGGCATGCATATCCTAACTGTAAAAGCAAGTATGCATGCATACGTTTGTACCACAACCCAACTTTATGAGTCACGTCTAAGACTGTAGTCAGAGGTTGTGGGTTCAAATACCATGAGTAACAACTATACGATACTGCAATTCTTTAATAATATCACATAAATTAAAATCTATACAAGTGACTTAAATGTCCTGCTAACTGTAATCTGTATAATTGGGCAGAGCATATATGCAATATCCGCACATTGCAAGGATTACTTTGAGCAATCCATAATTATAACTTGCAGTTTTTCGAATGTATACTTAAATCTAATATTTCAGATAATATAGTTGTGCAATTGTGATGATGAATTGTATGTCACAAATGATGGTACTAATTTTATCTATTTTTTTCTCTCATCCAACCCTTATCTTTTTTTTATTTTCTATTATGTGCCGTCAAAATGAATGTATGTCATCCATCTGTAACAAATCAATAAATGCTTCACAGCACAGTGAGGTAGGACAACCCCAGTATATCAGCCTGCCCCCTCCACTGGCTCCATCACCAATGCCCAGCACATATCGGACTCAACCTGGCAGTACTGCCTCTGCTGCCCCTGTACTATGTGCACCCTCAGGTAGCACTACCCTGGCAGCTGGTACTGTGCTACACTCTGGAGGTACTGGCAGAGCTGGGGATTTCATCATTCACCAGGAGATTCCACAGTCCCTGCTTAGGGTCATGCACAGCACCACTGGTGTACACCTATGCCAGATGGAGAGGTTGCTCTCTCTGATGTACCATAGGAGGAGAAGACGTTAAACACTCCAGCAGCCAGCAGTGTAAGGGGACAGTGATGATAGTCCTGTGGGTGAGGAATAGATTCTCACAGTCCCCATGTTTGACAGGCATGAGCTTGCATTGTTCGCTCTGTTACCCCAATCATGGTATATACCAACCCTATGTCTTGTCTTGTTTGTCCTGTTTATTTGCATTTGCTTCCTTACCTACACAACTTACCTGATTCAGAAATACCATCATCCCTTGCCCAACACTTCTCTCTTACTGAAGTAAAAAAAATGGGAATCTGTTCCACAAAAATAAAATCTTCCCACACATAGCTCTCCATTTTGCATGTGTCTTCTTGACACACTTGATTTGGTCCAATTGGTTATACAGCATGATTGCACTGTTGTCATACATTTCAACTGTACAGATTTTCACAGAATGTTCAGATTTCTGCTTCATATTTTTGGACTGTTCCTCATAAAAACTGTATTTTTTTTGACAAATCACTGGAATGATCTAAATATTAAAGCCACTAAATAATGGCATGCATTGAGTTTCAGACTTCATATCCTTCAGAAAATACATGCTAACACAAATCTTGTTATTGTAGCAGCTTTCTAAGTTTCTAAGGGCAATATTTAAAATGTGTCCCTATTTTTGCCCCCCCCCCCATTTTGTCAGGCTTTATCCAGCTTTCTTACTTTAAGAGGTTGCCAGGTGTGACTATTGTTAGCCTTCTTTGTGGAGGTGACAGTCCAAACTCAGCTAATATTCTATGCATATTTTTATTTTACACTGGTAATGAAGTGGTATGGTGGTTAGCGTTGTCCACTCACAGCAAGAGGGCCTGTGGTGTGAGTCTCAGCTGGGGTGTCTTCTCTGCAGAGTCTACATGTCCTCCCTGGATTCATGTGGGTTTCTTCTGGGTGCTCTGTTTTCCTCCCACTTTCCAAAGACATGCATCTGGAGCATTTCCCCCTGGGCCTCTGCTGAAAATGGGCTCTGTCCCAATCAGACTTTCCCAGTAAACAAATAAGTACCAAAAAAACAACAGACCCCTTCACTTTCTGGCCTCTATGTTTGCATGAAGTTTGGCATCACTCACCAATGCCAAGTGACAGTGAATGTCCCTTTCTTGGTACAGTTACCTCTATTCAATGCAGCTTAAACATGCTCCCCTATATCAACACACAATAACACATGGTGCCGGTAGTGTAAGGTGTGATTTCATTGCATTATCACTACTTATTTAAAAGTATTACATACACCTAGATTTGAACCATGTATCATATGGGCTCAAAATGAAATGTTTCAATGCATTTACACCTGCTACCACAGAGTCAGCTAAGCAGCAGGTATGTTTCATACACTCATTACTAACTCTCAGAATTTTAGCAATAAGCCTTGCATATACACACTGCTTAACTACCTGCAAACAGGCAAAGTAGTAGAAATGTGTACCCTGCATGCACAAACACTTTGCCAGCCATTGTGCAAACCTGCTGCTCAGTGGTGCTCTATGAAAAGTGGACAATAGTATGTATTACTTTTGTTTATTGTCCATTTAGTGTTCATGACATGAAACTAATATTGAAATAGAAACAGAATGAAGGGCCTATCTAAGAAAATGTCACATATTTACAATGCAGCCATCTGTTATCTCCCCTCTGCACTGCAACCTTGGCTTTCAGTACTTGTTCACAAATATATCAACTACACTACATAAATTAATAACAAATGTTGCCTTATATACCATGCACATCTTTAGAATGACAATACACATTCAGAGTATCCAATACTGGTAGTAATGTGGACACCTGTTTGCATATAGTTTACAAAGCTGTCTCTTAAATTATACCTGAACATTGGAACACAACCACCAAATACTACATATTGCGCATTCGTCAATTTGGTAACATGCAGAACTTGAACTATCTCCACAGTTGAACATGCCTACACATCCATTTCATGCAGACTTACCAACATCTTCTCTCCAACATCCAGTGCTAATGTCATTCACTATAAGTTGTCATGCAGCCTTATAGAAGCCAGCCTTGTGCTGTGGCACTTGTATAAAGTACTGAGTTCTGTACTTGGTGCACTTAGATACATAGGGGTTCTATTCTCACTGAAGTCATCTGGGATGTGTAGATGTTTGTGCACTTGCTTGACATTAGGGAGAGCATTTTACACCAGCATGTGGGACACTGCTATTACCATCTTTAACTCATCAGACTCTGCTGATGTCATCAGCTATAGCTGATTTGTGGATGTGTATTATTCCCATCAGGGCAGGATCATAGACTGGCCTGTATGCAAGGCACAAGTCACCGCATCCTATACAATACAGATTACAGTGACTGGGCATTCAGTCTATCCACATACATCATGGCATGGTTTGTAGGCCCTGTATTTTCTTGGTAAGAAACCCCTGTGGTTCCTCCAGGTGCTGCATGTCTGGGGAGGTACATGCAAAAGGGAGCATTGTACTCTATTAGTGTTCTGATGAGGTTCAAGTTGATTGCTTTTATATCATCCTCAGATCTGGATACGATGGCCTGACTTATGAAGTGCACAACATAGCCTTTTCATACCACTGTGGACACTTGGTGGTCAAAGTTCAGATTGCTAAATGTGTTCCCAGGTCTTGCACCATTTGGTTTCAGCATACAGGGAGTGTTGTCAATACCATAATTAGCAGGGAGTTCCACTTTGCAGAAGGCCAAAAAAATGACACATTTTACGTGTAGCTGTAGACTGTGTGGCTTTGGAACCAATCATTTGTCTGTGTTAGCCCATCCTGTAGTATAACATCATATTGCACCAAATATGCAAGATTCAGCAAACCTGGCAAGCCAAAGGCTGTATAGTTTAGCCTAGACTGTCGAGAAATAGATTCCAAACAGTAAAAGGACAAACACAGATCCTTGGGGTACATCAATGGTGACAGCTCTACTGCCAGAGGTTGATTCACCAACTTTAACAGTATGTGTTTTGTTGGTGAGCAAATTGGTTTATCATCTAGTGACATAAGGCATAATCCTCAGCTGGGAGAGTTTCTCAATGATACTGGAGTAGGGGATTGTATCCAAACCCTAGGCCAGATCAAGATAGGCAGTTTGCACTGTCTTACCTTCATCCAGTCCTATTACACAGAATCAATGGGTTGTGACAACATCACAGATGGCCTATAGTGTGACTCAGAACATACACCTATCTGACAAGGTTGGATACATACTTCCACACACCCTGCAGATGGAGTATGTTCCCGTAGAAGGGTGTACATCAACATGCATCCATTTGAGTTGGGGGGGCACCTGATGCATGCATGTATAGACACATCCTGACTCTCCTCATCTGTGAGGTAGACCATGTCATCATGGACCTTTTCTAAATGGACACTGGTAATATCCCAGGTGTGTGCAACAGCCATTTGTGAGTTGTTAATGCTACATCCATGTCTGTTTCATATGTTAGATGTCCTCAAAGGGATCATTGAGGTCATGCATGATGATAGTACTATCATCCTGTGGAACTTGAGTAGGCCAAGGCATTTGACACAAATCCACACTGAGGTATTCACTCAACATTCTCAGATGTGGACATAAACACCTATTTCGCCAAGTGAGTAGACCACTGGATCACATGGATGACATCTAAATATGTTGAAATGCGTGAAGTGACCTATATCTCAGATTCAGTGATCAGGTCCATACATCAGGGCTGTCTGCTAGGCCCTTTCCTGTCCCTTATTTAAGTCACAGATGTCAAAAATGCCATCCACATCCTGTATCCAAACAGCTATCTGGAAGACTACAGACTGTGGACAATCATTGACTCCAACTGTAATATTAGTATAATACAGACAGTATCAGCACATACACACACCAAAGATTGCTGCCACAGCCTTGACAGCACATGAGATAGAACAAAAACATGGGGGAATTTCTTACAGAATGAAAATAAACACACAACCCAAGGATAACAGACATCACACCCTATAAGCACATCATTTGGCATGTGACTTGTGTCCTGGGGTATATGGTATGTGGAACGCCCACCAGCATGAGACCATAGTGGTGACTACTCCCTTTTATGCAACAAAACTACTGAGTATGTGCTGGACATCCACATCAAAGGCCATAATACCTCCATAAGTCGCAGCCTTCATCACATCAATAGCTGAGTACAATGCACCCTTCTGCATGTACCTCCCTACACATCCTCCGGTGAGGTGCAACTGAATTGTACCACCTTTGCCACAGTGAGCTGTTACGTATATTATTGACCATACCACTGATGCACACAGTACATGCATAGCTGTTTGACAAAATTGATGGCATGGTTTACATTTGTGACTGTGTGGATTGTGCCATATATATTTGTCATTCGCACCAGACAACTAGCTTGTATTGATCATGCCACATATGGGTATATCACTGTCCCTCCTAACACCACTAGCAGATGTTAGTGTAAGGATGGTGTGCTTGATTACCCTCATGGATTGCTGACATATCACAATAGTTGTACAGGTGTGTTCATGCAGAACCATCTATGATCACGCAGAATCACATATGTTGCATCAACAGGCATGGGATTACTGGTGGTATTATTCTGATATTGTCCATGATTGTGCAAGCTCTTTTATTGTTGTCCATGAGACTGTAACTGTGTCCCACTTGTTGGAAACCTCTGCTGACCTTACAGTCATATTCAGCCAAATCAGTTTGCACAGCTTTACAATATGCACCCAACCCCAATTGTATATAACATCCCTGATAGATGTTCTCTCCATTGTTCATGTCAAGATGCTTATATCACAAAGGCATCTTCTCCATTGTTATGTCACCTTGTCTGACAGTCACATAATATACATTTCCACTGTGTACTCCATATTATATCATGTTGATATGTGATTAGTGTTCTTGCTACAACTGTCTTCCATTTGCATGCCCTCATCTGCTGTACATTACGATGTTTCACCTGTCCTCTTTCCCTGTGTTCATTCCTACAGTTCATCTGTGGTGTCCCTATTCAATACGCACACTTCCCTGACTGTTTATTTTACATGGCAGTCCATGTACCATTACAGATCATTTACACAACTTTTGTACAGAATGCCCGAAATGGGACTCCACAGTACTCTGCACTATGTACACTATCCTGTACTGTGTTTTGACCATATACATTGCTATATGATAAATCCTGGTAATCATTGTGGCATTCCACACAGTCCATGTTAACGCTATGAGCAGCAGAGCTGATTGAATATGCATGCTGCTCATCATGCTTACACAAATACAAGGATGCTTTCTTGGCCAGCAACAGTGTTGGCAGCCAGGAAAATGTGTTGAGCAGCATGAGCACACACAATGAACAAACAAGCTTGCCTCTGGGTAAATATGTTAAGCATGCTCACACGGACAGCATGAAGAGCTACATAGGGCAAATAATGCATGATGTACTGAGCAGGGAAAGTGTACTGAGTGCAATGTGCACATACAGCAAACATATGAATACAGAAATAAGTAAGAAGGTAAAGTAAACGGCAAGGGCAACTACAATAGATGGGTTACCAGACAGGGAAAGTGCACTGAGAACAATGAGCAGTGTAATCAGAGATGTATACAGCAATATGTAAGAGGGGAGAGTAAATGTTCAAATTATAGTAAGATAACTGATGTGAAGGTGCTTATGTCACAAAGTAACATTTTGCAATATGTATGCAATAATAATTAATGATGGTCACAGTTCCTGAGCAAATATAGGTAAAAAATAGCAGGCATGATATTATAGGATGTGACAGTTGCACAAATTAACATTCTAACAAAGAGGATCACATGACATATGAGTGTCATTAACATGCTGAATTGAGATTTAGGTGTGTGGTATCAGAAATGTTGGAGCAGAGTGTGATATATGTAATACCCTTGTGTAAGACACTCCTGCCTGACACAGTTATTGTGCAGACAGATAAGAACAGATGCAAACACCACACTATGATATATTGTATTCTCCAGAGCTGTGTATTGTTGGCATGAGCCACAGGAGGTAGCAATGGGTATCGCCACAAACAAATTAAATTAATGTGTGAATTAAGAAATGATCGCTGATGAATGTCATATCAGCATGTCACACTGATGGCAACTAAAGGAGTATGCTCATGTGCACACAGTTGTGATCAGTCCTGTATCAATGTGCAGTGGTCAAGGAAGGTTTCTCTGTAAGTTTGCACACATACCACCCAAGAAATGGAGCACACTCATGTACACCACAGTGCTCAATGCATTTGCCCCAATAGCATTCTCACCATGACATTGGCAGAACAAATATCTACTGCCATGAAATTCAAGACTGGTGTAATGTAATAGTTATTGTGTGATATCAGTACTTTCATACAAATGAATCTCTAGGCTATAACTGAACATCAAGCTGTACAACTCTTCCAACTAACACTATGGCTTTTAATCACATGTGCCACAGTGGAACTGTTATCACAGCTGTTGAACTCCACCTATTTGAAGTCATTCAATCAGCTTTAGTTTATTTGGCCATAATTTTTATTTGCAAAAATGGATGAGGGAGGCCACTGTCACAAGTATAATTGTGGGGGATGTCTTTTCCTGCAGAACAGTTAAGGACACAAATACAATCATCCAAAGCTGGTTTGGAACACTTGCCTAAGCACTGAGAAAATCAATACCATAGTGAGATCAATGACTGTATCATGGTTTAAGTGCATTGCCAGTTGTCATATGTGTAGTTATGTGAAAGCACTGCATCCTGTGTATGAACCAAGGAATATATGTTTCCCCTGTAATTACTTAGAATGAATCTTGCTGTATGACAGACGACATTGCCTGATGTGAAGTATACTCAAGCACACCTGTTGCCCCCTGTTGTTGTCCCTTTGATGTTGGAACCGCAATTATGTACAATGTGGACATAATCCCATATTGGAACACATACCTTACTTAGGCAACTACATACATTACATTGTCTCATGTCCCCATTCCTGAGGAGGTGTCTCACTGCAACTATTATAGAATGATAATCTATTCAAATGACGGTATCAGTCTATAATACTGCCTTTCCAAAGAAAATGCAGAATAAACTCCTGTAACAAGAAACAAGATCTATACATGAGTATACCACATGTGGGTGACAACACTGTTAACATGTACAATGACTGTTAGCAGTGACATCAGGATTTGAACTACATAGCTAACATCACAGGTTTATGAAGGTTTGCTGAAACACAAGCACTACTACAAATTTATTTGACAGGTGTGACACTGCACATTTCAATAGATGACATCACCATTGTGTATTACCTTCATGTTTCCACTAAAAAGTGGTTTCACAGTAGAAGCGCATTGTATAGATATACTTTATATATGTATATGCAGCCTGTTCTGTACAGTAAAAGGTGAACCATGTGTTGGCTATCATATCACTTAACCCTAACCCTAAAAACAAACACTCCCACACAGACAAACTGACCACCAAACACACTCTAAAAATATCCCCTTACCTAACCCTAATCACACACACAGACACACACACACACACACACACACACACACACACACACACACACACACACACACACACACTCGCACACCGCACAAACACCTACTTACCTTTTTTGATAGCATTCATTTGGAAAACTGGATATTCAGTGAACCAAATGTTCAGCAACTTCGGCCAGTAGTTAACCTAGTTGACAAAATGAACAGTCGACTAGGTTAACTAGTACTACTACAACTACACGCACACACACACACACACACACACACACATATATATATGTGTGTGTGTGTGTGTGTGTGTGTGTGTGTGTGTGTGTGTGTGTGTGTGTGTGTGTGTATGTGTGCGGATCTGCTTCAGTAGATCAAATTAACACACACCAAAATTTACAAATAGATGAAAAGATTGTATGCTCACATAAACGAACATTGACAATGTCAAAACTAGTAACTATGAAACAGCTACTGCACATGTCAAACACCATGGAGATTGAGCTGCAGTAAAAAAAAACAGTTTTGCCATTTAAACACATCATTTCAACAAAAAATATACCTTTTTCAATGGGCCATGTCCCCCCACACCCCCTGCACATTATATATATCAAGTCTGAGATCGCACTACAGTGTGGAAAATGGTAAATTTCCCCATCCTCATTGTACTGTGATCTCCATTCAAAATCATTAAAAATGGAACATTTTTGTCTTACATGATGTGTTTAAAATGGAGAAGCTGGTTTTCTAACTGCAGCATGATCTCCATTCAGAACCTCTGATTGCTGTCTGACATGTGCAGTGGCTGTTTCATTGTTACTAGTTTCGGCATTGTCAATGTTCATTTATGTGAGTTTACGATCTTTTTGTCTCATGTTTCTCAGTTTTGGTATTGTTACATATTGGTTCCCTTATTTTAGTCAACTGTCATTAATGTCGACATCTCTTTTATCAAAACACTGTGGTCAACAAAACAATGATCAACATCTGTGTGAGACTGCAACAGTACTGGGGATGGGGCATATCACCTTTTCCCAGTATTGTACAATCCCAGAGTTAGAATATATGAGTTACAGAGGGTGCATGCGCCAATGTTATTTCATAGAGCATGCACATTACACAGTCGACGTTTTTTGTTTGATTATTTTTAGTTGATGTTTGTACATCAATTTTGGGGTGTTTCATTGTTTTAAAAGTGAACCATATATATATATATATATATATATATATATATATATATATATATATATATATATTAGTCATGCATACACACACACACACACACACACACACACACACACACACACACACACACACACACACACACACACACACACACAGATTTATAATTTGTTCCATACCATGCAATTATGGAATTATTTGTTAGAAACAGTAGTTACTGATTTAGTTAAGTTAGACAAGTAACACTCTACACTGTTTTATGACTGTTTAAACCACACTGCTGCTGCTCTGCTTATTTGTTTATTTCTCTGGTTTGACTCTGCCTTTCAGCAACAGTGATTTACTGGCATTACCACTGCAGCTATGTTGTCTTTATGCAACTATGCTGTATTAAAACTGCTGTTTTAAATTTAATTAATTTGGTGATTGGCTGCTTTTTTAAACCAAAGTGACACTATTTTATACTATTTAGACTGTGTTACTTCTTAAATACATGGCTGCATTTAATAATACTACCATTGTGCTTTGAAATGTCTTAACTACTGGGTTGCTCTGACTGTTATGGCCATTTTCTATGATTATTGCAGCTCTGCTGTATAGAAAATAACAGTGCTATATTCTACTGGCTGAAGGATCTGCTACTTAGCACATATACTAACTTATGTATCTATCATCAGGTTCTATGTAACTAGGCAGGCACCCAACCTGAGGAAATAAGTGATCACCTCCTAACATATATACTCAGACAAAAAATGATATCCCTCAAATACCTAGCTTCAGAACTATCAGGAACAATAAGAGTTTCAATCAAACCAAATTCCAATTAGAACTTCGAATAGACTAAAACTACTCCCACTAGACGAGACAGTATCACACTTTAACTCCAAATTTCTTACACTCCTTAACAATCATGCACCCACCCAGACCATCAGAACAAAGAAAAAAGTAGCACCGTGGCTGTCCAAAGAAATTAGACAAACAATCATGAATAGAAATAAAGCCTGGTCATCTTGGAAAACCAATACAAACCCTAAGGATCAACTAGTATATAAACAGCTAAGAAATGATACTAAGAAGTCTATAATGTTAGACAAAAAAGACTATTACTGTAACCTGCAACATAAACACCAAAATTGACCACAAAAATTTTGGTCCAGCTTAAACAGTCTTCTCCATCCAGGTAATACTACTACCCCTACCCCTGCGTCTATCCTCCAAAAACTTCCAGAAAATATTGCCAACACCTTCAACACCTTCTTTATGGAAACTATACAATCCCTTGTCAACCAACTAGGCCCCAACAACCTAGACCCTATTAACCCCATATCCAATACCCACCCATCCTTTAACTTTCAACCTGTACCAACAGCATTTATCTGATCCTTAATCAAGAAATGAAAACCCACCACCCTTTCAGCAGACCTAGTCCTGGCTGAATATCTTCAAAAGGCTGCAAATGCAATAGCGTATCCCATCTCAATATTAATTAACAGAACCATCTCTGAAGCATATATGCCCTCCATCTGGAAAATTTCCTGTGTAATTCCTCTCCATAAAGGGGGTAACTCCACTGATCTATCAAATTATCGGCCCATCGCCATTCTGTCCCCTCTGTGTAAAATTATGGAAAAATGTATCCACAAGCAACTCCTTCATTACCTCAATTTGCACAATCTCCTAGCTCTCTCCCAGCATGGATTTAGACCCCACCATAGTACCACCACAGCCCTTCTATCCTTCTCTCAGACAATAAATCAAATCCATAATAATAATACGCCCTCCTCTGCTGTCTTTCTTGACCTATCTTAGGCATTTGATATGGTAAACCACCAGCTACTCATTCAAACACTAAAACCTCTTGCCATAGACAGCCTAGCAATACGCTGGTTTCAGTCCTACCTAAGTGGCAGACAACAAGCTGTGCTATGGAAGGACAGCCTTTCTTCCCTACTGCCAGTCACCCTTGGAGTTCCGCAAGGGTCTGTACTAGGACCTCTCCTATTTTCCATCTTCATTAATGATCTTTATACAGTCATCCCCAAAGTAACCTGCATTCAATATGCAGATGCCTCTAACCTAATCTGTTCTGCCACCTCCCCATTAGACCTGCAGACCTTACCCCAAAATACTTTCAATGTAGTAGAAAACTGGCTCACTGATAGGTGTCTTCTACTGAATCCAAATAAAACAAAACTGCTACTCCTCACCCCCACCTGGAAAGCTACACTCCCATCATTTACCATAACATCTAATAATGGCACAATAATTTCCCCAGAAAGCAATACAAAACTATTAGGTGTAATTGTGGACAATAACCTTAAGTCTGACGCTCACATCGACAAAACCATTAGAACAGTCAACAAAAAGCTAGGATCTCTATATAGAATGAAGGCATTTCTAATCCCAACTGCTAGGACAGTTACTGCCCGAACACATTTACTTTCAACCCTTCTTTATGCCTCCCCAATATATACAAACCTGAGTAAATCTGACCTCAATAAACTTAATAGCTGCTACAACACCATAGCCAGATTTGCCACAGGCACAGCATATAGAACCCACCACTGTATTAACCTACGATCTCTAAGTTGGCTAGAGTTTCCCTCTCAAATCCAGTAAAATCAATTAATAATAGCCCACAAAGTCCTCCATCAGCCTGAAAGCACACCCATACTCAAAAATATAATTACCCCTTACAGTAACCTAAAAACTCTCCAGTCTTCTGACAAAATACTGGCACAAACTGTTAAATCTAAAAACTCAGCAGGTGACTCATTGTTTTGCAACTCTGTTGGAACAATCTGAAATCGGCTCCCTGCCGAACTTACAGCAAACCAGACTACTGACCAATTTAAAACAGCTCTCAAAAAATTCCTAAAAAGTCACTGGCTGTGCCCCTGTACCAACCCTGACTAACCAGCTTACCACTCCCTTCACTACCTGGCTATCTGTAAAATAGTCAATGTTTCAGACTTAGTCTCATTCTCATATGTATTGTACTACTGAATGACATGCTACCTTTTTCAGCCTTGTACCACTAAAAATGTCTAAGTTCGAGCAAGAAAACTACAATGTTAAGTTTAAGTATGTATGTATTCCAAGTATGCATATAATCCTATAATTCTGTACTGGTATCTATATGTGACTGTATAAAACTGCTACTGTTTAACTCTTATGTAACTATCTACATGTGGAGCTTTCTCCCTGGGCCTCCACTGAAAATGGACCTGTGTCCAGTTGGACTCTCCCGGTTAACACATGTAAAAATAAATAAATAAAAAAAAAAATAAAAATCTGCCTGAAAGTCTAAGACCATGGATATATATTTTCAAAAATATGAAAGCTCTAAACATAATGGTTCAGACATTTCTGCATGAAACCTATTGTCATGATTATTATGAGTGCATATTATTTCTAAGCATATATACTTGAAGAAACAGATACATTTATGCAGATATTGTCAGACACAAAAGAAAGCATTTCTGCAGGTGGCTAAGCCCCTCTGCATTCCCTCATGTGTGAGCTTTACCCCTACTTAAACATTCTTACTCTGAGGTCACAGACTCA